>NC_092721.1:98244540-98902924 GCF_047496885.1 Scyliorhinus torazame
CTTCCCCCCCTTGAAATCATAGCTTTGACTTTTCAACCCCTTTCCCTCATATCCCAGCCCAATCACTCAGCCACCATCCCACCTCTCTGATCCCGTTGCCGACATGCCCGCAAAATCTGTTGCAACCCAGAATTCCTGCCTGCCTACTGACTGCTGGGAGTCATTCCCATCAGTATCTGGCAGTGGCCTCCTGCCATGATTTGCCCCTCTCTCCCTGTTGTCCAGGCTGTTGGGTGAGAATAACCCCCAAAATCATTCATATGAGACCTAGTTGTTGAGACAAACAGGGTCTCCAGATTCCAGGACATATTGGGCTAATTGGTCACTACCTGGCTCTCCCTCACCCTCCCTGCCTGTCTCTTCATGTCACAGCCACTTGCTCCTCAAACCTTAATCTCACACCTCCAACCCAACGTGTCCCTATTTTGCTACCTCCTGCCACTAATCTGAGCTCTCCTGCATTTTTAACACATGTGCATAAAATATCACTCTTGCATCTTCCACTTTCACAGTGAGAGATTTAAAAACTGTTCACCTACAGTCTGAAAACTCTCACTGTTGGAAACAGACCTGATGCAGAGTGAGACCAGAAGGCAATCACAACATTTACCTATGAGCCTGTGGGGGGGGGGGGGGGGGGGGCGGGGGGGGGGGGCTGAAATTAAGTTTAAAAATAGGAAACTGTCTCTGTACCGGATAATCATGTGACAAAATCATGCGAAAGGGTGTCCTTGACACATGCACTTTCGAATATTGGATTTTTTTTTCAGGATTTGTTAATGATGGAGAAAAACAATTGTTCTCCTGCTCTTTTGCTCAAATAAAATATTCACTAAGGTGGCCTTGAGTAGAAGGCTTTGATATGTACGGAGTAAGTGGAAGCCTTTTACGTAGGAATGCAAGATTGTTTAGAATACCTGCTAGATAAGAACTGTTGATTTCAGCCATTAATCCAGAACATTTCAAAGTCTAAAGCATAAAATGTAAGGACCACTCGGATGGCCAGGCAGCCTCTGTGGTGGCAGCAAACCTGTTGATTTCTGTAAAATAAAGTTGAGGCCCAATACCTTATTATTAACTTGACTGTTCCTTCCCAGGATGCTGCCTTGTCAGCCAAGTGCGTACAGTGCTTTCAGCTTGTGTTTCACTTTTTCAGTTGTCAGCTGTATTTTACTTTTTGTACATTTAAGAGTTCAATTTAATGGGTACCACCTTCAGTATTGGCTAACCTTTCTCATATTTCTTTTCAAACACATGATGCGGTCGCATAAATTATATCAAACTATTGTATCTCAAAACTAAATCACACGACTTGCATGTGACATGACCGTACAACTGGCATGTGACTCTTCCAATGATAAAGGGACTCCAGATTTCAATTTCCATTCATCTAGTTCTTAGTATGAATTTATTTTTATTATTTAATCTGCACTGGAAAGTAAAAACACAAAGTAAATGATTATGTAGGAAAATCTGAAATGTCAACATTTAAAAATGCAATTTCATTACATATAAACAGTTACTACTGATTAAACAAAGGTTTCTGTTGTAGATAAGATTATTAAAATAACTACTGCTCAGAACTAGATATTGCACAAGTGTTCTTAAGGCCTCAGAGAATATTTAATTATTCATAATTTTATTGGATTTTCAATTTACAGGACAACATTACAAAGCAATATTAGATTTAGAGCAAGTAATGTAATGTTTCTTCAGGATAGAATATGTTGAATCAGAGGTACATGGAAATGGGTGAAGTATTTATATTGTCAATCAATCTGATTCTTGTTGCTAACTCTGAACATGTAAACATTGAATCTGCTAAGAATAATGGCTTGCACCACTGTCCGTGTAAAGTTTGCACATTCTCCCCGTGTCTGCGTGTGCAGGGTAGGTGGTTTGGCCACGCTAAATTGCCCCTTAATTGGAAAAAATAATTGGATACTCTAAATTTATTTAAAAGAAGAATACTATCTTACCTTGTTGTCAGGCAAATGTTGCGAACTACAAGTCCCGACAGGCTTCAGGAGTTTCTGTCCTTGCGCAGGTCGGAAGCCAGTATTTGGAGTTCTTTGGGCCAAGGACAAAGGCCCAATGTGCCTGCATGAAAAAGAAAATGATACAATAAGCTCAATCATGGGACCCAGGAGCATACCAGAGAGGATTCCCAAGACAGGAGACAGGGCGATCTCAGAGAGAGCAAGAGAGAGACAGATAACTGGGGAACGAGCCACTGGCTGGGGGAGACCAGTAGGAACAATTGGGAATAAGAGCAAAGGAAAGTCTCCAAGCAGTAATTGTGCTGCAGTTGGCAGACATCAAGTAGTGACAGCTCAGGAATCACGCATACAGAGGAACAAAGAATAGGAGTAGGCCATTCAGCCATTGAGCCTGCTCCGCTATTCAATACGATCACCTGATGAAAGAGCTGCGCTCCGAAAGCTAGTGACTCCAAGCAAACTTGTTGGTATTGCAATGCTTCTTCTAATACTGTGCCCATCCAGTCCAACACCGGCATCTCCACATCATGGCTACATTACGATCATGGTTGATCATCCACTTCAACGCTTTTATTCCCACAATATCCCCAAATCCCTTTGTATCTTTTTTAAAAATGTATTTTTTCCAAACATGTGTAAAAAAAAAAGCAACATATACAAAAGCACCACCACAAACTCACAGTTTACACGGTGGCACAGTGGTTATCACTGCTGCCTCACAGCACCAGGGACCCGAGTTCAATTCCAGCCTCGGGTGACTGTCTGTGTGGAGATTGCACTTTTGCCGCGTATTTGCGTGGGTTTCCTCCGGGTCCTCCGGTTTCCTCCCACAGTCCAAAGATGTGCAGGTTAGGTGGATTGGCCATGCTAAATTGCCCTTTGTGTCCAAAAGGTGGGGTGGGGTTATTGGGTTACGGGAATAGAGGGAGGTATGGGCTTAAGTAGGGGGTACCTTCCAAGGGCTGGTGCAGCCTCTTGCACTGTAAATTGTATGATTCTATTCGAATTTGTACAATTTTTCCACTTTTACGCCTCCCCCCCCCCGCTGTGACAAACAGTTGTCAAACATTGTTATGAGCAACCCCCACCATGTCCCCTCCAGTAACCCCGGCAGTTCCGATACTCCAAAGATCGCCACCATTGGGCCCAGCCTGATCTCCACCCCCACTATCTTAGATATTGTCCAAAACACCTCTCCGGCTGTTAGACGTCTTAGTCGCTGTGATATGAAGAGTCTAAAGTTCTGTTACTTTTTCACCAACACACATTTATTTCATTCCAACAGACTTTGCCCAAAACTCTAACTACACATCACCTGCCAGAGGCCACCTGAAGCCCCTTTACATATCAGTGTCAATTAATGGATACTTAACATAAATGAGACAATTAATTGCAATGTCTCTTAACCTATTACTTAACAGTCTCCCCTTCCTTGGAGAAAAAAAAAAGGTGAAAACAAAATTTCAAGAAACTCAAAAACACACATGATTTACCCCCCCCCCTTTTTCCCCAGTTTTTTTTTGTTTGGATGAGAAAGAAAAAAAAAACCAGTCACAGAAACAAGCGCCCTTCATTAACAATATCCAAAAGTTTCTGTGAACTCGCCCCTCTTTTCGTAAAACAGTCTGACTGTTGATAGCTACTGTCGACCCATTTAATTTTTGTTATTTCCCCTCTGTCCAACATCTGCTTCAAAATTGCGATGTCTATCCGTAACCTCTTTTCATTGACACTTTTGTAGAGTGCACATTTTCCCACAGGGATTTATTGTCAATGTGACAGTCAATAGGTATATTACCCAAATCCCCTAATCCCAAAATTTCTGTCAATATCATCCTCATATAAAAGGCCATATCCACCGCCTCTACAAGGCTTAACGTCTCAGCAGCCAAAGTGCTTTTTACCGCTCTCCTTATTTTCTTTGTTTCCCACACAAGCGGGCAACATTTACCATTGTTCCCCAAAAGGAAAATTATAAAACCTCCTGCGCTTGAAAGCCCATCACATAAATTTGCGTAGGACGCATCACTATAAACTATGAGTTTCAAGTGCCTGAGGTCACCTAAAGCCAGGAACTTCAAAACACACTCCTGCATTTTTAGTTTGGCAAAAGCTTTATTTGCTCTTATATGTCTTCCACTTTGGGATCATTCATTTTTGTATTCAACTCTAAGACATCAAAACTCATGTCCTGTCTAGTCTGTCTACCTAACCAGTTCAGTTGCCCAATTAAACTTTGCAGTTGCTCTTTTTCTATCTTTGAAACCATTGTGTCTTTTTGTAAAACTCGGCCACGACTAATTGTTATTGGGCTGATGCTTTCCAAATACGATTGCTGACGTAGAGTTACCACTAACTTAGTCTGTCCAATTTCCAGTCCAATATATTTAAATGCACCGGAAGCCTGACTTCCAACCCTGAATTATTTCCTCAAACCAGAGATTACAATAGCTTCAAAATCATTAGTCCCTCCCCACAAAAAATCATCGACATGCATCATAAAAATGCCAGAAAGATTTCCTTTATAGTGCCAGTAAAACATTGCAGGATCTGCTTTCAACTGGCAACAGCCTAACTTTAACAAAACTGACCTTACTGAAAAATACCAGACTCTAGATGCATCATTTAATCCAATTACACATTTGTTCAACTTCCAGAGTACTCCTTCTGTGTTAGCTGTTTCTTTAGGAGGACAGAGAAAAATGTCTCTCTGGAGCTGATGCCCCTGCAAAAAGGCAGCTTTTATATCTTATAGTTTTATAAGATTTGCATTCCCATGCCTTTGTGGCTAATAGAGCCAAGAAGATCTTTAAAATAACCTTTCCTGCTGTAGGTGAATGTACCCTTAAATCCTGATCTTCTAGGTTTTCTACAAATCCCCTTGCCACAAGCCTGGCCTTCGCCTTATAAGTTCCATCTGGAAGAACCTTTTCCGTGCAAATCCATTTGTGGGATAGAGCTCTTTGTCCCCTATCCGGTACTTCCGTGTATACCCCAACTTCACTCCAACTATGCAATTCTTGCTGTTTAGCATCTTTGATACCTTTTTCATCAAATTTATTTGAATCCACCAAAATCTCACGTGCATGTGGGCTTCTACTCCTATTAGTATTCGTAGTCTTACTCATGTTCTGAGATCTTGATAAACTACGTCCCCTCTCCCGCCTGGTATCTTGTTCTGTACTGCTACTGCTTGATCTTTCCCTTCTGCTGTGGGATGTCCTTTCAATAGTTCTCGACCTTTTCCTGCGGACCTGTTCACTATCCAATGTACTATCTGAACTGGCACTGCGTTTCTGTGCCCTCCATTTTTGAACTTCGTTTTCCCAATCCATTGACTTGACTCCTTCCCCTGAATGCTGTACATTCAACCAATGTTTATATTTTCCAGTGGCCCTCAGCAACTCAAACCTCTCCTGCAACTCATCAAGACCTGCAATCAAGTACAAGTCCCTCACCCTCTCCTGCCCCATCTCCCTTCACTTCCCATACATCCCATCTATCTCCCCGGCTTAAACGTATGATTCCCACACAGTGGTGTCAACTCCGACATCCTCTTCAACTTAAACTGTCTCCGCAGCTGATTCCACACCCTGTACCAGGACGCCCAGCCATGATTTTGAAAATCACGCCCGATTCTCCACCCAATCGCCTTTCCCAATTCTGGCGTTGGCCGAAGGAAAATCCTGCCGGTTACCTGCATCTATCCCGTCTATCTCTTTAAATATTTTGTAGATTTCAATGCGAGCACCTTTCATTCTTTGAAATTCTAAAGCATACAGTTTCTTTAATCTTCTTTCAGAAACAGCCCATCCATCTCGGGAACAAGTTTGGTGAAATTCTTTTGCACTATCTCAATGGTAGTGATATCCTTCCTAATGTAAGGGGACCAAAGCTACACAGTACTCCAGATGCAGTCTAACCAATTGTAGTGGTAAATGTAAAATTCTATCATTTTATGGTCACTCATCCCTAAAAAGGTCTTTTACAGAAAGTGTTTTAATTCGGCCTTTTCCGTTATTTAACACTAAACCTAAATTAGTCTGTTCTCTCGTTGGTTCCTCAACTCTATAAAACTACCCCAATACACTCCTGGAACTCTTCCTCCACAGCATTGCCACTGAATGGTTTCCCCAATCTATATGCAGCTTGAAGTCACCCACGATCACTGTATTATCCTTACCCATGCTGCATGTTCTCTAATCTCCTGATTAATACCTTACATTGCACCACCGTGACATAAACACTTTCTACCAACGTTTGCTCCCGGTTACTCACCAATCAGCTTCTTTCCCTGTACCGAAGTACACAGCTACAGAAGGCTGAAAAAGATAAATACAGAAAGGAGCCCATCTGTTCTCTATTCACCAAACCCCCTCTCTACCAAATTCCATGTTACACTCTTAGTGCAGACAAGGCAGCATTGAGGAAACCTTTCTTAGCCAACTTTGACAAAGAGTCATCCAGACTCGAAACATTAGCTCCCGTCTCCCTCCGCAGATGCTGTCAGACCTGCTGAGATTGTCCAGTATTTTCTGTTTTTGTTTCAAATGCCAGCATTTGCAGTAATTTGCTTTTAAGCTTTCTTAAGCCAGCTACATAATTGAATAGCTGTTACTGCTCTTGGAGAGCTTGTATACCCTTGTTTAAGGCTAAGATAAAGACTTGTGACTTAAGCAGTAACTTTTACTTAATTGCTAAATTAAAGAAAAAGCTAGATTTTAGATAGAAATTATCCCTTAAAACTCTCTCACTCACCAAGCCGCAGTGCAGACTAAAACGGAAACGCTCTAAAGGTCTGAGATGGCAGCAGCAGGTTGGTGACTCCAGGCTGCGGGTGTTTGGAGCTAAGGCAACTCTTTGGAGCAGCAATATACTGTTCAGCATGGCTGGAGAGAGTAAGTTGCACTGTGAGTTGGTGCAGACTCGGGATCCAGGGACATAGAACCTTAGGAGTTGAGATTCAAACCCTGGGGAGTGAACAGTTGTTGAGGCAGTGTTAGTCGGAGCGACTTTTGGAGCAAATTCCAAGGCTTGATCTTCGAAAGGGAAGAGTGATGACTTGCAATTCTTCAAAAGGGAGACAGAGTTTTAACGAGATTGTGTAACTCAGGGAACACTAACATCTGGGCCGATTGCTAAAAAATCAATGGGATCTGTCTTGGCCACATTTGCTATTTAATGTGTAGGTGCCAGACCATTCTTTACCTTTAATTCACATTTACCAAATATTAATTATGAATGGTAGAGTATAAGATAAATATTTATGACTTTGTATGGGAAAGTTTATTTTGTTTGTTCAAAAACAATGGAACCTTGAGGCTTTATTCTCTTAATAAGTGGTTTGGATCTCAAACTTTGTCTATATTAAACAAAATGTTACTGGTTCCTAACTGCACCCTGCATCCTATCAAAAACCTGTGGACCTGGTCTGAGATAATAACAAATCTCCTTAACTTGTTTGCTTTACTCCTTATTCAAATGTGGGCAGCTCTAAATGAATATTGTTCAGGGTAGGATACTCCCTCTTTTCTTGGCAATTAGGGGCTCGGAGGGCCTCAGTTTGGAGGATAACTACGTTGTTGTACTTATATTATGAACAAGTAGTAAAGGTGAACAGCATTACACTGATTTTGCAAAGCTCCATCGGCAGGAGTTGGAGGAAGGCTAGGTTATGAAAGCTGTCGCATTTCTTGGTAATGAATATGCCAGGCAAAGGGAGACTGCAGTTCAAAGGATGATCAAACTAGCTTCATTGTGGTAACTTAATCTCTTACCATATAATTTCATAATATCACAAAAACTCAATTTCCCCGGACATAATAGGAACATTGCCTGGCCAGTTGAAATTGGATTCTTAGAACAACATTATACAATAATCCACAGTTGAGGCTACAGTGACACTGTGTTATCCATGTGCAATGATTTTATTTGAAAATACTTTGTACATAGTACAGCTTAATGTACTTCATGTATATATTTACATAAGCATCTTCCACACCATAAACTGTAAAACTTTGTAGTCTTTCTCCGTCCTGGCCTGTATTTAACAGGCATAAAATATCTGAGTGCAGATTGTAGGTTTATACCCAGTAAGGGGCTACTGTTCCCTCACATCACACTAGACCAGTCTCACTGCAACTCCTTTCTTTGTTGCCAAAATTCCTCCTTAATAAAGTCCATCTAGTGCTCCACAGGCAGTGGCAAATAACACCGACCCTACCCCCTCCACCATTTTTTCCAATGGTGCAGCGCCACAAGCCTCCTCCAGCTCCTGAGCTACGGCTCTCACCGACTTTTGCCGGATCTGATACCCTGCCGACATTCCACACTGGGGGAGAAACCGCCACCTTCCTCTCACTTCAAACTTCATCCACAAAGGTCATTAAATGGGCAGAAAGGGTTAAAACCAACAGCTCCAAGCAGGAGCAACCTGAGTGCAACCGATCAGACCATGGCCGCCCATGCTCCTTCAAAGTTTAAGGACTCTGCCTGTGTTATTGGCAGCACTTTTGCTCCTGAGTTAAAAGGTTGTGCATTTTAAACCCATCTCTATAATAATATGCTAATAATCGCTTATTGTCACAAGTAGGCTTCAACGAAGTTTCTGTGACAATGCCCTAGTCGCCACATTCCGGCGCCTGTTCGGGAAGGCCGGTACGGGAATTGAACCCGCGCTGCTGGCATTGTTCTGCATTGCAAGCCAGCTGTTTAGCCCGCTGTGCTAAACCAGCCTCTAGAGATGCAAGGTGATAATGCAGGCCAACCCTGCAGTGAGGTGTTGATTTTGTTAGGTAGATGTTAATCCAATGCATTGGGAGGGGAGGAAGCAGTGGTGATGTATTGAGGATGGGTTATTTGCGATGAAATGGGGAAATCGTTTTCTGATTTTAACCTTTTCTGTTTCTGATATAGAAGCCCATGAAGCCGACAATGGGTGAAAAACAAATGGGTAAGTGTTCAGTTCCCTCACAATGAAATTTCTCATTTGATGAGTGTAAACAACTATTAAGATTGCCAGTGTCTTTCTGATTTTAGTCCAGACATTTCTATGAAAATTATTCCAGTTAAGAGCAGTATCAATACTCTTGAACAAAAAATACCTCTAAATAAACTAAGTATTGGATCCTGTTTTCTAAAATAAAGAACTGCTTGAACCATAGTGTGAGTAATCATCTTCAGGCTGAAAAGGGGAAGAAATGAGAGAACAAGGGAAGAAACAATGACCATGAAGAGATATATGTTAAGTTTAACAAAAAGAGACAGCAGTAGATTAATTGTTGGAGAAAGTTTTAATATAATGGAACAGTGATATACACTTTGACCCAAACTGCTTGCAGACTGTAAGGTAGGCTGCAAAATTTCAAAAATTATACGGGAAGGTTGGTAGAAGTCAGCAAAATTTAGCAACAATTAGAGGAGTTAAAATGTAATTAGGTGGTTGTTTGTATTGGTACAATGAAGAAAATGAAACACACAGGGAAAGGGCAACTTGTGATATTCTTGGAGCTGAATGACAATAATCTGTGATTCTGTGAGAGTGCCTGCAGTAATTTTCATATTACATGCTCTGAATATATACATTATCTCTGGATATCAACATCATGATTTGTAACTTGCTGTTAAAGTATTTTGATAATGTTCTAAAATATTAACTGAACAATTTACTTCAGTGGGATTTAATTAACTAAAGTTGCTTGGGTTGTCATTATTATTTATAACAATTTCTTCCCAGATTAGATACATAAGTACAGACGGGCAGACGGTATTTTCTTTTATTCATTCAAGCGATGTGGGCTTCGTTGGCGAGGCCAGCATTTATTTCGCTACCCTAGTTGCCCTTGAGAAGATGGTGGTGAACTAGCTTTTGAACCATTGCAGTCCATATGGTTTAAGTACACCCACAGTGCTGTTAGGGAGGGAGTTCCAGGATTTTGACCCAACAACTGCAGTATAATTCCTGGTCAGGGTTGTGAGTGGCTTGAAGGGGACCTTCCAGGTGGTGGTATTGCCATGTATCTGCTGACCTTGTGCTTCTAGATGGCAATGGTCATGGATTGAGAAAGTGCTGCCTAAGGTGCTGTGATATGCATGCAATTATCCCAGCCTGTAACAGTAACAAGAAGATTCATCAATGTAATGATAGCAATTAGGTAGGAATGACAATTAAACATTCCTAGCCATATGGATATGATGGACCTCATATGCATCTATCCTTGCAGCTGAGGAGATAATAATAATAATCTTTAATAGTGTCACAAGTAGGCTTACATTAACATTGCAATGAAGTTACTGTGAATAGCCCCTAGTTGCCACATTCCGGCGCCTGTTCGGGTGCACAGAGGGAGAATTCAGAATGTCCAATTCACCGAACAGCACGTCTTTCTGGACTTGTGGGACGAAACCAGAGCACCCGGAGGAAACCCACGCAGACACAGGGAGAGCGTGCTGACTCCACACAGACAGTGACCCAAGCCGGGAAACGAACCTGGGACCCTGGTGCTGTGAAGCAACAGTGCTGACCGCTGTGCTACTGTGCCTCTCCATATTTCTCCCCCCCCCCCCCCCCCACCCCAGAGACAAAACAATTTCCTTATTTTTCACCCACCCCCATTCAGAAGCAACACCTTTCTGTGATGTGGAAAACTGATTACTGAACACTGGAAAGAGATTTGGGAGTTGGAAAAAAATATATAGTTTTGGACTTGTGTCAGTATCAATGGAGTTGTGAGAACCCCCACTCCCACGCACATCCCCACACCTTGATACTTTGCTCCCTTTTATAATGAGAGAGTATTAGGTATGGGATTTGCAGTGGTTTTGCTTAATGAAGGAATATGAGAAGATATGTTGGTGTACAGGAGGGTGAGGCAGCATCAAAGAGAATTGTGAACCTAAAGGGCTGGATTCTCCATTTATTAGACTATGGGCGGGATTTGCCATAGGCCGACACCAAAAACGCGAAACGTGATTGGGCGGAGAATAGCCTCCGACACCAAAATCGGGATCCTCCGGCACACCGAAAATGGAGTAACTGCGTCGCTCTCAATGCGCCGTTTAAGTACTGTTGGCATATCATTAGCGGGCCTAACCCTTTGTTCTCCGGGGCCTCCGAGATTCACCGCTTCTGATAGGCCGAGTTCCCGGTGATGCAGTTCACGTGAACCTGGTGTCGTGGCTGCTGAGTGAGAGAGAGAAGAGGTAAGACACGTAGTGCAGTGACTGCGGGCTGCCCGCCCGGACACTGGCCGTGCTGGCTGGGGCGGGGGCTGCGGGGACAGGCCTGTTGTGATCTTTGTGAGGGGTTTCCAGGATGGAAGGCGTAGTGATCACAAAGATACACAAAGCTCTTTTGAAGAACTAAACTAATTTTATTAATACTACTAAATTTGAATTCAACACTTATTCTGAATAGCAAACATATATCTAAGAATTAAACAACACTCACTGACACTATCTCTATCTACTAATTATAACTATTATTTCTTAACTAACTCTGCAATACACTATGAATCTTATCGTCTTCAGCTCCAATCTAATCTCCTCCCCTTAGCTTAAGAGCCAGTGCCATTTATAGTACTGTTCCTTAGCTCCCTCTAGTGGCTAGGCTTAACAGGACATTAACTCTTCACATTTGTACATTTATATAATGTCACAAGGCCGAGCAGTCAGAGTACCGCCCCCCCCCCCCCCCGCCCCACCCGCCCCACAGGATGGGGGTGGTGCCCTGACCGCCATTACGGCAGCAAACTTGTTGTGCACCCACTGACCACCCACCTCGGCCCTTGGTTCTACACAGTGACACCGGCCGTATAGGTGCGCCACCGCTGCACCCCAACCCCTCGCCACAGTGTGCCTCCGACCCCAAATACCCTCCCAACCTGCCGTCATTCACCAGGGACCACCGAAGGCCACACACAAAGCAGCCCACAGTGAGGGCAATGCCAGCCAACGGTACCCCTGGCATCAAGGACGGGAGCCAGGACCGGGGCACCGACAGGGAAGTGGTGCGGGGATGGGGGAGGGACATGCATGGGCAGAGCCCGCAGTGCCAACCGGAGCCACCGTGTAGCCCATGGAACCTGGTTGGACACAGGAGTATGCACCATGCTAACATGTTGGCCTTCACCCCCTGCAGACAACGGAGTTTGGAGTTCGACCAGCAATGGTGGCTGCCTTGGTGATGGTCGCAGCCCTGCGAGATGTCCTGCAGTCGCATAAGTGGGACCGCTCGAAGAGGAAGGGGAAGCTGCAGCAGCAGAGCGGGCAGCAGAGCGGCCAGCAACAGAACGGCCAGCAACGGAATGGGCTGCAGAGGACAGGCAGCAGAGGGGCAGGTGGGGCCGCACAGGCTGGAGGGCCGGCCGCCGAACAGGCTGAGGAGGAGGAGGTGTCAACGAGACGCCGCATGAGGCCTCGTGTTTACCAGCAGCGCCTGCATTCGAGGACCTGCCAGACCGGGCATGCCGTCGGAGACTCCGGCTGAGAAGAGAGACAGTGCGACACATCTGCCAGATGATGGCACTTCTGGAGCTATAGTGATATGGGGGAGGACTCCCGCTCCCGGTGACCGTCAAGGTGACGGGTGCCCTGAACCTCTATGCGACGGGGTCCTTCTAGCCGAGTCAGGGATCTCACAGAGCTCGGTGCACAGGTGCATCTGCGCCATCACGGAGGCCTTACATGCCCAGGTGGATCAATGCATCCATTTCGATGTGGACCGGATCCACCAGGATACCCAGGCACCGGGGTTCACCACCATCGCCAGGATGCCCCGGGTCCAGGGTGTGATAGACGGGATGCAAGTTGCCCGAAGGGCACCTGCGAATAACAGGCCGCTGAACACAAACCGAAAGGGGTATCACTCAATGAACATTCAGCTGGTCTGTGACCATCAGCTGCACATTGAGCACCTCTGGATTGGATTGGATTGGATTTGTTTATTGTCACGTGTACCGAGGTACAGTAAAAAGTATTTTTCTGCGAGCAGCTCAACAGATCATTAAGTACATGGAAAGAAAAGGGAATAAAAGAAAATACATAATAGGGCAACACAACATATACAATGTAACTACATAAGCACCGGCTTCGGATGAAGCATACAGGGTGTATTGTTAATGAGGTCAGTCCATAAGAGGGTCATTTAGGAGTCTGGTAACAGTGGGGAAGAAGCTGTTTTTGAGTCTGTTTGTGCGTGTTCTCAGACTTCTGTATCTCCTGCCCGATGGAAGAATACGCCCAAACCCGGGCAGTGTGTACGATTCCTTCACCCTGGCACATTTGGCGATCCCTGACATGTTCAAGGGGCACTTCTCTCTGGGACTGGGCCAGCTCTCTCTGGGACTGGGCCAGCTCTCTCTGGGACTGGGTCAGCTCCCTCTGGGACTGGGTCAGCTCTCTCTGGGACTGGGTCAGCTCCCTCTGGGACTGGGTCAGCTCTCTCTGGGACTGGGTCAGCTCCTTCTGGGACTGGGTCAGCTCCCTCTGGGACTGGGTCAGCTCCCTCTGGGACTGGGTCAGCTCTCTCTGGGACTGGGTCAGCTCCCTCTGGGACTGGGCCACCGCCCTCTGGGACTGGGTCAGCTCTCTCTGGGACTGGGTCTGCTCCCTATGTGACTGGGTCAGCTCTCTCTGGGACTGGGTCAGCTCCCTCCGGGACAGGGCCACCTCCCTCTGGGACTGGGTCAGCTCTCTCTGGGACTGGGTCAGCTCCCTCTGGGACTGGGTCTGCTCCCTATGGGACTGGGCCAGCTCTCTCTGGGACTGGGTCAGCTCTCTCTGGGACTGGGTCAGCTCTCTCTGGGACTGGGCCAGCGCTCTCTGGGACTGGGTCAGCTCTCTCTGGGACTGGGTCAGCTCCCTCTGGGACTGGGTCAGCTCCCTCTGGGACTGGGTCAGCTCCCTCTGGGACTGGGTCAGCTCCCTCTGGGACTGGGCTACCTCTCTCTGGGACTGGGTCAGCTCTCTCTGGGACTGGGTCAGCTCCCTCTGGGACTGGGTCAGCTCTCTCTGGGACTGGGTCAGCTCTCTCTGGGACTGGGCTACCTCTCTCTGGGACTGGGCCACCGCCCTCTGGGACTGGGTCAGCTCCCTCTGGGACTGGGTCATCTCTGGGACTGGGTCAGCTCCCTCTGGGACTGGGTCAGCTCTCTCTGGGACTGGGTCAGCTCCCTCTGGGACTGGGTCAGCTCCCTCTGGGACTGGGTCAGCTCTCTCTGGGACTGGGTCAGCTCTCTCTGGGACTGGGTCAGCTCCCTCTGGGACTGGGTCAGCTCTCTCTGGGACTGGGTCAGCTCCCTCTGGGACTGGGTCTGCTCCCTCTGGGACTGGGTCAGCTCTCTCTGGGACTGGGTCAGCTCCCTCTGGGACTGGGTCAGCTCTCTCTGGGACTGGGTCAGCTCCCTCTGGGACTGGGTCAGCTCCCTCTGGGACTGGGTCAGCTCTCTCTGGGACTGGGTCAGCTCTCTCTGGGGCTGGGTCAGCTCCCTCTGGGACTGGGTCAGCTCCCTCTGGGACTGGGTCATCTCTCTCTGGGACTGGGTCAGCTCCCTCTGGGACTGGGTCAGCTCTCTCTGGGACTGGGTCAGTTCTCTCTGGGACTGGGTCAGCTCCCTCTGGGACTGTGTCAGCTCCCTCTGGGACTGGGTCAGCTCCCTCTGGGACTGGGCTACCTCTCTCTGGGACTGGGTCAGCTCTCTCTGGGACTGGGTCAGCTCCCTCTGGGACTGGGTCAGCTCCCTCTGGGACTGGGTCAGCTCTCTCTGGGACTGGGTCAGCTCCCTCTGGGACTGGCTACCTCTCTCTGGGACTGGGCCACCGCCCTCTGGGACTGGGTCAGCTCCCTCTGGGACTGGGTCATCTCTCTCTGGGACTGGGTCAGCTCCCTCTGGGACTGGGTCAGCTCTCTCTGGGACTGGGTCAGCTCTCTCTGGGACTGGGTCAGCTCCCTCTGGGACTGGGTCAGCTCTCTCTGGGACTGGGTCAGCTCCCTCTGGGACTGGGTCAGCTCTCTCTGGGACTGGGTCTGCTCTCTTTGGGACTGGGTCTGCTCTCTCTGGGACTGGGTCAGCTCCCTCTGGGACTGGGTCAGCTCTCTCTGGGACTGGGTCAGCTCCCTCTGGGACTGGGGCACCTGCCTCTGGGACTGGGCCACCTTCCTCTGGGACTGGGGCACCTTCCTCTGGGACTGGGCCACCTTGCCCAGTGTCTGCACCACACTGGCCAGCGCCTGGGCAATGCCGCTGACATTCCCAGCCATGACCTGCTGTGACTGGGCCACACTGAGGAGCGCCTCTGCAATGTCCAAGTGGCTCTGGCACATGGCTGCCTTTGAGAGGACAGCTCTGTCCTGGACCTCGGCCTCTGCCTGCACAGAATGCCCCAGGCTTTGGACACGCTGATCCATAGCCGGGACCGTCGCCCCCAATGCCTCCACCGCGGACGCCACTCGTACAGTGTCGACCTGGGTCGCACGCATGGCCAGCATCACCCCCTGCTTCTGCACGCAGTTGGACTCCTCCATCTGCGCCTGCAGGTGCTTGATGCCCGCCGTCATCCCCTCTCGGAGCCCCTGGCTCTCGGGATGCATCTGCACCGTGGCTGGGACTGGATGTTCCAGAAGCCCGGGACCCATTTGGACGGCAGCTGGTTCCTGGGGCGACTGTCTGGCCCCTTGGGCACTCCTACCTCCACCTGCAGTACTGGATGAGATGTGAGGTGCTCACCAGATAGTGTCCCAGGTGCCTCTTCACTAATTTACCCAACCGAGGTGACAGTCTCTGGGATGGTGGAGGGTGCTGGAGACAGCTGTGACGGAGAGTCAACGTCGGCCTCTGACCCGAGCTCCAGGGTTTCCTGAGTCTCGGACGGAGGGCTGGTGTTCGGGCTGCTCTCCCCGTCAGTGTTCGGCTGTCTGGGGGGCACCGGCTCTGGACAAGGGACACCAGATGGACTGACCCCATCTCTGGCAGGTCCTGCAAGACTCAAGACGACATGTATGATTAGACAGCGGGGAGAGTGGGGGGAGGAGGGGCGGAGGGTGAGGGTGGTGTGGAGGTGAGGGTAGTGTCGGGGTGAGGGGGGGAGACCTCGACACACGTGTCATGGTAAACCAGAACCCGGCAGGGTCTCACTTGCTCGCCGAGGACTGCACTCCACCCCTGAGACGTTCCTTTCCTCTGGGCCATCGGCCATGTTCAGGGCTTTCTGCACGGGCATGGTGAGGGGCCGCAGTTTTGGTGGTCCCCCTGCGGTCTTCTCCCGACGTTGTCCACGACGCTGATCATCTCTGCCACCTGCACCCAGGCACGGCAAACGGCGGCCTTCCACCTGGGCCGAGTGCAGTGTCATCCTTCTCTCCTCCACGGCATCCAGGAGGGTCTGCAGCTCAGTGTCCCTGAACCGTGGCCCTGCTCTCCTTGCAGCCATCTTGTTGTGTGGGAGGAAGGGGGGGGAAGGACCGTTTAAGTGCGGCTGCGGCGTGTGAGCCTCCTGAGTGCCAATCATGGACCCGACGAATCCGGCACTGTTTTTCCTGGAATTGATTGCGTTCCACGTGGCGCCCATTTAATGTTGCTGAATCGGTGCAGGTGTTACGCCAATTTATTGGTCGTAAAACTCCACACGTCCTCCACTGACTTAATCTCAAAAACGGTGAATCCAGCCCTATCTTCTCCCGCCGGAGCTGAATTGCAACCAGTTTACAATCCCCCTGGGAGAGCGAACTGGTAAGCAATTCAGTGTTCCACTCCTGGCAAATTGATGCATAGCGCAGAATACAAGGGATTCCCAGGGACTCTATCTATCGGGCTGCCATCTTGAGCAGGCAGCCCGGTCGCAAAGTCTCGTGGCTGGTCACACCACCTGCACCACAAATCAGCCTCGCAGCCCCCCAGCCGTGCACAGCCGCACTCGCCCCAGGGAGTATTTGGGAGATCCTCCCCCACAGGGACCCACTACCTAAAGGGACTCCTCCCACAGACCACTTCCCCCTCCCCCCCGTCCCCATCCTCCCTGTCCCCCCATCCCCATCCCCGTCCCCACAGACCCACCCCCAGGAATGAGACCCCTGTCTGGAAGCTGGAGAGCAGCCCAGAGAGGAGCAGTGAGGTGAATTACAGCTATAACACTTACCTTGCAGCTCCACCTGTCCATGGAGAGCTGCTGTGAGCTGTCTCAGGTTCCCACAGAGCCATTAGCTGCAAGCCATTCATAGCTTTCTAGTAGTGGTCTGTGATTGACAGCTTCTACAAACCATCTGCAGGGAAATCACATGCTTGAGAGATTTGAATGTACGGAGGACTTGGAATGTATTTAGATCTTTTTGATATGGTCAATGTTTAAAAACATTGGGGTTTTACCACCTAGGCCGCTGAACCGTGAAGGGAAATGAATGGATCATTAGCGCAATCTGGTTCTTCAAAAATGGAGCATGAGACACTGATATTCCATATCACAAGGATCCACATGTACCTATTTTGGGCTCCTTGTGGGTGGGGGTCCCCCAATTACAGGGGTCACTGTCGGGCGAGGTCCCCCTATTACAGGGGTCACTGTTGGGGGGGAGGTCCCCATATTACAGGGGTCACTGTTGGGGGGGAGGTCTCCCTATTACAGGGGTCACTGTTGGGGGGGATGGCCCTATTGCAGGGGTCCCTGTGGGGTGGGGGGAATTCCGCTATTACAGGGGTCACTGTTGGGGGGGTGGGGTGGGTCGCCCAATTGCAGGGTTCCCTGTGGGGGGTCTCCCTATTACAGGGGTGCCTGTGAGGGGTGGGTTCCTCTCTTACAGGGGTCCCTGTGGGGGGTCTCCCTATTATAGGGGTGCCTGTGAGGGGTGGGTTCCTCTCTTACATGGGTCCCTGTGAGGGGTCCCCCTATTACAGGGGTCACTGTTGGGGGGGATCCCCCTAATGCAGGGCTCCCTGTGGGGGGTCCCCCTATTACAGGGGTCCCTGTGGGGGGGTTCCTCTATTGCAGGGCTCCCTGTGGGGGGGGATCTCCCTATTACAGGGGTCCCTGTGGGGGGACGGAGGGATCTCCCTATTGCAGGGGTCCCTGTGGGGTGTCCCCCTATTACAGGGTTCCCTGTGGGGGGGGGGGGTTCCTCTATTACAGGGGTCCCTGTGTGGGATCCCCCTATTACAGGGGTCACTGTTGGGAGGGATCCCCCTATTGCAGGGCTCCCTGTGGGGGGTATCACTATTACAGGGCTCCCTGTGGGGGGTCCCACTATTGCAGGGCTCCCTGTGAGGGGTCCCCCTATTACAGGGGTCACTGTTGGGGGGGATCCCTCTATTGCAAGGCTCCCTGTGTGGGGTCCCCCTATTACAGGGGTCACTGTTGGGGGGGTCCCCCTATTGCAGGGCTCCCTGTGGGGGGTCTCCCTATTACAGGGGTCCCTGTGGGGGGGAATCCCCCTATTGCAGGGCTCCCTGTGGGGGATCCCCCTATTGCAGGGCTCCCTGTGGGGGTCCCCCTATTGCAGGGCTCCCTGTGGGGGGTCCCCCTATTGCAGGGCTCCCTGTGGGGGGTCCCCCTATTACAGGGGTCACTGTTTGGGGGGGATCCCCCATTGCTGGGCTCCCTGTGGGGGGGGGGGGGGTTCTCCCTATTTCAGGGGCCCTATGGGACGGGTACCCTCTATTACAAGTGATCCGCACTCACAGGATTCCCGGTCACGGAGACCAGAGAATCACCGGAGACCAGAGCATAGGGCGCCGGGGCTGCTAAATAGATGCATATGGGTCATTATTTATATGCTTTTGCTAGCATGTGGCATGGACCCCGTTCCCGCTGCCATCAGGGGCTTGGAGCATTGCATTCGGATCGGCGCCAGTCGCTAATCACAATTTTTTCTTTCCCCCTACGCCTGATTCTCCGTTTCATTGGGGAACGCATTCTGGGCAACCCGAGGCGGAGAATCCAGCCCAAAGTTAAAGGGACAGTCGTACTAACTTCAATTTAAATTGACAGCAGACGTCCGAGGCACATGAATCATTTGATGTCATTTTAATAGTCTGTGAATCAAAAGTTAAAGCAATTGTGAGTAGTTTGCACAGCAGTCAAATCCTTAAGGAGTTGGTGTGAAGTCCTGGACTGAATTTGCTGCTTAAAGTGGAGTGGCAGCTTTGTTTGAAAGTGTCATTTGTAAAATCTGGCCTGGATTTCAGAATGCAAACCCACCAAGGGAAAGCATTATTAGGTGAGAAGATTTTAAAGCATGATTTTAAATTTTAAAGTGTGTTTTTAGGAGTGGAGTTTGGAAACTCTAACCTGACAATCATCTGGGGGTAATTTTAAAAAAAAAATTTAGAGTACCCAATTCTTTTTTTCCAATTAAGGGGCAAGTTAGTGTGGTAAATCCGCCTACCCTGCACACATTTGGGTTGTGGGGGTGAGACCCATGCTGACACAGGGAGAGTGTGCAAAACTCCACATGGACAGTGACCCGGGGCTGGGATCGAACCCGGTACTCGGTGCTGTGAGGCAGCAGTGCTAACCACTGTGCCACTGTGTTGCCATCTGGGGGGAATCTGAGGAACAAAATCACAGACACTAACTTGGGTTCAGTGCGAATTGTGTATTTACCCACAGTCAACTTGTGTGCTTAAAATGGACATTTTGTGTTCATGAGACCACTGTACTCTGTATTCATATTAATATTTAAATCTGTGTGTAATTGTTTAACTAAGTAAAGGAGTATTGTTGAATACAATTTTTTCATGTTTAATAAATGTTTTTTTTTCCTTATTTTAAAACTAATTATCAACCCTGTAACTCTGTTCCTCCACGTTTTGTAAAAAATGTTAAAGTTAGTCTTTTGAGCCATTCTGGGATCTTCCCGTCCAGTTATAACACCAACTGGGATTGTAATAATATAAGTAGATGTGGAACCTTGTGATATTGAACATCAGAGTGTCTTGTTTGAAGAATTAAATTGCACTTTTGGAGGCAGTTTCTTTGCTACCTTGCATAATGTATGCTCCGAACTCTTTTTAAGGATTGATGGCCTCGAAGATTGTCTCCTTTCTTAGGTCATAGTATTGTAGAACACATGTCTCTCCTCATAATACTACCTGTTTAAGTAACTAGAAGACATGTTGATGGTCCTGCTGTCACACATATAGAACATCCGTTCTTAGCAGCACTCTCAGTGATGCTGCTTTATCGGCAAAGTTGGGCATGTATGGTTCTAAGAAGTTGAAAAATCTGAGGGACCTCAGCAAGTCCCCTTTGTCCTGGGGAGTAGACATGTCTTATGCATCTTTGAGTTTACCTGGGTCAGGACGGATTCAGGAACTTGAATAGATAGAACCTAAAAAGTTAATCTTACCCACATGTACACCAGGCATTTCTTTCTGTTGAAGACAAGTACTTCACGATGAGATGCTGCGATCAGTGGGTGGAGATTTTGGTTATGCTCCTCCTTGGTTTTGTCAATCACCGCAACATGTTCTAGCGAAGAGCTTCAGGTAGAGGCACCTGTTTACCCTTGAAAATCACACCTCTTGAAATGTCTAGTTCATCTGTGTACAGCCAAAACATTTGAGGGTGTCTGGCATTTGTGTTGTATCAGGCATGATGCATGTGATATTTACATATCCACGGATATCTTCTGGAACTCTCTCCATATGCTGGTGGGACAGACCCTGACTAATAGAGAGATCGTAGGGTAATCTCTGGAAACTACTTTCTGAATACTATCCTGAAAGTAATGATTTCTTGAGATCCCTCTGCTGAGTGAACTGACCAATATCCTTGTTTAGTGCCCAACTTGGAGGAAAACCTTGCTCCTGAGAATTTGATATTCAATTCCTCTAATGTAGGAATCTCATGTGGGCACCTCTTTAGTGCAGGCTTTAGATATCTTGGGTCTAAGCATACTTTTGTGATTGAGCTGCACCAGTCAGTGGGCTGGTGTATACAATGGATAATGCCGTTACACTCCATGTCATCCAACTCACTCTTTAGCTTCTTCTGTAGGTGCACACTGAACTTTCTGGGAGAGTCAATCTATGGCTTTGCATCTTTTCTGAGGTATTGTACAGCATCACTTCTGGAGTTTCCTATGGCACCAAATCTGTCTGGGTACATCTGAGGTTGTGGACTGATTCAACGTGACGATTCTTGGACTATTCTGCTACGATTATTAACTTTCTGATCTTGTGTATGGTGACAATGTTGAGTTCTGTACATGCCACTAACCCTGCTACTGCTGGCTCGCTCATGTCCGCCGAATAAAATACTTGTTATTTCCATGTAAACCAACTGTCAATGTCAACCTATTCAATGAACGGGTGCCCCATTGTACACCATTGTTTTGTTCGGTGTATCATTGACTTCCAATGATGCAGGTACATCTCCTTCAGGCTTCAGTGCTCCGAAAGCTAGTGATTCGAAACAAACCTGTTGGACTTCAACCTGGTGTTGTAAGACTTCTTACAATAAATGCGTGGGCAGTCTTTTTGAGGCAGGGGGGAGTTCATCACTCCTGGCATCATGTTGGAATAGAGAAGGGGCAAGACTGCCAAGCACAATTGGAAGCTCATGGGTGGCTGCAGCTGGCAATGGGGGCATGACTTGCAGATGCGGGATCCAATGGTAATAAGGAGCCACACCATCTGCAGGAGGACCAGTGTGCCGGACACCAGAAAGGCACCAAGAACCGGTCAATGAAATTCATCAACAGTATGGACTTCAATGTTCAGCTAGTCTGTGACGACAATCCCAGTTTGTGTGCACTCGCTTTTCTAGCAGTTCCATGACTCCTTCATATTCCAGCTATCCAGGGTGCCAGGCTCTTCACTCCAGTCCCCAAAATATGTGGATACATTCCAGGGAATGAGAGGTATCCATTCAAGAAATGGATACTCAACTGCCTATGAGAGGCACAGAGGTGATAGGACCAAAACCTTCTGTTCACCCAGACCACTATTGCAGTGGTAAACATTCAAGGGATTATTGCATATAACAAAGATGTATTCCATAAAGAAAGACTTTGTGAGGAGGGCACACTGTCTGTGATACTGTAGTCCATATGATACTGCTTGGAACAGAGTTCCAGGATTTTGATGACGGGGTGTCACTAGTAAGAGCAGTAACATGAATTAAAAAAGACATACTAGGATGCAACCTGCCCAGCAGCAGGTATAAATCTGCTGTGTGACAGCAGTAGCCAGTATTGGATGAGACGGAATCTCCCAGTAATGAGATTAGAAGGCATTTAGATAAAATCAGATGTGGATAGCTTATTAGTAGAAGCAGCTTACCTAGCTGTTTGGCAGATCAATGAGCTATACACATGCTAATATCTAGAGCCAAGGAATTTGATAGGGGTACACAGCCAAATACACAGAAGGCAGAATCAAAGTTGAACAAAGGTATAATTGCCAGGAGCCCCAGAAGCAAGAGAGGCCAGTTGAAACCTAGCAGACTCAGATGCAGACAAGCCAGTTTCTAGCCTGGAGGACAGGTTTTACAGTTAACAGTCTCTAGGTCTTAGAGCCAAGGCACTGCAGAAAAAGTTCATAAAGTCAGTTTGAATATCTTCACTGGACCAGGACAAAACACTTCCCAGACTTGATTATTCTCCCTCTACTGTGTGGTAACTATAAGCTGGTTTTGACTTGTAGAACAATTTAATTTGGACGTTGTTTGCGGGAAAGGGGAGTTCAGGGATTGTAGATATAGTTTGGGACAAGTGATGTGTTCTACGTAAACTGTGTGTGTTTACTAATTCGCATATTTAATTGTCTTAGCGTATTATAGTCCTGTTCATGTGTATTTGTATTTTCTTAAATTTGATTTATATATAACAACTCAGCTGCTTAGTCTCACTGGGGTTTCCCTTGACTCTTCACACCATTCCCAAAACAAAACAACCCCATGGATCCATGTTCCAAGTTGGGGAAAACCTCACAGATAACATCAGCATGGTTTGTGACATGGAGATACAAGAATATATTTCCGAATCAGGGTGTGTGCAATTTGGATGGAAAATTGCAGACGATGGTGTTCTTCCATGTCAAGATGCTCTTGTTCTAGGGCGACATGTGATGCAGTGGTTAGCACTGGGACTGCGGCACTGAGGACCCGTGTTCGAATCCCAGCCCTGGGTCACTGTCCGTGTGGAGTTTGCACATTCTCCCCGTGTTTGCGTGGGTTTCGCCCCACAACCCAAAGATCTGCAGGTTAGGTGGATTGGCCATGCTAAATTGCCCCTTAATTGGAGAAAAAATAAGTAGATAGTCTAAATTTATTTTTAAAAAGATACTCTGTTCTTCGAGGTGGTACAGCTTGTGGGTTTGAAAAGTGCTGTTGAAGAAGCCTTGTAGATGCTACACACTGCTACCTGTGTATGCCAGTATGGTGGATTGATTACTGATCAAGTGGCCAACCCGGTAAGCTACTTGAGTGTTGTTGGAGATGCACACATCCAGGCTAGTGGAGATATTTCACTAGTCAAACAGTTTGCGATATCACATAGTCTGGGCATGAAATCACGGAGAGATATTCCTCTATTTTGTAGCTGCCAGCAAGCAAGCAACAGGACTGTATGAAGAACTGAAGATGGATCATTTTGTAATAAAGAAAGAGAGGGCTACGATCTCACAATTGAATCTGCTGGAGAGAGCTTCTTAAGAGAGTCCACGGCAGGACAAAGCAGTGTTGGTGTGAGCTGTATCCAGAGCTCCAGGCCTCTGGTGCACAAACAATTAAGAAGAAACTGAAATCAGGAACAAAGCAATATAAAGATGAGGTATGGCATTTTTAATTTTGCCAATACAAATCAGGATTCAAAGCCCATGTGTGTTATATGCAGGGAAGTACCAGTAAATGAAAGTTTAAAACCCTCAAAATTTCAAAGGCATTTGAAGACTAATCATGGCGAGTTCGAGGACAAGCCTCTTGATTTTTTTTCAAAGGATTCAGTGAGATTTTAAATCGTCAGCTGAAGTATTCAGCTGAAATGTAACATTGAATGACAAAGCAAGTGAGATTGTGAGGACCAAGTAAGCTCACCTGTTGCATTAAAGGTAAGCAATAATGGTGTGTCGCGAAGGTCAATCAGAGTGGGTCACGAGGTTGGCCGGCGTGGGTCATGAAGATAGGCTGGTGTTGGTCGCGACGTTTGGCTGGCGTGGGTTGTGAAGGTTGGCATGGGTCCCAAAGATCGGCCAGTTGGTAAAAGTGGGCCTGGGAAAGAAAGTTTGAAATACACTGGCCTAGGACACCACCCTGAGGTACCCCCGAGCAATGTGCTGAGGCTGAGATGATTGGCCTCCAACAATCACAACCAGCTTCCTTTGTGTTAGGTATGACTGCTCTTCTCTCCATATTTTCTTTGTACTGGGCAGCCGAGAAAATTCTCTGTGTTCGATTTTTGTCCTGTAATGTCGCCAGGCTCCATCCCTTCCTCAGCCCATCTGTTGCTGAAACCCTCATCTGTGCCTTTGTTATCTCCAACGCATTCTTGGCCAACCTGCTGCATTCGACCCTGCATCATCTTCATGTCATCCAAAATGCTGTTACCTTTGTCTTAACTCACACAAAATTCCATTCAACTATTACCCCTGTGATTGTTGCCGGGGGATGGGAACCTATGCAAGGTGTCAGAGGAGGGAGAATCCAGGAGAAAAACAAACGACAGAAAGGAGAATTAGAAAAGTAATAGCAGAGAAACCAAGGGCCATGGTAAAAAATAGTGGGAACTTGTCAAGGGATGTTAAAAAGACGAGCCTTAAGGCTTTATGCCTTAATGGGCAGAGCAGTCGCAATAAAGTGGATGAATTAATCGTTCAAATTGGTGTAAACGGGTGTGATATAGTAGGAATTACGGAGACATGACTGCAGGGTGACCAGGGAATTGGACATTCAGGGTTTCCCAGTATTTTGGAAGGACAGACAAAAAGGAAAAGGCTGTGAAGTTGCATTGCTGGTTAAAGAGGAAACTAATACAATAGGGAGAAAATATATTCGCTCCAAAGGTGTAGAATCTGTATGGGTGGAGCTGAGAAACGCCAAGAGGCAAAAATTAGTGGGGGTTGTATATAGACCCCCAAACTGTAGTGGTGATGTTGAGAAAAACATTAAACAGGAAATTAGAGATGCATGCGTTAAAGGTACATCTGTAATTATGGGTGATTTTAATCTGCATATAGAATGGGCGAATCAAATTAGTAACAATATTGTAGAGGAGGAAATCCTGGAGTATTTCTAGGATGGTTTTCAACACATTGAGGAACCAGCCAGAAAACAGGCCATCCTAGACTGGGTACTGAATAATGAGAAAGGAATAATTGGCAATCTAGTTGTGTGAGACCCCTTGGGGATGAACGGCCCTAATATGATAGAATTTTTCATTAAGGTGGAGAGTGGCGCAGTCGACTCTGAGATCTAAATAAATCTATGATGATATGAAGTGCAAGCTGGCTATGATGGATTGGGAAATGTTGCTCAAAGGGATGATGGTGGATAGGCAATGGCAAACATTCAAGGAGCGCATGGGTGAAATGCAGCAATTATTTATTCCTGTCTGGCGCAAAAAATGAGAAATGTGGCCAAACCTTGGTTTACAAGGGAAATTAGAGATAATATTCTCAGGAAGAAGTATAACAGTTGTCCAAGGAAAACAACAGACCTGAGGATTAGGAGCAGTTTAGAATTAAGCAAAGGAGGACCGAGGGATTGACTAAGAAGGGGAAAATAGAGTTTGAGAGTAAGCTTGCGGGGAACATAAAAACTGACTGTTAATGTTTCTATCGATATTTAAAGAGAAAAAGATTGGTGAAGATAAATGTAGGTCTGTTACAGTCAGAAACAGAGGAATTCATAATGGGGAGCATAGAAGTTGCTTAACAACTAAATGCATGCTTGGGTTCTGTCTTCACAAAGGAGGACGCAAATAATATACCAGAAATGTTGGGGATCACAGGATTTAGTGAAAGGGAGGAACTGAAGGAGATCAGTATTGGTAGTGAAATGGTACTGGGGAAATTGATGGGATTGAAGGGGAACAAATCCACAGGGCCTGATAATTTACATCTCGGGGTACTTAAGGAAGTGGTCCTAGAAATAATGGATGCATTGGTGGTCATCTTGCAAGATTCTATAGACTCTGGAACAGTTCCTACAGATTGGAGTGTAGTTAATGTAACCCCAATAAAAAGGGAGGTAAAGAAAAAACAGGGAATTATAGTCCTAACCTCGGTAGTGGGAAAAATTCTAGAATCTGCCAACAAAGATTTTATTGTGGAGCACTTGATAAAACAGTGACACGATTGGACAGAGTCAGTATGGATTTATGAAAGGAAATCACACTTGACAAATCTACTGGAATTCTTCAAGGATCTAAGTAGTAGAGCTTTTTAAAGGGAGCCAGTGAATGGCAGGCAGTGACTAGTGGGGTTACCGCAGGGATCGGCGGTAGAACTCCAGCTATTAGATGAGGGAATGAAATGTAATATCTCCAAATTTGCAGATGACACACATCTGGGTGGGAGGGTGAGCTGTGAGGAGGATGCAGAGATCCTTCAGTGTGATTTGGATAAGTAAGTGTGTGGGCAAACGAATGGCAGATGCAGTATAATTTGGATAAATGTGAGGTTATCCACTTTGATAACAAAAAAGGGAAGGCAGATTATTATCTGAATCACCAGAAATTAGGAGCAGAGAATGTGCAACGAGACCTGGGTGTCCTCATACACAAGTCGTTGAAGGTAAACATTCAGGTGCAGCAGGCATAAAGAAGGCAAATGGTATGTTGGCCTTCATAGTGACAGGATTCGAGTACAGGAACAAGGGGATGTCTTACTGCCATTATACAGGGCCTTCGTGAGACCACACCTGGAGTATTGTGTGCAGTATTGTTCTCCTTATCCAAAGAAGGATGTTCTTACTCTAGAGGGAGGGCAGAAAAGGTTCATCAAACTGATTCCAGGGATGGCAGGACTGACATATGAGGAGAGATTGGATTGGTTAAGATTGTATTTGCTGGAGTTCAGTGGAATGAGGGGGGAATCTCCTAGAAACCTCTACATTCTTAAAGGACTAGACAGGGAAGATGCAAGAAGGACATACCCGATGGTGGGGGAGTCCAGAACCAGGGGGTGACAGTCTGAGGATATGGGGTAGACCATTTAGGACAGAGATGAGGAGAAATTTCTTAAACAAGAGAGTGGTCCGCCTGTGGAATTCGCTACTACAGAAATGTTTTCAAGCAGCAGACATGGGAGGAAGTGAATCGGACTATTGAGTTGAATGATCAGCCATGATCATAATGAATGGCGGAGCAGGCTCGAAGGGCCGAATGGCCTCCTCCTCTAATTTTCTGTGTTTTTATGTTACACTGGTTACTACACCATTAAGCAATTCCTTAATTTTAAAATGTTCAGCCTTGTTTTCAGATCCCTCCACGACCTTGCCCTCCCTTTGATCACCTGCCCTAGTATCACTTTATGGGGTTCAGTGTCATGTTTTCTATTATAATGCTACTGTTAAGTGTCTTGAAATGCTGCATTATGTTAAAGGTGCTACATAAATGCAATTGTTGTTACGCATGGATTGACATCACAATCTGCCGAATCTACATAATTCTGGCAGCTGCTCCCTGTGCTCGTGCTGACACCTTCATCAAAATTGTGTCATGCACGGCTCACATTAGAAGTTTTACGTGCATCATGGTTGCCATTTTCGAGTTAAAATAGTCCTTGTGGCACTGAAAAATCCTACTTAGGATGTGAATTTTGTGACTATAATGTATTAAAATGGCTATGACTTTGTTTAAAATATCAAATGAGCATTTTTGAAAGGATGAATTAGTTTTTCAAAAACCCTTGCACACCATAAGTACGAAGTCTTACAACACCAGGTTAAAGTCCAACAGGTTTGTTTCGATGTCACTAGCTTTCGGAGCGCTGCTCCTTCCTCAGGTGAATGAAGAGGTATGTTCCAGAAACG
Organism: Scyliorhinus torazame; assembly: GCF_047496885.1. Taxonomy (NCBI): domain Eukaryota; kingdom Metazoa; phylum Chordata; class Chondrichthyes; order Carcharhiniformes; family Scyliorhinidae; genus Scyliorhinus; species Scyliorhinus torazame. Next base: position 98,272,500 of record NC_092721.1, read on the forward strand.
TATATATAGACAAATTCAAAGATGCCAAACAATGCTTGGAATGCGACCATTAGCAGGTGATTAAATCTTTACAGATCCAGAGATGGGGTAACCCCAGGTTAAAGAGGTGTGAATTGTATCAAGCCAGGACAGTTGGTAGGATTTTGCAGGCCAGATGGTGGGGGATGAATGTAATGCGACATGAATCCCAGGTCCGGTTGAGGCCGCACTCATGTGTGCGGAACTTGGCTATAAGTTTCTGCTCGGCGATTCTGCGTTGTCGCGCGTCCTGAAGGCCGCCTTGGAGAACGCTTACACGGAGATCAGAGGCTGAATGCCCTTGACTGCTGAAGTGTTCCCCGACTGGAAGGGAACATTCCTGCCTGGTGATTGTTGCGCGATGTCCGGTCATTCGTTGTCGCAGCGTCTGCATGGTCTCGCCAATGTACCACGCTTCGGGACATCCTTTCCTGCAGCGTATGAGGTAGACAACGTTGGCCGAGTCTCACGAGTATGTACCGCGTACCCAAATGTGATGTTTGAGGATTGTACACAATTAATCAGCACCCTGTTACAAATCTGTGTACCATTTATATTCTTATTGCAAAAATCAAATAAATTATTCTTTGAAAGTTACAGTTAAGTGACAAAAACTAAAATATTGTAATAAAGTTGCTGAACATTGGAAGTAATTATGTTGTTTTCGAAAATCATGCTTGTTAAAACAAATTGTTCCCATTCACTGCAGCTATATTTACTTCAAATGCAAAGCCTATGGTTGGCTGTCAGTAGATGGCGCTTTTTGCCTTTCACATAAGTGCAGTACTACAACAAATCCTCTAACACATTTTTTCACCGTTATATAACGTTCTGGAAATAATTTTGTCTATTGTCCCAGTCCTTTTCTCTTTTCTTTTTCTACAGGCACTGGTCATATTATGATACATTCGGGCACTGGCATGATGCCCTAATGGCTGTTATTGCGTACCCAAATAGTGAGCTGTTTGACCATGAGATGCATCTTGACTAAGTCCAATGTCCACATACATAGATAATCATTTTAAAACCAAAGTGTTGCTTAACCAGGTGCCGATACAGAACAGCAAGCACAGGAGAGAAGGGAAATCGGAACTTAGTTTGAGTTAGGACACTGGTAGCCAAGTTTTGAATGTGGTGACGTTTGTGGAACGTAGAATGTGGGACACCGCGGTGTCAGAATTTGAGAGAGAGAAATGAAGGTCTTACATTTATATTGCACCTTTCATGGCAACTGGACCTCCCAATGCACATTACTGCCAGTGGTGTACTTTTGAGGTGTATTCCTACAGGAATCTCAGCAACCAATTTGCTCACAGCAAGCTCTCTCAAATAGTTAAGTGATAGTGACCAGGTAATCTGTCTTTGTGATGTTGATTCAGGGATAAATATTGGCCATACCTCAGAGATAACTTCCCTGTTCTTTTGTGTTTGAATTATCAAGCCCAGAAATAACAAAGGCGTGAGGGTTCCAACAGCTGACACAGGTCAGAAGAAAGGCTCTTAGGCACACTGGGAGATAGGAACAAGAAAAACGATTTGCAGGAAATGTGGCAGTCAGTGCCAACTCTATTGCTCCATGAACAGCTATTCAGTCCATGAAATGTTTTAATGTCTGGCCACAGGTATGTGAAGCAGGAATGCACATTCAGATACTAAAGCATTGGAGGAAGAATGACAGGCTTCTGCACATCTCGGGTCCTATGTTGTAAAAGGTTAAATTATTGACACTCTTTGGAGGCATCACTCGTTCTCCTGACCATTCCACTCTGCTAGAGCACATTTCCAATAATAATTGATTGAGAAGTGAAGAGACTGCCACATTACTTGTACCTGATATCCTGAAAAGAAAGCCTGCAGATATCTGGGTAAAATACAATGGCTCGAATCTTCGGAGCAAAAGCACTTATGAGCACATAGCCACTGCTGTTGTGCATTTCTCCCAGCTGTCAAACAAATGTGCAGTCCCACATCTGTCCAGGAACTCCATCAGTGCAGAGTGGAACCTGGACCATCAGTGCAGAGTGGAACCTGGACCAACACACGCACACTTTTTGTGACACTAGCTGCCATCTGGTAAGGTCCCGTCTTTGACTGTTAATGAATGGATAAGTGGATGAATGGGTGCATTGACAAATGGGTGAGTGAGTAGCCGGGTAGGGGTGGGTGACTGGGAGAATGAGTCGGTGGAGGATTGGATAGCTGGGAGTAGCTGGGTCAGGTCATGGGATAGTCAGGTGGTCAGGGCAGTTGGAATTGGTCAGGATGGTCAGGAATTGGAAAAGGGTAGTCGGATCGTCGGGGTAATTCGGTGGTCAAAGGATACTTGGATTGTGAAGGGAATAGTCGGGTTGGGTGGGGGCGGTAATAGGTTGATTGTTGGGTAGTCAGGTTGGGCCAGGGGGTAATCAGGTCTTTGGGGGGGATAGTGGGGTCAGATTTGGGGGTGGTTGTTGGATCAGGGCTTAGTTGGGTTAGGTTGGGTGTGCATTCGAGTGGTTGGGAAGCGGAGGCAGATTAGGTTGGTGGATAGTCAGGTCTGGTCAGGGGGGGCAGCCTTGTAATCAGGGGGCCAAGGGGCATGATTGGGGCTCAGCTGTGTATTACCCAGGTATTAGACTAAGTTTAAAACCTGTTTACAATTTCCAGGATAACTATCCAGGTAAGTACATCTGAACTATCCAATGCCGCTAACTCGATCTCAGAGACAGAGACATTCACTGATGGTCACAGGGCGCAGGGGAATTGCCCTTAGAAGTGTAAACTTCCCAGGAAATTCCCATGTCGGGACTTCCACAGGGTTTCAATGCACATCTTCAGTCATACATCCAGTCTCCACATCATGATTTGGCTATATTGTCCAGCTTTTTGTATTCAGTGGTGAAGGAACAGTGCTCACTGTTCACCTCAGTGACAGCTGCCCACAGAGTTTTTGGAAGCTTTTAAATGGAAACTTCCTTGAATTAAGGTGTCTCATCCAAAATGTTGCCATCTATGTTCCGACACCCTGGGCTAGAGCATGGTCAATTCCAGCCCCACTGTCACTGATTTGGGGGAGGGGGTGTAGATAAGGGGAAAAAAATTAAGGGGGCAGGGAGAGTTGTGGGCTTGGTAATGGGGGACACTGGACAGTTCTTTGTTCATGTGGATGTTTCATTTTCTGACATTTCTATGTACATGTGCAAAATGCCTTCAATAAAAATATTTTAAAAATTAAAATTCCAGCCCACAGCCCTGGAATCCCAACACAAGCGAATTAACCAATAATTGATATACATTTCTGAAATGTTTGGCACTTGTCTGCTCCAATGACTTACAAATACTGTTAAGGCTATGGCCCTTGACAATATTCCAGCAATCGTCCAGAAGACTTGTGCCCCAGAACTTGCCGCACCCCTAGCCGAGCTGTTGCATTACAGCTACAAACTGGCATCTACCCAGTAATGTGGAAAATTGCCCAGGTGTGTCTTATACACAAGAAACAGGACAAATCCAACCCAACCAATTACCCTCCATCATCAGCAAAGTGATGGAAGGAGTCATCAACAGTGCCATCAAGGAGCACTTACTCAGCAATAACCTGCTCACAGACGCTCAGTTTCCTCCAAGGTCACTCCTGACCTCATTACAGCCTCGGTTCAAACATGGGTAAAAGAGCTGAATGACAGAGGTGAGGTGAGATTGACTGCCCTTGACATCAATACAGCATTTGACCAAGTATGGCATCAAGGAGCCCTAGCTAAACTGGAGTCAATGGGAATCAGTGGGAAACTCTCCAGTGGTTGGAGTCATACTTGGCACAAAGGAAGATGATTATGGTGGTTGGAGGTCAATCATCTTAGCTCCAGGACATCACTACAGGAGTTCCTCAGGACAGTGTCCTAGACCCAACCATCTTCAGCTGTTTCATCAATGACCTCCATTCCATCATAAGGTCAGAAGTGGGGATGTTTGCGAATGACTGCACAACGTTCACTGTTCGTGACTCCTCAGATAATAAAGCAGTCCATATCCAAATGCAGCAAAACCTGGACAATATCTAGGCTTGGGCTGACAAGTGACAAGTTACATTCGCACCACACAAGTGCCAGGCAATCATAGAATTTACAGTGCAGAAGGAGGCCATTTGACCCAGCGAGTCTGCACCAGCCCTTGGAAAGAGCACACTACCAAACCCACACCTCCACCCTCTCCGCGTAACCCCACCTAACCTTTTTGGACACTCAGGGCAATTTATCATGGCCAATCCACCTAACCTGCGCATCTTTGGACTGTGGGAGGAAACCAGAGCACCCGGAGGAAACCCACGCAGACACGGGGAGAACGTGTAGACTCCGCACAGACAGTGACCCAAGCCGGGAATCGAACATGGGACCCTAGAGCTGTGAAGTAACTGTGATCCCGTGCTGCCCAACATGCAAACCTCCTCTACCCAAACCTCAAAAGAAATTCTAATGTTTTTTTCCCCAAATGAAAAAACATTTAAGGAGTCTGTAATTTGGAGTCAGAGAAATGTCCACTATTCCAATTATATTGAAATGAGCATTAGCTACGAAAATAAGCTTGGAGTTGAAAAATGTCACTGCTCAGAACCAAAGTATTGCAAAAATTGCAGCCAATTATGGACATTAAATTCAGTAACTTAAATATACACTCTCTTTAAGCACCATAATCGATCGACCTATCTACCTCTGCACCCTGCCAAACTGCATGGATAAAAATATCATTGTGCCCGTTTAAGCAGCATGCTAAAATACAGAGAAATGCAATGTTTATGTTTGGTTAAAGGAATTTGACCCAGAATTTTTGATCAATGGAAACTTGTCCTCAAAAATATAAAATTATAACCAATTGTGATTAAATTTGTTCTTGAATGTCCATCTCCTACAAGACAGGATCTAACCATTGCCCCTTGATATACAATGGCATGACCATCGATGAATCCCCCACAATCAATATCCTGGGGGTTACCATAGGTCAGAAACTGAATTAGATTAGCCATGTTAATACTGTGGCTACCAAGGCAGGTCAAAGGCTAGGAATCCTATGGTGAGTAACTCACCCCCTGATCCCCAAAACATATTCACCATCTATAAGACACAAACCAGGAGTGTAGTGGAATATTCTCCACTTAGCTGGATGAGTGCAGCTCCAACAACACTCAAGAAGCTTGACACCATCCAGGACAAAGCAGCCCGCTTGATTGCTCCTACTTCCACAAACATTCAATCCCTCCACCACCGATGAACGGCCATATTGACAATCTACAAGATGCACTTCAGTCTCTCACCAAGGTTCCTTAGAGAGCACCTTCCAAACCCATGACCGCTACCATCTAGAAGGACAAAAGTAGCAGATATCTGGGAACCCACCACCTGGAGGTTCCCCTCCAAGTTACTCACCATACTGACTTGGAAATATATTGCCGTTCCGTCACTGTTGCTGGAGCAAACTCCTGGAACTCCTTCCCTAACAGCACTGTGGGTGTACCTACATTCAGTGACTGCAGCAGTTCAAGAAGGCAGTGCAACCACCACCTTCTGAAGGGCAACTAAGGATGGACAATAAATGCTGGCCTAACCAGCGATGCCCACACCCCGTGAATGAATTTAAAAGGCACCAGATTTGTAAGTGAAACACAACAACTGTTTATTTATAACAAATAGAGATAAGACATGAATAATTATACCAGAATAACCGCCAGATAATCTACTACTCCTCCCTTTAACGTCCCACCCTCTACCTAAACACACACAAGACACGCACATTCAGATGGAGGGGGAGGGGAACAGTAAAAGAGGGTTAATGCGAAATGGAAGATGAGTACTCTTGCTTTTGATGTTGAAATTGTTTTTTCAGCTGACTGTCCTGCCAGCACACGGAGTGATTGAGAACCACCGTTGGACGACTTACTAGGTTTACTGAGGAAAAACACAGTTCCCCTCAAGTGATTTTAAAGAAGCTTCTTTAAATAACTGTTTAAAGCTGTTGCTACAGCTGTTGCTGGTCTGAACTTCCTTGCTGTTCAATCTGCATGTAGAGAGAGAAAGATCTTTACATTGAAACTTTGGACAGTGTCCAGCAGGTAAGAGAGAGAGATCAAGGCTGTGACCCTCTGGCTTCTTGATCAAACCAAAACTAAAGGCCAGATGAAACCTTCTTGTCCCTGGCAGAACATTCCGGCATGGTCAGCACCAATTAGCACAGACTATCAGCCAAGAGCTCGGCAAAATAAACAACTCATTGGCTGACAGCCATGTCCATCAAGATGAGTCACTACTGATGCCAGCACATCCTGTTGGATCTCGTTTTTTGAAAATTAAAGGTGAAGTCCATCTTAAAGGTGCAGGACCTAGTAATTGTCCAAGTACTAAAATTATAAAAGCCAAAACAAAAGAAAATAAAGGGAATAAACAAGGGACAAACAGGGATAAATAGGAGGATCCTTACATCTGTGAGCGAGGCAAGAAGCAGCGAGTCTCTGCAACCAATCAGATTGAAGAATCCTCATTGAGGTACATCTAGGAAGTATAAAGCAGGATGTTTAAAATTATGTTTAATCGTCTGTTAGAAGTGAAAAAAAGATTCGCCAAAAAATAACTGGATTGAAGCAAAGACATAAAAGAGACAAAAATGTAAAAATAAACATTACATCATCAATTAACTTCTGAAGAAATAAAGTTCCACACTTGTAAAAGTATATACTCTGCACATTGAGGTTGTGCAGCAATAATTACTTGCTCCCTCAAGCTATGAGAATTTGCAGCACGCAAATGTGTCTTAGCAGGCTGTGTACATTGACCCCTTCAAAATAACACATAAACATTTTTAAAAGGGGTGCAATAGAACGTTGTTTATCATGCTATTAAAATTTGCTTACTCCTGAATGCATTTTAAGTTCGGAACTAGTCAGTTGACATCGTTCAGTGCTGGGTCGATCATGAGAGACTGCAACTGCACACCTTCTAGTGCAACAGGATGTGACTGAGAGCAACTGTTGGAATGCACATTTAACTGTATATGTGCAAATGCTGTCAGATTTACCTTGTTGTAATGGTTATTACTGTTAGCTTCACTATTATTCTTATGCTAAAGTCTGGTCCATTGTGAATGGTCTCAATCTTTCCAAAGGAGAAACACACAGATAACTAAAAGCTAAGGACTGCCCTTGTAAAGAATAGCTAACATCAGACCTTTTAGTGGACTTGACTTTGAAACTCAGCAACTCTTGGGTGGACACAATGCAGAAGTAACAAGAGCTGTAACATTTTGAGGAGGGCTACCAGCTTCAGGTTAGTACTGAAATCAGATAGAATTTTACAGAACTACAAATTATTGTTATCTGTAGATAAGTAATGGATGGGACTCACAAGAGTTTTGAGAATTACATTCCTTGTGTGACTTATCACCTTTCTTGATCTCTTTCTGCCTATAATAGATGTAGAAAGTTTGATGTGGAATTGCAAATCCTGGGAATGTGCTCCATTTCTCCGCTCACACCACCCTCAATTTAACCAGCAAAGAAATCAAATCAACACACATAAAAAGTACTGGAAACTCATGTGGTCACTTCGGTAGTTCCAGCAGTCTCTGCAAAGATCCATATTTAAAATAGGCATTGGTTTCAAAATTAGGATGACGTTTTAAACAATTGCAGACACTCGGGCTTACTGTAATAGGAAAGGCCTCAAATTAGACCAGGATTTACATATATCAGATTCAGGCATTCCTAGCAGTTTCTGGTGACGTTTGCCTGTGGTGGAGCCTTCACCTTTCTGAAACAACTTTGTAAGAGTGTTCAAATCCAGAGGTGGTTTTAGATCTTTGCTGATAACTTGCTGGATCATTGATAGGCTAATACTCTGAGTGGGATCAAGTGCACTGACCTGATCAATAGTGAATGAATGCTTCACCTGCCATGGATGAAGATTGCTAAATTTCTTGTTGCCGTTTTGGCCCCCTGACAAATGAGGGGTGGGAGGTTGAGGTGGTGCATTAACTGTCCACTTAAGGGCCTCATTTCATGCTTGGGTGGGAAGGCCATCCCCTACCATCCCCATCACCAACTTTATTGATGCAGAAGGGGGAAAGAATCGGGGTCCCCACTCTCTAGCCTAATTAAATGCCCAAGCCTCCAAACTCACCTCGGTGGAGGGCATTAAATTCCACCTATTATAACTAATGTAGAATCTTGAAAGAAATAATGTTGATGAGGTGCGGACAGACATAAGAGTAGCAGAGAAATAGATAAGGGAGAAATAATAAGCAGATGACGGCAACTTAAGCTAAAGCAACAGAAATGAGGGAAAAAAATAATGGGATAGGTAGTGTAAGGACAAAGCAGGCAACAGAGAGGATAAATGAAGAAAGTGAAAAAGATAAAGGAGACGAGAAAGGGAGGGAGAGAAAGCGGTGAGGGAAAACTATTTTTACATTAAAAGAGAGGTTTGAATACAGAAATGAGAGCTGCAGAGCAAGACCTTGCTCATCAACATCGTTTGTGCTCTGCATGAAGACAGGACCTTAGCTCATTATCGGATGATGTTTCACCCTGAGTTGTTGACTTGCAGCTTGTGGTTTGCAGTTGCTTTCTAATCTCAGAGGCAGGGCAAGGAAGCGGGTCCTGAGTCTTCTCAGCCAAAACAAGAATTGAACCCGTGCTGTTGGTATTATTCTGAACCACATACTAGCCATCTCACCAACTGAGCTGTCTGGCCCTCAAGATCTTACCATGGGCTACCATTTATACAACTTTCTTTTTAACATAACCTGAAAAGCCACTCATATATAAGTCTGCCACCAATTAAATAGGCCACTGTATCCAAAATGAACAAGTGTAAATCAAGATTTAGGAAAGTGTTATTATAGTGACTCCACTAAAGAAATATCTTGCAAAATGGTTAGAGACACAAAATTTGCAAAACAAAATAAACAGGTATCAAATTGTAAAGCCACCCAAACAGCAAGCTAATTTAATATGGATTCAAACTGAAATAATTTAAGGGAAACTGTAATTTGGGTGGCAGAGTATTAATATGTGGTTGTCATGGGAATGTATGTGGAGGAGCGCACAGTTTCCCTGCAGCTCGAGGTGTGTTGGAGATGACAGTTAGAATTTAAATTAATATCGCAACCTTTATATCCATGTTGGATAAAAAATAGTGCTACTGAAATTATATCTAATGAGTAACATCTAATGGATCTATGACAATGGTCATGCTGCGTTATAACGAGCATTTGTTATATTCTTGTAAAAATCTTAACCATCAGGGATTACTGGATCAGAAAATAGCTTTCATAATATTATGAGATGTAAAAAAACTCCCCCTTGTTTTGCATTTTAGTGGGAAAGTCCCCTGTCAACGAGACAGTGAATCAACTAGACAGTTTAATAATTACTCCAATCCTGCCTACATTTGCTATAGAGTCTATATTGCTCATTAGAATGCTTCCTAAAGTTCTTGGCAGTTTTTAAAATATTAAGCTTTGCCTCATAACCACATATTTATTGTCTGCAATTGTCAGGCATGATAGCAATGTTTACTGTCCATGATACTTATGCCTTTAAAAAGGGGAGGTCCTTTTGTTTACCTGTAACAGTTTTTCTATACTATCAGAATAATTGGAATCTTGCAAATTCTTTACCCTTTCATTCTTAAAAAAAATCTCCTTGTGTTCAGCAATCATGGTGAATTTCCATCACTGCATTTTGAATTTACCTCAAACTAAAATGTATTGTTTCACGTTTCTCTAAAGAGCACTTAACAGGGATGATTCTACTAAATTAAAATGGTACAATTGTTTGGAAATATGTTAAATATAATAAATAATCTACCATAAATGGCAAGTAACAGAGTGAAGAGGTTTCAGAGTGAAATGTTATATTCCATTAAAGCAAGCAAAAGTGATATCAGGAGTGTTACTGGGTTCGGTGTAGCTGATTGACAGCTTAATGAAATAAAGAAACATTTCGAGTTCAGTTACAGCAAGATGCCAGCTCATCTTGAAATTGATGCAGACTTGAAATTGATTGATTCAAAGTGTTGTGTGAAGATTGGCTAATACTCAAGAGATATTCTCTCCTCTTTATGGACTAAAAGAATGAAAATTCTCAGTCTCTGTCTAAATAGGTGATGATTTCATCACTTTATTAACTATCAGAACATTGTGAATTATGACATTGGAATTTTTCACACTTAAGACTCTGTGTGTCTAAATTAATGTTATTTATTAAGCCCTTAAGTTAAAATCGTTCAGTAATAGAATACAAGCTGGGCAACAGTGTGAAGCCAAAAATAAATCAAATAATGTGATTGGTAAAGACGATTAGAATAAATTATGTTAACCGTGTCACAAATAGTTTATTTTCCTATTGTGTTTTTTTTTAGCTATGCAGTGCATCCTAGTGTTTTAATTTCTAAAACGTTAAACTCTGTCCTTTTTCACTTTTACATTTTCTAGTGCTCTGTGCTTTAAGTGTTAGGGACAGCTGGCAATTTGTTGCCATTGGTACTCCAGTCCATCATATGTCAGTGTAATTTTGACTCTTTATTGGCCTCTATATTGTGGAACGAGAGAAAACAAAAAGAGCTTGAAAAGTAAAGGTAGAGAATATCAGTGAAGTTAATGGAAGGTTAAGTTTGAAGAAAAATATAGACGTATTCAGGAGAAGACCAAGCCAGGAAGCAAAATGTACCTCAGGGTTCAATTTCCTCCAATAATATGCTCAATAATATGTGCGCAAGAGCATGCAGTATTTTAATGCAGTTGTTAACCTTTTCCTTTGAAATGGGGTAATGGCACCATTAATCAACAACAATAACTTGCATTCATATTGTGCTATTAACATTGAAAATGACCTAAGGCGCTTCACTGAGTTATAATGATACAAAATGAAGGTCGAGCCAAAGATGAAGGTATTAACAGGATTGAATGGATGGATATAATGGAGGCTCTTAAAGGAGGAAACAGGGGTAAAGAGGGAGAAGAGTTTTGGAAAGGAAAAACAACACAGAAACTTGATGCAAGATACATGAGTCAATGTTCTACTAGTGGAAGTGAAAGGGGTTGAAGATTTTTCTTCAATGTCAGAAGATTTATTGCAACAGGAGCGCAGCACCCATGTTCCATTCCCAGTAAACCCATATGCATAATATACATTAAAATAAATATTTATAATTCCAAGTTAAGTTTGATAATGGCCACCATTCATGACTGGTTATGGAGAGCTTTTTTCGTGGGGTGTAGTGTGCCCAGTCCATCACACGAACCTGCCTCCCATCCATTGACTCCATTTACATCTCCTGCTGCCTGGAAAAAGCGGACAGCATGATCAAAGATCCCTCCCACCCGGTTTACTCACTCTTCCAACTTCTTTCATCGGGCAGGAGATACAAAAGTCTGAGAACACGCACGAACAGACTCAAAAACAGCTTCTTCCCCGCTGTCACCAGACTCCTAAATGACCCTCTTAGACTGACCTGATTAACACTACACCCCTGTATGTTTCATCCGATGCCGGTGTTTATGTCATTACATTGTTGCCCTATTATGTATTTTATTTTTATTTTATTTTATTTTCATGTACTTAATGATCTGTTGAGCTGCTCACAGAAAAATACTTTTCACTGTACCTTGGTACACGTGACAATAAACCAATCCAATCCAAACCAATTTGGAGGCAATTTTGTGATGGCACCCATAATTTCCTGCTATTGGTGTGGGATCCCAATGAGTGCACATGTAGTGGTCTCCAAGTGGAGGCCTACCATAAACTCCATACCATAATAGCAGGACCATGGGTATGCATGATCTGAATCCTATCTGCCACTACTCAGGTAGAATGCTTTTCTCTCCAACCCAATGATCTTAACAGCAATGGGCCTCTTTACTTGACTTCTCTGCAGGTATCTGAAGATGCCTGTATGTTGAGATTCCCTCATGACTTTTTATTCATTCATGACTGCTTTTCTGCCTTAGCTGTGCCCATTTTCTGCAGTGGAGTGGTTGGCCTGACAACAATATGGGCCCTCTAACTGTGTCTCAAGCCTTACCCACCTGCCAACCTTCAGGGCAGTGAGTGTGGAAGCGGCCCATTCAGAGGTCCTTACATTTTCTGGGAAGGCCGTGTTGGTGGGCACAATTACAACTGAGTGAACTTGTGACTTCCAAAGGGTGCTAGATCGACTGAAAAGTTTTGTCTGTTATCTCTATTTCCCTCTCCACAGATGCTGCCTGACCTGAGTATTTCAAGCATTTTCTGTTTTTATTTCTGGATTGAGTTGGATTTGTCTTTGTAGCATGAGGGCCTCAGAGACTGCTGGATATTTTTGCTGCCTTCCATAGTTTAAGGGTCTCATTTGCTGGATTCCCTATCTGCAAACCCTTCCTATACCATTTTGGCAGAGTCCAAAGAGGAGGACTGCAGGATGAAGCAAATGAGTGTGGTAGAATTTGAGGTGAAGCAACCTATAAGACGTCACCTTGCTTCAAAGTATTTACAGGTCACGCTGAAAGATGAAGACATTAAGGAGCAGCTGCGCTCTATATTGAAATCTATCACTATAAAGACTCGCTGTTACTGTGTTAATGTTATTTATTAAGTCTGTCGGTTACAGTTCTTAAATCAAAAGAGGCAATAGCTACTGTGTGAGGAACTACAGCCCAGATCATCTTCGAGACAACTCTGCCTTTGGCTATGTAGTTATAACTGTACTCAACCATTTTAATGTCACAAACTCACTTTGAACAGCCATGGGAATATGTGTGGCATTAACCAGGGTGATTTCCAGACATGTCATTGTCAGGTCACCAATGCACATTTTTGAAAGGTTAGGGAATTCATCTCTAACCTTTCAAAAGGGGCCAGCAGGGCACAGTGGTTAGCACTGCTGCCTCACAGAGCCAGGAATCCAGGTTCAATTCCAACCTTGGGTGACTGAGTCAAGTTTGCACATTCTCCCCGTGTGTGCGTGGGTTTCCTCCCGGTGCTCCGATTTCCTCCCACAGCCCAAAGATGTGCAGATTAGGTGGATTTGCCATGCTTAATTGCCCCTTTGTGTCCTTGGATGTACAGGTTAGGTTATGGGTTAGGCTGGGGATGGGCCTAGGCAGGGTGTTCTTTCAGAGGGTTGGTGCAGACCTGATAGGCCGAATGGCCTCCTTCTGCATTGTAGGAATTCTATGGTTCTAACTAATATCAACATTTAAAGTGGATGAAGGGGATTAAAAAAAATATATATATATTTCTTTATTCTCCTCCTTTTTCACATTTTCTCCCAAATTTACACCCACAAACAATAAACAATAATCAGTAACAAATATGTCAATCCCCATATCAATAGCAACGATCCCATCCTCCCACCAAACCCCAAACATTAGCCCTCATGTTCACATAAACAAATGACAAAAAGGAATCAGGAATCACCCATAGTCACTATCTACACACACCGCCCCCCTCCCCCCAACCCTCCCACCACCCCCCCAACTAATGTTCGATGTTATCCAGTTCTTGAAAGTGCATGATGAATAATGCCCATGAATTGTAGAACCCCTCCATCCTTCCCCTCAGTTCAAACTTAACCTCCTCAAGAGTCAAGAATTCCAACAAGTACCCCCCCCCCCCCCCCCCCGCCACGCCAGGGCACAGGGTGGAGAGGTTGCTCTCCATCCCATCAGGATCCGCCTTCGGGCGATCAACGAGGCGAAGGCTATAACATCTGCCTCCGCACCCGTTTCCAACCCTGGCTGATTCAACACCCCGAATATGGCCACCCGGGGGCCTGGGTCCAGTTTCACGTGCACCACTTTAGAAATTATCCTAAAAACCTCTTCCAGTAATCTTCTAGCTTTGGACAGGACCAAAACATATGAACGTGATTAGCGGGCCTCCCCCTGCAACGTTCACACACATCTTCTACTCCTTCAAAGAATCGGCTCATCCTCGCCCTCATGAGGTGTGCTCTATACACCACCTTCAGCTGTCTCAGCCCCAATCTCGCGCACGAGGTGGAGGCATTCACTCTCCAGAGCACCTCACACCAGAACCCCTCCTCCATATCCTCTCCCAACTCTTCCTCCCACTTTGCTTTGATCCCTTCCAGTGGTGCCTTCTCCTCTTCCAAAATAGCTCCGTAAACCGCTGACACTATCCCCTTCTCCAGTCCCCCTGTCGTCAGCATCTCCTCCAGCAATGTGGAGGCCGGCTCCTCCGGGAAGTTCTGTATCTCCTTTCTGGCAAAATCTTGAACCTGCATGTATCTAAACATTTCCCCCTGCTCCAGACCATACTTCGCTTCCAGCTCCTTCAATCCTGCAAACCGACCCCTAAGAGACAAATCTTTCAGTGTCTTAATCCCTTCTCCTCCCATTTCCGAAAATTTCCATCCCACCACCCTGGTTCAAATCTGTGGTTCCCCCGAATCGGCATTTCCCTTGACCCTGCCCCCAGCCCGAAGTGTTGGCGAAACTGCCTCCAAATTCTCAATGAAGCTATTATTACCGGACTCCCTGAGTACTTCCCCGGGCTATCGGAAGCGGCGCTGTCGCTAGTGCTTTCAATCCCGACCCCCTGCACAAACTCTAGTAATACATCAGGTTCGGAAGGCCCAAACCCCCCGCCTGCCTTCCCCTCTGTAGGAGCACCTTTCTAACTCTGGCCGCCTTCCCTCCCCATATGATCGATGTAATCCTTCCCTCAACCTCTTTGAAAAAAGCCTTTGGCAGGAAAATCGGCAGGCATTGAAAATAAACAGAAATCGCGGCAACAAGTTCATTTTAATTGCCTGTACCCGACCCGCCAGTGACAGAGGGAGACTGTCCCACCTTGCCAGATCAGCTTTCACTCTCCCCACCAAACTAGAAATGTTGTACCTGCGGAGACCCCCCCCCACTCCTGGGCAACCTGCACCCCCAGGTACCTAAAGTGAGTCCCTGCCCTACGGAATGGCAGCCCCTCCACCCCTGCCCCCACCCCTGGCCGAGACACCACAAAATACTCACTCTTGTTGAGATTTAGTTTGTATCCCGAGAAAGACCCAAACACTCGAAGCAGCTCCAATATTCCCCCTATCAACACACTCGGTTCCGACACGTATAACAGCAAGTCATCGGCATACAAGGACACCCTATGCTCTATTCCCCCCCCACACTATTCCTTTCCATACCCCTGAACTTCTTAATGCGATGGCCAACGGCTCAATCACGAGTGCAAACAGCAGGGGGGACATAGGACATCCCGGCCTAGTCCCACGGTGGAGAGAAAAGTATCTTGAGCTGGTGTTGTTTGTGCGGACACTCACCCTCGGCTCCTTATATAGTAGCTTCACCCAGTTCACAAATCTTGGTCCAATCCCAAACTGCTCCAGAACTGCCATCAAGTATCCCCATTTTACCCGGTCGAATGCCTTCTCAGCATCCAATGCCACAACCACCTCTGTTTCCTTCCCCTCTGCCGGTGCCATAACAACGTTCAATACCCTTCTAATGTTTGAAAAGAGCTGCCTCCCTTTCATGAACCCCGTCTGATCTTCACCTATCACCTTCGGGAGGCACTCCTCCAGCCTATCTGCCAGTACCTTCGCCAATACTTTTGCGTCCACATTCAGAGGTGATATGGGCCTATACGACCCACACTCCGTCGGATCCTTATCTTTTTTTAGCAACAGGGAAATCGATGCCTGCCCCAAAGTTTGTGGCACCCCCCCTTCCCTATCGCCTCTTCAAACATCCCCACCATCAGGGGTGCCAGCTTATCCATGAATTTTTTATAATATTCCACCGGAAACCCATCCGGCCCTGCCACCTTCCCCGACTGCATCCTCCCAATCGCATCCTTTATCTCCTGCTCCACTATCGCTCCTTCTCATGTAGCCCTGTCCCCCTCCCCTAACCTCGGGTACTCCAACTCATCTAGAAATTCCTGTTTCTCCTGGTCTCCCCCTGGTAGCTCTGACCTGTACAACCTCTCATAAAATTCCTCAAAAACCTTGTTAATCCGATCTGGAGCCACCACCAACTTCCCTGCGCTATCCCTCACCTGCACAATTTCCCTTGCCGCTGCTTCCCTCCGGATCTGACCTGCTAACATACCACCTTATCTCCATGTTCGTAAACTGCACCCCTTGCTCGTCTCAGTTGGCGCACCGCCTTCCTGGTAGATAGTCGGTCAAAGCTCGCCTGGAGTTCCTTCCTCTTTACCAGCTTTGCTGGGTCCACATCCTCTGCATAACTCCTATCTACCTCCAACATCTCATCTATTACCCTCTGCCGCTCCAACTTCTCCTCATTGTCCATCCTAGCCTTAAACAAAATCACCTCACCACCGCCTTTAGAGCCTCCCAGACGACCCCCTTCGACACCTCACCCGTACAGTTGAAACCTACTTATTTCTTAATTATCTTTTCAATTTTGTCACAGAATACTTGGTCCCCTAAAAGTCCCACATCTAATTTCCACCCCGGCCTCTGCGTTACCCCCTTCTCCAGTACCATATCCATCCAATGCGGAGCATGATCTGACATTGCAATTGCCGAGTATTCCGACCCCTTAACCCCAGCCAGCAAAGCCTTCCCCACCACGAAAAAGTCGATCCGCGAATCTACCTCATGGACTGCTGAGAAAAACGAGTACTCCCACTCCCTCGGGTGCAGAATCATAGAATCATAGAATTTACAGTGCAGAAGGAGGCCATTCGGCCCATCGAGTCTGTTCCGGCTCTTGGAAAGAGCACCCTACCCAAGGTCAACACCTCCACCCTATCCCCATAACCCAGTAACCCCACCCAACACTAAGGGCAATTTTGGACACTATGGGCAATTTAGCATGGCCAATCCATCTAACCTGCACATCTTTGGACTGTGGGAGGAAACTGTAGCACCCGGAGGAAACCCACGCAGACACGGGAAGAATGTGCAGACTCCGCACAGACAGTGACCCAAGCCGGGAATCGAACCTGGGACCCTGGAGCTGTGAAGCAATTTCAAGGGTCCACCCCTCCCATTTCGCCCCCCACTGATGGGTCCAGCGAGCGCGGCCGTGACCTGTCCAACCTTGGCTCCTGACCAAGTTCCAGTCCCCCCCCCACTATCAGTTCGTGTGTGTCCAAGTCGGGGATGGCCCCAAACACCTTCTTTGCGAAGCGCACATCATCCCAATTGGGGCTGTATACACTTAACAGTGCCACTAACCTCCCCCCCAGCGCCCCTGTCACCATCACATATCTACCCCCCTGATTTGCCACCACCTTCTCCGTCTGGAAGGGTACTCTTTTGCTGACCATTACCGCTACCCCTCGAGCCCTTCCGTCAAGTCCAGAGTGAAACACCTGACTAACCCAGCCCTTTTTAAGTCTCACCTGGTCTTTCACCCTCAAGTGAGTCTCCTGCAGCATTGCTACATCGGTTTTCAAACTTTTAAGATGCGCAAGCACCCTTGACCGGACTTCCTAACCCCCTCACGTTCCACGTGACTATCCTAACTGGGGGTCTCTCACCCCCCCACCCTTCTTATCCACCATCATCATACCACTGGGTGCTGCCCCATGAGCCTGACCCGCCCCTATCCATTATTAACATCGAACCACTTCCCCTCCCACATTTCCTCTCGAAAAAACATCTCCCAGCATCAATCCCTTCCCCCCCCCCCCCGCTCGCCTCGTAGGCCCATCGAAACCTGCTAACCAGGCTCCAATGTCCGCAGCCTCACGTCTGTCCCAAGCCTTCCGCACTCATGAACGCCTCAGCCGCCTCCACTGTCTCGAAATAAAAGTCTTTGGCATCATACGTCACCCTCAGCTTTGCCGGGTATACCATACCAAACCGCACCCCCTTTTTGTACAGTGCCGCCTTCACTCGCCCGAACGCCGCTCATCTTTTAGCCAACACCACCGTCAAGTCGTGATAGATTCGAACTCCAGCACCATCCCACTGCACCCCGCGCTTCTGCTTCGCCCAGCTTAACACCTTCTCCTTCATGCAGTACTTATGGAAGCAGATAATTACTGCTCTTGGCGGCTCATTCATTTTGGGTTTCGGCCTTAATGACTGATGAGCTCAGTCCAGCTCGTACCGGGAGGAGTTCTCACCCTCCCCCATCAGCTCCGCCAACTTCTTCGCGAAGTACTCTGTTGGCCTTAGGCCCTCTGTCCCTTCGGGCAAGCCCACAATTCTCAGATTGTGCCATCTCGAGCGGTTCTCCAAGTCCTCGAGCATTGCTCAGAGTCCTCTGTTGACCTCCACCACTCTCCGCAGCTCGTCCCCCATCGAGGTGAGCTGGTCGCTGTGCTGCGACATGGCTTCCTCCACTTCCTTTATCTTCTCGCCCTGCTCTCTCTCTCTCACCTCGGCCGATGTCTTTGCCACAGCTCCCCTCACCGGGGCGATTGCCTCCTCCACCAATTATTTCAATGCGACCGCCGGTCTCCTTCCTCAAAGCCTCCATATGCCTCGCATACTGCTTTTCCAGCTCCACCGCCATCACCTCGGTCATCTTCTCCACCGTAAGTAGTGCGGCCTGTAGCCACCTGAGTTGGCCACTTCCCGACTTAAAATGGAGAACCGCAAAGGCTGAAGGGAAATTCAGCCAACACAGGTAAAGACTAGCAAATACAGAAATCATGCATATTGGAACCTGCAAAACAACCAGACAGCACTGAAACCAGCAGCTTTCTGCACAGTAATACAGCAGCCATCTACATAGTAATGTGCGATTCCCAGGCACAATGGCAACAGTTAAGGTAAATAAAGCCAAGCCAGACTCCTCGGCACCAGCAGGAGCCAAGACAAAGGAAGGCCAACGGACACTTAGGACCGCCCAGCGATCAGGGAACCGCTCCAGCATTGGAGAAATCAATCCAAGTGATCGGAAAGCAGTCCAATCTCTTGGAACCAGGTACAGGGTCCGCACTGAAGGGCGGGAAGCCCCTGGGGACTATAAAGTAAAGCCCCCAAGTTCAAATTGTCCTTCTTGGCAGGGTCACTCAGCAGCAAATCAACCCTTGAGAGTGAACTACCCAAGCTGCCTCATCAAGCAAGTAAGTCTCAAGTCAACGCTCGCTATGAGATAGGCACTCCTAGCTACCAGTCCATACCAGCTTTTGAATACTGCAGACTCAGGACCTGAACAAAAGGCTATTTGTTCCCCTGACCTGGTGGGCCAGTCCAAAGCTAAGTATAGGCCTGTTAGTTATAGATATAGCCTAGAAAGTAGAGTTTTGCATGAGTAGTGATTGACTGTGTATAATAAATGTGTTTTGATTTGAATCTTACTAATTGGTGTGTTGAGTTATTGATCATTACTTGAACTTGAATCTCGTGGCGGCATCATAAAGATACCTGGCGACTCTAGAGCAAAGGTTAAACAAACAGAGCAAATTACGATTTAAGAGCAAACCAAAAGTTAGCAACATATTACTGGCGACATCCTGACGGGACCCGACTTAGAAGTGGCTTAACCACTCCGGGAGAACCCAAAAATATGAATCCAATTGGGACCAGAAAAATCACAAGTGTTCAAGCAGTTCTGATCAATCCCCATAATTCGGAAGTGTGTTAATGCATGCATAACGAACAGGGCGGTAAGGTAATACTGATAGATTTTTGTTGCGACAAAACTGTCGGGAGTTTGTATTCCGGAAAATAGCGAGACAGCGCAGAGATATGTTCAGGGAACATGTGCGCAGGGAAAGCCCCAGAAGAGGAAGCGCCCCAACCCCCCACAGAGCAGATAGCTCAGGCTCCAATGAACCAAGTCACCACCCACCGCACAGCCACATCGGACGACACAGAATTTCTGAACACCACCCCCTTAACAGTGACCCAATTACGGGACTCGTGCGATAAAATCAAACCGTTCCTCCCCACCTCAGACCCCCACCACTTCTTTGCCAGAGTAAAACAGCAGGCTACCATGTATGGCCTGGATGAGCGAGAGCAAGTAAAGCTCACAGTTTTGAGTTTAGACCCTTCGGTCGTAGCAGCCCTTCCCGACCCACAGAATGTAGGAGGAGGCACCCTTGAGGAAATGCACGCAACGATCCTAGATGCGATCGGCTACAATAGAGGTGACCCCGTAAAAGGCCTGAATAAGTGCAGGCAGAAAAAGACAGAACACCCCACAGCGTTTGCTGGACGCCTGTGGATCCATTTCACAGCAGTTTTTGGAAATTTAGAACGCGCCCATTTGTCCCAAGACGGTATGGCCAAATAGACCCGCACCCTTATCTCCAATGCCACAGAAGCAGGACAAAAAGCCTGTACGAATTATGACCCCTCAGAGGAAGCCCACAATGAGAAATGGGTTTTAAAAAGATTGTCCCGCGCCTGGGAGCAGTCTGTACAAAACAAACCCGCAGTTAGGAAACCCGAGGAACAGCAGGAAGAGCAGGCAGACATGCATCTAGTTAGGACGCACCGGAACCCCGCATGGGTAAATGAGGGAAATAGCCCACAGCAGCCTAAATCCCAGGAATGCTACAATTGTGGACAGTTAGGACATCACGCACGAGAATGTCAAGCCCCCCTGAAACAGCAACGGAATCAGCCCACAAATGCCCCCCGAACCAGCAAAGACACCAACAGCCCCGACCCCCCACCCAGGGAACCATACCCAAGGGAACAATGCACCAGAGAACCTGCTCCACCTTATGTGCCCCAGGGGTCATGTTACAACTGTGGGCAGTCAGGACACTTCGCCCGAGATTGCAGGAGACCCCCACCAGCTAGACTAGCCCCCAGATATGAAAGAGAACACCACCCACAGCAGCTACAAGGTCCCAGCTGCCCCATGCAAACTGTGAGCGCTTACCCACCACTTCTCATGGCAGCGTTACCTCAGCAAGGCCACTTCATTTTTGTTTCACTCCTCCTTCCTCTCTTCAGTCACGCTGCACTCCCTCCATATGCTAGTTACACCCCAGACCAAATGTGATTTACGATGTCCTGTATTCTGATGGAACCTGACCATGTTTGTTGTATGTTTGTTCGTTTAATGTACATGTTAAATGTTGTTTGTAAATTTAAAAGTTTTCATGGCCCCACGCCACCACTCTTTTAACGCCCACTGGCTGTTAAAGGTACAAGTTTGTCCCAGACAATAGTTCAGAGGAACTAGTCTGTCGGCATACAACAATCATAACTACTCTCCTGATACGAAGGTAATCACGAGAGGCAGCCCCAACAACGACCACCGGCATTCGTCTTCGCCCTGCCTGGGAACCCCCCTCTGGTCAGCTACACTCGGGTAGAGCACATACGGCATTGAGCACCGTCCTACCTGGGGGATTCCATCCAAATCTTACCCGTCGCGGCCCATACGCACCTCATTTCGGCATGTTTTGGTTCAAAAGTTTTTGTTAGGGCGACCCCTAGGTTGCCAATTCCCCATACAATTTACATCCTACAACATTTAGATGGTAGATCGCACAGCCTGCGAGATGGCTAGCACTGGTTCAGTATTTGTAAGTGTGTCTTATCCTGAAATTCGGTTTTTGGAGAAAAGAAAATGGGGGAGTCACACATAGTGACCAATTATAAAGGGAGTAATTGGCACTAAAGGACAGACAGGCTATCATACGAGATATTAAAACAAGGTAGTGATAGACACTATGCTTGATCCCACAGAACTCCAGAAGCTCCAGCAAAGAGAAGAGAAGAGAAAGAAGAAGAACCATGAGGACATCCTCCGTGTTGCTCATCACCCTAATGAACAATTGGTTGCGCGCGAACGCGAACCCCCTGACCCCAACCCCCCCCCCCACCACCAGCCGTTAATGATTCACTTCCCCATAGCACCCAGAGCCCAGTCACAAGCGACACCACACCATCTTGGTGTGACAGGTTTATAACCTGGTACTCCCTGTCCTACTAAATAAAATCCCTACTAGTATTGGCGATACTCTGCTGCATCGTGCAGACTATTCACCTGAGGAAATGGCGAAGGAGAGCCTACCGCGCTCGCACCCCGGTATATAGGATCAGATCCCCTATTTTTGGTTATGACCAGACCCCCGACCCCCGTGATCTATAATAAAGGACATTCGTTTGTGTTATTTTTGTGAATAAAGAAATGTGTTTCATGAGCGATTGTACAATCCTGAGCTTGACTGCCAAGCCAGGAAAAATGTGAATAATGCTGCTATGATTTTGGTTGTATCATTAAGGAAGTTAGTATGATTAAATGTTTGAGTGAGTGTAGAGTATTGAGGACAGTTAGAGGTACTGTTTTTTTAAATTTTGTAATGCATGTCCCTGTTTTGACATAGTGCCACTTAGAACGTTAGCTGAAAATTTTCTTGCATAGTTATGGTCAGTGTAGAGACCACAGAAGAGTGCTCGGCTGGTCAGGGAATGAAGACAATGCAGTTATATGATCCTTCACGCTTCGCGTTAGGATCACAAGGAGGGTGTGTAGCCACCTGAGTTGGCCACTTCCCGACTTAAAATGGAGAACCGCAAAGGCTGAAGGGAAATTCAGCCAACACAGGCAAAGACTAGCAAATACAGAAATCATGTATATTGGAGCCTGCAAAACAACCAGACAGCACTGAAACCAGCAGCTTTCTGCATAGTAATACAGCAGCCATCTACATAGTAATGTGCGATTCCCAGGCACAATGGCAACAGTTAAGCCAAGCCAGACTCCTTGGCGCCTGCAGGAGCCAAGACAAAGGAAGGCCAATAGACACTTTGGACCGCCCAGCGATCAGGGAACCGCTCCAGCATTGGAGAAATCGATCCAAGTGATCGGAAAGCAGTCCAAGTTCAAATCGTCCTTCTTGGCAGGGTCACTCAGCAGCGAATCAACCCTTGAAAGTGAACTGCCCAAGCTGCCTCATCAAGCAAGTAAGTCTCAAGTCAATGCTCGCTACGAGATAGGCGCTCCTAGCTACCAGTCCATACCAGCTTTTGAATCCTGCAGACTCAGGACCTGAACGAAAGGCCACTTGTTCCCCTGACCTGGTGGGCCAGTCCAAAGCTACGTATAGGCCTGTTAGTTATAGAAATAGCCTAGAAAGTAGAGTTATGCATGAGTAGTGTTATAACCTGCCTGCTTACCATTGGCTTGGGACTAATGACAATCCCACAATCCTGTGGGAGTATGACCTTCCCCAATGAGGGGGGGGGGGGGGGGGGGGGAGGGGCTGGAGAAACCATTAGTAAACTCCATGTATAAATAAAGCTGGCCAGTTTGGAAACAGCAGGAAGGAGTAAGTTGCTGCTGCTGTTATATATATATGTTATTGTAAATAAATGTTATTACTTTGTATCCTTAAAACACATGCTGGATTCTTCGTGGCCCTCACAAAACTGGCGACGAGG
Source organism: Scyliorhinus torazame (assembly GCF_047496885.1). Taxonomy (NCBI): domain Eukaryota; kingdom Metazoa; phylum Chordata; class Chondrichthyes; order Carcharhiniformes; family Scyliorhinidae; genus Scyliorhinus; species Scyliorhinus torazame. Next base: position 98,295,830 of record NC_092721.1, read on the forward strand.
GTTAAAGTGAATAGCTGTCTACACTGCTGAAGCCACCTCCCTGGATTTTGGTTGGATACAGGTTGGAAGTTGTTTTCTATTATACCATGCCTCTGTACGGACGTTTGGATGTTTTTGATGCTGCGCTGGAAAGCTGGAACCAGTACGCACAACGGATGCGTTACTATTTCCGGGCAAACAATATCACCGAAAATGAGCGCCAGGTGGTCATATTGCTCACCGCCTGCGGCCCGCATACGTTTGGGGTGATTAGGAGCCTTACATACCCAGCTGCGCCGGACACCAAAATGTTTGGTGAACTTGTGAATATAGTGGGGCAACATTTTAACCCAACCCCGTCCACGATAGTCCAGCGTTGCCTGTTTAATACCACTGAGAGGACCCCTGGAGAATCCCTTGCCGACTTTCTATCCAGACTACGCAGGATTGCGGAGTACTGTGACTATGGTGAGACCTTGTCAGAAATGTTACGCGACCGTTTGGTTTGCGGTATTAACAATGCGGCCATCCAGAGAAAGTTGTTAGCTGAGCCAAGATTGACTTTTCAACAGGCCATTCAGATAGTATTGTCCCGAGAGAGCACAGAATGAGGAGTGCAGGAGCTACAGGGAATGGAGGTGCATGCCTTGGGGCGCAACCTCTTCCATCCGAAAACGTCCCCCCGCACTCCTGTGGTACCTTGGGCGAGGCGATGTCCGGACCGACGCCAGTGGCCGTCGGACATTCCCGAAGGGAGCCTTCTCCAGAACCAATGGATGAGGAGCCATGTCCGTGTCAGACTTGTAGGCGCCGACCCCGTCGCGGACGCCGGTCCTGGGTGCGCCAGAGGCCGTCCTTCCGACCGAAACTGGGACCAGCCCAGGGGCCATACCTTCCATGTGGATGAACCTGCGGCGACTACTCCTGAGGACGTGGAGACTGAGGATGACTGCCTGCAGCTGCATTGTGTGGCAGCTCCCCGTGTGGCCCCCATTAAGGTGACAGTACGGGTCAATGGTCACCCGCTTGAGATGGAGTTGGACACTGGCGCAGCGGTCTCCGTGATTGCCCAGAGGACATTCGACCGCATCAAGCAGGGTATACGACCCTTACATTAACCGACTCACAGGCCAGGTTGGCCACCTACACGGGGGAACAACTGGACAATGCAGGAACTACAATGACCCCTGTTGTTTATGGACGTCAAGAGGGGCGTTTCTCACTTATCGTGGTGCGCGGCCATGGGCCCAGCCTGTTGGGTCGGAACTGGTAGCGCCATTTGCAGTTGCAATGGCAGCACATCCTCCAAACAGTTTCTGGAGGGTTGACTGAGGTGCTAGGACGATACCCAGATGTATTCCAGCCTGGTTTGGGGAAAATAAAAGGGGCCGTAGCCCATATCCAAGTCGAACCAGGAGCCACGCCGCGCAATTTCCGGGCGCGCCCGGTGCCTTACGCCTTGCTCGAGAAGGTAGAAAGGGAGCTCACTCGTTTGGAGAGTTTGGGTATTATCAGGCCCGTCTGTTTTGCTGACTGGGCAGCACCAATTGTACCTGTAATGAAGCCAGATGCCACAGTTCGCTTGTGTGGCGACTATAAACTTACAGTGAATACGGCTTCCCGACTCGACCGATATCCAATGCCTCGCATAGTGGATCTCTACGCGAAGCTTGCAGGCGGACTCTCGTACACAAAATTAGATATGAGTCACGCCTACCTACAGTTGGAGCTGGACCTTGCCTCCCGACCATATGTAACGATTACTACACACCGGGGCCTGTATGAATATACACGGTTGCCCTTTGGAGTATCCTCTGCCCGCGCTATTTTTCAACGTGTTATGGATGGCATTTTGAGAGGTTTACCACATGTCGCTGTCTACTTAGATGACGTTTTGATTACAGGGACGTCGGAGCAGGAATATTTGGAAATTCTGGAGGCTGTCCTTAGATGCTTTTCAGAGGCTGGAGTCCGTTTACGTCGCACAAAGTGCGTATTTCAGGCAAAGGAAGTAGTCTACCTAGGTTATCGGGTGGACCGCGAAGGGTTGCACCCCGTCGCAGAGAAGGTGCGTGCGATTCAACAGGCCCCCGCCCCAACTGACACTTTGCATCTTCGTTCTTTTCTCGGTCTCGTAAACTATTACGGCAAGTTCCTCTCCAATCTGGCAACTACGCTGGCCCCGTTGCACCTTCTGCTAAAGAAAAATCACACCTGGGTTTGGGGTCAGCCGCAAGAAACCGCTTTCCGGCGGGTAAAGCAACAATTGTCGTTGTCTGGGTTACTAACCCACTATGATCCTGGAAAGCCTTTGCTCGTCACATGTGATGCATCCCCGTATGGTGTTGGGGCCGTCCTGTCCCACAAGATGGAGAACGGGGCCGAGCGACCGATAGCTTTCGCCTCCCGCACATTGACTGCAGCGGAGAAAAAGTACGCACAGATCGAGAAGGAGGGCCTGGCAGTGGTTTTTGCGGTGAAACGCTTCCACCAGTACGTGCATGGCCGCCATTTCACTATCGTGACTGATCATAAGCATCTGTTGGGACTTTTCAGAGAGGATAAGCCAATACCGCCCATTGCTTCCGCACGGATCCAGCGCTGGGCTTTGTTGCTTGCTGCATACGAGTATTTTCTGGAGCACAAACCAGGAACGCAGATAGCAAATGCCGACGCACTGAGCCGATTGCCTTTAACGACCGGCCCCATGTCGACCCCCATGACCGGTGAGGTGGTTGCAACCCTAAATTTGATGGACACCTTGCCTGTCACGGCATCACAGATCCGTGAATGGACCCAGACGGAGCCAGTTCTGTCAAAGGTTCGGCACATAGTCCTGAATGGTGGGCAGCATAGACAGCTCCCAGGCGAGTTGCGGGCATTTTCCTCCAAGCTGTCATAATTCAGCGTGGAAGACGGCATCCTCTTGTGGGGGACGCGTGTGATTGCCCCGGAAAAAGGCCAGGAGCTGATACTAAGAGACTTGCACAATGGGCATCCAGGTGTGACCAAAATGAAAATGTTGGCCCGGAGTTATGCCTGGTGGCCAGGCCTCGACAGGCAGCCCAAAGCTGCTCCATTTGTCAGGAGCATCAGAAGCTTCCGCCGGCCACGCCCCTACATCACTGGGAATGGCCAGGGCGGCCTTGGGCGCGCTTGCATGCAGATTTTGCAGGCCCTTTTCAAGGATCCATGTTCCTTCTATTAATCGACGCCCAGTCTAAATGGCTAGAGGTGCATAAGATGCAGGGGACAACGTCCTGTGCAAAAATTGAAAAGATGCATTTCTCTTTTAGTACACATGGCCTCCCCGAGGTGCTGGTCACGGATAATGGCACTCCATTCACGAGTGAGGAGTTTGCGAGGTTCATAAAGATGAACGGCATACGCCATATTCGCACTGCCCCTTACCACCCGGCTTCAAATGGGTTGGCAGATCGCGCAGTGCAGACATTCAAAAGAGGCCTAAAGAAGCAGTCTTCCGGATCAATGGACACAAGACTGGCTTGCTTTTTGTTTACGTACAGGATCACCCCCCATGCGGTGACTGGGGTAGCTCCCGCAGAACTCCTAATGGGCCGGAGACTTCGCACCCACCTGAGTATGGTTTTCCCGGACATTGGCGCAAAGGTACGCCGCACACAAGAACGGCAGGGACAGGGATTTTCTCGGCATCGGCCGATTCAGCGGTTTGCGCCCGGTGGCCCAGTGTTCGTTCAGAATTTTGCTGGTGGTGCCCAGTGGGTTCCTGGCGTAATCTTTCACCAAACGGGCCCTATATCTTACCAGGTGCAAGCCCAGGGTCGTCTCCAGCGCAAACATGTAGACCACGTTCGGTCCAGAAGGCTATCCCCTCCAAAGATTCCCCGCCCCCGGAGCTCATTTCTTCAGCCGCAGAGACCAGACACAATGGAAAGTAGTCCTCACAATCTTCCTCTGGTGCCTCACTCAAAGCCTGCGCAGGTCGTTACAGAACCGAATGGAGATAGAGACGCTGACATGACAGAGGCAGCAGACTCTGACTCCGAGATGGAGACACAGGACGCATCAGAGGGGGAATCCTCGGGTCCACGGGCCGTGGATGTACAACCGTTATGCCGCTCATCACGGAAGCGCCGGTCTCCGTCTCATTACACGCCGCCTGATCCAGCGCCGTGTGCAAATGGTGTCCGGCCTGCGGCAAAACGAGTCCGACGCCCTCCTTCGCCAGGGTCTTCGGTGGATTCCTTGGACTTTGGGGGGGGAAGGGATGTTATAACCTGCCTGCTTACCATTGGCTGGGGACTAATGACAATCCCACAATCCTGTGGGAGTATGAGCTTCCCCAATGAGGGGGGCAGAGAAACCATTAGTAAACTCCATGTATAAATAAAGCTGGCAAGTTTGGAACCAGCAGGAAGGAGTATGCAGCAAGGGAAGTTGCTGCTGCTGTTATATATATATGTTACTGTAAATAAATGTTATGATGTTGTATCCTTAAAACTCGTGCTGGATTCTTCGTGGCCCTCACAAAAAGTAGTGATTTACTGTGCATAATAAATGTGTTTTGATTTGAACCTTACTAATTGGTGTGTTGAGTTATTGATCATTACTTGAACTTGAACCTTGTGGCGGTATCATAAAGATACCTGGCGACTCTAGAGCAAAGGTTAAAGAAACAGAGCAAATTACGATTTAAGAGCCAACCAAAAGTTAGCAACAGGCCCCACCATGCGGTCCGGCATCCGCCATCTTGTCAGCGCTGTTGCTGGCCTTCTCATTCAACGCCGAACCCGGGTTTTCTTCCTTCTTCCTAGCTGCTTTTCGCATCCTCTAACGATTTATTATTTTTTCTTTCGTTCATCAATCCGAAAATAAATAAATAATTATTTTCAATTTTTTTTTCCAAAACTTCCAAAATCAAAAAATCTCTTCCCCCGGGAACCGGACTTCAAACTCCTGAAAGATCCATTTTCAGTGGGAGCCACCCAATGTTCTCTAGTCCCCCTCTACATCGAGTCCTGGACTCGGGCCTGCCACCTCATTGCCTCGCCTCGTGTCAAGCTCCGCCAATGCATCCGACCTCTGGATTGATGCCTCTCGCTCTGGCCACCGGACACTCCCGCGGGGCTCCTCACCGGCTCCTATTGCTCTTATTAGCCTTAGGTTTATTAGCTCTAATTATGTCACCTTTGCTCACGAGTCGCCAGGTATCTTTCTGATACCGCCACGTGGTTCAAGCTCGAGTTATGATTAATAAGTCGGCACACCGCTTAGTAAGATTGAAATCAACGGTCATTTATTATGTACAGCAATAAATACTTCCACAATAATCCCACTTTCTATATCACTACCTACCACTACTGGCCAATACTTAACTTTTGGGGATGGCCCACCAGGTCAGGGAAATGAATGGTTTATCGAATTGGATCTGGCCTGCGGAATTCAAAAAGGCTGATATGGGTCGATGGCTAGGAGTCTCTATCGGGTAGCGATCGCTGGAGTCAAACTTATAGTTTCTGGTCGATGTTCTTGCGAAGGTTGCGAGCAGGAGAAGAAGGGAGAGAGAGCGAGATCTGAACTTGGCCCCTCAATTTATAGGGCCCAGGGGCTTCCCGCCTCTCGGGGCGGCCCTTGACCCTGAGTCCCAAGTGATTGGACTTGTTCCCAATCACTGGGTTCGATATGCTCCAATAATGGGGCGATTCCTCGATCGGGGGGGTGGTCGTTCACCTGTCTTTGTTTCGGCCACTGCAGGCGCCGAGAGGTCTGGCCTGGCATTCAATTGCTAATATGTTGCAATTGTTCCCGGGGATAGCCGATTAAACTGCAGATGTCTGTGTTGATGTGCTGCTAATAGTCATAGGTATCGATCTGGGCCGACTTCCCCAGAGCCGAATACGCTATTCTGTCTGCTGCAGTCCGTTTGTGTCTTGTTGGCTGCTTTTCCCATCAGCCTTTTTGGTTACCCATTTTATATCGGGTTTTGGCCAAATTAATAGGGAATCAGCCATTTTAGGTGGCTACACTCCAAACCGGACCGACCCGACGCCCGTCCCTCAGGCCCCAAAGACCGAAGAATCCCGGGAAGAAAGAACCACGGGGAAACCCCTGAAAAAGTCCGAAATATCGTGGAACGGCGGGAGCCTCTTCTCGACGCAGCCACTCCGCTCGCGAGCACCATCGGAAGTCTCGGATGAAGGGGATTTTAAAGTTCTGTATGCAAGTTGGAGGATATGGCAATATGCAAATTTGTTGAAATCCAGGGAGGCATTGCAGTGACAATGGAAGGCCCATTCAAAAACCCAATCAGAAAATCTAGAGCTTTGAACCGGTGACCTGTTTGATGAAATTGTGTAAAGCTATTCATTTTATGTTACTGATGTCTCAGTTGCAGTTTGCAATTTGCCAATGTACATCTTTCAAATGGTATTTAATCCATTTAGTTTTGATTGAACTTAGTTCCATGTAGCCTAATTACTGGATGAAAAATTAAATCTTTTAAAATGGTTGAGTTCAACAGACAGATAACCAGTCAAAAACTCAAAATTGAACCGGAGAATAATCTCAAAGTTTATTGAACAAAATCAAAACTCAGCGATACGCTTAACAATTAACTAAAGGCTTATCAATTAATGAATAAAAAGAAAACAGGAGCACACCTTTCAACTAAACCATACAGACTCAAAGTTTACAAATGTATGACCAATCCAGAAGTGGAGACAGATATTCAAACCTATCTCCGAATGATATTGCCCCTTTTTGGGACCAGCGCTGACAGGATAGAGCGGCACGGTCGCACAGTGGGTAGCACTGTTACTTCACAGCACCAGGGACCTGGGTTCGATTCCCGGCTCGGGTCACTGTCTGTGCGGAGTCTGCACGTTCTCCCTATGTCTGTGTGGGTTTCCTCCGGGTGCTCCATTTTCCTCCCACAGCCCAAGGATGTGCAGGTTAGGTGGATTGGTCATGCTAAATTGCCCTTGGTGTCCAAAACGGTTAGATGGGATTACTGGGTTATGGGGATAGGCTGGAGGTGTGGGCTTCCAAGTGCCGGTGCAGACTGAAGGGCCAAATGGCCTCTTTCTGCATTGTAAATTCTATGATTCTTGCCTCAGCCGCTGGTTGAGTACTACAATCCGGGGGCGGGATTCTCCGACCCCCCGCCGAGTCGGAGAATCGCCGGGGGCTGGTGGGAAACCTGTCCCCGCCGGTTGCCGAATTCTCTGGCACCGGATATTCGGCGGGGGCGGGAATTGCGCCCCGCCGGTCGGCGGGCCCATCCCGGCGATTCTCCGGTCCACGATGGGCTGAAGTCCCGCTGCTGTCATGCCAGTTCCACCGGCTAGAACCAAACCACTTCTCTTACCGGCGGGACTAGGCGGCGTGGGCGGGCTCCGGGGTCCTGGGGGGACGCGGTGCGATCTGGCCCCAGGGGGTGCCCCCACGGTGGCCTGGCCCGCAATCGGGGCCCACTGATCCGCGGGCGGGCTTGTGCCATGGGGGCACTCTTTTCGCTCCGCATTGGCCACAGCCTTCCCCATAGCCAACGCGTAAGAGACGCACACCCCTGCGCATGCGCGGGGATGACGTCAGCAGCCGCTGACTGGACTTCCGCCGACCGGCGAAGTCCTTTCGGCCCCGGCTTTTGTGGCGCCAAATGCCTTTCCCGCCGGCTGACGGCGCGCCAACCACTCCGGTGCGGGGCTAGCCCCTCAAGGTGAGGGCTTGGCCCCTAAAGGTGCGGAGAAATCCGCAACTTTGGGGTGGCTCGACGCCGGAGTGGTTCCCGTCACTCCATCCCGCCGGGGAGAATCCCGGCCATGATCTCTGCACAGACAGGAATCTTGGGCGAAATTCTCCCCCAACGGCGGGATGTCCGCCGACTGGCGCCAAAGACGGCGCCAATCAGACGGGCATCGCGCCGGCCCAAAGGTGCGGAATGCTCCGCATCTTTGGCGGCCTAGCCCCAACATTGAGGGGCTAGGCCGACGCCGGAGGGATTTCCGCCCCGCCAGCTGGCGGAAATGGCGTTTGTTGCCCCGCCAGCTGGCGCGGAAATGCGGCGCATGCGCGAGAGCGTCAGCGGCCGCTGAAAGTTTCCCGCGCATGCGCAGTGGGGAGAGTCTCTTCCGCCTCCGCCATGGTGGAGGCCGTAGCGGAGGCGGAAGGGAAAGAGTGCCCCCACGGCACAGGCCCGCCCGCGGATCGGTGGGCCCCGATCGCGGGCCAGGCCACCGTGGGGGCACCCCCCGGGGTCAGATCACCCCGCGCCCCCCCCCAGGACCCCGGAGCCCGCCCACGCCGCCTGGTCCCGCCGGTAAATACCAGGTTTGATTTACGCCGCCGCGGGACAGGCAATTCCTGGGCGGGACTTCGGCCCATCCGGGCCGGAGAATCCAGCGGGGGGTCCCGCCAACCGGCGCGGCCCGATTCCCGCCCCCGCCCAATCTCCGGTACCGGAGACTTAGGCGGGGGCGGGGGTGGGATTCACGGCGGCCAACGGCCATTCTCCGACCCGGCGGGGGGTCGGAGAATGACGCCCCAGGTCTTAGCTCTTGGTCCAGTATTACAATTATGATCTCTGCATTGATAGGATTCTTGCCTATGTCGCCAAAGATCAAATCCTATTTCTTCACTTGATGTACACAAGATGGTTCCTGTAACCCTCTTTCAATTTTAAAAAAAAAAGTATTTTTATTAAACAAATTTTCACCACACAAAAGAGTAGACAAAACAACCCCATCAATACAAAACCAATCCTATCTAAACACAGACATGCCCCCCAACTCCCTGCCGATTTCCCCCCTCAATACTCCCGAAAGTGCATGATGAAGAAACCCTAACAATTGGAGATCCCCCCCTCCCCCCGCCCGCCTCAGCTCGAACGTCACCTTTCCATAAACTCCAGCAGGTCCACGCCCCACGCCAAGGCACAGGGTGGAAAAGCTGACCTCCACCCCAACAATAACCCGCCTATGAGCAATCAGCAAGGCGAAGTTTAAGACATACGCCCACTCTCCCGCTTCCAACTCAGGTCGGTCCGACACCTCAAATATGGCTTCATAGAATTTATAAAATTTACAGTGCAGAAGGAGGCCATTCGGCCCATCGAGCCTGCACCGACCCTTGGAAAGAGCACCCCACTTTAGCCCCACACCTCCACCCTATCCCCTTTATCCCCATAATCCAGTAACTCCACCTTTCGGGCTTCTAGGGGACGAGGCTCCACATCCACATGCAAGATTCCCGAGATTGTACTGAACACTGTCCTCCAGCTTCGGGCCGGACCAAAACAGATGAACTTGGTTTGCGGGACCCCTTCCACACCGCTCACAAACAAGCTCCACCCCTTCAAACAGTCGGCTCATCCTTGATTTTGTAAGATGTGCCCTATACACTACTTTCAGCTCTATCAGCCCCAGCCTCGCACACACAGTCGAGACATTTACCCTCCACAGCACCTCGCACCACAGTCCCTCTTTGAATGCCTCCCCAGCTCCTCCACCCACTTTGCCTTAATCCCCTCCATGGACTCTCTATCCTCCTCCAGGATCCTCCCGTAGATAGCTGAAATAACCCCTGACTCCAACCCCACAGCTGACAACACCGCCTCCCGCAATGAGGAGGCCGTCACTATCGGGAAGGTCGGGGAAACCTTTCTAGCAAAGTCCTGAACTTACATGTATCTAAACTCTTGCCAACCCATACTTCTACCAACACTCTAGGCTCGCAAATCGCCCCCAAAGGAACAAATCCGTCATTTCCTTAATCTCTCGCTCATCCCATCTCCAAAACCTCGCATCCATCCTCTCTGGCTCGAACCCATGATTCCCCCTGATTGGCATCCTCCTTGACTTAGCCGCCAGCTTAAAGTGCTGCCTAAACTGCCTCCAAATCCTCAATATGGCAACCACCACCAGACTCACTGAACACTTTCCTGGAGCCATTGGAAGCGGCGCCATTACCAGTGCCCGTAACCTCACCCCCTTGCATGAGCCCTCCTCCATCTTTGCCTACAGAGCTCCCCCCCGTCTGTTATCTTCTCTGCAAAACCACCTTCCTAATCCTGGTCACCTCCTTCCTCCCCTAAATAAACAAGGTGATCAGCTTGTCCACCCCCCTGAAGAAGGACTTTGATGCACTATGAATTCCGAAGAGACGAGAGTAGAGAGTAATCGAGGCTTTATTACACAGAGATGTGTGGCCTCCTACAGCTGCTGCCGAAATGGCTGCAGTTCGGAGAGCACACACATTTATACTCCGCCTACTGGGCAGAGCCAGCAGGCAGGGATCTACTCCCGTACCTGTAGTACAGGGGCCTTACTGTAATACCCATATATACAATATAATACAACAGTGGTGACTACCACATTCACCCCTTGTTAAAAATGAGTCCAGCGGGGGTGGTGGAAAACTATTTACAGACAGGTTGTCATTAAAATTTCAAAGAAGGTTGCAAGTTTAGACAGTCGGCGCCTCGATCCGTTGTTGAGAGCGCAGCAGTGTTGGTGGCGAGTCAGGCATCGGCTCGGTCGTCGGTGACTCCGGGAGTGTGTCGACATCCTCTTCATCCCCGGGTGGGACCAAGGGGAGGATGGATTGTCCTGGAGCGGGGGCTGTGGTGGGGTGCGCTGGGGGAAGGGAGGGTGGCGCTAGGGCAGAGGGGGGATTGTGTGGGGACCCAGCTGGTGCCAGGTCCCTGAGGGAGACTGTGCCTTGGCGGCCATCAGGGTACACTACGTAGGCATACTGCGGGTTTGCATGGAGTAGCTACACCCTCTCAACCAACGGGTCCGCCTTGTGTAGCCGCACGTGCTTGCAGAGGAGAAAGTGTCCTGGGGTTGCCAGCCACGTTGGGAGCGAAACCCCGGAGGTGGACTTCCCGGGGAAGGCAAGGAGACGTTCATGGGGGGTTTCCTTAGTCGCCGTGCACAGGAGCGACTGAATGGAGTGAAGTGCATCGGGGAGGACCTCCTGCCAGCGGGAGGCCGGGAGATCTCTGGACCATAGGGCCACCTGGACGGCCTTCCAGACCGTCCCATTCTCCCGCTCCACCTGCCCGTTTCCCCTGGGGTTGTTGCTGGTCGTCCTGCTTGAGGCAATGCCCCTGTTGAGCAGGTACTGGCGCAGCTCCTCGCTCATAAATGAGGATTCCCGGTCGCTGTGGACGTAAGCGGGGAAACCAAACTGAGCGAAGATGGTGTTGAAGGCTTTGATGATGGCGGCAGACGTCATATCGGGGCATGGGACGGCGAAGGGAATCTGGAATATTCGTTGACGACATTGAGAAAATACGTGTTGCGGTCGGTGGAGGGGAGGGGCCCTTTGAAGTCCACGCTGAGGCGTTCAAAGGGGCGGGAGGCCTTCACCAGGCGCGCACGGTCCGGCCGGTAGAAGTGCGGTTTACACTCCGCGGACCTGGCAGTCTCTGGTGACAGCCCTGACTTCCTCGATGGAGTAGGGCAGATTGCGGGCCTTAATGAAATGATAAAAGCGGGTGACCCCTGGGTGACCGAGATCGTCGTGCAGGGTCCGGAGCTGGTCCACTTGTGGCGCTGGCACATGTACCTCAGAACAGGGCATCGAGGGGCTCGTTGAGCTTACCAGGGCGATACAAAATCTCGTAATTAAAGGTGCAGAGCTCGATCCTCCACCGCAAGATCTTATCATTTTTGATCTTACCCCGCTGTGTGCTGTTAAACATTGGCCTGTGAGGAGAGTGAATCTCCTGCCGGCCAGATAATGCCTCCAGTGCCGCACAGCTTCAACGATAGCTTGGGCCTCCTTTTCGACGGAGGAGTGCCGAATTGCGGAGGCATGGAGGGTGCGGCCAGAGCGGCGTCTGATGCATCGCTCTCGACTTGGAATGGTAACGTCTCGCGACCGCGTGCATCGTGGCCTGGTTGATGTCGGCCTTGATACGGTTGAAGGCCTGGTGAGCCTCGGCTGTCGGTGGGAAACCGGTAGAGTGGATGAGTGGGTGGGTCTTGTCCGCATAGTTAGGGACCCACTGGGGGTAGAACGAAAAGAACCCCAGGCATCGTTTGAGGGCCTTAGGGCAGTGGGGAAGGAGGAGATCCATGCGATCGGGGTCGGGCCCTAGAACTCCGTTCTGAACCACATAGCCAAGGATGGCTAATCGGTTCGCGCTGAACTCACACTTCTCCTTGTTGTAGGTTAGGTTGAGGAGTTTGGCGTTGTGGAGAAATTTGGAAAGGTTAGCGTCGTGGTCCTGCTGGTCGTGGCCGCAGAAGGTGACGTTATCCAGGAACGGGAAGGTGGCCCGCAGTCCGTACCAGTCAACCATTCGGTCCATCTCCCGTTGGAAGACCTTGACCCCGTTAGTGACGCTGAAGGGAACCCTAAGGAAATGGTAAAGACGGCCGTCCGCTTCAAACGTGTTGTACGGGCAGTCCGCCTTGTGAATGGGGAGCTGGTGGTAGGCAGATTTCAGGTCCACTGTCGAGAAGACCCGGTACTGTGCATTCTGATTGACCATATCAGATATGCGTGAGAAGGGATACACATCGAGCTGTGTGTACCGATTGATGGTCTGACTGTAGTCAACGACCATCCTGTCTTTCTCCCCCGTTTTCACCACTACCACTTGAGCTCTCCAGGGGCTGTTGCTGGCCTCGATGATACCTTCCCACAGCAGCCGCTGGACCTCAGACCTGATGAAGGTCCTGTCCTGGGCACTGTATCGTCTGCTCTTGGTGGCGACGGGTTTGCAATCCGGGGTGAGGTTTGTAAACAGAGAAGGCGGGTCGACCTTAAGGGTCGTAAGGCCGCATACAGTCAGGGGTGGTAGGGGCCCGCCAAATTTCAGGGTTAGGTTCTGGAGGTTGCACTGAAAGTCCAGGCCGGGTAGCAAGGCAGCGCAGAGGTTGGGGAGGACGTAGAGCCGGAAGCCGCTGAACTCAACGCCCTGGATGGTGAGGGTGGCGATGCAGTACCCCCGGATTGCCACGGAGTGGGATCCAGAGGCCAGGGAAATTCTTTGGTTAATGGGGTGTACCACGAGGGAGAGGCGCCTTACCGTTTCGGGGTGGATTAAGCTCTCAGTGCTTCCGGAGTCCAGAAGGCAGGATATCTCATGCCCGTCGACCTTCTTCTTTGTCGACACGGTCGTGAGGTTGTGCGGTCGGGACTGGTCGATCGTGACGGAGGCGAGACACGGCTGGTCATCGGTGGTTGCAGGCGATGAGTGGCCCGATGAGGTGCCTGATGGGCAGGGGTCCTAGGCGGGGACGATGGCGGCGCCCTCAGGCCGCACGTGTCCTGGGGCAGGCAAGATGGCTCCGCCCATTAGTTGTGAGGCAAGCAAAATAGCGGCGCCCACGGGCCGCACGTGTTGTGAGGGGAGCAAGGTGGCAGCGCCCACAGGCTGCACGTGGTCTGAGGCGAGGAAGATGGCGGCGCCCACTGGCCGCACGCGGGGGGTGCAGGGACAATAGCGGCGTTTGAGCGGGCCTGGCACACTGCAGCGAAATGTCCTTTCTTGCCGCATGACTTGCAGAGCGCACTCAGCGCCTGGCAGCGCTGCCGGGGGTGTTTTGTCTGTCCGCAGAAGTAGCACTTGGGTCCCCCATGGTTGGTTGGCTGCCGCACGGCGCAGGCGTGGGGTTTGCTGGGGGCAGTCTCTGATGGGGTCCACGATGGGGTGGCCGCTGGCGGGGTCCACTGTCATGATATTCAAGTGAACATCACAGCACATACATACATACATACATAATGATGGACAGATCAACGGACTAATTAGCACACACAACACGACAGCCAATCACAGACAAGAGCATACACAGTACAAAACAAGGAACACGACACTTCCTGAGCAGTCCAGCAGGAGACGGCTCAGGGCACAGACCTCATTGCCAGCCATTCAGACAGTCACCATGTGCTGAGTGCCAGAGTTTACTATGTCAATAGTGAGATGAAATAAAACTGCGTTGTACCATTCGCAACCGTGTTGGTTCGTCTGTGTCTCAGAGCACCCAACACTTCATGATACCAGAAGTGAATTAATACCTACCCACAAATCTGCCATCCTGCGCCATGGACACCGTCAACACACCGCAGCTGTTGCAAGTTGCTGGGAACCTTGGCGTAAATTGGACGTTATTCAAACAGCGTTTCGAACTCTTTCTGGAAGCCAACGAAAAAGAGAGCGCCTCGGACAAAAGAAAGATCGCCATCCTCCTCACCACCGCAGGTCAGCACGCCATCCATGTCTACAACTCCCTGGTGTTCGCGGAAGGCGAGGACAAATCTAAATACGAGACGGTCCTCCTCAAGCTCGGCCAACACTTCAACGTCGAGGTCAACGAGAGCTTCGAGAGGTATCTCTTCCAGCAGCGCCTGCAAGGTAAGGATGAGCTCTTTCAGTCATTCCTGACGCATCTCCGCATACTCGCGCAGTCCTACGGTTACGACACCACCTCAGAGTCCGTGATCCAGGACCAGATCGTTTTTGGGGTCGCCTCGGGCACCCTATGCCAGCAGCTTTTAAAAAGAAAAGGCCTCACCTTAGCCTCCGCAAACGAAGCCTGTGTCCTGCACGAGAACGCGACTAGCCGCTATGCCCAATTTCAGGCGACCGAATCGGCGCGGAGGGGGTCCTACACGACCGGATCGGCGGGCCAGGTGCCCCACGAGGCTGAACGGGTCCAGGCGATCGAGTTCCTCCCGGCCCGCGACCCGGACGAGGGCGGCCGTTTCGCGCGCTGTTCGAGGCCTCCCGCGCTTGTGCGCGCCAAAACCACGCAGGCACGCTCGACGCAAGACCGAACTGCACATGCGCAGTGGCGCAACGAACGCCATGACGTCACGACGTGCGGCAACTGTGGAGCTGCGCATTTAAAAGGGCAATGTCAAGCAAGAACCCGACAATGCCTACTCTGTGGCAAGGTGGGCCACTACGCTGCTTACTGTCGAGCAGCTCAACCTGTCGATCTTCCATATCTCCGACAACCTCGCAGGGACGTGCGGACCATTCAGCCTCCCCATTACGAATCGGGCCCAGACGACATCCAGACCGGTGACACAGATGACCGAGAAGCCTTCCGGGTTGCAGTCATTGATGGGAACCGAGTCAACACGATCAATACGGGTGATGAATGGTGTGCCACCCTGACGGTCAACCGATCGCCGATCACTTTCCGCCTGGACACTGGCGCCTCCGCCAACCTCATAGCATGGTCAGCCTTCGACGCCATGAAGGTCAGACCACCAATCCGGCCGTCCCGGTGCAGGATGGTTGACTACAATGGGAACGTTATCCCGGCTATGGGATCCTGTCAGTTCCAGGTGACACACAACACACACACGGCCACACTCTCGTTCGAGATAGTCGGCTCATCGAAGGATTCCCTGCTGGGCGCACAGGCATGCAAGGCTCTCCACCTCGTGCAACGAGTCCACTCTCTCTCTCCAGACGGCACGTCTGACTTCCCGGATGCAGAGTTCAACGCACAGCTCCAGTCGCTCCTCGCCCACAACCAGGAGGCATTCGAGAGCATGGGAACACTGCCATACACCTACCGAATTCGCCTCAAACCAGACGCCATCCCAGTCATTCACGCACTTCGCAGAGTCCCTACGCCACTCAAAGACCACCTCAAGCAGCAGCTGCAGGATCTCCAGGACCAAGGGGTCCTATTCAGGGTCACGGAGCCCACGCCGTGGGTCAGCTCCATCGTGTGTGTGTCAAGAAGCCCTCCGGCGAGCTCCGGATATGTATTGGCCCAAAAGACCTCAATAACAATATCATGAGGGAATATTATCCCATACCCAAACGGGAGGAGATCACGAGCGAAATGGCCCAGGCGAAAATATTTACGAAACTGGATGCCTCTAAGGAGTTTTGGCAGATCCAACTCCATCCGTCCAGCCGAAAGCTGTGCACCTTCAATACCCCTTTCGGCAGGTTCTGCTACAACCGGATCCCATTTGGCATCATCTCGGCATCCGAGGTCTTTCATAAGATCATGGAGCAGATGATGGAAGGCATCGAAGGAGTGTGCGTATACGTGGACGACGTCATCATCTGGTCCACCACACCACAGGAGCACATATATCGTCTCCAACGCGTTTTTGCCCGCATACGTGAAAACGGCCTGCGCCTCAACCGAGCCAAGTGTTCTTTCAGCCAAACCGAGCTGAAGTTCCTGGGGGACCATATCTCCCGGTCAGGGATCCGTCCAGATGCAGACATGGTGAGCGCCATCACAGCCATGCCGCAGCCGGCAGACAAGAAAGCAGTGCTACGCTTCCTAGGCATGGTCAACTTCCTGGGGAAGTTCATTCCCAACCTTGCGTCCCACTCGACAGCTCTGCGCCACCTCGTCAAAAAGTCCACAGAGTTCCAGTGGCAACACACACACCAGCTGGAATGAGAGGAGCTCAAACTCAAACTCACCACTGCACCGGTATTGGCGTTTTTAGACACGTCTCGTGCCACCAAAATCTCGACTGATGCCAGCAGTCCGGCATTGGGGCAGTGCTCCTGCAGCGGGATGACACGGCATCATGGGCCCCAGTTGCCTATCCATCGCGAGCCATGACCCCCACAGAGCAGCGCTACGCGCAGATCGAAAAGGAGTGCCTGGGCTTGCTAACCGGTTTAGACAAGTTCCATGATTATGTGTATGGTCTTCATAAACATATGACCTGAACAAGATGACCCCTCGCCTCCAGCGCATCCTACTTAAACTCAGGAGGTACGACTTCTAACTGGTCTACACCCCAGGGAAGGAACTCATCGTTGCGGATGCCCTATCCAGAGCAGTGAGCACGCCGCCAGATTCGGAGGTGTTCGTATGTCAGGTCGAGGCGCAGGTGGCCTTCACATCGGCAAATCTGTCAGCTGACGACTCCAGTCTGGCCCGTATTCGCCGAGAGACTGCGGCCGACCCCCTTCTACAACGTGTGATGCACCACATGACAGGAGGGTGGCTCAAAGGGCGGTGCCCGCAGTTCTACAATGTCCGAGACGGCTTGGCCGTCATTGATGGTGTCCTTCTGAAGCTGGACCGGATTGTGATTCCGCACAGCATGCACAAGCTGGTTCTCGACCAACTACACGAAGGCCACCTGGGGGTCGAGAAGTGCAGACGGAGGGCCCGAGAGGCGGTATACTGGCCGGGCATCAGTGACGATATTGCCAACATGGCGCTCAACTGTCCCACTTGCCAAAGGTTTCAGCCGGCGCTGACAAAATATAAATTTCTTTACCCGTCAGTCTGGCCTCAATAAAACTCGAGATGGATTTGCAGGCATAGCATTAGTTATTTTTTATTTGACTTGCAAGTCTGACTCGTTTCACACAGACACAGACACAGAACACAGAACCAGTCTCCTGGACCCCTGGGAAACGAATGAGGAAGGAGACAAAGGGATCTCTGCAATTACATTCAAATGGCATCAAGTTTCACATACACGATTCCCATAGGTCATCCTATACCCCTCCTGACCTGGCCATACATCCTGATTGGCTCACTTCTCATACTTTTCCCTGGCCTCCTATTACCCAGCATCCTTTTCTCCTCCTCCACTGGACACCCCACCCCCCCTCCTTTGCCATGAATTCTGAAATCCTTTGTCTGTGAACTCACTAGAATTAGACCGGCCCATATCTACATTACAGTAACTAATATCTTTAAAGTAACTATTTTATATCACATTCGTCATTCTCTCCTTTTATCATTTCATGATAACTTATCTAGTCAATCCGTAGCTACGGCCCCTCATCTAAAAAGATTTGTCGCTGCATTTCCAATTCCTGTTGTAGCCCCCTTCATCCGCTGCACTCTCGTGGATCCTAACAGCCAAGATTCTTGGGGCGTCTATCTGTTCCAGTGCACCCCGCATTCTACCCATCACACATTTAAGGATGGCTGGGCCCACAAAGATGCAGCCAATAGCCACTGCTAAATACATGGCCATATTTATAAACCAGTCCTTCCAACCTCCCAATCCCCAGTTACCCCAAGAGCCAGGGTCCTGCATTCCGTCCAGGTGATCCCGTATGTGATCCATAAATTTAATGATGTTAACGATTAGGTCTTGAACTCCCATGATACACTTGCCCTGCACTATGGCGCATACCCCACCCTCACGGACCAGAAGATAGTCAAGAGCATACCGGTTCTGCATTGCAAACAACCGCAGCTACAAGACGCTCAGAATTCCCCACCCGGCTGAGTGGCTCCGGTTGGGTGCGAGAACCTGAGGTTGTTTCCAGTTCTCGCAGAATTCAGCTGAGACTGCCCGGCGTGCTAACTGATTATGCAGCATCCACGCCGAGGGGCAGGGGACTGTGGTAGGGACTAGAGTCCCAATAGCAATTTGGCAGGGAAATGGGGGTGACAAAACATTGGTCGCTGTGCCATTAAATAAAAAGTAGTATCCTTGCTCCGTGTACAGGCTAGCATCACAATCAGTATATCGGTTGCGTAGGGATCCCCCAGTAGCCCAGTTTATCCAGCTTTGGAACGCCCATTCGGACCGCCTAGCAATGCGGAAAGCCCGAGTCCCAACAGTGATAGGAGAGACATTCGCCCAGCCACAAAGGAGCTGGAGGCCGGCGTTCAATGGAACGCAGGTGGTGTTGTAACAAACGCATTTGCCAGACGCCTGAGTGATATGACACCTCCTGTCCGTACAGGTGGAGAACAGACATGTTATATTCGTTTCCACCTCTACCAGCAAACAGCAGTACCCGTCACTGCTGAAACAATTCTCGTACGACCGGGAGTCCCTATTGGGAGTGAAGTGTCTAGGGATGTACGCCCTCCACCGTTGCAGCCTATTATACTGTGAGTAGGAATTATCCCGAGGAAGGGGAAGGCAAAAAGCCGGTGGTGCTGAACCCGGATCGTAAGGAAGAGTGACTTGCTCGGGCGGTGGCTCGGAATGCTGACAATGAACCACCGTTTGGGGAGTGCCCCAAAGCGGTGAAACAGAAAATAACCTAGACACCGCTGCGGGGTTTGGGTAGCAGACAACCCGTCCGTGGCCATACAAGCGGTGGTAAATCTGGAAGAAGAGATTCATGCTGCCCGGGTTTTCCTCAGTCTGGGCCCTAAATGACTTATGTGTATCTCCTGATAACCTATGTTCTAGTTGTACTCCCCTCCTTCCACGCCCCGTCCTCTCTCTAGTCCCCCCCTCTCTCACAACCTCTTCCTACCCTCTCCTGACGGTCTGATTTTACCTTTATGGCACCAATCTTAACACATCCCAAAATCAAATTTACATGTACTCCAAAAACAAGGCAATGTCCATGTAATGTTCCCATCCCACCGCCGGGACCGGTGCAATTGCTTCATGATTCCTGCATTGTCCGTTAACCTGGTGACCTTCCATGAGTCGATACCATGTCCTCATATATGGGGGCACCGAAGAACATCACCTCTGCATAAACAAAATGTCCTTGTAGTTTGGTTGGGGTTACAAATGTAGATAATATGTCCCTTTTCCATTTCCGTCCCCGATGTTACTCCAAGCGAGGTGAGGCCGAAGATCACACAGGCGGTGCGTATCCACCCCATCATGCTCCAGACGTGTAAAATAGCGCTGGGGAAGGGAGGCAGGTTAATCTGTCCAAAAAAAATGAGGCCCGTTATCAGAACTCAACTGAGCTGGTATACCGTACCGGGGAAAGATTTCCCGCATCAGAACTTTAACCACAGTAGCAGCTTTATTATCGATAGTCGGATACGCCTCAACCCATCTGCTGAACACCTCCACAATGACCAAAACATATGTATAACATTGACACCTGTCTAACTCAATGTAATCCATTTGGAGCATCTCAAAGGGACCATTAGGCAACGGGGTTTGTCCCATACCACAAGGGATACCTTTGCCGGTGTTATATTGCTGACAAATCAAACACCGATTGCTGATACTCTGAGCCAACCCCTGCATTTTAGGGCGCCACCAAGTGTCCAGCAACAAATCACTAGTCCCCCGAGCCCCACAATGAGTTGCAAAGTGTACACATTCAACGACCCATAAAGCCAGTACATCAGACATACAAGTCTGATGTGCTGGCGTGGTCCATAAAGAGGAAACAGAATCATATGTACAACCTAACCGTTTCCACATTTGTTTATCACTCTCAGGAGTGTCCTCCTGTAACCATATGACGTCTTGGATGGTTGGCATTGGCCTGTCAGAGGCAGACCTATTTATTGCAGAACGTTTAGTCTGACCTAACATTTTAGGCACCATCACTTGCTGAATTTGCGCGGCTGTCCGCACTGCACAATCTGCTTGTTCATTACCAACGCCAACTGGGGTCTTACCGTTTGTATGGGCAGCACACTTAATGACGGAAATCTGCGTGGGAATAAGGAGCTCTGTAGTAGGTCATTAACTAAACCCCGGTGGGATATTTGACCACACATAATCATGTCAGGTTGTTCTAACGGAATATCACTCAGATCGTCCCTTATTGTGGTAGTTTCCTGAATTAAGGCTAAACAGTCGTGGCCAGGTGCGTCTTCATGGACAGGGGGACCGCTAAGAAAACAGGCTGGATTGATAGTGGTACAGTATTTAAATGTCAGACGTGGATTGTTCAAAAGGTATATCTCATACCTATTCTGACGAGCTGCGGTAAGATGCTGAGTTTGCAATTGCCCCAGTAGTGCGATTACCGAGTGGGAGCTATATACCGTAATAGCCAGTTGGAGAGTTATATTGGCAGCAGCCTGCAAACTATTGTATATCGCTGCCAAGATCTGGGTGCAAACAGGGTGGCCCAACGCCACTGGATCAAGTTTGGAAGAGTAATATGCTACGGGCCGGTGCTTGTCCCCATGTTGCTGGGTGAGTACCATCTGTTGAACATCCTTCCAGAACAGTACAGTATATCTGGAACGGTCGGTCGTACAAGGGCCTACCAAGGGCCGGTGCTTGTAACAAGGCCTGCTTCAGGCAACAGAAGGCTTCGAGTGCCTCGGTGGTGAGAGTAAATTCCCCCCTTCCCTCGTGTAAGGTGTCAGCAGCTTTGAAAAGACAGCGATGTTTGGTAGCCACTGCCTACCCTTTCCATAGGCCCCAGATCCTTGGCATGGTACTGGTCGTGGACCTGACGTGTAATATGAGGGCCTACAGAAGCTGACTGTGGCCATAAATGTGGTGGTATTGTAACAAAATCGGCTGTACCTTCTTTTCCCTTGACTGTGGCTGTAACCTTGACTGGCCATTCGATCCCAATTAACGGCCGGTATTTGTCCTCCAACTCCCTGTTTTGTCCGGTTCTGTCCTAGGCCAGGGTAACGTGATGCAGTGAATGTTCAATGTCTAACGTCCACCACTGGGGAGTGATAGAAATATAACACTGTTGTCTCATCCTCCATGATTGAACCGTTACCCCTTCGTCTCCGCACTCTAGCTGTAGCTGGAAGATACACAGTAAATCTCGGGCCAACAAGTTACAGTCCAATAAATTGTCACTACAAACTGATGATCTGCAGACTTATTCTCGTAAGTGACTGTCACAGGTTCAGAAATAGGATACTCACACACCTGTCCTTGGAACCCGGACAAATGCTGCGTGTGGTCAGATAGTGGTAGTCGAAGTTCTGATTGCACCGAAGACATGGCTGCTCCAGTGTCGATGACAAATGGGTAATGTTGGTCTCCTGTCTGCAGAGAGATAATAGGTTCCCTGTCCGATCGGAGAGTCTTTATGACTAAATTAGCTAGTCAATCTTGTGTTTGGAAAGGGTTTGCCTGGGAGAAGTCAGTGTACCTCGTCTGTCCTACCCTTGGTTTGTACCCCCTCCTTTGGGTCGGGTAGTCTCCTTCTGCTGCCCGTCTTTTAAAGGGGCATTCCTGTTGCCAGTGATCTGCACGGCCGCAATTAAAACATGTATTGTTCCCTCTATATCTGCCTCGTCCTCTTTTCCCAGTAGACCAATGGCCCCTCAGAGGGGGTGGCAGTTGTAAAGCTGTTGGTGCATACGGTGGGCCATAAAGAGGGGCTGAGGGTCCATTTGGGTGGGTTTGATATCCTCCCCCGTGTTGATCCACCCACCCAAAGTCACAATATTGGGGTTCCAGCTGGTAAGCCACCGTTTCTGCCGCTGGTTGGGGTCTCAGATCATCCTTTTTCATTACATACTCAGTCTTAATCTTTGTAACTAAGCCTCCTTCCTGGCCTACCCCCTCCTTCCAATAAAATCTGACTGCCCTGGCCATTCGGGAAGGGTCGTTCTCTGTCCAATTCATGTTATTACATTTCACAGCAGTAGCCACGGAAGGTGGTAGGCAATGCATTAACATAGCACAATATTGAGGGGAATTCTGACCATTTTGATATGGCAAGTCGTCTGACTGCCCACGGTAGATTTCATTAAAACGTTCCAGAAATTCCTCTGGCTCTTCAATCTTCTTAGGTTTGAGGTCTAAGATTTTGAAATGTGCTATTCAACGCATTCAGGATTTGTGTCCGTCTATCATCGTCCAACACATGGGTTTGGTGAAGTGCAGCGTGGCTAGCATAATTCAAGTGGTTGAGGTAACTGCGGTGCTCTGCTGGGGTTAAAAGCTGCTGGACTAGGGCCCAGAGGTCCCTATAATCAGCTTGATAAACTGAGATGGTAGTTCTCAGATGATCCACGAAAGCAGCAGGAGATTTTTTCTGTCTGGGATTGCAGCCATAATAGCCTTCATCTCACTGGGTCTCCATGGGAAATAAACGTCTATCGTGGGCTGGGCCGCCGCCGTCACAGCGTCAGGGTTTGGTATTTTCCTAATCGGCAACTGTCTCAGAGTCTCACCAGGGGGCACTCTAGCTGTTTCCTCTGGCTCTTCCAAGACTTCGACGTGCCTCCCTCTCACTAGAGGGAGCTCCAGCTCCTCAGAGTCATCCCTATCCTCTCCCTGTTCTCGGACTTTTCTGTCCCTCCTTATCGGTCTGAAGGGATTTAGGTGGTATGCGTGATTGTTTCTGGATAGGATCAGGCCCTTCTCTCGCTATCCGAGATCGGGTCCTAGAGCTAATTGGGCTTGTGGAACAGTGAAGATGGTACCGAAGGGGCTGGAGGAGCTGGCATGATTTGAATCTGGGGAGCAGTGACTGGATATAAATTATGATACTCTGGTGGTTCCGGAATTAGTGCAGACAATGCTACTGGTGCAGTCGGAACCATAGCCGACCTTGTCAAATTTTCAAAATCTTCATCCTCTGTCTCTGTCAATGCAAGGCCAGCCATTGAACTACGTAGCCCATTGTTTTTTTTTTTTCCCTTCACTAATTGGAATCCCCATTTTAAGGGCATTTTCTTGCCAACTTAATAACATGATCTTATCCCTCTCATGTTGACAATATTGTCTCCATAATCTAATTAACCCTTTAGCTTTCATACTTTGGCTCTCTTTCTTTTTTATTATTATAATTTTAATTTTTATTCGCCTATTTATAACCAATGGCAATTTTTGCTACTTGACAAAATTATTGAAAAGGTTCTAACAGTGTTCTTTTAAAACTTAAAATGTTTGAAAATTCAAATTGAATTACTGCAACCTGCAAGCTTAGCTCTGATCTCAACTCAGAACTAAATTTACGATTTGCTTAACACAAACTTGTATAACTTTTACAACTTAATTAATTATTTATCTTAACAATTTTTCTTTTAACAAGTTTTTCTTACATTCACAAAAGTGTTGGCTGCTATCAATGAGGGAGCATTTAGCTGCGGTGATGTATACCGGAGCAAAGTCAACTGTCATTTCCAGATTTACACCTTTTAAAATGGTGTCAGTGAGTTTCTTTAAGTTTCTATTAATTCACAAATAAAATGAGATAAACATTATTTCAAGTAAGTAAAACTTAAGATTCTGGCAATTTCAATCAATTGCTTTCGAAAATAATAAACTTTTATCAAAGAGGTGGAGAAACCCACTGGTTTCCTTTAATTAATTCAAAACATAACTTTGCTGGAGTTCACTGACTCGAAGGAAAGGTATCCAATTACACCACAAGCTGTCTGTTATCTCAAGCTGCTGTTAACCCTTTGAGAGACTTCTGCTTTAACTAACATGCAGCATCCAGTTTGTTTTAAAATTTATTGTTTCTCACCACTACAGTCCAAGGATACAATTTTAGCTTAATCAACTATAGATTTAAAACACTTACACATGGAATTAAACCATCTTTTTTTTGATGTCACATCAATCCCAAAACCTAACCCAAAACCGAATCATAACTCACACATTGGATTAAACCATCTTTTTTAGATGTCACATCAACCCCAAAACCTAACCCAAAACCGAATCATAACTCACACATTGCATTAAACCATCTTTTTTAGATGTCACATCAACCCCAAAACCTAACCAAAACCGAATCATATTATGAAATCCCATCAGTTAAATTTCTAATCCCCAGACTGACCTTTGATTTCGTCGAGACGATCTTTCCGTACCAATTTGACCAGACTAATCAGACCATAAGAAGAGGGGAGAAATCAATGCACGGTCATTTTCCAGCTATGCATTGTGGGCCCTTTTCCACTCTCCTTTGTCCAAAATCAGTCTAATTCTGATTTCGCAGTTGGTCAGAACTGTCTTGGGAAATCCCGGGTTTCCAGCACCAAATGACAAAATATAAATTTCTTTACCCGTCAGTCTGGCCTCAATAAAACTCGAGATGGATTTGCAGGCATAGCATTAGTTATTTTTTATTTAACTTGCAAGTCTGCCTCATTTCACACAGACACAGAACACAGAACCAGTCTCCTGGACCCCTGGGAAACGAATGAGGAAGGAGACAATTACATTCAAATGGCATCACGTTTCACATACACGATTCCCATAGGTCATCCTATACCCCTCCTGACCTGGCCATACATCCTGATTGGCTCACTTCTCATCCTTTTCCCTGGCCACCTATTACCCAGCATCCTTTTCTCCTCCTCCACTGGACACCCCATCCCCCCTCCTTTGTCATGAGTTCTGAAATCCTATGTCTGTGAACTCACTAGAATTAGACCGGCCCATATCTACATTACAGTAACTAATATCTTTAAAGTAACTATTTTATATCACATTCGTCAGCGCAACCTCCTGAAATGCTTCTGCCCCATGAGCTGGTGACGTCCCCCTGGGCGAAGGTGGGTGTGGACCTATTTCATGCACTCGGCAGGGACTATGTCATCATCGTTGGCTACTTCTCCAACTACCCAGAAGTCATATGCCTGCACGATTTGACTTTGTCCACTGTCATCAGGGCTTGAAAAGACACCTTCGCTCGCACGGCATTCCGATGACTGTCATGTCGGACAATGGGCCATGTTTCGCCAGCTAGGAATGGTCATCGTTTGCTGCCTCGTATGGCTTTACACACGTGACGTCTAGCCCTCTGCACCCCCAGTCCAATGGAAAGACGGAGAAGGGCATTCAAGCGGCTCCTCTGCAAGGCTGCTGCTGCCGGGTCGGACTTCTGCCTCGCCCTGCTGGCCTATCGCTCGGCCCCACTAGCCACTGGTCTCTCACCAGCCCAGCTGCTGATGGGTCGTGCCCTCAGGACCACTGTGCCTTCCATCCTGGCACCCACAATAGACCATGCTCCGGTACTGCACAGGGTGCAACTGCAGCGCGGTCACCAGAAGAGGTCATATGACATGTGGGCAACTGATCTTCACGCCCTGGCCCCTGGAGACGAAGTCCGCATCCACCCACCAGAAGGTGGCTGGTCAGCACCTGCCGAAGTTCTCCGATGCGTGGCTCCCCGGTCGTTCCTGGTTCGCATGCCTGATGGATCCATTCGTAGGCGCAATTGCCAGGCTCTTTGCCTACTTCCACGCTCGCTCCGAGACCTTACACTGACACTGTGTCCTCCTGTTGTTCCTGATAGCGACTTCGTGGAGCTGCCTGCTACCATGCCCCTTCCGTCGTTGCCCGTGGCCAGGCCCGCACCTCAGCCGATGGTTCCAGACCCACCCTTGAGGCGGTCAACCCAAATTCGTCGCCCACCTACTAGACTGGACTTATGAGACTGTTTACACGTTGAACTCATGCAACCACTGTTTTAACATGTTTATGTTCTTATCGTTACAGGGATTCATTTTATCGTTCCACATTTCCCCGTTCTTTGTTATGGTACAACCTCGTTATTATGTCACACCCGACATCACCCCTTGTATATAGTTAAGCCCCATGCACATGCTGTAAATATTACACACACACATTTATCTGCACTCAGTACACATCTCTATTTATAACCACGTAGGCACATAATCTTGTAAAAAAGGGGGATGTCATGATATTCAAGTGAACATCACAGCACATACATACATACATACATAATGATGGACAGATCAACGGACCAATTAGCACACACAACACGACAGCCAATCACAGACAAGAGCATACACAGTACAAAACAAGGAACACGACACTTCCTGAGCAGTCCAGCAGGAGACGGCTCAAGGCACAGACCTCATTGCCAGCCACTCAGACAGTCACCATGTGCTGAGTGCCAGAGTTTACTATGTCAAGAGTTAGATGAAATAAAACTGCGTTGTACCATTCGCAACTGTGTTGGTTCGTCTGTGTCTCAGAGCACCCAACACTTCATCCACGATGCCCAGGAGGGGTGGGCCGTGTGGCCGGGGGCATACGCCTGTACGTTGCGTGAGGCGACTGTGAGCGAGAGCGCTAGTTTCTTGGTCGCCGTGAGGTCAAGCGTAGCCCCTTCTAAGAGGTGCTGGCAGATGATAGGCCGACCCTATGCCCGTAATGAACGCGTCTCTCATCAGCAGGTTAGAATGTTCAGTGGGCGAAACGGCCTGGCAATCACAGTCTCTCACGAGGGCGAGTAGGGCACGCCAGAAATCTTCCACAGACTCACCGGGAAGTTGGTGCCGCGTGGACAGGAGGTGCCTGGCGTAGATCTTGTTGGTCTGCTGAGCGTAGTTCTCCTTCAGTAGCGACATGGCCTCTGCATAGGTAGGCGTGTCCTGGATGAGGGAAAAGATATCGGAGCTCAGCCACGTGTACACAATCTGGAGCTTCTGTGCTTCTGGGATTGGGTCTGGCGCAGATCCGATGTATTCTTCAAAGCAAGCTAGCCAATGTGCGAAGTCCTTTTTGGCGTTGTCTGCTTGAGAATGCAGCTGCAGGCGATCTGGCTTGATGCAGAGATCCACCTTTGTAAAATCTCTGTGTAATAGATTGATGCACTATCAATTATGATGAGACGAGAGTAGAGAGTAATCGAGGCTTTATTACACAGAGGTGTGTGGCCTACAGCTGCTGCCGAAATGGCTGCAGTTCGGAGAGCACACATATTTATACTCCGCCCACTGGGCGGAGCCAGCAGGCAGGGATCTACCCCCATACCTGTAGTACAGGGGCCTTACCGTAATACCCTCGTATGCAGTGCAGTATATACAATATAATACAATAGTGGTGACTACCACAGACTCAGATATAAAGACAGTCGGACATTGAAATAAGAACAGAAACCACGGCAAACATTAATTTTATCTACCTGAACCCGGCCTGCCAACAACAGAGGGAGATTGTCCTACCTCGACAAATCAGCCTTCACCCTCCCCACCAAGCTCGTGAAATTATAATTCCGGAACCCTCCTCACCCCCAAATACCTAAAGTGGATTGCCGCCAAGCGACAAGTTTAATTTATACCCCAAATCTCTGTAGCAGTCCCATTACACTCCCCACCGACGTGCTGGTTCCGAAATATACAGCAACTGATCATCAGCGTGTAGGGACACCCCGTATTCCACTACCTCACTCTTCCCTTCCACAACTGCGAGCTCCTTAGCATGATGGCCAGGGGCTATATAGCCAATGCAAACAACAGGGGGAAATAAGGCATCCTGGTACAGTGCAAAATACCCCAAATTCATGCTGTTAGTGCAAACACTCGCCATTGGTTCCTTATACAACAGCTGCACCCATGCCATAAACCTTAGCCCAATTCCAAATCTCTTCAATACTGCTATCAAATATCCCCACTCTACCGATCAAACGCCTTCTCTTCATCCAGTGGCACGACCACCTATGTCTCCTTTTCTTCCGTCGGAGACAGGACCAAATTCAACAACCTCCTCTCGTTCCAGAACAACTGCCTTCCCTTCACGAACTTCATTTATTCCTTCCCAATCACCTTTGGGAGATACCCTTAGCCCATGTTGCAGGAAATGACTAATTGGTCAGTAATGTAAGAAGGGTTAATTTAATTAGTTCCAGCTAATTGTGAAAATTACTTTAAACTTAAGGAAATGGCTTGCTTCAAGCTGTGCCCCTTATCTTGAAGTTTATAGGTAACACATAGTTAAGACACCCTTAGTGTTGGGTGGGGTTACTGGGTTATGGGGATAGGGTGGCGGTGTTGACCTTGGGTAGGGTGCTCTTTCCAAGAGCCGGTGCAGACTCGATGGGCCGAATGGCCTCCTTCTGCACTGTAAAGTCTATGAAGACTGATCTGGTCAATGGCAGTGTGTTCTTGATATGAGAGGGTCCCGTCGAAAGCTCAGGCTCTTTCTTTCCCAATCTCTGTAACAGGACATTTAATCTCAGAGGATTGCGACTGAAAAATACAAAATTCAACTTCTTTCCTCATTAATTGCTTATCCCTCAATTATATTATAATTGAAGTACTTTCTTCTTATAAAATCATCAGCTGCTGGTCAGTGACTACTTCATCACATGATATTAAGTTATTGAAAAAGGTTAGCAACATGCTATGGATATTTTTCTATTTGCATGTTAGTACAAAATGGCCAAGATAAACAAGCACACTAAGTCTCACTAAAATAAAAACTAAAATCTAGGCCATCTTACAGCTATGTCATCGAAGTTAAGGATGGTTATATCAGCTACTAACAGAATAGGGTGGAGGTAGGTTGCAGGCCTGCAAGCATCATGTGGTAAAATCTGTGACTGCTTCCTCAATAAAGTGAAACCTCTGCTCCTTGTTCAAATGCAAGTTGGACGACAGGCTGTTGAGGCATTACTAGGGTAATGCAACCTCACAAGTCTGCCTTCCCTGCTGTTGTCTCTCCTCATGTTGCAAGAAGCAAAGACAAATAAGAATTGTGTAATAACAAATGAGAAATCCATTTGTATTGGAGCAATAAATAATGGCTGTTCAACATAGAGCATAAATACGGAAACCAAAGAAAGGGTCACCAGCAGGAGAATAAACAAAACAAAACTAATAATTCAGGAAAATTAGACCAAAATGATTGAATGGAACAGACAAAGTCACAACGTCATTTTTGTGAGGGCCACGAAGAATCCAGCACAAGTTTGTAGAATCAAAAGAAATAACTTTATTTACAATTACATATATACAACTGCAGCAGTACTCCATCACTGCTCACTCCTCTCAAGCTGGTTTCACAGTGGCCAGCTCGATTTATGCAGGTGACTGCTAATGATTTCTCCGCTCCCCCTTATTGGGGAAGCTCATACTCACTAAGGAATGTGGGATTGCCATTAGTCCCCAGCCAATGGTAATTAGGCAGGGAATGACAGTCATTTACAGGGATCTGCCCAAAAGAATAAGTGCCACCTTCCACCATCCAGTGGCCACCATAGTGGGCAAGGCTCTCGTGTAATGGAAACCCACCCTTTTTCCCTTTCTCACCCACTCAGTTTAATGTTCCAATATCTGGGAGAACATCGCAGAAATTTTAGATTAAAATATCAATATGATGTACCAAAATTTAAGATTTTTGACTTACTGAAGGAGGTAATCAATTTTGGAAGGGTACACAAATTCTACAGACTAGTAAACATGGTCATTTTTCAATAAGGTATTCCTGGTTTTAAATTAAATGAAGACAATGTAATTCCTGTTCCACTGAAGAGCCACTCTTGTTAAGCTTAAGGCAACCTGCCAAGGCGTTAATTTATAACAAGCTTTGTTTTTGTGGGTTGGTGTCTTTTCTAACTAGATGCAACAAAAGTTGTCATTTGTGTGGCATTTCAGAGCACTGTTTCTGAATGTTTCTGGAGAGATATTTTGGGTTATTTCTCCCAAGCAATACAGGTCAGATAGGATGTTGTATAATAATCTAATTAGTCAGCATTGTATGAAATTTGATGCCAGGTATGAAAATAATCTCTTATTCAAGACCAAACTGTTAAGATTATTAAGGAAGCAAATGCAAATATCAGGAAATAAAATGATAATCACAGATACTCCTGAAATCCATTGTTACGACAGTGCATCTTTTTTTTTGACTATATAATGCAATTCATTATTTATATATGTATATATACATATATATATATATACACAGCAATAAAACAACATTCAGGCAATTATGAGGCTTGGTTGACAGTGTTAGAAAATCAGTTAATTACAGTATATGGCAGACTACCTGTGCTTATTGATCAGAATTTTATTAATAATAATAATCTTTATTAGTGTCACACGTAGGCTTACATTAACACTGCAATTAAGTAATTGTGAAAATCCCCTAGTCACCACACTCTGGCGCCTGTTCGGGTCCACTGAGGGAGAATTCAGAATGTCCAACACACCTAACAGCACGTCTTTCGGGACTTGTGGGAGGAAACCAGAGCACCCGGATGAAACCCACGCAGACACGGGAAGAACATGCAGACTCCGCACAGAGAGCGACCAAAGCTGGGAATCGAACAATAGTCCCTGCCGCTGTGAAGCAATAATGCTAACCACTGTGCTACCATGCCACCCGAAAGGGGAATGTCAGGAGTGAGATTTGAACCCACAACCCTATAAAGGGCCCAGAAATCATCAGGTCCTCATTGACAATGAAGGAAACTGCTAAAGTCTGGCGCCTTAGACCACTCGGCCATCATGACAACTTTAAGGAGGGGGTATTGCATATCATGCACATCGATTACATGATGTACATTGGCGCATTGGTTAAAAGAAGATATTTCAAGAAAATGTTTTTATGTTTTGTGAAATCCAAGGCTCATTCTGTTTAGATTTGATAGATTAGAAATTACCGTTGCTGTCAGCAGAATGCGTAATATGTTTAAATAATATTTCATTGTCCATATTTTAAATGGGTGAATGCTTTTGCCAAATTATACATGGAGGAATGTTATGTAAAAGCTATAATGCAAAATTTTATATAAAAACGGGTGTTCACTATTGACACCAGCACTAACTTCGAATTTTAATTTCCAATGCTGCATTTGTTATTGTTTCAATCCATGAGTTACCTACCGCAGCATGGTAGCACAGTGGGGGCAGCACAGTAGCACAGTGGGGGCAGCACGGTAGCACAGTGGGGGCAGCACGGTAGCACAGTGGGGGCAGCACGGTAGCACAGTGGGGGCAGCACGGTAGCACAGTGGGGGCAGCACGGTAGCACAGTGGAGGCAGCACGGTAGCACAGTGGGGGCAGCACGGTAGCACAGTGGGGGCAGCACGGTAGCACAGTGGGGGCAGCACGGTAGCACAGTGGGGGCAGCACGGTAGCACAGTGGGGGCAGCACGGTAGCACAGTGGGGGCAGCACGGTAGCACAGTGGGGGCAGCACGGTAGCACAGTGGGGGCAGCACGGTAGCACAGTGGGG
The DNA here is from genome assembly GCF_047496885.1 of Scyliorhinus torazame. Lineage (NCBI taxonomy): Eukaryota > Metazoa > Chordata > Chondrichthyes > Carcharhiniformes > Scyliorhinidae > Scyliorhinus > Scyliorhinus torazame. The sequence continues at coordinate 98,327,355 of NC_092721.1, forward strand.
GCAGCACGGTAGCACAGTGGAGGCAGCACGGTAGCACAGTGGGGGCAGCACGGTAGCACAGTGGGGGCAGCACGGTAGCACAGTGGGGGCAGCACGGTAGCACAGTGGGGGCAGCACGGTAGCACAGTGGAGGCAGCACGGTAGCACAGTGGAGGCAGCACGGTGGCCCAGTAGGGGCAGCACGGTAGCACAGTGGAGGCAGCACGGTAACACAGTGAGGGCAGCACGGTGGTACAGTGGAGGCAGCACGGTAGCACAGTGGGGCAGCACGGTAGCACAGTGGGGCAGCACGGTAGCACAGTGGGGGCAGCACGGTAGCACAGTGGGGCAGCACGGTAGCACAGTGGGGGCAGCACGGTAGCACAGTGGAGGCAGCACGGTAACACAGTGGGGGCAGCACGGTAGCACAGTGGGGGCAGCACGGTGGCACAGTAGGGGCAGCACGGTAGCACAGTGGGGGCAGCACGGTAGCACAGTGGGGGCAGCACGGTAGCAGTGGGGGCAGCATGGTAGCACAGTGGAGGCAGCACGGTAGCACAGTGGGAGCAGCACGGTAGCACAGTGGAGGCAGCACGGTAGCACAGTGGGGGCAGCACGGTAGCACAGTGGGGGCAGCACGGTAGCACAGTGGGGGCAGCACGGTAGCACAGTGGGGGCAGCACGGTGGCCCAGTAGGGGCAGCACGGTGGCACAGTGGGGGCAGCACGGTAGCACAGTGGAGGCAGCACGGTGGCACAGTGGGGGCAGCACGGTAGCACAGTGGGGGCAGCACGGTAGCACAGTGGGGGCAGCACGGTGGCACAGTGGGGGCAGCACGGTAGCACAGTGGGGGCAGCACGGTAGCACAGTGGGGGCAGCACGGTAGCACAGTGGGGGCACCACGGTAGCACAGTGGGGGCAGCACGGTGGCACAGTGGGGGCAGCACGGTGGCACAGTGGGGGCAGCACGGTGGCACAGTGGGGGCAGCACGGTGGCACAGTGGGGGCAGCACAGTAGCACAGTGGGGCAGCACGGTAGCACAGTGGGGGCAGCACGGTAGCACAGTGGGGCAGCACGGTAGCACAGTGGGGGCAGCACGGTGGCACAGTGGGGGCAGCACGGTGGCACAGTTGGGGCAGCACGGTAGCACAGTGGAGGCAGCACGGTAGCCCAGTAGGGGCAGCACGGTAGCACAGTGGGGGCAGCACGGTAGCACAGTGGGGCAGCACGGTAGCACAGTGGGGGGCAGCACGGTAGCACAGTGGGGCAGCACGGTGGCACAGTGGGGGCAGCACGGTAGCACAGTGGGGGCAGCACGGTAGCACAGTGGGGCAGCACGGTAGCACAGTGGAGGCAGCACGGTGGCACAGTGGGGGCAGCACGGTAGCACAGTGGGGCAGCACGGTAGCACAGTGGGGGCAGCACGGTAGCACAGTGGGTGCAGCACGGTAGCACAGTGGGGGCAGCACGGTGGCACAGTGGGGGCAGCACGGTCGCACAGTGGGGGCAGCACGGTAGCACAGTGGGGGCAGCACGGTAGCACAGTGGGGGCAGCACGGTAGCACAGTGGGGGCACCACGGTAGCACAGTGGGGGCAGCACGGTGGCACAGTGGGGGCAGCACGGTGGCACAGTGGGGGCAGCACGGTAGCACAGTGGGGCAGCACGGTAGCACAGTGGGGGCAGCACGGTAGCACAGTGGGGCACCACGGTAGCACAGTGGGGGCAGCACGGTGGCACAGTGGGGGCAGCACGGTGGCACAGTGGGGGCAGCACGGTAGCACAGTGGGGGCAGCACGGTAGCCCAGTAGGGGCAGCACGGTAGCACAGTGGGGGCAGCACGGTAGCACAGTGGGGGGCAGCACGGTAGCACAGTGGGGCAGCACGGTGGCACAGTGTGGGCAGCACGATGGCACAGTGGGGGCAGCACGGTAGCACAGTGGGGCAGCACGGTAGCACAGTGGAGGCAGCACGGTAGCACAGTGGGGGCAGCACGGTAGCACAGTGGAGGCAGCACGGTAACACAGTGGGGGCAGCACGGTGGCACAGTGGGGGCAGCACGGTAGCACAGTGGGGGCAGCACGGTGGCACAGTGGGGGCAGCACGGTAGCACAGTGGGGGCAGCACGGTAGCACAGTGGAGGCAGCACGGTGGCCCAGTGGAGGCAGCACGGTAGCACAGTGGGGGCAGCACGGTAGCACAGTGGAGGCAGCACGGTGGCCCAGTAGGGGCAGCACGGTAGCACAGTGGGGGCAGCACGGTGGCACAGTGGGGGCAGCACGGTAGCACAGTGGGGGCAGCACGGTAGCACAGTGGGGACAGCACGGTAGCACAGTGGAGGCAGCACGGTAGCACAGTGGGGGCAGCACGGTAGCACAGTGGGGGCAGCACGGTAGCAAGTGGGGGCAGCACGGTAGCACAGTGGGGGCAGCACGGTAGCACAGTGGGGGCAGCACGGTAGCACAGTGGGGGCAGCACGGTAGCACAGTGGGGGTAGCACGGTAGCACAGTGGGGGCAGCACGGTAGCACAGTGGGGGCAGCACGGTAGCACAGTGGGGGCAGCACGGTAGCACAGTGGAGGCAGCACGGTAGCACAGTGGGGGCAGCACGGTAGCACAGTGGGGGCAGCACGGTAGCACAGTGGGGGCAGCACGGTAGCACAGTGGGGGCAGCACGGTAGCACAGTGGGGGTAGCACGGTAGCACAGTGGGGGCAGCACGGTAGCACAGTGGGGGCAGCACGGTAGCACAGTGGGGGCAGCACGGTAGCACAGTGGAGGCAGCACGGTAGCACAGTGGGGGCAGCACGGTAGCACAGTGGGGGCAGCACGGTAGCACAGTGGGGGCAGCACGGTAGCACAGTGGAGGCAGCACGGTGGCCCAGTAGGGGCAGCACGGTAGCACAGTGGAGGCAGCACGGTAACACAGTGAGGGCAGCACGGTGGCACAGTGGAGGCAGCACGGTAGCACAGTGGGGCAGCACGGTAGCACAGTGGGGCAGCACGGTAGCACAGTGGGGGCAGCACGGTAGCACAGTGGGGCAGCACGGTAGCACAGTGGGGGCAGCACGGTAGCACAGTGGAGGCAGCACGGTAACACAGTGGGGGCAGCACGGTAGCACAGTGGGGGCAGCACGGTGGCACAGTGGGGGCAGCACGGTAGCACAGTGGGGGCAGCACGGTAGCACAGTGGGGGCAGCACGGTAGCACAGTGGGGGCAGCATGGTAGCACAGTGGAGGCAGCACGGTAGCACAGTGGGAGCAGCACGGTAGCACAGTGGAGGCAGCACGGTAGCACAGTGGGGGCAGCACGGTAGCACAGTGGGGGCAGCACGGTAGCACAGTGGGGGCAGCACGGTAGCACAGTGGGGGCAGCACGGTGGCCCAGTAGGGGCAGCACGGTGGCACAGTGGGGGCAGCACGGTAGCACAGTGGAGGCAGCACGGTGGCACAGTGGGGGCAGCACGGTAGCACAGTGGGGGCAGCACGGTGGCACAGTGGGGGCAGCACGGTAGCACAGTGGGGGCAGCACGGTAGCACAGTGGGGGCAGCACGGTAGCACAGTGGGGGCACCACGGTAGCACAGTGGGGGCAGCACGGTGGCACAGTGGGGGCAGCACGGTGGCACAGTGGGGGCAGCACGGTGGCACAGTGGGGGCAGCACGGTGGCACAGTGGGGGCAGCACAGTAGCACAGTGGGGCAGCACGGTAGCACAGTGGGGGCAGCACGGTAGCACAGTGGGGCAGCACGGTAGCACAGTGGGGGCAGCACGGTGGCACAGTGGGGGCAGCACGGTGGCACAGTTGGGGCAGCACGGTAACACAGTGGAGGCAGCACGGTAGCCCAGTAGGGGCAGCACGGTAGCACAGTGGGGGCAGCACGGTAGCACAGTGGGGCAGCACGGTAGCACAGTGGGGGGCAGCACGGTAGCACAGTGGGGCAGCACGGTGGCACAGTGGGGGCAGCACGGTAGCACAGTGGGGGCAGCACGGTAGCACAGTGGGGCAGCACGGTAGCACAGTGGAGGCAGCACGGTGGCACAGTGGGGGCAGCACGGTAGCACAGTGGGGGCAGCACGGTAGCACAGTGGGGGCAGCACGGTAGCACAGTGGGGGCAGCACGGTAGCACAGTGGGGGCAGCACGGTGGCACAGTGGGGGCAGCACGGTAGCACAGTGGGGGCAGCACGGTAGCACAGTGGGGGCAGCACGGTAGCACAGTGGGGGCAGCACGGTAGCACAGTGGGGGCAGCACGGTAGCACAGTGGGGGCACCACGGTAGCACAGTGGGGGCAGCACGGTGGCACAGTGGGGGCAGCACGGTGGCACAGTGGGGGCAGCACGGTAGCACAGTGGGGCAACACGGTAGCACAGTGGGGGCAGCACGGTAGCACAGTGGGGCAGCACGGTAGCACAGTGGGGGCAGCACGGTGGCACAGTGGGGGCAGCACGGTGGCACAGTGGGGGCAGCACGGTAGCACAGTGGGGGCAGCACGGTAGCCCAGTAGGGGCAGCACGGTAGCACAGTGGGGGCAGCACGGTAGCACAGTGGGGGGCAGCACGGTAGCACAGTGGGGCAGCACGGTGGCACAGTGTGGGCAGCACGGTAGCACAGTGGGGGCAGCACGGTAGCACAGTGGGGCAGCACGGTAGCACAGTGGAGGCAGCACGGTAGCACAGTGGGGGCAGCACGGTAGCACAGTGGAGGCAGCACGGTAACACAGTGGGGGCAGCACGGTGGCACAGTGGGGGCAGCACGGTAGCACAGTGGGGGCAGCACGGTGGCACAGTGGGGGCAGCACGGTAGCACAGTGGGGGCAGCACGGTAGCACAGTGGAGGCAGCACGGTGGCCCAGTAGGGGCAGCACGGTGGCACAGTGGAGGCAGCACGGTAGCACAGTGGGGGCAGCACGGTAGCACAGTGGAGGCAGCACGGTGGCCCAGTAGGGGCAGCACGGTAGCACAGTGGGGGCAGCACGGTGGCACAGTGGGGGCAGCACGGTAGCACAGTGGGGGCAGCATGGTGGCACAGTGGGGGCAGCACGGTAACACAGTGGGGGCAGCACGGTAGCACAGTGGGGGCAGCACGGTAGCACAGTGGGGGCAGCACGGTGGCACAGTGGAGGCAGCACGGTAGCACAGTGGGGGCAGCACGGTGGCACAGTGGAGGCAGCACGGTAGCACAGTGGGGGCAGCCCGGTTGCACAGTGGGGGCAGCAAGGTAGCACAGTGGGGGCAGCACGGTGGCACAGTGGGGGCAGCACGGTAGCACAGTGGGGGCAGCTCGGTTGCACAGTGGGGGCAGCACGGTAGCACAGTGGCGCAGCACGGTGGCACAGTGGGGGCAGCACAGTGGCCCAGTAGGGGCAGCACGGTAGCACAGTGGGGGCAGCACGGTGGCACAGTGGGGGCAGCACGGTAGCACAGTGGGGGCAGCACGGTGGCACAGTGGGGGCAGCACGGTAGCACAGTGGGGGCAGCACGGTAGCACAGTGGGGGCAGCACGGTAGCACAGTGGGGGCAGCACGGTTGCACAGTGGGGGCAGCACGGTAGCACAGTGGGGGCAGCACGGTAGCACAGTGGGGACAGCACGGTGGCACAGTGGAGGCAGCACGTTAGCACAGTGGGGGCAGCACGGTAGCACAGTGGGGGCAGCACGGTAGCACAGTGGGGGCAGCACGGTAGCACAGTGGGGCAGCACGGTAACACAGTGGGGGCAGCACGGTGGCACAGTGGGGGCAGCACGGTGGCACAGTGGGGGCAGCACGGTGGCCCAGTAGGGGCAGCACGGTAGCACAGTGGGGGCAGCACGGTGGCACAGTGGGGGCAGCACGGTAGCACAGTGGGGGCAGCACGGTGGCACAGTGGGGGCAGCACAGTAGCACAGTGGGGGCAGCACGGTAGCACAGTGGGGGCAGCACGGTGGCACAGTGGAGGCAGCACGGTAGCACAGTGGGGGCAGCCCGGTTGCACAGTGGGGGCAGCACGGTAGCACAGTGGGGGCAGCACGGTAGCACAGTGGCGGCAGCACGGTAGCACAGTGGGGGCAGCACGGTAGCACAGTGGGGGCAGCACGGTAGCACAGTGGGGGCAGCACGGTAGCACAGTGGGGGCAGCACGGTAGCACAGTGGGGGCAGCACGGTAGCACAGTGGGGGCAGCACGGTAGCACAGTGGGGGCAGCACGGTAGCACAGTGGGGGCAGCACGGTGGCACAGTGGAGGCAGCACGGTAGCACAGTGGGGGCAGCCCGGTTGCACAGTGGGGGCAGCACGGTAGCACAGTGGGGGCAGCACGGTAGCACAGTGGGGGCAGCACGGTGGCACAGTGGAGGCAGCACGGTAGCACAGTGGGGGCAGCCCGGTTGCACAGTGGGGGCAGCACGGTAGCACAGTGGAGGCAGCACGGTAGCACAGTGGGGGCAGCACGGTAGCACAGTGGGGGCAGCACGGTAGCACAGCAGGGGCAGCACGGTAGCACAGTGGGGGCAGCACGGTAGCACAGTGGGGGCAGCAAGGTGGCACAGTGGAGGCAGCACGGTAGCACAGTGGGGGCAGCACGGTGGCACAGTGGAGGCAGCACGGTAGCACAGTGGGGGCAGCCCGGTTGCACAGTGGGGGCAGCACGGTAGCACAGTGGAGGCAGCACGGTAGCACAGTGGGGGCAGCACGGTAGCACAGTGGGGGCAGCACGGTAGCACAGTAGGGGCAGCACGGTAGCACAGTGGGGGCAGCACGGTAGCACAGTGGAGGCAGCACGGTAGCACAGTGGGGGCAGCACGGTAGCACAGTGGGGGGCAGCACGGTAACTCAGTGGGGGCAGCACGGTAACACTGTAGGGGCAGCACGGTAGCACAGTGGAGGCAGCACGGTAGCACAGTGGGGGCAGCACGGTAGCACAGTGGGGGCAGCACGGTGGCACAGTGGGGGCAGCACGGTAGCACAGTGGAGGCAGCACGGCGGCCCAGTAGGGGCAGCACGGTAGCACAGTGGAGGCAGCACGGTAGCACAGTGGGGGCAGCACGGTAGCACAGTGGGGGCAGCACGGTAGCACAGTGGAGGCAGCATGGTAGCACAGTGGGGGCAGCAAGGTAGCACAGTGGAGGCAGCACGGTAACACAGTGGGGCAGAACGGTGGCACAGTGGGGGCAGCACGGTAGCACAGTGGGGGCAGCACGGTAGCACAGTGGGGGCAGCACGGTAGCACAGTGGAGGCAGCATGGTAGCACAGTGGGGGCAGCACGGTAGCACAGTGGAGGCAGCATGGTAGCACAGTGGGGGCAGCACGGTAACACAGTGGGGCAGCACGGTGGCACAGTGGGGGCAGCACGGTTTCACAGTGGGGGCAGCACGGTAGCACAGTGGGGGTAGCCCGGTTGCACAGTGGAGGCAGCACGGTAGCACAGTGGGGGCAGCACGGTAACACAGTGGGGGCAGCACGGTGGCCCAGTAGGGGCAGCACGGTAGCACAGTGGGGGCAGCACGGCGGCCCAGTAGGGGCAGCACGGTAGCACAGTGGGGGCAGCACGGTAACACAGTGGGGGCAGCACGGTGGCACAGTGGGGGCAGCACGGTAGCACAGTGGGGGCAGCACGGTAACACAGTGGGGGCAGCACGGCGGCCCAGTAGGGGCAGCACGGTGACACAGTGGAGGCAGCACGGTAACACAGTGGGGGCAGCACGGTGGCCCAGTAGGGGCAGCACGGTAGCACAGTGGGGGCAGCACGGTGGCCCAGTAGGGGCAGCACGGTAGCACAGTGGGGGCAGCACGGTAACACAGTGGGGGCAGCACGGCGGCCCAGTAGGGGCAGCACGGTAGCACAGTGGGGGCAGCACGGTGGCACAGTGGGGGCAGCACGGTAGCACAGTAGGGGCAGCACGGTAGCACAGTGGGGGCAGCCCGGTTGCACAGTGGGGGCAGCACGGTTGCACAGTGGGGGCAGCACGGTAACACAGTGGGGGCAGCACGGTAGCACAGTGGAGGCAGCACGGTGACACAGTGGAGGCAGCACGGCGGCCCAGTAGGGGCAGCACGGTAGCACAGTGGGGCAGCACGGTAGCACAGTGGGGGCAGCACGGTAGCACAGTGGGGCAGCACGGTAGCACAGAGGGGGCAGCACGGTAACACAGTGGAGGCAGCACGGTAACACAGTGAGGGCAGCACGGTGGCACAGTGGAGGCAGCACGGTGGCACAGTGGGGCAGCACGGTAGCACAGTGGGGCAGCACGGTAGCACAGTGGGGGCAGCACGGTAGCACAGTGGGGCAGAACGGTAGCACAGTGGGGGCAGCACGGTAGCACAGTGGAGGCAGCACGGTAACACAGTGGGGGCAGCACGGTAGCACAGAGCGGGCAGCACGGTGGCACAGTGGGGGCAGCACGGTAGCACAGTGGGGGCAGCACGGTAACACAGTGGAGGCAGCACGGTAACACAGTGAGGGCAGCACGGTGGCACAGTGGAGGCAGCACGGTGGCACAGTGGGGCAGCACGGTAGCACAGTGGGGCAGCACGGTAGCACAGTTGGGGCAGCACGGTAGCACAGTGGGGCAGCACGGTAGCACAGTGGGGGCAGCACGGTAGCACAGTGGAGGCAGCACGGTAACACAGTGGGGGCAGCACGGTAGCACAGAGGGGGCAGCACGGTGGCACAGTGGGGGCAGCACGGTAGCACAGTGGGGGCAGCACGGTAGCACAGTGGGGGAAGCACGGTAGCACAGTGGGGGCAGCATGGTAGCACAGTGGAGGCAGCACGGTAGCACAGTGGGAGCAGCACGGTAGCACAGTGGAGGCAGCACGGTAGCACAGTGGGGGCAGCACGGTAGCACAGTGGGGGCAGCACGGTAGCACAGTGGGGGCAGCACGGTAGCACAGTGGGGGCAGCACGGTGGCCCAGTAGGGGCAGCACGGTGGCACAGTGGGGGCAGCACGGTAGCACAGTGGAGGCAGCACGGTGGCACAGTGGGGGCAGCACGGTAGCACAGTGGGGGCAGCACGGTAGCACAGTGGGGGCAGCACGGTGGCACAGTGGGGGCAGCACGGTAGCACGGTGGGGGCAGCACGGTAGCACAGTGGGGGCAGCACGGTAGCACAGTGGGGGCACCACGGTAGCACAGTGGGGGCAGCACGGTGGCACAGTGGGGGCAGCACGGTGGCACAGTGGGGGCAGCACAGTGGCACAGTGGGGGCAGCACGGTGGCACAGTGGGGGCAGCACAGTAGCACAGTGGGGCAGCACGGTAGCACAGTGGGGGCAGCACGGTAGCATAGTGGGGCAGCACGGTAGCACAGTGGGGGCAGCACGGTGGCACAGTGGGGGCAGCACGGTGGCACAGTGGGGGCAGCACGGTAGCACAGTGGAGGCAGCACGGTAGCACAGTGGGGGCAGCACGGTAGCACAGTGGGGGCAGCACGGTAGCACAGTAGGGGCAGCACGGTAGCACAGTGGGGGCAGCACGGTAGCACAGTGGAGGCAGCACGGTAGCACAGTGGGGGCAGCACGGTAGCACAGTGGGGGGCAGCACGGTAACACAGTGGGGGCAGCACGGTAACACTGTAGGGGCAGCACGGTAGCACAGTGGAGGCAGCACGGTAGCACAGTGGGGGCAGCACGGTAGCACAGTGGGGGCAGCACGGTGGCACAGTGGGGGCAGCACGGTAGCACAGTGGAGGCAGCACGGCGGCCCAGTCGGGGCAGCACGGTAGCACAGTGGAGGCAGCACGGTAGCACAGTGGGGGCAGCACGGTAGCACAGTGGGGGCAGCACGGTAGCACAGTGGAGGCAGCATGGTAGCACAGTGGGGGCAGCAAGGTAGCACAGTGGAGGCAGCACGGTAACACAGTGGGGCAGCACGGTGGCACAGTGGGGGCAGCACGGTAGCACAGTGGGGGCAGCACGGTAGCACAGTGGGGGCAGCACGGTAGCACAGTGGAGGCAGCATGGTAGCACAGTGGGGGCAGCACGGTAGCACAGTGGAGGCAGCATGGTAGCACAGTGGGGGCAGCACGGTAACACAGTGGGGCAGCACGGTGGCACAGTGGGGGCAGCACGGTTTCACAGTGGGGGCAGCACGGTAGCACAGTGGGGGTAGCCCGGTTGCACAGTGGAGGCAGCACGGTAGCACAGTGGGGGCAGCACGGTAACACAGTGGGGGCAGCACGGTGGCCCAGTAGGGGCAGCACGGTAGCACAGTGGGGGCAGCACGGCGGCCCAGTAGGGGCAGCACGGTAGCACAGTGGGGGCAGCACGGTAACACAGTGGGGGCAGCACGGTGGCACAGTGGGGGCAGCACGGTAGCACAGTGGGGGCAGCACGGTAACACAGTGGGGGCAGCACGGCGGCCCAGTAGGGGCAGCACGGTGACACAGTGGAGGCAGCACGGTAACACAGTGGGGGCAGCACGGTGGCCCAGTAGGGGCAGCACGGTAGCACAGTGGGGGCAGCACGGTGGCCCAGTAGGGGCAGCACGGTAGCACAGTGGGGGCAGCACGGTAACACAGTGGGGGCAGCACGGCGGCCCAGTAGGGGCAGCACGGTAGCACAGTGGGGGCAGCACGGTGGCACAGTGGGGGCAGCACGGTAGCACAGTAGGGGCAGCACGGTAGCACAGTGGGGGCAGCCCGGTTGCACAGTGGGGGCAGCACGGTTGCACAGTGGGGGCAGCACGGTAACACAGTGGGGGCAGCACGGTAGCACAGTGGAGGCAGCACGGTGACACAGTGGAGGCAGCACGGCGGCCCAGTAGGGGCAGCACGGTAGCACAGTGGGGCAGCACGGTAGCACAGTGGGGGCAGCACGGTAGCACAGTGGGGCAGCACGGTAGCACAGAGGGGGCAGCACGGTAACACAGTGGAGGCAGCACGGTAACACAGTGAGGGCAGCACGGTGGCACAGTGGAGGCAGCACGGTGGCACAGTGGGGCAGCACGGTAGCACAGTGGGGCAGCACGGTAGCACAGTGGGGGCAGCACGGTAGCACAGTGGGGCAGAACGGTAGCACAGTGGGGGCAGCACGGTAGCACAGTGGAGGCAGCACGGTAACACAGTGGGGGCAGCACGGTAGCACAGAGCGGGCAGCACGGTGGCACAGTGGGGGCAGCACGGTAGCACAGTGGGGGCAGCACGGTAACACAGTGGAGGCAGCACGGTAACACAGTGAGGGCAGCACGGTGGCACAGTGGAGGCAGCACGGTGGCACAGTGGGGCAGCACGGTAGCACAGTGGGGCAGCACGGTAGCACAGTTGGGGCAGCACGGTAGCACAGTGGGGCAGCACGGTAGCACAGTGGGGGCAGCACGGTAGCACAGTGGAGGCAGCACGGTAACACAGTGGGGGCAGCACGGTAGCACAGAGGGGGCAGCACGGTGGCACAGTGGGGGCAGCACGGTAGCACAGTGGGGGCAGCACGGTAGCACAGTGGGGGAAGCACGGTAGCACAGTGGGGGCAGCATGGTAGCACAGTGGAGGCAGCACGGTAGCACAGTGGGAGCAGCACGGTAGCACAGTGGAGGCAGCACGGTAGCACAGTGGGGGCAGCACGGTAGCACAGTGGGGGCAGCACGGTAGCACAGTGGGGGCAGCACGGTAGCACAGTGGGGGCAGCACGGTGGCCCAGTAGGGGCAGCACGGTGGCACAGTGGGGGCAGCACGGTAGCACAGTGGAGGCAGCACGGTGGCACAGTGGGGGCAGCACGGTAGCACAGTGGGGGCAGCACGGTAGCACAGTGGGGGCAGCACGGTGGCACAGTGGGGGCAGCACGGTAGCACGGTGGGGGCAGCACGGTAGCACAGTGGGGGCAGCACGGTAGCACAGTGGGGGCACCACGGTAGCACAGTGGGGGCAGCACGGTGGCACAGTGGGGGCAGCACGGTGGCACAGTGGGGGCAGCACAGTGGCACAGTGGGGGCAGCACGGTGGCACAGTGGGGGCAGCACAGTAGCACAGTGGGGCAGCACGGTAGCACAGTGGGGGCAGCACGGTAGCATAGTGGGGCAGCACGGTAGCACAGTGGGGGCAGCACGGTGGCACAGTGGGGGCAGCACGGTGGCACAATGGGGGCAGCACGGTAGCACAGTGGAGGCAGCACGGTAGCCCAGTAGGGGCAGCACGGTAGCACAGTGGGGGCAGCACGGTAGCACAGCTTGAGCAGCACGGTAGCACAGTGGGGGGCAGCACGGTAGCACAGTGGGGCAGCACGGTGGCACAGTGGGGGCAGCACGGTAGCACAGTGGGGGCAGCACGGTAGCACAGTGGGGGCAGCACGGTAGCACAGTGGAGGCAGCACGGTAACACAGTGGGGGCAGCACGGTGGCACAGTGGGGGCAGCACGGTAGCACAGTGGGGGCAGCACGGTGGCACAGTGGGGGCAGCACGGTAGCACAGTGGGGGCAGCACGGTAGCACAGTGGAGGCAGCACGGTGGCCCAGTAGGGGCAGCACGGTGGCACAGTGGAGGCAGCACGGTAGCACAGTGGGGGCAGCACGGTAGCACAGTGGAGGCAGCACGGTGGCCCAGTAGGGGCAGCACGGTAGCACAGTGGGGGCAGCACAGTGGCACAGTGGGGGCAGCACGGTAGCACAGTGGGGGCAGCACGGTAACACAGTGGGGGCAGCACGGTAGCACAGTGGGGGCAGCACGGTAGCACAGTGGGGGCAGCACGGTGGCACAGTGGAGGCAGCACGGTAGCACAGTTGGGGCAGCACGGTGGCACAGTGGAGGCAGCACGGTAGCACAGTGGGGGCAGCCCGGTTGCACAGTGGGGGCAGCACGGTAGCACAGTGGGGGCAGCACGGTGGCGCAGTGGGGGCAGCACGGTAGCACAGTGGGGGCAGCCCGGTTGCACAGTGGGGGCAGCACGGTAGCACAGTGGGGCAGCACGGTAACACAGTGGGGGCAGCACGGTAGCACAGTGGGGGCAGCCCGGTTGCACAGTGGGGGCAGCACGGTGGCACAGTGGGGGCAGCACGGTGGCCCAGTAGGGGCAGCACGGTAGCACAGTGGGGGCAGCACGGTGGCACAGTGGGGGCAGCACGGTAGCACAGTGGGGGCAGCACGGTGGCACAGTGGGGGCAGCACGGTAGCACAGTGGGGGCAGCACGGTAGCACAGTGGGGGCAGCACGGTGGCACAGTGGAGGCAGCACGGTAGCACAGTGGGGGCAGCACGGTAGCACAGTGGGGGCAGCACAGTGGCACAGTGGGGGCAGCACGGTAGCACAGTGGGGGCAGCACAGTGGCACAGTGGGGGCAGCACGGTAGCACAGTGGGGGCAGCACGGTAGCACAGTGGGGGCAGCACGGTGGCCCAGTAGGGGCAGCACGGTAGCACAGTGGGGGCAGCACGGTAGCACAGTGGGGGCAGCACGGTGGCCCAGTAGGGGCAGCACGGTAGCACAGTGGGGGCAGCACGGTAGCACAGTGGGGGCAGCACGGTAGCACAGTGGAGGCAGCACGGTAGCACAGTGGGGGCAGCACGGTAGCACAGTGGGGGCAGCACGGTAGCACAGTGGGGGCAGCACGGTGGCACAGTGGGGGCAGCACGGTAGCACAGTGGGGGCAGCACGGTAGCACAGTGGGGGCAGCACGGTAGCACAGTGGGGGCACCACGGTAGCACAGTGGGGGCAGCACGGTGGCACAGTGGGGGCAGCACGGTAGCACAGTGGGGGCAGCACGGTAGCACAGTGGGGGCAGCACGGTAGCACAGTGGGGGCACCACGGTAGCACAGTGGGGGCAGCACGGTAGCACAGTGGGGGCAGCACGGTGGCACAGTGGGGGCAGCACGGTAGCACAGTGGGGGCAGCACGGTAGCACAGTGGGGGCAGCACGGTAGCACAGTGGGGGCAGCACGGTAGCACAGTGGGGGCAGCACGGTGGCCCAGTAGGGGCAGCACGGTGGCACAGTGGGGGCAGCACGGTAGCACAGTGGAGGCAGCACGGTGGCACAGTGGGGGCAGCACGGTAGCACAGTGGGGGCAGCACGGTAGCACAGTGGGGGCAGCACGGTGGCACAGTGGGGGCAGCACGGTAGCACAGTGGGGGCAGCACGGTAGCACAGTGGGGGCAGCACGGTAGCACAGTGGGGGCACCACGGTAGCACAGTGGGGGCAGCACGGTGGCACAGTGGGGGCAGCACGGTGGCACAGTGGGGGCAGCACGGTGGCACAGTGGGGGCAGCACGGTGGCACAGTGGGGGCAGCACAGTAGCACAGTGGGGCAGCACGGTAGCACAGTGGGGGCAGCACGGTGGCACAGTGGGGGCAGCACGGTGGCACAGTGGGGGCAGCACGGTAGCACAGTGGAGGCAGCACGGTAGCCCAGTAGGGGCAGCACGGTAGCACAGTGGGGGCAGCACGGTAGCACAGTGGGGCAGCACGGTAGCACAGTGGGGGGCAGCACGGTAGCACTGTGGGGCAGCACGGTGGCACAGTGGGGGCAGCACGGTAGCACAGTGGGGGCAGCACGGTAGCACAGTGGGGCAGCACGGTAGCACAGTGGAGGCAGCACGGTAGCACAGTGGGGGCAGCACGGTAGCACAGTGGAGGCAGCACGGTAACACAGTGGGGGCAGCACGGTGGCACAGTGGGGGCAGCACGGTAGCACAGTGGGGGCAGCACGGTGGCACAGTGGGGGCAGCACGGTAGCACAGTGGGGGCAGCACGGTAGCACAGTGGAGGCAGCACGGTGGCCCAGTAGGGGCAGCACGGTGGCACAGTGGAGGCAGCACGGTAGCACAGTGGGGGCAGCACGGTAGCACAGTGGAGGCAGCACGGTGGCCCAGTAGGGGCAGCACGGTAGCACAGTGGGGGCAGCACGGTGGCACAGTGGGGGCAGCACGGTAGCACAGTGGGGGCAGCACGGTAACACAGTGGGGGCAGCACGGTAGCACAGTGGGGGCAGCACGGTAGCACAGTGGGGGCAGCACGGTGGCACAGTGGAGGCAGCACGGTAGCACAGTGGGGGCAGCCCGGTTGCACAGTGGGGGCAGCACGGTAGCACAGTGGGGGCAGCACGGTAGCACAGTGGCGGCAGCACGGTAGCACAGTGGGGGCAGCACGGTAGCACAGTGGGGGCAGCACGGTAGCACAGTGGGGGCAGCACGGTAGCACAGTGGGGGCAGCACGGTAGCACAGTGGGGGCAGCACGGTAGCACAGTGGGGGCAGCACGGTAGCACAGTGGGGGCAGCACGGTAGCACAGTGGGGGCAGCACGGTAGCACAGTGGGGGCAGCACGGTGGCACAGTGGAGGCAGCACGGTAGCACAGTGGGGGCAGCCCGGTTGCACAGTGGGGGCAGCACGGTAGCACAGTGGGGGCAGCACGGTAGCACAGTGGGGGCAGCACGGTGGCACAGTGGAGGCAGCACGGTAGCACAGTGGGGGCAGCCCGGTTGCACAGTGGGGGCAGCACGGTAGCACAGTGGAGGCAGCACGGTAGCACAGTGGGGGCAGCACGGTAGCACAGTGGGGGCAGCACGGTAGCACAGCAGGGGCAGCACGGTAGCACAGTGGGGGCAGCACGGTAGCACAGTGGGGGCAGCACGGTGGCACAGTGGAGGCAGCACGGTAGCACAGTGGGGGCAGCACGGTGGCACAGTGGAGGCAGCACGGTAGCACAGTGGGGGCAGCCCGGTTGCACAGTGGGGGCAGCACGGTAGCACAGTGGAGGCAGCACGGTAGCACAGTGGGGGCAGCACGGTAGCACAGTGGGGGCAGCACGGTAGCACAGTAGGGGCAGCACGGTAGCACAGTGGGGGCAGCACGGTAGCACAGTGGAGGCAGCACGGTAGCACAGTGGGGGCAGCACGGTAGCACAGTGGGGGCAGCACGGTAACACAGTGGGGGCAGCACGGTAACACTGTAGGGGCAGCACGGTAGCACAGTGGAGGCAGCACGGTAGCACAGTGGGGGCAGCACGGTAGCACAGTGGGGGCAGCACGGTGGCACAGTGGGGGCAGCACGGTAGCACAGTGGAGGCAGCACGGCGGCCCAGTAGGGGCAGCACGGTAGCACAGTGGAGGCAGCACGGTAGCACAGTGGGGGCAGCACGGTAGCACAGTGGGGGCAGCACGGTAGCACAGTGGAGGCAGCATGGTAGCACAGTGGGGGCAGCAAGGTAGCACAGTGGAGGCAGCACGGTAACACAGTGGGGCAGCACGGTGGCACAGTGGGGGCAGCACGGTAGCACAGTGGGGGCAGCACGGTAGCACAGTGGGGGCAGCACGGTAGCACAGTGGAGGCAGCATGGTAGCACAGTGGGGGCAGCACGGTAGCACAGTGGAGGCAGCATGGTAGCACAGTGGGGGCAGCACGGTAACACAGTGGGGCAGCACGGTGGCACAGTGGGGGCAGCACGGTATCACAGTGGGGGCAGCACGGTAGCACAGTGGGGGTAGCCCGGTTGCACAGTGGAGGCAGCACGGTAGCACAGTGGGGGCAGCACGGTAACACAGTGGGGGCAGCACGGTGGCCCAGTAGGGGCAGCACGGTAGCACAGTGGGGGCAGCACGGCGGCCCAGTAGGGGCAGCACGGTAGCACAGTGGGGGCAGCACGGTAACACAGTGGGGGCAGCACGGTGGCACAGTGGGGGCAGCACGGTAGCACAGTGGGGGCAGCACGGTAACACAGTGGGGGCAGCACGGCGGCCCAGTAGGGGCAGCACGGTGACACAGTGGAGGCAGCACGGTAACACAGTGGGGGCAGCACGGTGGCCCAGTAGGGGCAGCACGGTAGCACAGTGGGGGCAGCACGGTGGCCCAGTAGGGGCAGCACGGTAGCACAGTGGGGGCAGCACGGTAACACAGTGGGGGCAGCACGGCGGCCCAGTAGGGGCAGCACGGTAGCCCAGTGGGGGCAGCACGGTGGCACAGTGGGGGCAGCACGGTAGCACAGTAGGGGCAGCACGGTAGCACAGTGGGGGCAGCCCGGTTGCACAGTGGGGGCAGCACGGTTGCACAGTGGGGGCAGCACGGTAACACAGTGGGGGCAGCACGGTAGCACAGTGGAGGCAGCACGGTGACACAGTGGAGGCAGCACGGCGGCCCAGTAGGGGCAGCACGGTAGCACAGTGGGGCAGCACGGTAGCACAGTGGGGGCAGCACGGTAGCACAGTGGGGCAGCACGGTAGCACAGAGGGGGCAGCACGGTAACACAGTGGAGGCAGCACGGTAACACAGTGAGGGCAGCACGGTGGCACAGTGGAGGCAGCACGGTGGCACAGTGGGGCAGCACGGTAGCACAGTGGGGCAGCACGGTAGCACAGTGGGGGCAGCACGGTAGCACAGTGGGGCAGAACGGTAGCACAGTGGGGGCAGCACGGTAGCACAGTGGAGGCAGCACGGTAACACAGTGGGGGCAGCACGGTAGCACAGAGCGGGCAGCACGGTGGCACAGTGGGGGCAGCACGGTAGCACAGTGGGGGCAGCACGGTAACACAGTGGAGGCAGCACGGTAACACAGTGAGGGCAGCACGGTGGCACAGTGGAGGCAGCACGGTGGCACAGTGGGGCAGCACGGTAGCACAGTGGGGCAGCACGGTAGCACAGTGGGGGCAGCACGGTAGCACAGTGGGGCAGCACGGTAGCACAGTGGGGGCAGCACGGTAGCACAGTGGAGGCAGCACGGTAACACAGTGGGGGCAGCACGGTAGCACAGAGGGGGCAGCACGGTGGCACAGTGGGGGCAGCACGGTAGCACAGTGGGGGCAGCACGGTAGCACAGTGGGGGAAGCACGGTAGCACAGTGGGGGCAGCATGGTAGCACAGTGGAGGCAGCACGGTAGCACAGTGGGAGCAGCACGGTAGCACAGTGGAGGCAGCACGGTAGCACAGTGGGGGCAGCACGGTAGCACAGTGGGGGCAGCACGGTAGCACAGTGGGGGCAGCACGGTAGCACAGTGGGGGCAGCACGGTGGCCCAGTAGGGGCAGCACGGTGGCACAGTGGGGGCAGCACGGTAGCACAGTGGAGGCAGCACGGTGGCACAGTGGGGGCAGCACGGTAGCACAGTGGGGGCAGCACGGTAGCACAGTGGGGGCAGCACGGTGGCACAGTGGGGGCAGCACGGTAGCACGGTGGGGGCAGCACGGTAGCACAGTGGGGGCAGCACGGTAGCACAGTGGGGGCACCACGGTAGCACAGTGGGGGCAGCACGGTGGCACAGTGGGGGCAGCACGGTGGCACAGTGGGGGCAGCACAGTGGCACAGTGGGGGCAGCACGGTGGCACAGTGGGGGCAGCACAGTAGAACAGTGGGGCAGCACGGTAGCACAGTGGGGGCAGCACGGTAGCATAGTGGGGCAGCACGGTAGCACAGTGGGGGCAGCACGGTGGCACAGTGGGGGCAGCACGGTGGCACAGTGGGGGCAGCACGGTAGCACAGTGGAGGCAGCACGGTAGCCCAGTAGGGGCAGCACGGTAGCACAGTGGGGGCAGCACGGTAGCACAGCTTGAGCAGCACGGTAGCACAGTGGGGGGCAGCACGGTAGCACAGTGGGGCAGCACGGTGGCACAGTGGGGGCAGCACGGTAGCACAGTGGGGGCAGCACGGTAGCACAGTGGGGGCAGCACGGTAGCACAGTGGAGGCAGCACGGTAACACAGTGGGGGCAGCACGGTGGCACAGTGGGGGCAGCACGGTAGCACAGTGGGGGCAGCACGGTGGCACAGTGGGGGCAGCACGGTAGCACAGTGGGGGCAGCACGGTAGCACAGTGGAGGCAGCACGGTGGCCCAGTAGGGGCAGCACGGTGGCACAGTGGAGGCAGCACGGTAGCACAGTGGGGGCAGCACGGTAGCACAGTGGAGGCAGCACGGTGGCCCAGTAGGGGCAGCACGGTAGCACAGTGGGGGCAGCACAGTGGCACAGTGGGGGCAGCACGGTAGCACAGTGGGGGCAGCACGGTAACACAGTGGGGGCAGCACGGTAGCACAGTGGGGGCAGCACGGTAGCACAGTGGGGGCAGCACGGTGGCACAGTGGAGGCAGCACGGTAGCACAGTGGGGGCAGCACGGTGGCACAGTGGAGGCAGCACGGTAGCACAGTGGGGGCAGCCCGGTTGCACAGTGGGGGCAGCACGGTAGCACAGTGGGGGCAGCACGGTGGCGCAGTGGGGGCAGCACGGTAGCACAGTGGGGGCAGCCCGGTTGCACAGTGGGGGCAGCACGGTAGCACAGTGGGGCAGCACGGTAACACAGTGGGGGCAGCACGGTAGCACAGTGGGGGCAGCCCGGTTGCACAGTGGGGGAAGCACGGTGGCACAGTGGGGGCAGCACGGTGGCCCAGTAGGGGCAGCACGGTAGCACAGTGGGGGCAGCACGGTGGCACAGTGGGGGCAGCACGGTAGCACAGTGGGGGCAGCACGGTGGCACAGTGGGGGCAGCACGGTAGCACAGTGGGGGCAGCACGGTAGCACAGTGGGGGCAGCACGGTGGCACAGTGGAGGCAGCACGGTAGCACAGTGGGGGCAGCACGGTAGCACAGTGGGGGCAGCACAGTGGCACAGTGGGGGCAGCACGGTAGCACAGTGGGGGCAGCACAGTGGCACAGTGGGGGCAGCACGGTAGCACAGTGGGGGCAGCACGGTAGCACAGTGGGGGCAGCACGGTGGCCCAGTAGGGGCAGCACGGTAGCACAGTGGGGGCAGCACGGTAGCACAGTGGGGGCAGCACGGTGGCCCAGTAGGGGCAGCACGGTAGCACAGTGGGGGCAGCACGGTAGCACAGTGGGGGCAGCACGGTAGCACAGTGGAGGCAGCACGGTAGCACAGTGGGGGCAGCACGGTAGCACAGTGGGGGCAGCACGGTAGCACAGTGGGGGCAGCACGGTGGCACAGTGGGGGCAGCACGGTAGCACAGTGGGGGCAGCACGGTAGCACAGTGGGGGCAGCACGGTAGCACAGTGGGGGCACCACGGTAGCACAGTGGGGGCAGCACGGTGGCACAGTGGGGGCAGCACGGTAGCACAGTGGGGGCAGCACGGTAGCACAGTGGGGGCAGCACGGTAGCACAGTGGGGGCACCACGGTAGCACAGTGGGGGCAGCACGGTAGCACAGTGGGGGCAGCACGGTGGCACAGTGGGGGCAGCACGGTAGCACAGTGGGGGCAGCACGGTAGCACAGTGGGGGCAGCACGGTAGCACAGTGGGGGCAGCACGGTAGCACAGTGGGGGCAGCACGGTGGCCCAGTAGGGGCAGCACGGTGGCACAGTGGGGGCAGCACGGTAGCACAGTGGAGGCAGCACGGTGGCACAGTGGGGGCAGCACGGTAGCACAGTGGGGGCAGCACGGTAGCACAGTGGGGGCAGCACGGTGGCACAGTGGGGGCAGCACGGTAGCACAGTGGGGGCAGCACGGTAGCACAGTGGGGGCAGCACGGTAGCACAGTGGGGGCACCACGGTAGCACAGTGGGGGCAGCACGGTGGCACAGTGGGGGCAGCACGGTGGCACAGTGGGGGCAGCACGGTGGCACAGTGGGGGCAGCACGGTGGCACAGTGGGGGCAGCACAGTAGCACAGTGGGGCAGCACGGTAGCACAGTGGGGGCAGCACGGTGGCACAGTGGGGGCAGCACGGTGGCACAGTGGGGGCAGCACGGTAGCACAGTGGAGGCAGCACGGTAGCCCAGTAGGGGCAGCACGGTAGCACAGTGGGGGCAGCACGGTAGCACAGTGGGGCAGCACGGTAGCACAGTGGGGGGCAGCACGGTAGCACTGTGGGGCAGCACGGTGGCACAGTGGGGGCAGCACGGTAGCACAGTGGGGGCAGCACGGTAGCACAGTGGGGCAGCACGGTAGCACAGTGGAGGCAGCACGGTAGCACAGTGGGGGCAGCACGGTAGCACAGTGGAGGCAGCACGGTAACACAGTGGGGGCAGCACGGTGGCACAGTGGGGGCAGCACGGTAGCACAGTGGGGGCAGCACGGTGGCACAGTGGGGGCAGCACGGTAGCACAGTGGGGGCAGCACGGTAGCACAGTGGAGGCAGCACGGTGGCCCAGTAGGGGCAGCACGGTGGCACAGTGGAGGCAGCACGGTAGCACAGTGGGGGCAGCACGGTAGCACAGTGGAGGCAGCACGGTGGCCCAGTAGGGGCAGCACGGTAGCACAGTGGGGGCAGCACGGTGGCACAGTGGGGGCAGCACGGTAGCACAGTGGGGGCAGCACGGTAACACAGTGGGGGCAGCACGGTAGCACAGTGGGGGCAGCACGGTAGCACAGTGGGGGCAGCACGGTGGCACAGTGGAGGCAGCACGGTAGCATAGTGGGGGCAGCACGGTGGCACAGTGGAGGCAGCACGGTAGCACAGTGGGGGCAGCCCGGTTGCACAGTGGGGGCAGCAAGGTAGCACAGTGGGGGCAGCACGGTGGCGCAGTGGGGGCAGCACGGTAGCACAGTGGGGGCAGCCCGGTTGCACAGTGGGGGCAGCACGGTAGCACAGTGGGGCAGCACGGTAACACAGTGGGGGCAGCACGGTAGCACAGTGGGGGCAGCCCTGTTGCACAGTGGGGGCAGCACGGTGGCACAGTGGGGGCAGCACGGTGGCCCAGTAGGGGCAGCACGGTAGCACAGTGGGGGCAGCACGGTGGCACAGTGGGGGCAGCACGGTAGCACAGTGGGGTCAGCACGGTGGCACAGTGGGGGCAGCACGGTAGCACAGTGGGGGCAGCACGGTAGCACAGTCCGGGCAGCACGGTGGCACAGTGGAGGCAGCACGGTAGCACAGTGGGGGCAGCACGGTAGCACAGTGGGGGCAGCACAGTGGCACAGTGGGGGCAGCACGGTAGCACAGTGGGGGCAGCACAGTGGCACAGTGGGGGCAGCACGGTAGCACAGTGGGGGCAGCACGGTAGCACAGTGGGGGCAGCACGGTGGCCCAGTAGGGGCAGCACGGTAGCACAGTGGGGGCAGCACGGTAGCACAGTGGGGGCAGCACGGTGGCCCAGTAGGGGCAGCACGGTAGCACAGTGGAGGCAGCACGGTAGCACAGTGGGGGCAGCACGGTAGCACAGTGGGGGCAGCACGGTAGCACAGTGGGGGCAGCACGGTAGCACAGTGGGGGCAGCACGGTGGCACAGTGGGGGCAGCACGGTAGCACAGTGGGGGCAGCACGGTAGCACAGTGGGGGCAGCACGGTAGCACAGTGGGGGCACCACGGTAGCACAGTGGGGGCAGCACGGTGGCACAGTGGGGGCAGCACGGTAGCACAGTGGGGGCAGCACGGTAGCACAGTGGGGGCAGCACGGTAGCACAGTGGGGGCACCACGGTAGCACAGTGGGGGCAGCACGGTAGCACAGTGGGGGCAGCACGGTGGCACAGTGGGGGCAGCACGGTAGCACAGTGGGGGCAGCACGGTAGCACAGTGGGGGCAGCATGGTAGCACAGTGGGGGCAGCACGGTAGCACAGTGGGGGCAGCACGGTAGCACAGTGGGGGCACCACGGTAGCACAGTGGGGGCAGCACGGTGGCACAGTGGGGGCAGCACGGTGGCACAGTGGGGGCAGCACGGTAGCACAGTGGGGCAGCACGGTAGCACAGTGGGGGCAGCACGGTAGCACAGTGGGGCAGCACGGTAGCACAGTGGGGGCAGCACGGTGGCACAGTGGGGGCAGCACGGTGGCACAGTGGGGGCAGCACGGTAGCACAGTGGGGGCAGCACGGTAGCCCAGTAGGGGCAGCACGGTAGCACAGTGGGGGCAGCACGGTAGCACAGTGGGGGGCAGCACGGTAGCGCAGTGGGGCAGCACGGTGGCACAGTGTGGGCAGCACTGTAGCACAGTGGGGGCAGCACGGTAGCACAGTGGGGCAGCACGGTAGCACAGTGGAGGCAGCACGGTAGCACAGTGGGGGCAGCACGGTAGCACAGTGGAGGCAGCACAGTAACACAGTGGGGGCAGCACGGTGGCACAGTGGGGGCAGCACGGTAGCACAGTGGGGGCAGCACGGTGGCACAGTGGGGGCAGCACGGTAGCACAGTGGGGGCAGCACGGTAGCACAGTGGAGGCAGCACGGTGGCCCAGTAGGGGCAGCACGGTGGCACAGTGGATGCAGCACGGTAGCACAGTGGGGGCAGCACGGTAGCACAGTGGAGGCAGCACGGTGGCCCAGTAGGGGCAGCACGGTAGCACAGTGGGGGCAGCACGGTGGCACAGTGGGGGCAGCACGGTAGCACAGTGGGGGCAGCACGGTGGCACAGTGGGGGCAGCACGGTAACACAGTGGGGGCAGCACGGTAGCACAGTGGGGGCAGCACGGTAGCACAGTGGGGGCAGCACGGTGGCACAGTGGAGGCAGCACGGTAGCACAGTGGGGGCAGCCCGGTTGCACAGTGGGGGCAGCAAGGTAGCACAGTGGGGGCAGCAGGATAGCACAGTGGGGGCAGCACGGTAGCACAGTGGGGGCAGCACGGTAGCACAGTGGGGGCAGCACGGTAGCACAGTGGGGGCAGCCCGGTTGCACAGTGGGGGCAGCACGGTAGCACAGTGGCGCAGCACGGTAACACAGTGGGGGCAGTACGGTGGCACAGTGGGTGCAGCACGGTGGCACAGTGGGGGCAGCACGGTGGCCCAGTAGGGGCAGCACGGTAGCACAGTGGGGGCAGCACGGTGGCACAGTGGGGGCAGCACGGTAGCACAGTGGGGGCAGCACGGTGGCACAGTGGGGGCAGCACGGTAGCTCAGTGGGGGCAGCACGGTAGCACAGTGGGGGCAGCACGGTGGCACAGTGGAGGCAGCACGGTAGCACAGTGGGGGCAGCCCGGTTGCACAGTGGGGGCAGCACGGTAGCACAGTGGGGGCAGCACGGTAGCACAGTGGGGGCAGCACGGTGGCACAGTGGAGGCAGCACGGTAGCACAGTGGGGGCAGCCCGGTTGCACAGTGGGGGCAGCACGGTAGCACAGTGGGGGCAGCACGGTAGCACAGTGGGGGCAGCACGGTAGCACAGTGGGGGCAGCACGGTAGCACAGTGGGGGCAGCACGGTAGCACAGTGGGGCAGCACGGTAACGCAGTGGGGGCAGCACGGTGGCACAGTGGGGGCAGCACGGTGGCACAGTGGGGGCAGCACGGTAGCACAGTGGGAGCAGCACGGTAGCACAGTGGGGGCAGCACGGTGGCACAGTGGGGGCAGCACGGTAGCACAGTGGGGGCAGCACGGTAGCACAGTGGGGGCAGCACGGTACCACAGTGGGGGCACCACGGTAGCACAGTGGGGGCAGCACGGTGGCACAGTGGGGGCAGCACGGTGGCACTGTGGGGGCAGCACGGTGGCACAGTGGGGGCAGCACGGTGGCACAGTGGGGGCAGCACGGTGGCACAGTGGGGCAGCACGGTAGCACAGTGGGGGCAGCACGGTGGCACAGTGGGGGCAGCACGGTGGCACAGTGGGGGCAGCACGGTAGCACAGTGGAGGCAGCACGGTAGCCCAGTAGGGCCAGCACGGTAGCACAGTGGGGGCAGCACGGTAGCACAGTGGGGCAGCACGGTAGCACAGTGGGGGGCAGCACGGTAGCACTGTGGGGCAGCACGGTGGCACAGTGGGGGCAGCACGGTAGCACAGTGGGGGCAGCACGGTAGCACAGTGGGGCAGCACGGTTGCACAGTGGAGGCAGCACGGTAGCACAGTGGGGGCAGCACGGTAGCACAGTGGAGGCAGCACGGTAACACAGTGGGGGCAGCACGGTGGCACAGTGGGGGCAGCACGGTAGCACAGTGGGGGCAGCACGGTGGCACAGTGGGGGCAGCACGGTAGCACAGTGGGGGCAGCACGGTAGCACAGTGGAGGCAGCACGGTGGCCCAGTAGGGGCAGCACGGTGGCACAGTGGAGGCAGCACGGTAGCACAGTGGGGGCAGCACAGTAGCACAGTGGAGGCAGCACGGTGGCCCAGTAGGGGCAGCACGGTAGCACAGTGGGGGCAGCACGGTAGCACAGTGGGGGCAGCACGGTAGCACAGTGGGGGCAGCACGGTAACACAGTGGGGGCAGCACGGTAGCACAGTGGGGGCAGCACGGTAGCACAGTGGGGGCAGCACGGTGGCACAGTGGAGGCAGCACGGTAGCACAGTGGGGGCAGCACGGTGGCACAGTGGAGGCAGCACGGTAGCACAGTGGGGGCAGCCCGGTTGCACAGTGGGGGCAGCACGGTAGCACAGTGGGGGCAGCACGGTGGCGCAGTGGGGGCAGCACGGTAGCACAGTGGGGGCAGCCCGGTTGCACAGTGGGGGCAGCACGGTAGCACAGTGGGGCAGCACGGTAACACAGTGGGGGCAGCACGGTAGCACAGTGGGGGCAGCCCGGTTGCACAGTGGGGGCAGCACGGTGGCACAGTGGGGGCAGCACGGTGGCCCAGTAGGGGCAGCACGGTAGCACAGTGGGGGCAGCACGGTGGCACAGTGGGGGCAGCACGGTAGCACAGTGGGGTCAGCACGGTGGCACAGTGGGGGCAGCACGGTAGCACAGTGGGGGCAGCACGGTAGCACAGTCCGGGCAGCATGGTGGCACAGTGGAGGCAGCACGGTAGCACAGTGGGGGCAGCACGGTAGCACAGTGGGGGCAGCACAGTGGCACAGTGGGGGCAGCACGGTAGCACAGTGGGGGCAGCACAGTGGCACAGTGGGGGCAGCACGGTAGCACAGTGGGGGCAGCACGGTAGCACAGTGGGGGCAGCACGGTGGCCCAGTAGGGGCAGCACGGTAGCACAGTGGGGGCAGCACGGTAGCACAGTGGGGGCAGCACGGTGGCCCAGTAGGGGCAGCACGGTAGCACAGTGGAGGCAGCACGGTAGCACAGTGGGGGCAGCACGGTAGCACAGTGGGGGCAGCACGGTAGCACAGTGGGGGCAGCACGGTAGCACAGTGGGGGCAGCACGGTGGCACAGTGGGGGCAGCACGGTAGCACAGTGGGGGCAGCACGGTAGCACAGTGGGGGCAGCACGGTAGCACAGTGGGGGCACCACGGTAGCACAGTGGGGGCAGCACGGTGGCACAGTGGGGGCAGCACGGTAGCACAGTGGGGGCAGCACGGTAGCACAGTGGGTGCAGCACGGTAGCACAGTGGGGGCACCACGGTAGCACAGTGGGGGCAGCACGGTAGCACAGTGGGGGCAGCACGGTGGCACAGTGGGGGCAGCACGGTAGCACAGTGGGGGCAGCACGGTAGCACAGTGGGGGCAGCATGGTAGCACAGTGGGGGCAGCACGGTAGCACAGTGGGGGCAGCACGGTAGCACAGTGGGGGCACCACGGTAGCACAGTGGGGGCAGCACGGTGGCACAGTGGGGGCAGCACGGTGGCACAGTGGGGGCAGCACGGCAGCACAGTGGGGGCAGCACGGTAGCACAGTGGGGCAGCACGGTAGCACAGTGGGGCAGCACGGTAGCACAGTGGGGGCAGCACGGTGGCACAGTGGGGGCAGCACGGTGGCACAGTGGGGGCAGCACGGTAGCCCAGTAGGGGCAGCACGGTAGCACAGTGGGGGCAGCACGGTAGCACAGTGAGGGGCAGCACGGTAGCACAGTGGGGCAGCACGGTGGCACAGTGTGGGCAGCACGGTAGCACAGTGGGGGCAGCACGGTAGCACAGTGGGGCAGCACGGTAGCACAGTGGAGGCAGCACGGTAGCACAGTGGGGGCAGCACGGTAGCACAGTGGAGGCAGCACGGTAACACAGTGGGGGCAGCACGGTGGCACAGTGGGGGCAGCACGGTAGCACAGTGGGGGCAGCACGGTGGCACAGTGGGGGCAGCACGGTAGCACAGTGGGGGCAGCACGGTAGCACAGTGGAGGCAGCACGGTGGCCCAGTAGGGGCAGCACGGTGGCACAGTGGAGGCAGCACGGTAGCACAGTGGGGGCAGCACGGTAGCACAGTGGAGGCAGCACGGTGGCCCAGTAGGAGCAGCACGGTAGCACAGTGGGGGCAGCACGGTGGCACAGTGGGGGCAGCACGGTAGCACAGTGGGGGCAGCACGGTGGCACAGTGGGGGCAGCACGGTAACACAGTGGGGGCAGCACGGTAGCACAGTGGGGGCAGCACGGTAGCACAGTGGGGGCAGCACGGTGGCACAGTGGAGGCAGCACGGTAGCACAGTGGGGGCAGCCCGGTTGCACAGTGGGGGCAGCAAGGTAGCACAGTGGGGGCAGCAGGATAGCACAGTGGGGCAGCACGGTAGCACAGTGGGGGCAGCACGGTAGCACAGTGGGGGCAGCACGGTAGCACAGTGGGGGCAGCCCGGTTGCACAGTGGGGGCAGCACGGTAGCACAGTGGCGCAGCACGGTAACACAGTGGGGGCAGTACGGTGGCACAGTGGGTGCAGCACGGTGGCACAGTGGGGGCAGCACGGTGGCCCAGTAGGGGCAGCACGGTAGCACAGTGGGGGCAGCACGGTGGCACAGTGGGGGCAGCACGGTAGCACAGTGGGGGCAGCACGGTGGCACAGTGGGGGCAGCACGGTAGCACAGTGGGGGCAGCACGGTAGCACAGTGGGGGCAGCACGGTGGCACAGTGGAGGCAGCACGGTAGCACAGTGGGGGCAGCCCGGTTGCACAGTGGGGGCAGCACGGTAGCACAGTGGGGGCAGCACGGTAGCACAGTGGGGGCAGCACGGTGGCACAGTGGAGGCAGCACGGTAGCACAGTGGGGGCAGCCCGGTTGCACAGTGGGGGCAGCACGGTAGCACAGTGGGGGCAGCACGGTAGCACAGTGGGGGCAGCACGGTAGCACAGTGGGGGCAGCACGGTAGCACAGTGGGGGCAGCACGGTAGCACAGTGGGGGCAGCACGGTAGCACAGTGGGGCAGCACGGTAACGCAGTGGGGGCAGCACGGTGGCACAGTGGGGGCAGCACGGTGGCACAGTGGGGGCAGCACGGTGGCCCAGTAGGGGCAGCACGGTAGCACAGTGGGGGCAGCACGGTGGCACAGTGGGGGCAGCACGGTAGCACAGTGGGGGCAGCACGGTGGCACAGTGGGGGCAGCACAGTAGCACAGTGGGGGCAGCACGGTAGCACAGTGGGGGCAGCACGGTGGCACAGTGGAGGCAGCACGGTAGCACAGTGGGGGCAGCCCGGTTGCACAGTGGGGGCAGCACGGTAGCACAGTGGGGGCAGCACGGTAGCACAGTGGCGGCAGCACGGTAGCACAGTGGGGGCAGCACGGTAGCACAGTGGGGGCAGCACGGTAGCACAGTGGGGGCAGCACGGTAGCACAGTGGGGGCAGCACGGTAGCACAGTGGGGGCAGCACGGTAGCACAGTGGGGGCAGCACGGTAGCACAGTGGGGGCAGCACGATAGCACAGTGGGGGCAGCACGGTGGCACAGTGGAGGCAGCACGGTAGCACAGTGGGGGCAGCCCGGTTGCACAGTGGGGGCAGCACGGTGGCACAGTGGGGGCAGCACAGTAGCACAGTGGGGGCAGCACGGTAGCACAGTGGGGGCAGCACGGTGGCACAGTGGAGGCAGCACGGTAGCACAGTGGGGGCAGCCCGGTTGCACAGTGGGGGCAGCACGGTAGCACAGTGGGGGCAGCACGGTAGCACAGTGGCGGCAGCACGGTAGCACAGTGGGGGCAGCACGGTAGCACAGTGGGGGCAGCACGGTAGCACAGTGGGGGCAGCACGGTAGCACAGTGGGGGCAGCACGGTAGCACAGTGGGGGCAGCACGGTAGCACAGTGGGGGCAGCACGGTAGCACAGTGGGGGCAGCACGATAGCACAGTGGGGGCAGCACGGTGGCACAGTGGAGGCAGCACGGTAGCACAGTGGGGGCAGCCCGGTTGCACAGTGGGGGCAGCACGGTAGCACAGTGGGGGCAGCACGGTAGCACAGTGGGGGCAGCACGGTGGCACAGTGGAGGCAGCACGGTAGCACAGTGGGGGCAGCCCGGTTGCACAGTGGGGGCAGCACGGTAGCACAGTGGGGGCAGCACGGTAGCACAGTGGGGGCAGCACGGTAGCACAGCAGGGGCAGCACGGTAGCACAGTGGGGGCAGCACGGTAGCACAGTGGGGGCAGCACGGTGGCACAGTGGAGGCAGCACGGTAGCACAGTGGGGGCAGCACGGTAGCACAGTGGAGGCAGCACGGTAGCACAGTGGGGGCAGCCCGGTTGCACAGTGGGGGCAGCACGGTAGCACAGTGGAGGCAGCACGGTAGCACAGTGGGGGCAGCACGGTAGCACAGTGGGGGCAGCACGGTAGCACAGTAGGGGCAGCACGGTAGCACAGTGGGGGCAGCACGGTAGCACAGTGGAGGCAGCACGGTAGCACAGTGGGGGCAGCACGGTAACACAGTGGGGGCAGCACGGTAACACTGTAGGTGCAGCACGGTAGCACAGTGGAGGCAGCACGGTAGCACAGAGGGGGCAGCACGGTAGCACAGTGGGGGCAGCACGGTGGCACAGTGGGGGCAGCACGGTAGCACAGTGGAGGCAGCACGGCGGCCCAGTAGGGGCAGCACGGTAGCACAGTGGAGGCAGCACGGTAGCACAGTGGGGGCAGCACGGTAGCACAGTGGGGGCAGCACGGTAGCACAGTGGAGGCAGCATGGTAGCACAGTGGGGGCAGCATGGTAGCACAGTGGGGGCAGCATGGTAACACAGTGGGGCAGCACGGTGGCACAGTGGGGGCAGCACGGTAGCACAGTGGGGGCAGCACGGTAGCACAGTGGGGGCAGCACGGTAGCACAGTGGAGGCAGCATGGTAGCACAGTGGGGGCAGCACGGTAGCACAGTGGAGGCAGCATGGTAGCACAGTGGGGGCAGCACGGTAACACAGTGGGGCAGCACGGTGGCACAGTGGGGGCAGCACGGTAGCACAGTGGGGGCAGCACGGTAGCACAGTGGGGGCAGCACGGTAGCACAGTGGGGGCAGCACGGTAGCACAGTGGGGGCAGCACGGTGGCACAGTGGGGGCAGCACAGTGGCACAGTGGGGGCAGCACGGTAGCACAGTGGAGGCAGCACGGTAGCACAGTGGGGGCAGCACGGTAGCACAGTGGAGGCAGCACGGTGGCACAGTGGGGGCAGCACGGTAGCACAGTGGAGGCAGCACGGTGGCACAGTGGGGGCAGCACGGTAGCACAGTGGAGGCAGCACGGTAGCACAGTGGGGGCAGCACGGTAGCACAGTGGGGGCAGCACGGTGGCACAGTGGGGGCAGCACGGTAGCACAGTGGGGGCAGCATGGTAGCACAGTGGGGGCAGCACGGTAACACAGTGGGGCAGCACGGTGGCACAGTGGGGGCAGCACGGTAGCACAGTGGGGGCAGCACGGTAGCACAGTGGGGGCAGCACGGTAGCACAGTGGGGGCAGCACGGTAGCACAGTGGGGGCAGCACGGTAGCACAGTGGGGGTAGCCCGGTTGCACAGTGGGGGCAGCACGGTAGCACAGTGGGGGCAGCACGGTAGCACAGTGGAGGCAGCATGGTAGCACAGTGGGGGCAGCACGGTAACACAGTGGGGCAGCACGGTGGCACAGTGGGGGCAGCACGGTAGCACAGTGGGGGCAGCACGGTAGCACAGTGGGGGCAGCACGGTAGCACAGTGGGGGCAGCACGGTAGCACAGTGGGGGTAGCCCGGTTGCACAGTGGAGGCAGCACGGTAGCACAGTGGGGGCAGCACGGTAACACAGTGGGGGCAGCACGGTGGCCCAGTAGGGGCAGCACGGTAGCACAGTGGGGGCAGCACGGCGGCCCAGTAGGGGCAGCACGGTAGCACAGTGGGGGCAGCACGGTAACACAGTGGGGGCAGCAAGTTGGCACAGTGGGGGCAGCACGGTAGCACAGTGGGGGCAGCACGGTAACACAGTGGGGGCAGCACGGCGGCCCAGTAGGGGCAGCACGGTAGCACAGTGGGGGCAGCACGGCGGCCCAGTAGGGGCAGCACGGTGACACAGTGGAGGCAGCACGGTAGCACAGTGGAGGCAGCACGGCGGCCCAGTAGGGGCAGCACGGTAACACAGTGGGGGCAGAACGGTAACACAGTGGAGGCAGCACGGCGGCCCAGTAGGGGCAGCACGGTAGCACAGTGGGGGCAGCACGGTGGCACAGTGGGGGCAGCACGGTAGCACAGTAGGGGCAGCACGGTAGCACAGTGGGGGCAGCCCGGTTGCACAGTGGGGGCAGCACGGTTGCACAGTGGGGGCAGCACGGTAACACAGTGGGGGCAGCACGGTAACACAGTAGGGGCAGCACGGTAGCACAGTAGGGGCAGTACGGTGGCACAGTGGAGGCAGCACGGTGACACAGTGGAGGCAGCACGGCGGCCCAGTAGGGGCAGCACGGTAGCACAGTGGGGGCAGCACGGTAACACAGTGGGGGCAGCACGGTAGCACAGTGGAGGCAGCACGGTGACACAGTGGAGGCAGCACGGTAGCACAGTGGAGGCAGCACGGCGGCCCAGTAGGGGCAGCACGGTAGCACAGTGGGGGCAGCACGGTAGCACAGTAGGGGCAGCACGGTAACACAGTGGGGGCAGCACGGTGACACAGTGGGGGCACCACGGTAGCACAGTGGGGGCAGCACGGCGGCCCAGTAGGGGCAGCACGGTAGCACAGTGGGGGCAGCACGGTAGCACAGTGGGGGCAGCACGGTAGCACAGTGGGGGCAGCACGGTAGCACAGTGGGGGCAGCACGGTAGCACAGTGGAGGCAGCACGGTAGCACAGTGGGGGCAGCACGGTAGCACAGTGGGGGCAGCACGGTAGCACAGTGGAGGCAGCACGGTAGCACAGTGGGGGCAGCACGGTAGCACAGTGGGGGCAGCACGGTAGCACAGTGGAGGCAGCACGGTGGCCCAGTAGGGGCAGCACGGTAGCACAGTGGGGGCAGCACGGTAGCACAGTGGGGGCAGCACGGTAGCACAGTGGGGGCAGCACGGTAGCACAGTGGGGGCAGCACGGTAGCACAGTGGGGGCAGCACGGTAGCACAGTGGGGGCAGCACGGTAGCACAGTGGGGGCAGCACGTTAACACAGTGGGGGCAGCACGGTAGCACAGTGGGGGCAGCACAGTGGCACAGTGGGGGCAGCACGGTAGCACAGTGGGGGCAGCACGGTAGCACAGTGGGGGCAGCACGGTAGCACAGTGGGGGCAGCACAGTAGCACAGTGGGGGCAGCACGGTAGCACAGTGGGGGCAGCACGTTAACACAGTGGGGGCAGCACGGTAGCACAGTGGGGGCAGCACAGTGGCACAGTGGGGGCAGCACGGTAGCACAGTGGGGGCAGCACGGTAGCACAGTGGGGGCAGCACGGTAGCACAGTGGGGGCAGCACGGTAGCACAGTGGTTAGCACAGTTGCTTCACAGCGCCATGGTCTCAGGTTCGATTCCGTGTTGGGTCACTGTCTGTGCAGAGTCTGCACGTTCTCCCTGTGTCTGCGTGGGTTTCCTCCGGGTGCTCTGGTTTCCTCCCACAGTCCAAAGATGTGCAGGTTAGGTGGATTGGCCATGATAAATTGCCCTTGGTGTCCACAAAGGTTAGGTGGGGTTACTGGGTTACAGGGATAGAGTGAAGGTGTGGGCTTAAGTAGGGTGCTCTTTCCAACGGCTGGTGCAGACTTGATGGTCGAATAGCCTCCTTCTGCACTGCAAATTCTATGATCTATGAACTGATGCCAACATAGTAGCTGCGGGTTTAAGACACAAGAGAGTTAAATTGGTCTATGTGGTGCTCATTTTTCAGGTTCTCCAGGGCCAACAAAGGTCTTTAAATGACATCCACGTTGCATGAGCACAATTACAATGTTAAGTGCATAGTGTCCTATCTTGGTAGCATCCAATCTGTACAATTTGTATATAGTTCCAAAATTGATTAGCTCCTTTAGTAAATCTTAAATTTTGTTATATCATAATGATATTTTAATCAAGAATATCTGTGATATTCCACCAGAATTTGGAGCAGTAATATCCAGTTTGAAAGGGAGGGGAGTGGGTCGAAGACTAAAATTTTAAACTTAAATGAGAGCAATTATGTGGGCATGGAAGCTGGGTTAGCTGAAATGAACTGAGATACTAAGGGTAATTCTAGAGAGAAGCAGTAGCAGACATTTAAGGGGATATTTCAGAATACTCATAATAAGTATATTCTTGCTATAAAGAAAATTCAAATGGAAGACCCACCACTTGTGGTTAACTAAAGAAATAAAAGGAAAATATCGAACTTCAGAAAAAAGCAGAAACTGTGCAAAGATGAGGGGCAGGTCAGATGATTGGTCAGAATTTTTTTTTAAAAGAGAAAAGTCGGGTAGCAAGAGTTTCTATGGGTAATTGAAAAGGAAAAGTGTAAGTAAAGTTGATGCTAGTCCTCTGGAGAGTGACAAAGGGAGGTTAATAGTAAATAATAAGGAAATGACAGATGAAATGAACAAGTATTTTGCTTCCGACTTCATGATGGAAGATACAAGAAACATTCCCGTCGCAGCTGTAAATCAGGAGGTGGAAGCGGCAGAGGAACTTGATGAAATTACGATCACTGGGAAAGCAGTACTAATTAAACTGACAGAGCTGAGGGCTGACAAGCCTGTTCCTGATGGACTTCATTTTAGGGTCTGAAAAGAGATGACAAATTCGGTAGTAGATGCAATAGAGTACATTTCCCAAAAGTCGTTGGATTCTGGAAAAGTTCCACAAGTCTGGAAAGTGGCAAATATTCATGAAGGAAGGAGGCAGAAAACGGGAAATTATAGGCCTGTTCGCTTGACGTCTGTCCTAGGAAAGGTGTTAGAACCAATCAATAAGGAATTGGGAAGAATCAGCAATGTTTCGGAATAATAGAATTCCTACAGTACAGAATTTGGCCCATCATGTCTGCAATGACACTCCGAAAGAGCCCTTCACCCAGGTCCACTCGTCCACCCTATTCCCGTAACCCCACCTAGAGTGCACATCTTTGGACACTAAGGGGCAATTTTAGAATGGCCAATTAACCTAACCTGCACGCCTTTGGACTGTGGGAGGAAACCAGAGCACCCGAAGGAAACCCACACTTAGATGGGAAGAACATGCAAACTCCACAGTCACCCAAGGCCGGAAACGAAGCCAGGTATTTGGCACTGTGAGGCAACAGTATGAACCACTATGCCACCATGCCGCCTCCTTGTGAAAGGAAAATCCTGTTCAAACAATTTATTGGAATGCTTTGAAAGAATAATATGCACTGTGCATAGAGGGCTGCCTGTTGGCGCACTATACTTGGATTTCTAGAAGGCATTTGACGATTTACCTTTTCAAAGGTTATTGTGGAAAATAAAAGCTCATGGTGTAGGAGGTAACATGTTAGTTTGGATAAAAGATTGGCTTGCTGGCAGAAAATAGAGAGTATGCATAAATGGGTCTTTTTCGGTTGGCACATTGTGAAGAGTTGAGTCCAACAGGGGTCTCTGCTGGAGCCTCAAATTTTTACAATTTGTTTTATTACGATCCCAGATCAGACCCCAACAGTGGCTGGGATATTGGACTGAAATAGCAATATTTTATTTTATTTTGTAAGACTGTGCAGAAAGAATACTTTGCTGTAGGAGTGATTTCACAAAGAAATAGGGATTTAGTATTTTAAAACAAAACTTTACAATTCGCACAATATCAAACTCTTTAACATCACACCCAAAATAGCTTACAAATTGCCCCTTAAACAATACTACGAAATACAGTAAATACAGTACCCTTAATTACTATCTCTATTATTATTTGAACAATAAGAAGAAAATCATACAACTCTTAATCAATCCTACATCCCAATGGCACAAATTAATACTTGTTTTCCAAAACAGATTTAGCTCCTGTTAGATCTCCTGCAGACTCTGGCCGCAGATCTTCAAAAAGCTGTTTTAACTGGTTTGTTTCAGCTTCTTCCTTGTCCTCAGACAAGTCTGTACTACTTTAAATACTATTCACCTTTTTTAAACTATCCTACTGTCAGAGCAAAAGATCATACTTGTGGTTTAAAGAGTAGCCAGACCAGAACTCAGCTCCAAAGATTTCTCAAAACGTCTGACGGCCTTAGCTCCACCCAGAAATGGCATCATCTTCCCAAGCTGAAGAACAAATGAACTCTCCAGGATGAAAATACATGAACTCCCAAGGACTTTTCCTCGTCAATCAACACTGGATTAGCCCAAGCTTTTGACTCTGCTTAATTTCATCTCTGGCTCCTAAAAGCTTTCTGATTTTGCAAAACAAGATTATTTTAAAAACATGCCTACTGCACTCATACGCACTCTAAACCCCAGGCTTCTAACCCTTAAATTGACAAACGTTTATCATCTAATATATCTAAAATCCTGCATTCGCCACAATAGATGACTTTAGATGAGGGGCGCGACGACATGGCAGCTAAATTGACAGTGCTGTGAGCAGAAGATTAGGAGACAACACCTACATCTCCCATTGACCCTTTGAAAGAACCAGAGGTGAAAAAGTTCAGAGCTACCGTAACCTTAAGAGCAAGAGGGCTGGTTTAGCACAGTGGGCTAAATAGCTGGCTTGCAACGCAGAACAATGCCAGCAGCGCGGATTCAATTCCCATACCTGCCTCCCCGAACAGATGACGAAATGTGATGACTAGGGGCATTTCACAATAACTTCATTGAAGCCTACTTGTGACAATAAGCGATTATTTTTATAACTGGCATTGGTGGCCACCTACACTGTTTGAGGCAATCTCTGGGCCAATTATCTAGCATTTGGGGGTCACAATGTCCCTATAGAGCGGAGCCTCCTTCAGCACTGGACCTCAGACTTGATAAGGTAGCTAGAGCACTACCTGCAGATTCTGGATGCAAGATATTGGCACCTTCTATGGGTCCTGGAAACTCCTGCTGGCCCTGTATCCCCTCTGGCTCTGCCTTTCTTTCTACAGGCAGCTCTCTGAAATGCAACCTACGGAAGCCAGGCCTCCTCTCCCTTCTAGCCCATCCTCCTCAAAGGAGGAGGTTCCACAAGCAGGGTAGACAATCACCATGTGTTGGAATACAGATGTCACAGGGATACAGCACTGAAAGATGCACTCGGCAGAAAGCCTCTGAGGGAGATTGTAAGCCAAAGAGACCTCCAGAAAATGCAGGAATTGCAATGAACTGTCAGAAAACCACCGACAACCTGCTCTCACTGTAACTACTACCTGTTGATATTGCCAATTCTCTGGTTATTTTTATCCCGCGCTGGATGAGTTTCAATCAAAACTGGGATCACTGCCTGTCTGTGAGGCCTGTGTGCTAACTAGTAAATCGCACGGCCATGTAAAATTGCAGACAATTACCTTTTTAAGGGGCTTAATTGCCCTTATAATTGTTGGCAGTAGCAGTTCCGACTCCCACATGCATCCTGCCAACTGCAATATGGCGTGACGGCATGATGATGTCCGACATGTTTGCATCGATTTCACATGAGTTCAGATCAGCTATGCTTTGCTCCTAAAGGCTGTAATTCTGGCCCATGTGTCAAACACTGAGTGCAGTTTTGGTCTCCTTATTTAAGAAAGGATGTAAACGCATTGTCGGCGGTTCAGAGGATGTTTACCAGATTGATACCTGGAATGGGCGGTTTGTTTTATAAGGAAAGGTTGGGAAGACAGGGCTTATTTCCTCTGGAGTTTAGAAGAGTGAGGGGCAACTTTATTGAAGTATATAAGATCCTGAACGGTCATGACAAGTTGGACGTTGAACGAATGTTCCCTCTGGTGGGTGTGTCCAGAACTGAGGACAGTAAGAAGTCTGACAACACCATGTTAAAGTCAAACAAGTTTGTTTCAAATCACTAGTTTTCAGAGCACTGCTCCTTCCTCAGGTAAATGAAGAGGTGGGTTCCAGAAACATATATATAGACAAAGTCAAAGATGCAATACGATACTTTGAATGTAAGTCTTTGCAGGTAATTAAGTCTACAGGCCCAGACAGAGCAACTGGAGAGAGGGATAATCATTGGACAGCAAGACAAATAATTATATCTCCTTACCTATTGATAAAGAGAAGCTGGCGGAGAGACCATGAGATTTCTCCCAGTGGTCAATTTTCCATGTTGCAAGATGTCACTGACTGCACGAACATTACCTTGCGTTTTTCCCAATAAACCCCTGCAATATTTTCCACTCGGAATGAATTCCACTTACTCAAAATACAATGGCTGGGATTCTCCAATCCTGCTGCCAAGTTCTGACGCCAGTGTGAAAAGTGGCGCGAGCCACTCTGGCATCAACGTGCCTCACCAGGCAGCTATCCACCCTTCCTAGGGGGCTAGTATGGTGCTGGAGTGGTCTCCGCAGCTACGGCGCCCGAAAGCCGGCGCGCCACGGCCGGCGCGTGTTCGTGCATGTGCGTGGGTTCCTGTCTCCGCGCTGGCCCCCGGGCAAAATGGTGGAGCCCTACAGGGGCCCGGCACGGAGGAACATAGGCCCCACACGGAACTAGTCCGCCAGCCAATCGGCAGGCCACCGTGGAATCCCCCCCTGCCCCCAGGGTCGGATCCCTCCGCGCCCCCCCCCCCCCACCGCCGCACACCCCCCCCCCCCCCCCCCCCCCCCCAGGACGGCCCCTGAAGACAAGGCCTCCAGGATCCCACCGGGTGGGAACATACGTAACCCACGCCGGCAGGACTCGGCCGAACTCGCTGTGCAGTCGGCCCGGAGAATCGCCGGGGGGGGGGCGCTTTCAACGGCCCCTGACCGGCGCGGCGGCGATCCCGCGGGCACCCAAAAATTGGCACCGGAGATTCAGCGAGCCGGCTTCAGGGCGCCCCCCCGGCGATCACCCGACCCGGCGCGGTGTCGGAGAATCCTGGCCAATCTGGGATCATGCAGATCGCTGTTTCCTATTCTGGCAACAGTCATGACTCAATCTGCTTGCGTCCTCTGACCCATACATCAAGCAGACCCCATCACGTGGCTCATTTTACTAATTCGTAAGAAAGAAAGTCATGCCGCTCAGGGATTAGCATTGAACCATCTTCAAGCTTCTGATGCCGAGACCATTCAGCAGAAAACCTGCAGTATATCTGTGGAGGATCAAAATAATCTGTTGAATGCTCCTCAATTATGCCATTGAGAGGGAATAGACTTAACATCATCTGTGAACCCAGAGTTTGAGGAATTATGGCAGGAAGGAGAGAAAGAGGGACAACCAAGATTGCCAATTTTTGGTTCTACAAGACCAGCTAATTGAGAAGCATGTTGACTAACCTCAAAATCATGTTTCCATTCACCAGTAGTCCCACACTCCTACCTATTCTTAAATGACCATCACAGTGTCCTCTCTCTGCCAACACTGCTTGGTTTCTCTCTCATTTGACTGCAAGTAGAAAACCAAAGTTAATTGTAATTTAAAATCAAGATTTAGTAAATCAATAAACATCCTTGGGGGTTACCATTGACTAGAAACTGAACTGGACTAGCTATGCAAACACTGCGGCTACCAGAGTGGTCAACAGTTGGGAATCCTGCTGTGAGTAACTCCATGTCCTGACCCCCGAAAGTCTCTCCACCATCTACAAGTCACGCCAGGAGTGCAGTGGTGTATTCTTCACTTGCCTGGAGGAATGTAGCTCCAACAACACTGAAGAAGCAGGACACAATCGACGACAAAGCAACCTGTTTGATTTCTACCCCTTCCATAAACTTTCACTCCCTCCACCATCGATGAACAGTAGCTGCAGTGTGCATCTTCCACAAGAAGCACTGCAGGAACTTACCAAGGTTCCTTAGGCAGCACCTTCCAAAGCCACAGCCACTACTATATATACAACAAGAACATCTGATACCTGGGAACCACCAGCTGGACAACCCATTTCAAATCACTCAACATCCTGACTTACGAATATATCACTAGACCTACACCTCAGGAACTGCAGTGTTTAAGAAGGCAGCTCGCCACCACCTTCTGAGGTACAACTAGGGATGGGCAATAAATGTGGGCAACACCCACATCCCATAAATGAATTTTTAAAAAAGGTAGTTTTGCAGACAGAATTAAACAAATCACCTTTGTACAGTGTCCCTGGTCAGCACCTCCACATTTCTACACTCGGAGATTGGAGACTGCTATTTCATGCTTTCAACAGTAATACCCAGAGCTAAGCAGGCAGCTGAGCATTTTGTGATGGAAGGTGCCAGATTGGACATGAACCCACCCCCTCTCCCCAACCCCATGGTGGGTTCTGCAGCTTTGCTGGTCAAAATGACAATCTGTTTGATATTGGGAAAGTTGGGCTCAAGCTCCACGCAAAGTCTTGTGCAAAATTGGAGATAGACTCTTGTAAGTTTATAACATTGCGCACAAACACTGGCAGGCGCCCCAGTTTACGCAACATGTTTTGGTGTTCTCCCATTCAATTTTGTCTTGAACCTGGCCTATCAAAATCAGTTTCTTAATTCTCTACATCAGAACTAATAGCCCTCTACCACTCACGAGCTGACAATTGTGATGTCTTGTTTGCTCGACCTGGTACTTGCGCAGTTGTATCCAGTGACTCACCATATCCACATCACTACACTAAACTCTATTCTAATGCCTGTTCAGTGTATGTATCTGAACTGGTGGTTGGAAGAGCAAGAACAACAGATGTTGAATCATCGTGATCACGTTCGTCTTCCCGGCTAAGATCTTCAAAATCTTGGGGGCTGAAATTAAAAAGACACATGGATTACATTGCATTATGGGTAGAGCAGCAAGAAGGAAATGCGTTGACTGCATTTTCAGCTTTTCATTCCGTGTATATGGGGTGAGGGATGCAGATTCTCTGCTCAGTAATTGCTCCAGTAATTTCTCCAGTGGCCACAGCCTCTGCTACGCCCTGCCACTTCCCATTATCGCCAGCAGTACGTTGCATCGTTTTATTTGTGTGGTATAGCTAACTTACCTCCTGCAACATGCAACCTGCCAATTTTCCTCTGTATTCTGGCTTAAACTATTCAGCATTTCCTGGCGTTAGTTGCTGTTTTTAATGCATAACATTCAGATTTAACAACAGTGCTGGTGTATTCATATCAGAATGCAGTGCAATAAGGAAAATTAGTGACAACAGTGTAATGAATAATATGCTGACAAACTCACAAATAGTACTATTTGAGTTAACACACATTTCATTGTTGGTCCATGCAATCTGTGCTTCATTTAAATTTTTTGTTATTCTGTCATTGATCACAGAAATTTTATCTAGGTTACAAGAATAATTCTGGCATTTTTGCATTTCTATGAAATAGTAGAATATAAAGGTTCTGATGGTTCTGTCTCTGATTAATTAGATGTACAATAGCAATAAATATTAAGTTATCTTTTGTCTGCTTAGTAAAAATTAATACTGCCAGCACTGAAGGTGAACGGAGGTAATGTTTTCACCCCTGCTTGTTAGTCCGTGTCTGAACAATGTATGCCAAAAAGTAATAGGAGGATTTCAATGAATATTAGCGCATAGGTAGAATATTGCCCAAGGAAGATCTGATTAATTTTTGGTAAAGTTACAGACTTTGATCCGGATCTTGGAACTTTTAAAATTAGGAGATAGGGCAAATTGCCTTTCTGTTTTATTTAGAATGTTGCTAATTCTTTTAAAGTGTTGTGGATTGTCAAAGTTGTTGTGGTGGAATTTGTTACAGCTGTCAAAATGCAAGCAGAGTTTTCAGAGGAGGTTGTTGGTTGTAGACTGGCCTGAAGCCTCTCAGTGAGGTGGAAGCATGTAAGAAAAATATTTATTTTTTTCAGCTTTGTAGTTACAGGGCATTGACCAGGAAGGGAAAGCTTTAAGGAAAAGCAGTATAATTGCAATAACATTGAGTTAATATGCATGGCAGAGGTATGTGCTTTACTGAGTGCTTTACTCTTCACTTGTATATGTCTGCTTACCAAACATAAACTTGATTAAAGTTTTCTTGTTTCCTTCTAATTTAAGAACTCTGCTTGCTCAATGCTGTCAGTCAACAAATTTGACAAGAAAGATATTAAGAACTTCCCTTTGGGATTGCTACAAGATGAAATTGTAACGAGGGTGTTGGTTGATTACAGCCCATCTATCAAATTCTAATTTATTGTAATGCAAGGTTATGGGAAAATGGCTTTGTATACTGCTTCTTTACTGCTTGGTTGGAATCTAGTACGGAATAATAATAAGAGTATCTTTGTTGTTCGTAATATAAATATGACAATTCTGCTTGGACAGCTGAATCAAGTTGCTGGTGAGTATAGATCTGCTGCATTAAGTTATAAAAATTGGGAATAGTTAATATTAGAATACTGTCTCATAGAAGTATACATAGAAAATAGTAGCAGAGGGAGGCCATTCGGCCCTTCGAACCTGCACCGCCATTCATTATGATCATGGCTGATCTCAAGTTCAATACCACGATCCCGCCATCCTCCTCCCCCCAAATTCTTGATCCCTTTAGTCCCAAGAGCTTTATCTAATAACTTCTTGAAATTACACAATGTTTTTGCTTCAACTACTTTTTGTGGCAGCGAATTCCATAGATTCATCACGCTCTGAGTAAAACATTTTTCCTCACCTCTTCCTTAAAATGTTTACCCCTTATCCTCAAACCATGACCCCAATTCTGGACTCCCCCACTATCAGGAACATTAGGCGGAATTCTCCGAAATCGGCGCGATGTGCCGACGCCGGCGTCAAAAACGGCATGAACCACTCCGGCGTCGGGCCAACCGGGTGTAGCGGAATCCTCCGCACTTCCAGGAGATAGGTGGATGCTGGAGGGGTTGGCGCCGTGCCAGGGGGTGCCAAAGAGACTGCGTGTGTCCGCGCATGCGCCAAAGGGCCGGTGTGATCCCGCGCATGCACGGAACCACCGGCATATTCTGCCGCATGCACAGAGGGGTGTCTTCTCCGCACCTGCCATGGCGGAGCCCTTCAGGCACGGAAGGAAGAGTGCCCCCAAGGCACAGGCTTGCCTGCAGATTGGTGGGCCCCAATCGCGGGCCAGGCCACCTTGGGGGCCCCCCCAGGGGTTGGATCCCGTCGTGCCCCCCCGAGGACCGCACCAGCCGACTTACCTGCCAGGTCCCGCCGTGTGGGACCATGTCTAATCCACGCCGGCGGGACTGGCCAAAAACCGATGGCTGCTCGGCCTATCGGGGCCCGGAGAATTGCCGGGGGTTGTGCTGCCAACGGCCCCCGACCGGCGTGGCCTGAACCCCGCTGCTGCCCGAAAACCGGCGCCGGAGAATACGGCAACCGACGTTGGGGCGGCAGGGCGGGATTCGCGCCACCCCCCGGGGTTCTCCGACCCGGCTGGGGGTCGGAGAATCCCGTCCATTATTTCTGCATCTACTCTGTCCAATCCTGTTATAATTTTATATGTTTTTGTGAGATAGAACCATACAATCCCTACAGTGCAGAAGGAGGCCATTTGGCCCATCAAGTCAGCACCAACCGTCTGAAAGAGTACCCTACCTAGACCCACTCCCCTGCCCTATCCCTGTAACCTCACATAACCAACACATCTTCAGACACTAAGAGGCAATTTAGCATGGCCAATCCACTTAACCTGCACATCTTTGGACTGTGGGAGAAAACAGGAGCAACTGGAGGAAACCCATGCAAACACGGGGAGAATGTGTAAACTCCACAAATACAGTGAGCCCAGGCCAGGATTGAACCCGGATCCCTCACGCTGTGAAGCAGCAGTGCTAACCACTGTGCCACCTTCCCACTCACTCTCCTAAATTCCAACTCACCTTGACACATCTAAGCAGAGCAAACCAACATGACCCTCATTGCTGTATCTAATTGTTTGTTAAATGTTGCATGTTTTTGGTTGCAGATATCAGTATTCAACCCCTTAACTGTCCCCTGCTACCACTATGTCCCTTTTTACTCCCCCATTTGAATGACTCCATGCATCATGGTGCTGCAGTCACTGCTCTAGTCTGCACACATTGCAAAAACATTGCACTTTGTGGTGAATGTATAATTACTGATAATTCACCAGTGCACTGTATTATGTTTTGTTATGTTATTAACCCTATGGGCTCCACCTATGGGCCATTGTGTGGCTTCACCCACAGGGGGATATGTCGGGGCATGTATGGGCTTCGCCCACGGCTCCACCCCTTTAGAAGAAGTATAAGAGCAGCTGACCTGCGGGGGGCCGCCTTCAGTGTTGTACCGGTCGCAGGCAGGCACAGTTCTAAGCTGATTAAAACCACGGTTTACTTCTCCACGTGTCTTCGAGTGAATTGATGGTCGCATCACACTTGTTGGAATATTGCAAGGATTAAGGCTCCTCCAATGGTATGTCTGGATCTCCATCCCTGCCTCACTTTCAATTACACCCTCCTGTCCCTGACCACAGACCAGACCTGAAGTACCTCATCTAAAGGGTGTGACAACTTACAGGAACAATGTGTGCAGGTAACTTTCCCCTTCCCTGATGCATCTCAATGTCTGAAGGTCAAACTCCAATTCATCAACTCTTAGCCGAAGTCCCTCAAGCTGCAGACACTTACTGAAGATGTACAGGTTAGGTGGATTAGCCATGCTAAATTGCCCTTAGTGTCCATGGATGTGCGGGTTAGGTGGGGCTGCAGGGATAGCCGGCTCTTTCAGAGGGTAGTGCAGACTTGAATAGCCAAGTGGCTCCTTCTGCACTGTAGTAGTTATATGATTCTATTCTATGTGGTTGCCATGAACGACAGGTATCCACCATCCCACAAGCTGCAGCTACAACACATCACCTGCCCTATTATCTTCAGTGTTTTATTTAACTAATTAGCTTTCAGTTTTAGAAACATCACTCAACAATTATTTTTAGTTATATTAAGTAATTTAATTTGATAAGCTGTAAATGGAATACCATATTTATGTCTCCCCATTACCAGATAAACCTGCTGCCCACTAAATGTATGCCTCTAGACCTACTCTGTTGTGATACTCTTATTCATACACTACCTGGTATAGTCATCTGGTTGATTTTTTAAAATTTTGCAGCTTAGGAGGGAAAAGGGGAACAATATTCACTCGCTAATCATTTACCTGCTTCTCTCTGAAATCACACTTGCCTTATTTTCAAATGCACACCTCGTGCCTCTTTAACTTCCCCACTGGACTCACCCTGTTCATGCTTTATGCTGCTGTTCTTTGATGTCTCGAGTGGTCTCACTCTGTTCTCTGCAATAAGTTTCATCTGCCACAAGTCTTTCCATTCCACCAATCTGCCGATGTGACCCTGAAATCTATTACTATC
This sequence comes from Scyliorhinus torazame, assembly GCF_047496885.1. Classification (NCBI taxonomy): domain Eukaryota; kingdom Metazoa; phylum Chordata; class Chondrichthyes; order Carcharhiniformes; family Scyliorhinidae; genus Scyliorhinus; species Scyliorhinus torazame. The sequence continues at coordinate 98,371,475 of NC_092721.1, forward strand.
CTTACAGTTCACAATACTTCCAAGTTTTGTGACATCTGCAAATTTTAAAACCATGCCTGCACACCCAAATCTAGCTCTCTTATATGTCAAGAAAAACAATGGTGCTGATACATTGTGGTCTCTACCAGTGTGGCCCTGTCATGATGGGCCAAGGGGACACAACGTCCACCATGCTATAGCCATGCTGGTAGAAACCATTTGAGGACCACTCCCCCAACAAGTCACTGCCTGCCCATGCCTCCTCTATCAGACCGCCCACAATTCACTCCTCCCCCCTCCCACTGGACTCCTGTATTAGGGGGAACCCCCCACAGGGACCCCTGTAACCTGTAATATGGGGAACACCCCCACATGGATTCCTGTAATAGGGGGACCTCTCCACATAGACTCCTGTAATAGGGGGACCTCTCCACAAGGACCCCTGTAGTAGGGGGACTCACACAGGGACCCTGTAATAGGGGGACCCCCTGCCCCCCCACCCCCCAGAATTGTGACCCCTGTCTGGAAGCTAGAGAGCAGTCCCGACAGATAAGAATTACATCTGTAACGGTTACCTTGCAGCGCCACGTGACCATTCCTCAAAGGAGAGCAGCTGTAACCTGCATCTCGTTCCCACTGGTCCATTAGCTGCAAACTATTCATAGCTTTCTAGCAGTGGTCAGTGATTGACAGATTCTACAAAACAGATTTTCACCCACCGCTCCCACGGTGTTTCAGCAGATGGCAGAAACAGCTCACCATTGGGCGCCAGCAGGATCTTCGAGTCACGCCAATGTCTACAGAGTTTTGCATATTTGCCCGCTCTGCCGCTGGAGAATTCATTGTGGATGAGTCGCCTTTGGCAGGACTGAAAGACCCCGCCGACAAGAAGGACAGGAAAATCCGACTCCTTGGAAACAGGAATATTCAGTACACAGTGTTGTTGTTTTTAGAGTCAGGCCTCTATCATCACCACAATACCATGTTGCAGCTCACCAATCTTCACAGCATTGATTCATGCCTTTACATACATGCACTGTAAACTTAATTTAGACCGTGTTGCATTACAACTTTATATTACCTCATATAATACCTTACTCTTTCTTGTGTTACCTTCTCATTCCAATCCTTTGTGCAACTTGTCTACCCTTTCCAATGCGACATCCTGGATCCCATTCCCTCTTCCAAGTTAGTTTAAGCCCACAGCACCAGCACTAGCTGTTGACACAAGGATGAGTTTACACGGCCAAGAGTGTTGGGAATGAGAGGATATAGATTTACAATAATTAACAAAAGAACCGGAAGGCGAATAGGCAGCAATGTTTTTTGAACACTGTTAGTTGGTATGATCTGCAACATACTTCCGGAAAAGGTGGAGGAAGCAAATCCAATAGTCAGTTACAGAAAGGATAAATACTTGAAAATGAAAATAACGGGCTTTTAAAATTTCAGTCACTGTTGCAACGTAGGAAAACCAATAGTCAGTTTGTTATCCACAGACCTCTTGACCACTAGGTTTGTGATGCTAAAGGAGGGATGACTATTGGCAAGAACACAGGGATAACTCCGCGGCTGTTCTTTGAAAGGCGGATCTTTTATGTCCACCTAAAAGAGCAGACAGTACTCAGTTTAACATCTCATCTGAGAGACCTCCGTACCCCCGCCGTTGGATTCAGCACCTTTGGGGCAGCCCGACGCCGGAGTGGTTCACGCCACTCCGTCCCGCCGGAGTTGCCCACCCCGCCGATTACGGAAGAATCCCGCCCGGTATTTCCAACAACACCAAATCCCCTCAATAATCTGCTGGAGCATCAGGCTTGATTTTTGCACTCAAGGCCCAGAGCAGGTTTTGAACTCACAAACTTCTGATTCAGAGGCAAGGTGCCACTAACTTAGCCACAGCTGACACCATGAGACAAAAAACTAGGAAGTGGGATTAATTAGATAGTTCTTTCAAAGATTCACTGCATGATTCTATGATTCGGCTCTAAGACAGTCGGAGGGAAGTTATTCCCTTCCACCAACCTAACTGTACATTAGCAGTTCTGGAATGTGATACACCATCAATAATACATGACGAGTTGATAAATGTAACTGAGGCTTTAATACACTAAACAGCAAGCCTCCAGCCTCTGGACCCGAACTGGGGCTGGGGGCGGAGACTTGTCACTTTTATACAGAAGCCCCGAGGGGAGGAGCCACAGGCAGAGCCAACCTGGACAAGCCCAGGCATGTATGATACAGTACAGTCCAGACAATATAATCACGTGGTTTACCCAGAATGATACTTTAACTGGTGGCTAGTTACTCACGAAAGGTTGCTCTGTAGCTAATTTGTACCTAGATTGAGTGGAGGGAGACCAGAGAGGAGCAGGTGCAACACATGAACCTGAAAAATAATTATGACTTAATAATAATAACTTACTGTTACAAGTAGGCTTCAATGAAGTTACTGTGAAAAACCCCTAGTCGCCACATTCCAGCACCTGTTCAGGGAGGCTGGAATGGGAATTAAACCTACGCTGCTGGTCTTGTTCTGCATTACAAGCCAGCTGTCTTAGCCCACTGTGCTAAACGAGCCCCGAGCCCCTAGGCTTCAGGCTCAGGTTGAGGCTGAGTGGATGTCGGGAAACAGGGGCGAGATTCTCCGATCCCCCGCCGGGTCGGAGAATCGCCGGGGGGCTGGCGTCAATCCCGCCCCCGCCGGTTGCCGAATTCTCCGGCACCGGATATTCGGCGGGGGCGGGAATTGCGCCGCGCCGGTTGGCGGGCCCCCCCGCGCGATTCTCCGGCCCGGATGGGCCGAAGTCCCACCCAGAAATTGCCTGTCCCGCCGGCGTAAATCAAAGCTGGTATTTACCAGCGGGACCAAGCGGTGCGGGCGGGCTCCGGGGTCCTGGGGGGGGCACGGGGCGATCTGACCCCGGGGGGTGCCCACACGGTGGCCTGGCCCGCGATCGGGGCCCACCGATCCGCGGGCGGGCCTGTGCCGTGGGGGCACTCTTTCCCTTCCGCCTCTGCCACGGTCTCCACCATGGCGGAGGCGGAAGAGACCCCCTCCACTGCGCATGCGCGGGAATGCCGTCAGCGGCCGCTGACGCTCCCGCGCATGCACCGCCCGGCGATGTCATTTCCGCGCCAGCTGGCGGGGCACCAAAGGCCTTTTCCGCCAGCTGGCAGGGCGGAAATTCGTCCGGCGCAACCTAGCCCCTTAAGGTTGGGGCTCGGCCCCCAAAGATGCGGAGCATTCCGCACCTTTGGGGCGGCGCGATGCCCGACTGATTTGCGCCGTTTTGGGCGCCAGTTGGCGGACATCGCGCCGTTTCCGGAGAATTTAGCCCCTGAAGTCAAGGTTGGCAAAAGGAGTGGAGTGAGAAACTTCAGGGACACTAAATAACTCCACAAGTTGTTTCATGGCCAAACAAGAAGGTGACTGAATGCATAATTTTCTGTAGCTAAAGCATGACTATATTCTGAGGCTGCCTTTGTTGGGATTTGTATTGCATATACATTAAGAATAACTGGATGGTATAGAACCTTTTAATTTTTAATTATTTAGCAGTGAATATATTTAAGTGTGCATTTTTTCCCGATGGAAACATGTGAGCACCATAATGGATGGCTTTCTCTACACCCCCCTCCCCAAACCCAGAAGGTTCTTTGGATAAATTAACTAAAGCAGAAGTAAATCCTCAGGGTAATATTTCACGTACAGAATACTCCTCCATCTCAATTAGTCAATGACAACCTAACTGTTGCCTATTAGGAGGCAGCTTAGTTTTAATTGTGTATATTTGCCCTTTTCCTGATCTATTCAAGTGACATAAATTGCAAGGAAAGCTTCTGCATACCCCAGACTGGATGTTTATTTTAACAGAATCACTGGAGTCAAAACTGGAATGTTTGCTAATAGATAAGAGATAAGTTGCCATTTGATGTAAAATAACTGAAATAGAGGAGTGCTCTACATAAAAATTATCCCCACGAGACTTTCTTCCTTCTTTAATTAATCAAGCCTCACCTCTACATGTATAATTAAAAACAGAATCAGGACTCAGCGCATGAAGCATGATGAACTATGCACTAGAAGAAGAAACTGAAAGCACTGAAATCAAGGGTTGTGGGGGAAGGAGCCATCTTGTGCAGTGCTCTTTGTAATAGGGCATTCATATTTGTGTGAGACATAGAACCATAAAGTATTGCGACACAGAAACAGAGCATTTGGTCCATTCGTCTATCAATCATTGAGTCCAGCCCAATCCTTTTTCTTGTTCCCCATGCTCTTTAATCTTATGCTCTTTCAAGTAACTGATTCTTTTTGAAAATCATTTATGAATCATGTGTCAACAACAGGCATTAATGGATCTCCCATAGCACAGCCAAAGATGCAAAAGCAAAATACTGAAAATGTTGCAAATTTAAAATAAAGACAGAAAATGTAATAAACAGTCAACAGATCAGGCAGCATTTGCCTAAATGTCGTCCGTTTGAAAAGTTGACTGTTTCTCTCTTCTGTTACGACACGCTGGACTAGTCCAGTCAATTCCAGCCCCACATGCCCCGGAGTCACAACACTAAGTGAATTAACCAATAATGTTTATAAAAATACCTGAAATCTTTGGTGCTTAGCTGCCCAACAATCTCAGTGATCTGCGCCGGGTCGGAGAATCGCCGACGGGCTGCACAAATTGCGCCACGCCGCCCTGACGATGGGACGCGATTCTCCGCAGAATCGGCGCCATTGGGGCTGTTGTGGTCGGTGCGGTGGCGGTCGGGGCCTCTCTACGCGGCCCCCCAGCAATTCTCCAGTCCAGATGGGCCGTGCGGCCGTAAAAAACAAAGAGTCCCACCGGCGCCAGTCTAACCTGCTTTGAGCCGGCGGGACCTCGCCCCTGCACCATGTTGGGTCGGGGCTGGTGCGGACAAGGGAGACACTGCGGAAATCGCGCCGGTGGGACTGCGCATGCGCGGGTTCACGCCGTACCCACTGCGCATGCGCGCATTCCCCTGGTGCCCATTCCATGACCGGATCAGCAGCTGGAGCGGCGTGAACCGCTCCAGCGCCCTGCTGGCCCCCCTGTCGGGGCCAGAATTGCTGATCCTGAGGCCGTGTTGATGCCGTTGGGAAACGCAACGGCATTTCCGACGGCGTCAACACTTAGCCTCAGGATCAGAGAATCCCGCCCCAGGTTTGTAAATGTAAACAGAATTACTGTTTATTTATAACAAAAACTATAATGTAATAAGCAGTAAATACAATTGGTTAATAGTAAGTTAATATCGAAAACCCACTGTAATTTTCCTCTTACCTTCTACCCACAATATAGACAAACACAGAGGCATGAAAATGTGTAAAAATCATGAGTGGAGAAAAAGAAGAGTCTTTGTTCCAGATGATGGTTTTAACATACTTTTCTTGACAGGAAGCTGGCAGATTAAAGTCTTTGGTTTATAGCCTGTTATGATTTTAGAATCATAGTATTACTACAGTGCAGAAAGATGCCATTCAGCCCATCGAGTCTGCACCGACCTGCTGAAAGAGCACCTTACCTAGGCCCACATGCCCACCCTATCCCCATAACCCAACCTACCATTTTTAACACTAAGGGGCAATTTAGCATGGCCAATCCACCTAACCGGCACATATTTGGACTGTGGGAGGAAACGGGAGCACAACCTATGCAGACTCTGGAAGAACATGCAAACTCCACATAGACATTGACTTCAGGCTGGAAAAGGGGCTGGAAATGTGGTACACACAACTTTCCTGGAGAGTCATCTTACTTCACATCAAACTGTGCTTTCAATTCATGTTTGTCTTCCGGCCTCTGTAATTCCAGGACAACAGCGCACAGAAGCTTTCTGGAGAGAGAGAGTCAGCCCTCACAGTGGCCTTCTCGAGAAAGTTAGCTGGATCTTTGTGGAGAGAGTTAATTGGAACCCTTCACCATGCTGCCAGAATCAAACATTGGGACTCTGAAAAACATACCAGTGGCAGATCCAATCGCCACCTGTTAGCTAGCAGAGCACAGTCTTTTGTGCTAATTCATTGACCACCAGCCAGTCAATCAAACTGAGTCCCAACCCTGTCATTGATGTTGGCCAGTCTGAAGTTTCTGTTTAAACAATCACAGCCTTCTGGATTCTTCCTGTTTGAACAAAAGATTAAAAATCCGCAGATCTTCGGGCATATAGGACAGGATGTCCCACAAAGGTCATGGAATTCGGAGTGCCGGATTTACTTTGCTTTCTTTCCTCCTCTTTGCCACTCTGCCTTATTATTAAAGTGTTGGCCATGATACAGCATGATGGACAGGTTGGAGCTGTGAAGTGCTATTTTCTTGTGACCTTGGATCATTCTGCCAGGTAATGAAGGCTGCTTGGTTTTGTTCCAGAAGTTCACACATTTCAGCATTGTATCAGACAAACCAGTCCCACTGATGATGATGCTCGAACCACAATGGTCTGGACACTGTTCACATATTGTGTTGGATGTGATGAGGTTTTCCTGATTGGTTGTGACTGCTCTTAGAAATCTTCCCTATGTGACGGCTGCTTTACAGCTGCAACATTGATCTTCTTCGTCTTAGACTTGTGGGCCTTATGATATCTTGGTGTTCGGTGGATGAATATCACCAATTGACAAGTGCATGATCTGTCCAGCAGGCATTGGTCCGCAGATGGATCAGGTAATAAAGATATCACTTAGACCTTTGACCCGAACCATAACAAACTTAAGGAAGGGCCAATGGCTTTGATCTAGATCCCTCCATATTGGTTCTGTAATTGATTGTCTGGAGGAAGGGGTGTTAACTGAGGCCAGGCTAAGCACACTCTGCCAGCAGGAAGATACCATTTGCATTGGCTTTTACCACCCTGGTTTTCCCAACTGTTCCTTTCCAGACATTGGAGTCATGGCCAATCCTGGAATAAGGCCCCACAGAAAAGATAGCAGTGAGGACTTCAAGATCGAAATAGAACTTTTCCTCAACACCTTCATTATAGTCAAGAGTTGGGTGCAGGTGCTGATGATGGTTACAGCTGAGTTATAGATAATGTGTCATGAGTCTTTCTTTTATACAATAAGGGAATCCTGGCAGTGCATCCAAGGTCCTATTCCAGGTGCCAAATCAACTGCATTGACACGAAGGTCAATGTAGGTCTTTCCTTTCCAGTTGAAGGTGTATTCCTTCCTTGACCCGTCAGCTACCCCTTCCTGGGCCTCACTGAGGGCAGCTTTGTCAATTTAGGGTCTGGACAGCTCACATGATATGATTGTGGTTCTTCTGTCCATTATCCATGAGTGCTCACATTGCAAAATTTGACATTTTCTTTTTTTGACCATGAAGATGGTGATCCCAGGGGGTGTGGTTCCCCAGCCAGGAGAAATTGGACACCCTGCTTTCAGGGCACCTTTTCTGGACCCTTCCCCATTTGAGCTGAGCAGAAGGTATCCTGAAGAGGGCTGTTCAGTCTTAGAGACTTTGACTCAACAGAGGTTTTGAAATACCTTCATGCATCTATGAGTAGATTCTTAACAAGGGACTGTGAGGTTCACAGCCCTGTCCCCATCGCTAATTTCCCATCGACACAGGACTTGACAAATGAACCCTGGTAGAACAGCCTGCAGGTGACATTGTTTAACATCGGGACCTTGGGGAGCCAATCATTGTCAACATGACCTAGATGGGTTTGTGGTCCGATTTTGCTGAGATGTTGGGCTATGATGAGTGGGGCCACCTTGCCGCTGCATTCTTCTTCCACCTTCGCAGCCAGCGAGACACATTGGGCGGAATCTTGTGCTGTTACTGGGAGCGTGAAGCAAGTCAAACGGGGCAATGTAATTGTGTGGGAGGCCAAAAACCTGCTTCCTGACAGCATGATGAGACAAAGTTATTAAGTTCTCGCATGTTTGAAGGTGTGTCGATTTTTCTCATTTAAATCAATCTTGCCAGAATTAAGTGCCTCTTTCAAATTAAGTTTATCAGGCGAGTGACAGATACGTGCCTTCAAATTCATGAATGCATTGCAGTGGCGGACGGCAGGCGACAACATCAACTTGTTAGAGTTGGAGTGAGTAGCTGCTGTTCCTTCCTCTTTGGAGAGCATTGTTCCACAACAGATGATGAGTGAGATGGGGTGAAGGCAGGGCTGACTGAGGCAGGCAGGGAGGGAGGGGCAGTTTGAGAGTCATCTGCATGAAAGGGAGGGATGGAAGAGGCTGTCCAGGGCAGAGAGGGTGGGATGGAGGCAGGGAGTGAAGGTGAGGGTGCAGTGACGTGCAGAGGAGGGAAGGGCCTCACACCATGGATGTGGTCATATTGTAGAGGTGGGCGGAGTGGTGCTCTCCAGACAAGCCTGGTCGAAGATAGATGATCCTAAAGGGTGGAATGAGAGCTTTTAATGTTGGGGTCCTGTGGGATTGAACTGAGAGTATTGTAAAGTGGAGGAAACAATCACAGTGAATGGGTGTAGTGGATTGTGGAAAGGTGACGGGCTCATGGCCATGTATCAGATGGTCCCAAGGTAGAGTGAGGGAGCAGCTACAGATACACACTGAACAGCTGGCACAGATAAAGGGTTGGGGGGGTGGGCGGGGTTCAGACTCAAGATGGACATGGAGATGGTAATGGCTGCATCTCAGAGGGGAGAGAGGGCATGTTACAGGATGGTTATTGTGTGCAGTATAAGGGGGAGGGTTCAAGGGTGACAGAGATGAGAAGAATGGTGATATTTTGCAGGTCAAGGGTGAAGGGGAAGCTGACAGGGGGATGGTAGATGGTGCTGGAACAAATCTCATCCATTATGCGCACCATTTCTTCAAGATTTTCTTGGAAAGCCGGTTGGTCTGAAAGTGCGAGGTGGCTGAGGATGTTATGGCTGCCATTTTTCACAAATGCAAGCTTCTTCAGGAAGACCAGCATCCACATGGATTGGGAGGCAATCCAATGCCAGTAGTGTTAAAAGTCACCATGGCATTGAACTTCTACACCAGTGGGTCTTTCCAGGGCTGTAAGGGGAACATAGAACATACAGTGCAGAAGGAGGCTATTCGGCCCATCGAGTCTGCACTGACCCACTTAAGCCCTCACTTCCCCCCTATCCCCATAACCCAATAACCCCTCCTAACCTTTTTGGACACTAAGGTCAATTTAGCATGGCCAATCCACCTAACCTGTACGTCTTTGGACTGTGGGAGGAAACCGGAGCACCCGGAGGAAACACACGCAGACATGGGGGGGAACGTGCAGACTCTGCACAGACAATGACCCAGCGGGGAATTGAACCTGGGACCATGGCGCTGTGAAGCCACAATGCTATCCACTTGTGCTACCGTGCTGCCCAACATGTGTGGAATGTTGCAGTTACCCACTCACCAATGCATCAGTGAGGTCACCAATACATTGCTGAGAAGAATGAATGAATTTGTTAGATTCACAACAGCCCCAAAGGGTCAGCCAGCCAAGGCTGTGGGATTCACTAACATCGCTGATTTTCCACTGGTGCGAGGGCAATTGACTACACACATGTAGTGCTGAGAGTTCCCTGGGATCAGCAAGGAGCCTTAATCAGAAAGGCTTTACACTCTCCGAATATACTTTGGAAACAAACTCTCGAGGTGTGTACTGCCCAGGATGTGGCCAAATCCAGCGGCTCATCGTCAGCTTGGGGCTCAAAATGGGCCTGGCCTCCAGCAGTCCTCCAAGTGTCAGAGAACTTGGGTTGTCACATCCTCCATCAGCTGTGGGCACATGTCAGTGACGTGCTCACCCAGATTGTGACCCATAGCTTTATCTAGTGTGAATAAGAACAAAGAACACTACAGCACAGGAACAGGCCCTTCGGCCCTCCAAGCCTGCGCCGACCATGGTACCTGCCTAAACTAAAACCGTCTGCACTTACGGAGTCCGTATCCTTCCATTCCCACCCGATTCATATATTTGTCTAGATGTCCCTTAAATACCACTATCGTACCTGCTCCCACCACCTCCCCAGGCAGCGCGGTCCATATATTTACCACCCTCTGTGTAAAAAACGTGCCTCGCACATCTGTTCTAAACTTTTTCCCATGCACTTTAAATCTATGTCCCTTAGTACCTGACTCTCCTACCCCAGGAAAGAGCATCCGACTATCCAAACTGTCCATGCCACTCATTATCTTGTAGACCTCTATCAGGTCATCTCTCAACCTCCGTCGTTCCAGTGAGAACAGACCGGGTTTATCTAACCTCTCCTCATAGCTAATGCCCTCCATACCAGGCAACATCCTAGTAAACTGCTTCTGTACCCTCTGCAAAGCATCCACATCCTTCTGGTAGTGTGGCGACCAGAATTGTACACAATATTCCAAATGAGGGTTAACTAAGATTCTGTACAGCTACAACATGACTTACCACATTATATTCAATGCCCCGACCTTCGAAGGTCAGCATGCCGTTTGACTTCTTGACCACCTTATCCATATGCGTTGCCACTTTCAGTGATCGGTGGACATGCACACCCAATCTCTCTGCCTGTCAGTACTCGCAAGAGTTCTACCATTTATTGTGTAATTCCTACATGCATTGGACTTTCCAAAGTGCATTACCTCACACTTGTTCGGATTAAACTCCATCTGCCATTTCTCCGCCCAAGACTCCAACCAGTTTATATCCTGCTGTGTCCCCTGTTATGGGCCAGGGTTTAGAGAACCCCAAAGTGTATCATGGAGTTCATCTGACCCACAACTTTTAATAGATTGTGGATGGGGAGCACACGGCCCACTCTACAGGCGTGGTACAGCAGAAATAGAAAAGTATTTTTTAAAGCAAAACAATGTTTATTCTATGAACTCAAGTTAATCTTTTTAAAACATACAGTGAACAGCTTAGCAACCATTAATTCAAATACAACCCCCACAGACTACAACACTAAGTAATCCTTGAAGCTTTCCTTTTAACATTGTCACATGGGATCAGAGGCGAGCTGGCAAGTTGGATACAGAACTGGCTTGAGCATAGAAGACAGAGGGTAGCAGTAGAAGGTTGCTTTTCTGAATGGAAGGCTGTGACCAGCGGCAGCACGGTAGCATTGTGGATAGCACAATTGCTTCACAGCTCCAGGGTCCCAGGTTCGCTTCCGGCTTGGGTCACTGTCTGTGCGGAGTCTGCACATCCTCCCCGTGTGTGCGTGGGTTTCCTCCGGGTGCTCCGGTTTCCTCCCGTAGTCCAAAGATGTGCAGGTTAGGTGGATTGGCCATGATAAATTGCCCTTAGTGTCCAAGATTGCCCTTAGTGTTGGGTGGGGTTACTGGGTTATGGGGATAGGGTGGAGATGTTGACCTTGGGTAGGGTGCTCTTTCCAAGAGCTGGTGCAGACTCGATGGGCCGAATGGCCTCCTTCTGCACTGTAAATTCTATGATAATCTATGAACATCCATCTGACTTAAAAACAAAACCTTTAACAGAAGCACATCAGGTTAAAGTCACTACTGAAAACATTTATAATTCTGAATTCACCAAATGATCAAGAGATAGTCTTTTGATGGCAGAGAGAACAGCAGTACACTTGCTTGGTCTGGCTTCAGCTCCAATACTGAAAATGAAACTAAAACACACCCTGCAGCAAACAGTCTAAAACAAAAGTAAAAAGCTGATAGACAGCCCAGCTCTACCCACACTCTGACATCACTGATAAACACCCATTTCTTAAAGGTACTCTCACTGCAGATATATATATACACACCCATTTATAAACACCCATTTCTTAAAGGTACTCTCACATGACACCCCTGACAATCCTCTTCAAAGTCTGCAACCAATTTTTGTGTCGTCTGCGAATTTACTAATCAGACTAGCTACATTTTCTTCCAAATCATTTACACACACCACGAACAACAAAGGCCCCAGAACTGATCCCTGTGGAACGCCGCTGGTCACAGCCTTCCATTCAGAAAAGCAACCTTCTACTGCTACCCTCTGTCTTCTATGCTCAAGCCAGTTCTGTATCCAACTTGCCAGCTCGCCTCTGATCCCATGTGACTTCACCTTTTGTACCAGTACCATGAGGTACCTTGTCAAAGGCTTTACTGAAGTCCATGTACACAACATCTACTGCCTTTCCCTCATCTATCATCTTTGTCACTTCCTCAAAAAACTCAATCAAATAGTGAGGCACGATCCCCCTTCACAAAACCATCACTAATAAGTCCATTTGTTTCCAAATGTGAATAAATCCTATCTCTAAGAATCTTTTCCAATAGTTTCCCTACCACTGACATAAGGCTCACCAGCCTATAATTTCCTGGATTATTCCTGCTGCCCTTCTTAAACAATGGAACAGCATTGGCTACTCTCCTGTCCTCTGGAACTTCACCTGTAGCCAATAAGGATACAAAGATTACTGTCAAGGCCTCAGCATTTTCCTCCCTTGCCTCCTGTAGTATCCTGGGCAGATCCCATCAGGCCCTGGGGACTTATCTACTTTAATGCTTTTTAAGATGCCCAACATCTCTTTATTAATATCAACATGACTCAGAATATCTACACACTCTATCCTACACTCCTCATCCACCAAGTCCTTCTCTTTGGTGAATACTGAGGCAAAGTATTCATTTAGCATCTCTCCCATTTCCTCTGGTTCCATACATAGATTCCCTCCAATACTCACCATGGTGAATGTCTCTGCACTGTTGGAGGGTGCAGAGAAATGGTGTGGTGGTGCTTCCGCTGAGGGCTCGGAGTCATCATCCTCAGAGGTGGTACTCAAGGTGGAACTGCAGGTGGAGATGGAGCTGAGGGAAGGGTGTCTCCGCTTTTTATTTCCTGATTTGCTGTGAGAACCTGCAGTAGAGAACAAAAATAATTATCTGATGGTTATGCACACTCCCTTTTCTCAGCAAGTTTGAGGCATTGCTCTTTTATGTCCATTCATTAACATTCTCACTGGATGGCTGTGACATTCCAATCCCTCTTTCTGCGCATGTTTGGTTCTGGTCCTCCCCAACAAGTTACTTAACCTCCCCCTCAAAATGGGCCAATATTCGTCGGGCAGCACACCTCCACCAGTCTTTGAGAACTCCCCCCACCGCTCCCTTAATTATGAGTGGCTTTCCCCTTCAGGCAGACAGAATGATAGAGTGCCACCCCAATGGCAGCATAACCACTTTCTGAGAGGGCAGGCCTATGACAGTTCCTGAGTTCTCCCCACTAAGTGTTTGACACCCACACTGTCCTGTAACTGATGCAGCTTGATGTGGCTCCCACACATTCAGTCCACGTGTTCCACTTGCTGCTGAGACTTACAACCCAAACCCCTGTCTACTCACAAATTTGCATTGCTTTATGCTCTTTTGAGTGTCACTTTGCAGTGACTGCCCGGTGTCACTTGTCCTTATGGAGTGCAGCAGATTGTCCATCCTCTTTCTGCATTGGACCCAGTTTTACTTGTGGACTCCTCAGCTGCTAATCTCGACTGCAATCTCTGTCCAAGCCATCGTACTCTGAAAGAAGGCCCTCCCGCTGCCATCCCATGGAAACAGGACTTTCCTCCTTTCCCGGGCAGCCTGGAGGTGAACCTGCAATGAGGTATCGCTGAACTGTAGGACCACTCATTGTCAGCACAGAGGCATCACTCTGGTAGCAGCAGTTAGTTTTCCTCGCAGGCGAAAGATCGAAGGATTGCAACAGCAACTGTCATGTCAAAGCCTCCAGTCGCAGCCAGACTGATGGTGCTGGCTTGGTTGGAAGGAATGCACATTCAGGAGCCCTTTAAATATGGCGCTTCAACCTTCGACCATGCTCGCCTAGCTGCATGATTGGTCGCACTCCTCTGTAGCCATCTCAGATGGTCACCTGCAAAGGACCATGGGAATTATGGCCAACCCATGACTCAGACGCACTCTGAGCTTGTGTGTTTATTTGCAACCCAGATAGCTAGACGCGATCAAACCCCAGCTCGTTTGCATTCGAATGGCCCATTTCCCCAGAACAAAAGGACTGTACTCAGGTAACCGATACAGATGCAGACTAATCGGCGCCACTCCCTTTACTCAGGGACCCCAAACAGCCAAGGTCAATGACCGCTCAGGACACGCCCTTTTATTGGCCAAAACCGAAGGCAGTGGTCGAAGTCTGTCGAATTTTTGGGTCCAAAGCTGAGGACCGCCCCAAAGAGTGCGAAATCCCAGAGGGATAAAAAGAGACACAGCCATGTGCTCGGTCTCTCTTGGCCCCGGCCTACACCTAAAACAAAGTGTAGCATTACTACCAGAAGACAAGTTCAAGACCAACGATCGCTACCAGACGGATGAGCCCAGCAGAAATGAAGCCACTTCTTCTACCCAGCCATGCAAGATCCGAACAAAGGCCTTGTTCATCTGCAAAGACCCATTCAGTATTCACCAAAGAGAAGGCTTTGCATCAGCATTCACCAAAGAGAAGGAATTGGTAGACTTTGCATCAGTATTCACCAAAGAGAAGGAATTGGTAGATGTTGAGTCTGGAGAAGGGTGTGTAGATAGCCTGGGTCACATTGAGATCCAAAAAGACGAGGTGTTGGGCGTCTTGAAAAATATTAAGGTAGATATGTCCCCAGGGCCTGATGGGATCTACCCCAGAATACTGAAGGAGGCTAGAGAGGAAATTGTTGAGGCCTTGACAGAAATCTTTGGATCCTAACTATCTTCAGGTGATGTCCCGGAGGACTGGAGAATAGCCAATGTTGTTCCTCTGTTTAAGAAGGGTAGCAAGGATAATCCAGGGAACTACAGGCCGGTGAGCCTTACGTCAGTGGTAAGGAAATTACTGGAGAGAATTCTTCGAGACAGGATCTACTCCCATTTGGAAGCAAATGGATGTATTAGTGAGAGGCAGCATGGTTTTGTGAAGGGGAGGTCGTGTCTCACTAACATGATAGACTTTTTCGAGGAGGTCACAAAGATGATTGATGCAGGTAGGGCAGTGGATGTTGTCTAGATGCACTTCAGTAAGGCCTTTGACAAAGCCCCTCATGGTAGACTAGTACAAAAGGTGAAGTCACACGGGATCAGGGGTAAGCTGGCAAGGTGGATACAGAACTGGTTAGGTCATAGAAGGCAGAGTGTAGCAATGGAAGGATGCTTTTCAAATTGGAGGGCTGTGACTAGTGGTGTTCCTCAGGGATCAATGCTGGGACCTTTGCTCTTTGTAGTATATATAAATGATTTGGAGGAAAATGTAACTGGCCTGATTAGTAAGTTTGCAGACGACACAAAGGTTGGTGGAATTGCGGATAGCGATGAGGACTGACAGAGGATACAGCAGGATTTAGATTGTTTGGAGACTTGGGCGGAGAGATGGCAGATGGGGTTTAATCCGGACAAATGTGAGGTAATGCATTTTGGAAGGTCTAATGCAGGTAGGGAATATATAGTGAATGGTAGAACCCTCAAGAGTATTGAAAGTCAGAGAGATCTAGGTGTACAGGTCCACAGGTCACTGAAAGGGGCAACACAGGTGGAGAAGGTAGTCAAGAAGGCATACGGCGTGCTTGCCTTCATTGGCCGGGGCATTGAGTATAAGAATTGGCAAGTCATGTTGCAGCTGTATAGAACCTTAGTTATGCCACACTTGGAGTATAGTGTTCAATTCTGGTCCCCACACTACCAAAAGGATGTGGAGGCTTTAGAGAGGGTGCAGAAGAGATTTACCAGAATGTTGGCTGGTATGGAGGGCATTAGCTATGAGGAGCGGTTGAATAAACTCGGTTTGTTCTCACTGGAACGACGGAGGTTGAGGGGCGACCTGATAGAGGTCTACAAAATTATGAGGGGCATAGACAGAGTGGATAGTCAGAGGCTTTTCCCCAGGGTAGAGGGGTCAATTACTAGGGGGCATAGGTTTAAGGTGCGAGAGGCAATGTTTAGAGTAGATGTACGAGGCAAGTTTTTTACACAGAGGGTAGTGGGTGCCTGGAACTCGCTACCGGAGGAGGTGGTGGAAGCAGGGACGATAGTGACATTTAAGGGGCATCTTGACAAATACATGAATAGGATGGGAATAGAGGGATACGGACCCAGGACGTGTAGAAGATTGTAGTTTAGTCAGGCAGCATGGTCGGCACGGGCTTGGAGGGCCGAAGGGCCTATTCCTGTGCTGTTCTTTTCTTTGTTCTTTGTTCTTGTTCTTGCCCTGAAGTTAAGTATAGGTTATTGTAGTTTAACTTTTCGTGTTTTATGTTGCATGTCGAAGTAATCCTTGTGTGTAAATAAACTATCTTTGAACATGAACTGACTAGCTGGTTGTTTGGTCTTTGATTGATATCCGGTAAAGCCTTGTGGTGGTATCATTTGATACCTGGTGACTCTGAAAAGCAATATTATCATTAATAATTGCCATATCTAGTTAATTTGGCAACATTATTGGTGACGCTTGTGGGATAGTATTCCACTCATTAAAAAGAGCAATATTATTGGCGACTCGAAAGAGCATCATTATTAATTGGCAACATTTCTCCGGTGCCAATTGGCAACACCTCCACCTTGCATAGCTAATTGGCTGGCTGCCGCATGGTCATACGTAGCCAGCCATCCCATTTCTGAGTGGAATTGTCACTCATTCCTGTCCTGCCACTGACAATCTCGCTTCTACCAGAACATTCGTAAGTGGGAATCGCTCAAGGAATCTTCAGAGTACACAAGCTTCTCCATCACATCCAGGTGGCATTCCATGGAGTGCTGGAGTTATATACGTGTCAAATGTCTCTAAACAGTACTCTCAGTGACATCACGATTCCATTTCTTTCTGATAGATGGATTTGCTCAAATGGGGCTGAAATGGGCAAACCAGCACAAAAGACCAGGGAATTTAAAATGTGAGTTATGCCCCAAAACCATTTACTTTTATGTTTTCAACATCTTTCATGTTGGTTGAAGATTGATTTTGGCTCAATCACGTCAGGTCCACAAAACTGACCATGACTCCAGGTAAAGATTGGGAGATTCCGCTGATTGAACTGGTTCAGAATAATCTTCAATTAATTTGCATACGCGCAAAGACACTGAACATTTTGAAAGCTTTTTCATGTCAAAAAAGATTTAAATTATGCAAAAACTGACGAGTATATACTGAAAAAGCAGTTAAATAAGCATGGTTTTTTTAGGTACAAAAGTCAGATAATGACCATCTCAAACTAGAGAGTTTCTAACAATCTTCACATGAGGTTCAATGGCATCACCATTGCTGAATCTCCCACTAGCAATGTCCTGTCATTTGCATTGATCAGAAACTGAGCTGGACCAGCCAAATAAACACAGTGGCTACAAAAGCAGGCCAGAGGCTGGGATTCTGCAGCGATAACTTGCCTCTTGTCTGCCCAAACCTTTTCACCATTCAGAAGCCAGAGAAGGTGTGATGAAGTAGTCTACACTTGCCTGGATGAGTAGAGCTCCAACAAGAGTGAGGAAGTTCAACACCATCCAGGCAAAGCAGCCCACTTGATTGGCATGCCATACATCTTTCAAACATTCACTCACCTCATTACTGAGGCACAGTGGCTGCAGTCTGTATCATCTCTATGAGATGCACTGTGGCAACTCACCAAGGTTCCTTCGGCAGCCATTTCCAAAACCATGACAACTAGTACCTGGAAGAACAAGGGCAACAGTTGTGGGAAAGCATCAGTACTTGCTAGTTGCCATACAAGTCACACATCATCCAGATTTGGAACTGTACTGTCGTTCTTCCACTGTCACTGGGTTAATAACATAAAGCTGCCTCCCTAACGGATATACCTACACCACCTGGACTACTGCAGTTTAAGAAGGTGGTTTAGCACCACCATCCCAATGGCAAAAGGGATGGGTGACAAATGCTGCCCTTGCCAGCAATGCTCACATCCCATGAATGAATAAAAGCATCAATTATCCAGACCTTACCCATTATCACCTCATTAGCCTATCCTCTCAAGATTCCTACTTTATATTTTACAATTTATTTAATGGATATTTTAAGAATGCTTTGCTTCAATATTTTTTTCAGATTCTCTCTGTATATTCGTACCTTACAATTATTGCCCCTTTTCAACCTCGTCCCTATTTTCTCATGTGCTTATCTTTGAATCAGTTTTAAGCTCTGCTTGCCATTTTCTCACATTTTAGTTTATTTCTAATCCACAGCATTCAGAAACCTGGGGCGTCATTCTCTGACCCCCCAGCGGGTCGAAGAATGGCCGTTGGCCGCCGTGAATCCCGCCCCCGCCGGTTGCCGAAGTCTCCGGTACCGGAGATTGGGCGGGGGCGGGAATCGGGCCGCTCCGGTTGGCGGGCCCCCCCGCTCAATTCTCCGGCCCGGATGGGCCGAAGTCCCGCCGAGAAATTGCCTGTCCCGCCGGCGTAAATTAAAGTAGGTATTTACCGGCGGGACAAGGCGGCGTGGGCGGGCTCCGGGGTCCTGGGGGGGGGTGCGGGGCGATCTGACCCCGGGGGGTGCCCCCACGGTGGCCTGGCCCGCGATCGGGGCCCACCGATCCGCGGGCGGGCCTGTGCCGTGGGGGCACTCTTTCCCTTCCGCCTCCGCAACAGCCTCCACCATGGCGGAGGCGGAAGAGACTCCCTCCACTGCGCATGCGCGGGAAACTTTCAGCGGCTGCTGACGCTCCCGCGCATGCGCCGCCCCGATATGTCATTTCCGCGCCAGCTGGCGGGGCAACAAACGCCGTTTCCGCCAGCTGGCGGGGTGGAAATCCCTCCGGCGCCGGCCTAGCCCCTCAATGTTGGGGCTCGGCCCCCAAAGATGCGGAGCATTCCGCACCTTTGGGGCGGCGCGATGCCTGTCTGATTGGCGCCGTTTTGGGCGCCAGTCGGCGGACATCGCGCCGTTGGGGGAGAATTTCGACGTGATTTTTTTTTAAAAATTGTATTTTCTTTTAAATTATGACATTTATTCTGCAATTTTGCAACCTCCTCGTTGGATTTTCTTATTCCCTTCTTATGGAGGCTTTAAATCATTTCACGTTCTGATCATTACCCCTTTTTTCAACTTAAAGTGCCCAATTCTTTTTTTCCAATTAAGGGGCAATTTAGCATGACCAATCCACCTACCCTGAACATCCTTGGGTTGTAGGGGTGAGACCCACGCAGACATGGGGAGAATGCACAAACTCCTGGGGCTGGGATCAAACCCGGGTCCTTGGCGCTGTGAGGCAGCAGTGCTAACCACTGCGCCGCCATGACCCCCCCCGATGACCATTACTCCTGAGATACTCATCCACATTTAACTCACTTTCCTGATCCATTTCATTAAGATCTGGCAACACCCGTTACCTTGTTGTCTATTTACACTGTGCTTGAAGAATTAGTCCTGCCACATTTTAAGAGTTCTATTCCTACTTTCTCCTTGCCTGACCCAATCAACATGTCGGCAAGTAAAATCTCTAAGAGCACCAATGCTATTATTCCTACTCCTTGATATATTTACTGATTTATATTCTATTTCTGTGTCTGTAATACAACCGCTGATTGCAACAATCTCTTTTCCAACAATATTGGCTCTGAACTTCTTTTAACCTTTCCCTTCATCACCAATGTTCCTTCACCTTTCATGTAATTTGGCCACTCCTAAAATAAACTATATTTTTCTTGGATAAAAACAAATGCTGTGGGTGTGAATGCTGGAAAGCTAAGTGCTGGAAAAACTCAGCAGGTCTGGCAGCATCTCTGGCGAGAATCAGAGTTAACGGGCGGAATTTCAGATTCTTGCAGAAGCGGGAGTGGAAGGTTCAGAGAGATGCCGAAAATTAGAATTCCGCTGGCAGGAAATCAGTTAGGAACTTTCCCCTCATTAATTCTGGCAGGCTGATGGCGGGTCAGCTTTTTCGCTAATCCCAGTCATTAACGCAATTTGCATGCATTAGCATGTAATGAAGGCTGATTAAAAATGCAACTCGCGGGAATCACTACAGCCGAATGGCCTGAAGTCCTTATCATGGAGGTAACAAGGGATCTCCACCCACCCCCCGACATTCATCGCCAGAATTCCATACCACCCTAACCAACCTCCCGACCCCCCCACCACCACAGACAATCCTCGCCAGCGTTCCACCTTTCCCGACAAACCATGGCAACACTCCACCCACCCCACCCTTCAGTGTCCACTCTCACCCCCCAACCACACAGAAATGAATCCCAACCCTAATGGGACTCCGACTAGACTCTGTCCCTGGCCCCTGACAGGTTGGTACTGCTCACCTGGCAGTGCCAGCCTGTGCCAGGACTCTGACCGGGCATGTCCCTCTGCCCCCGGGGACTATATTTACCTCTGCAACCCGGAGGGATCCGCTCGACTGCTTCTCATTTAGCCAAACCTGTTGTCACTTCAGCGAGGTATGAATATTTAGTGAGGACGGGCCAATTAATAATATTTTAAATCATGCAAATTCATTAAAATTAGGTTCTTGCCTTTTGTGGGTGTGCGCCTCGTAATTTAACCAGTGTGGGGTGGGGAAAATCAGGAAGAAATGCGATTCCTCCGGAGAGAATCGGGTTTCCTGATTCTCGTGGGATTTCCCGCCCAGATCGACTATCCTGCTCACAGCTAGTGCGGTTCAGAATTGCCCCAATGTTACAAACAGCATTTTACAGATACCTCCAGTAGAGAGTTTGACACATCTGCATGACATAATACAATGTTAGAGTAACTATCATGATTCGGCTACACCTCACATGAATGTGAGGCTCATAAAGGGAGGTGAACTCTGACCGGAAGCATGGCTCACCCTTAATAAGAGGGCACATGAATGCATATGGTCAATGCTTTCAAATGGCCAGGCCATAATCATGAGCAGCAAATGTATTTACAAAGTTGCATGATATGCAGGGATATATGTACAGTGATTGAACGCCCGTGACCGAGATGTGGGGCACCACTGGGTCGGAGAATCGCCGGGGGCCGGCGTGAATCCCGCCCCCGCCGTGTCGTGAATTCTCCGCCACCGGTGATTCGGCGGGGGCTGAAATTGCGCCGCACCGGTCGGCGGGAATCCCCCGGCGATTCTCCGGTCCGCGATGGGCTGAAGTCCCGCCGCTGTCAACCCACGCCAGCCGGCGTGGATTGAACCACCTTTGGGACGGCGGGACACGGCGGCGCGGGTGGGCTCCGGGGTCCTGGGGGGGGGCGCGGGGTGACCTGGCCCCGGGGGGGTGGCCTGGCCCGCGATCGGGGCCCACCGATCCACGGGCGGGCCTGTGCCGTGGGAACACTCTTTTTCTTCCGCCTTCGCCATGGTCTCCACTATGGCGGAGGCGGAAGAGACCCTCTCCACTGCGCATGCGCGGGCATGCCGTGAGCGGCCGCTGACGCTCCCGCGCATGCGCCGCCCGGCAAAGTCATTTCAGCGCCGGCTGGAGAGGCACCAAGGGCCTTTCCTGCCAGCTGGCGGGGCGGAAATCAGTCCGGCACGGGCTTAGCCCCTCAAGGTAAGGGCTCGGCCCCTCAAGATGTGGAGAATTCTGCACCTTTGGGGCGGCGCGATGCTGGACTGATTCACGCCTTTCCTGGCGCCGGTCGGCGGACATCGCGCCGATTACGGAGAATCCCGCCCCAGATATCAATTTTTAAATTTTTTAAACATTTTACTAACCCTACTACATCCTCAACATCCGCAGCTGAGGTGGAGGCAGCCTCCTGACTGCTACGCCTTTGATGATTTAGGCTGGTGTCCTCTGGATGCCCCTGGCCTGCTCTGGGTCTCCTGATGTGAGGAAGGGGCGCCCTCTTTGGCCTGTACAGCTGGAGGTGATGGAGTCACAGGCAGAGGGGATTGGGATTGGCTGAAAATTCTGAGTCACCTGGGTGGATGAAGCCCCAGGGTCTCCAGCTGCTGGCCCTCATCCTATGGGTGCCTGAGGACCACTGCCTGACCTCCTGAGGAGAAGGGCCTGGAGGAAGGTCAAGATGCCCTGACTGCTCTCATCTGGCCACTGATGGATCCTATCAGTGCCGATAGCAATGGAGTGCAGGTCTATGCACAAATCTGGTTGGATCTGCTGGATCAAGTTTTCCAAGGCAGCTGCCACCCTGACTTTCTGCTGGCTGTCATTGAATCTTGAGCATTTTAGATATAGCCACTTGCAAAGGTTCATCATCCGACTCAGACGCAGAGGGTGCCTGACCAGTGCTCCTGAGACCTGGGTTGCCACTGCCTCTGAATGCTGCGGAGGTGTGTCAATGAAGTATTCCCCAGAATGTGACCCTGAGCCTAATTAAAATCGATGACCCACCAGGATATGTGTTTCTGTATTGGTGGGGGTTGCAGGTGAACGCAGTGACAGTTCTTCCCCTGATACATCTTCAACATCATCCTCTGAGGTTGCTTGGGAGCTGGGGTCTTATCGTAGGTCTGGTGGTCTGTCTCGGCTGCTGGTGCCTGTGAGAGAGAGAGGATATAATTACTTCATAAGCAGCAGAATACAATATTGCACGTTACTCACTGTGGTCAACTGGAAGACTCATCCTTTCTGGCTTTCTGTGTCAGGCCGATCTCAGCTTCTCCAAAGCAGCGATGTCTAGCCTGGCCTGTCAACTCAGCAAAATCCTCCTCAACATGGGCCAGCTCCTGGACATCTGCTGTCCCTTCTCCCACCTGGGACATGACACGATGGTGAGTTTGGTCTGCATGAAGATAAATGGAATGAATGGTGATGTGAAGAGATGGAGGAGAGGTTGTGAAGCATGCACACCTGCTGTGTATGCCGAGTCCTCCGCAGTAAGAGTGTGTGCAGCAGGATAGATGAGATGCTGATGATCTTAAAGGGTCCATGAGATTAAGTTGTAATGTGTCCCCTGTTAATATTGTGTGAGATGGCTGAGCAGTGTAAGCTTCTGAGTGCATGATGCCACAATGAGTGTGAGATTGGAGTGAGCTGGAGGGTGACTTACTCTGATGGAGCAGATTAAATCATTCATCCTCTTCCTATGCAGGATTGCGTTTCTGGGGTAAATGACTGACGGCCTCTCTTGCAACCACCTCTTAAGCCAGCGAGGTGCGGCTGGCTGGCCTCCTCAAGTCATCCCTCAGATAAAGGAGAGCCCGGTGCTGACAGACTTTATGGATGAGGGGCTCAGGGGAGTCACTGTTGAACCTTGGTGAAGCTCCCTCCCTGGTGCAGCCATTCCAAGACGTTTGCTGACAACCAGCTGACCTGCAGAGAATAAAGTGTGCATTTGGGTGACGTTTAAATATGGCGCTGAACCGTTGACCCCCATTGGGCCACAGTGGGACAGATAGATAAGTATGCACCTCGCCATGTATTTTGAAGCGCTTCTTGCCAATACATAATTAATGAGATTGCAAGCATGAAATCGGGCACAGTGTCCTACCTCGCTGCCCAGCGGGAAATGCGCTGCAAAGTCCGCCCACTGCCACATTTAATCTGCGGAAGAGAAAATTTTTTCTGAACATTTCTGACTAATTTAGTGTGGCCAATATGACTCTTCTTTAGAACAGTCCATTTGATTTTGACATACCATCCGCCATATTAAGCGTTCACTCCCTCCGACCATTAGCGCACAGTCGCTGTAGTCTGTACCATTTACTGCAGCAACTCGGTAAGGTTTCTTTGACAGCACCTTTCAAACCCATGACTTCTACCACCTAGACATAGGCAAATCATATGGGACTCAAAACTCTGTTTCTCTCTCTCTACAGATGCTGCCAGAGCTGTGGAGCTTTTCCCAAACTACCTGTTTTGTTTTATTTTTTACTTGATTTCCCACTTCTGTCCAGTATGCAGGCAAGTTTGCGTCATTCTTCTCTTCCATGAGTAAAAACACATGAAAAAATGCATTTAATCTCCTGACCCCACTGTGGGTCATGAGCATAACAAATTTTCTTCTTAAATGGGTAGATTACTCACCTAATTTGCACTCGGGGGAACCCTAAAAAGGCCCAGATGAATTTGTTTTTTAAAGTTTAGAGTATCCAATTGTTTTTTCCAATTAGGGGGTAATTTAGTTTGGCCAATCCACCTACCTTGCACATCTTTTGGGGCTATGGGGGTGAGTCCCACACAGACACGGGGAAAATGTGCAAACTCCACACCTGGAGCTGGGATCAAACCTGGGTCTTTGGCACCGTGAGGCAGCAGTGCTAACCAATGAGCCACCATGCTGCCCCTCCCCAGAAGAATTTCTATCCTTTCATTCACTAAATATTTTACTTTCTTATAACTAATTGATTAGTTTCCTTGATTAGTAACTTTGTTTTTTCCTTCAAGTTTTCCTTCACAGTATATTTACCTTAATTAGATCAACATTCTCTACCTGCTTGTTGCTTTAATGTTCACAGATCCATTTTTTCTACTTTAAATGATCTTTCACTTCCGTACTTAAAGATTTTGCCAGTTCATTTTTTCCCTTCCACTTCAAAAATCCATCACTGTATAATAACTGCTGTCATACCCATAACTTATTCTAATGCCTCATAAAATGGAAACCATCACCCTGACACACCCAATTATACATACATTATACTCCATGTTCTATTCTTTTACATTGCTGGGGACTAATCTCAACTTCACCATCACTGAATTGCTGCTCCCACAGTTACTTCCCAATCTCTTAAAGGTCTTCAATAGAATAGCAGGCCTTTCCTATATCAATTGCTCCCTTGAGGACCTAGGATGTCTCTCTCTTTCATAATTTTTCCCAATCTTTTATTATGCAAAGTCCATGTGTGTTATGTGCAGGGAAGTACTG
This sequence comes from Scyliorhinus torazame, assembly GCF_047496885.1. NCBI lineage: Eukaryota > Metazoa > Chordata > Chondrichthyes > Carcharhiniformes > Scyliorhinidae > Scyliorhinus > Scyliorhinus torazame. The sequence goes on from NC_092721.1 coordinate 98,396,164, forward strand.
GCAAATGAAAGATTGAAACCTTCAAAACTTCAATGGCATTTGAAGACTAAGCATGGCGAGTTCAAGGACAAACTTCTTGATTTTTTTTCAAAGGATGCACTGAGAACTTAAATCATTAGCTGAAGTCCTCAGCAGAAATTTAACATTGAATGACAAAACAAGTGTGATCATGAGGACCAACCAGGCCCACCTGTCGCTTTAATACTAAGCGGAAATGATGGGTCGCGGGTTCGGGCAGCGTGTGCCATGAAGGTCGGCCGGCATGAATCGCGAAGCTCGGCCGCCTGATACAAAGATCTGTAGAGGGACAGGTAGTATTGAGGAAGCAGGCGGGCTGCAGAAGGACTTGGACAGGCTAGGAGAGTGGGAAAAGAAGTGGCAGATGGAATATAATTTGGAAAAGTGTGAGGTTATGCACTTTGGAAGGAGAAATGGAGGCATAGCCAATTTTCTAAATTGGGAGATGCTTAGGAATTCAGAAGCACAAAGCGACTTGGGAGTCCTTGTTCACGATTCTCTTAAAGTTAACGTGCAGGCTCAGTCGGCAGTTAGGAAGGCAAATGCACTGTTAGCATTCATGTTGAGAGGGTTAGAATACAAGACCAGGGCCGTACTTCTGAGGCTATACAAGGCTCTGGTCAGACCCAATTTGGAGTATTGTGAGCTGTTTTAGGCCCCTTATCTGAGGAAGGATATGCTGGCCTTGGAAAGGGTCCATAGGAGGTTCACAAGAATGATCCCTAGAATGAAAAGCCTGTCGTATGAGGAACGGTTGAGGACTCTGGGTCTGTACTCGTTGGAGTTGAGAAGGATGAGGGGGGAGCTCATTGAAACTTACAGGATCCTGCAAGGCCAGGATAGAGTGGACGTGGAGAGGATGTTTCCAATTGTAGGAAAAACTAGAAGCAGAGGACACCATCTCAGACTAAAGGGACAGTCCTTTAAAACAGAGATGAAGAGGTATTTCTTCAGCCAGAGGGTGATGAATCTGTGGAAGTCTTTGCAGCAGAAGGCTGTGGAGGCCAAATCACTGAGTGTCTTTAAGACAGAGATAGATAGGTTTTTGATCAATAAGGGAAATTGGGGGTTATGGGGAGAAGGCAGGAGAATGGGGATGAGAAAAATATCAGCCATGATTGAATGGCGGAGCAGACTCGATGGGCTAATTCCGCTCCTATGTCTTATGGTCTTATGGTCTTAAGGGTCCCAGGAAAAAACATTTGAAAAGTACTGTGGTACAGAAGCCTATTTCCTTACCTGGTGCCTCAGATCATCTCCAACTCTGCCTGACATTCGAAGATCTCAAACTCAGGTAATCTCTTTTGGAAAGACTTTCTGCACATATTTGTCAGGGTTTTAAAAAAAATACATTTAGAGTACCCAATCCTTTTTTTCCAATTAAGGGCCAATTTAGTGTATCCATTTCCCTACCCTGCACATCTTTTTATTTTTATTTGTGGGGGTGAGACCACGCAGACATGAGTTGAATGTACAAACTCCACACAGACAGTGATCCGGGGCCAGGATCGAACCCGGGTCCTCATCGCCATGATGCATCAGTGCTAACCACTACACCACTGCGCTGCTCCTATATTTGTCAGGGTTAATGTGTATTATGCAAAACTCCCATATCCTGTATAATATCCACTGTCCTTTGCTGTGCTACTCTTCTTATTAATGCTAATTAAGCTTATATTATTAAGTGCTTATATTTATATTGAACTATTCCACAGCTTCTTCTATTCTGTCTGAAGTTCAACTCTCATTAAATTCCCATTATGAAAGTTCTCTCCCTCTGTGGTATGCTCTTGCTATTATTTTCATATTCTGACCAAATTAATTCAAAAACTACCGTCAGCTGCTCAGTCAAATCAACTGTACCGTAGATTAATTAACACTTAGGCAGTCACCAATGATTGATTATCTGCTACCTGTTAACTGCAAATGCACTACAGTTGCACAATTTTAAGTTTCAACTAAAAAAGGGAAAAATGCATAAAATATTCAGAATTACTTACCCTTATTCTCCACTGAAGTTCCACTCTTGTAAAATTTCCATTGTGGAAGTATTGCTGTTCTCCGCTCACTTGGTTGGCAGTTAACTCCATGGTGTGAACATCACTCGAATAAACATAATGGCTCCTTTATTTGCAGGTCCTCCTGGTTTAACCAAAAGTATTTTCCATTTTTTCTTTTTATCTTGTCGCATCTGGTACCCACTTGTGCCGTGTCCATTTCAATGTTGGTTGAATACTGCTACCTTCTTTTCTAGTATTTCCACGCTCTCTTATTGCAGACATCCTGGGCGGGATTCTCTGATCCTGGGGCTAAGTGTTGACGCCGTCATAAACGCCGGAGCGTTTTACGCCGCCGTCATCTGGCCCCTCGGATCAGCGATCCTGCGCCGCACAGGGGGCCAGCACGGCACTGGAGAGCCTCACGCTGCTCCAGCTGCCGATCCGGGCATCAGAACGGGCACCGCCGGTCCGCGTATGCGCGCTACAGCCGTTGCAAGTTCGCGCATGCGCATGAGTTGCCTCCTCCGCGCCGGCTCCGATGTAACATGGCGGAGAGCTACAGGGGCCCGGCACGGAAAATTGCCGGGGAGGGGGGTGTAGAGAATTGGCGGACTGGCGTCGGGGCGGCGTCGCGGGAATTGCGCCCGCTCCCCGCGGGGTCGGAGAATCCCGCCCCATGTTTGTTTTTTCTGAGAGATGCAGCTTCTTACATCAATTACTTGTTTTTGAAAATTAGCTGTTGTTTAGAGATGTGATCTGGGTTGACTACGAAATAAACTGGTGACCTGCCCAGTATCTCACCTGGTGTCCTGAACAAAAACAGCAAGAAGAGGGTATCTATCGGGTGTGCTTTTCCAAGGACTACAGTTGCACTTTTCACAGTGTTCTTTGCTTCACTGTTTGGATTTGGATCCCTTGATAAGTTGGTCACACACCTGAACTCATAATGTGTGCAAGCTGTAAGAATTTACTTGCATTAAATAGTAGTTCATTATCTTATTTAACCTCATTGGAATACAGTTTGTTACAAAATGAGCTCCAGCCTCAGATAGGAGTTTATTTCCTTGCTTATCAGTCTATTTCAAAGAAATATGAATAATACAAAGAATAAATGAGATCTAAGATCATACCTGTTTTGTCTCCGGGATCTTCCTGGTACTTAGTGGCTAAAATATGGTTTCCTTTGTTGTTTGGCTTGAAATTATTTGTGTATTTCCAGGCATCTAACCACTACATGGTGTTCTGTGAACGCTGATAGATTTTCCACCATCCTAATGCTCTTACGATATAGACACATGTTCCAAAGATTGAATGTCCACAGTAGCGAGAAACGTCCTATGCCCACCTGGAGCTATTTGAAACACAAGTGCAGTACTTCTTGTTGTCCTTCGGATGTATAACCCTAACTCTTTTTTTTCCAGTGCTCAAATTTATATTATGTTGGAAATAAGCAGCAAGTCTTAAAATTCCAGTCACACGTTCAGGTAAGAATATTAATAGGAGCACCACAATCTATCTGAAATATGTTTAGGAGTACGTTTGGGTATATAATTTAGTTGCACCTGCTGGAAATTAAAAAGCTTGGAAAGCTCACTTTCCACTCATTTATGTTTCGAAATTACAATCAGGTCCTTTGTTCATCATAGAATACTGATTTGTCTATTACAAGTAACCTCCCAACTCCAACAGGTGGTGTTCCTACCATCTGTCCCAGGATATAATGACCACAGCAGCAGGACAATTAGGATAGTAAGTGATCAGATGATATTTCAGTCACTGGTTGGCACTGCCAGGTTTGCACTGCCAGACTGGCACTTCTCTTACATTAACTAAACAGCAGCAGAATGAGATCTCTATCCAGGTTAAATTACCTGGCCCCCATCTCTACTGTTTTTACTGGACCATCTGAACATCTGTAGCACTGCCTACTACAAGACTAATCATTACTGCAAATCATTACCCAGTATCAACATCAGCCTGCTAACCTCTCTGAAAGAATGCACCACTGGACTTTTGATTCTGAACTCTCTATTCATGTGAAGCAATAATTCTATTTTGGCTGTGGTCTTTGCCCTGTACCTCTTTCTTTCCCTTATCCTTCTTTTATTGTGTGTATGTAAAATGGGAGGAACATTGCAAACCCTCTTCCCAGGGGCTATGCTTACCTTTGCACCCCCAGGGGATACTCTCGACTGATTCACTTTTTTCCAAATCTATTGTCAACCTCGCCAACATGGCATCACATCGGCGAGGTTTGATTATTCAGTGAGGGGGGGGATCATATGACAGGGGGGACTCGGTAATGCAATTAAATGTATATGAATCTATTAAAATGAGGGTTCTCATCCTTTGTGGGTGTGAACCTCATTACATCACCAGCAGAGGGCGTGGAAAATCGGGAAACGAGGAGATGTCACCGGCGAGAATCCCGTTTCCCAAATCTCGCAAGATTTTCCACCTGCGTCAGTTTTCGTTGACAGTGGACATGGGTACAAAATCGGCCCCTTATCTCTTCTTCACAGCATAATTTCCTGCCTATCTCTTGTGTCTTCTGCAAATTTAGCTACCATGCCTTTGCTCCACACATCTAAATAATTGAATGAATTGTAAAAGGTTGAGACCCCGGCACAAACTCCTGAGGGACTCCACTACATGGAAAATACATGGAAAATGGAAGCAGGAGGAGGCCATTCAGCCCTTTGAGTCTGCTCCGCCATTCATTATGATCATGGCTGATCATAGAGTTCAATACCCTATTCCCGTCTTCCCCCCATATCCCTTGATCCTTTTTGCCCCAAGAGCTATATCTAATTCCTTCTTGAAATTACACAATGTTTTCACCTCAACTACTTTTCTTGGTGGTGAATTCCACAAATTCACCGCTCTCCAAGTGAAGAAATGACCCCTCACCTCAGTCCTAACACATTTACACTTACCCTCAAACTATGACCCCTAGTTCTGAACTCCCCCACCATCGGGAACATTCTTTCTGAATCTATCCTGCTTAATCCTGTTAGAATTTATAAGTTTTGACGAGATCCTCCTCACGCTTGTGAACTCCAATGAATATAATCCTAACCGATTTAGTCTCTCCTCGTATGACAGTCGTGCCATCCGAGGAGTCAGTCTGGTAAACCTTCACTACATACCCTCCATAGCAAGAACATCCTTCCTCAGATAAGGACACCAAAACTTCACGCAATATGCCTGGTATGGCCTCACCAATGACCTATACAATTGAAGTAAAACATTCTTATTCCTATACTCAAATCCTCTTGCTATGAAGGCCAACATACCATTTGCCTTCTTTACTGCCTGCTGTACCGACACGCTTACTTTCAGCGACTCATGCACGAGGATACCAAGGTCCCACTGAACATCCATCTCTCTCAATTTACACCCATTCAAATAATAATCTGCCTTCCTATTTTTTTTCTACCTAAGTGGATAACCTCCCATCTATCCACGTTATACTGCATCTGCCATGCATATGCCCACTCACAGCCTGTCGAGATCCCGCTGAAGAATCTCTGCACCCTCCTCACAGTTTACCCTCTCGCTCAACTTGGTATCATCTGCAAATTTGGAGATAATACATGCAGTTCTCTTGTCCGAATCATGAATTTATAATGTGAACAGTTGGGGTCTGAGCACAGATCCCTGAAGAAACTCAATAGTCACTGTCTGCCAATCGGAAAAAGACCCATTTATTCCAACTTTTTGCTTCCTGTCTGCGAACCAGCTTTCTATCCATCTCAAGAGACTACTTGCAATCCCATGTGCTTTAACTTTACAGAATAATCTATGCTGTGAGACGTTGTCGAAAGCCTTCTGGAAGTCTAAGTAAACCACATCCACGCGTGTCAACTCCATTAGTTACATCTTCAAAGAATTCTAATAGATTTGTCAGGCATGGTTTCTCTTTCTTAAATCCATGCTGATTTTGTCTGATTATACCACTACTTTCCAAATGCTGTGCTATGAAATTCTTGATAATGGACTCGAGCAACTTCCCTACTGCTGATGTTGGCTCACGGGTCTATAGTTCCATTTTCTCTCTACCTCCCTTTTTGAATAGCAGGGTTATATTATCTACCCTCCAATATGTAGGAACCATTCCAGAGTCCAAAGAACTATAGAAAATTATCGCCAATGCATCTAGTATTTCTAGGGATACTTCCTTAAATTCTCTGGGATGAAGATTATCAGGCCCTGGAGATTTATCCGCCTTCAATCCCATTAATTTCTCTACAGCCATTTCTCTACTAATACTAATTTCCTTCAGCTCCTCACGAAAACTTGTGTTTCTCAGAACCTCCAGTACGTTATTCATGTCTTCCTTTGTGAAGACAGAAACAAAGTATGAATTTAGTTCCTAAGCCATTTCTTTATTATAATTATCAGAGAATCACTACAATGCAAAAGGAGGCCATTCGTCACATCTAGTCTGCACCAACCCTGCGAAAGAGCACCCTACCTAGGCCCACATCCCCACCCTATTCCCATAACCGCACCAAGTCTTTTGGACAGAAAGGGGCACTCATCACATCCTGCCAATCAGACAAAGACCTATTTATGAATACTGTCTGTTTTCTACCAACCAGACAATGCTCTATACAGGCTAATGTGTTCCCGACCATGAGCATTTATTTTCCATAATAACCTTCAACATGGCACCTTCTTAAATGCCTTCTGGAAATTCAAGTACAGTACATCTACAGGCTCCCCCTTATCCACAGTGCATGTTACTCCTTCAAAGAACTCCAATAAATTGGTTAAATATGATTTTCCTTTCTCAAAATCATGCTGATTCTTCCCAATTATCTTGGGTTTTCCAAGTGCCCAGCTATTAAATATATATATTTAATGATTCATTCTAGCACATTCCCCAAGTTGACTGGTCTATATTTTCTGTTTTCTGCATCCCTCCCTTCTTGAATGGAAGGGTTATATTTGCTACTTTCCAGTCTGGTGTAGCCTTTCCAGAATATAAGGAATTTTGGAAAATTAACAAAAATGCATCTACTATCTCGTTAGCCACCTCTTTTAAGACCCGAGGATGAAGTCCATCTGGACCCGTAGACTTGTCAGCCCACACGCAGCTTCATCAGTTTGCTCAGTACTTGTCCCCTAGTGATTGTAAATTCATAAGTTCCTCCCTCCCTTCCACCTCCGGATTCACAGCTATTGCTAGGACATTTATTATCCTCTTTAGTGAACTCCAATGCATATAGTGAAATATTTCTTAATTTCATCCACCATTTCCTTGTTATTTGTTATTAACTCCCCATTTTCACTCTCTGGAGGACTCAGATTACTCAGTTTTAAATACCTGTAGAAACTCTTGTTATCAATGTTTACATTCCTATCGAGCTTCCTCTCAAAATCTTAATTAATCATTTTCTCTTGATTAATCTTTTAGTCATTGTCTTTCTTTCATTATATTCTGACCATTCATCTGACCTGCCGCTCATAATAACATTTACACAGTTATTTGCTTTATCCTTAAGTTTGAAGCTTTCTCTAATTTCTTTAATTAACCACAGATGGTGGGACCTCCCCTTAGAATTTTTCTTGAGAATAGGAATATACTTATTCTGAGTATTCTGAAATATTCCTTTGGAGTAAGCTTTGTGCACGTGAAGTAGAGACATCCTGAGTGAGTGAGGGAGCCCGAGTGAGGATTGAAATTTGGTAATTTGGAGCAGTGTGGTAATTAGGTGCAGAGTGGGAGGAAGTGCTTTTTCCTTTTGTTTTCTCTCTTCTGGCCTTGTAACTGTTAATCTGCATGGAGAGATCCAGAGACCATCCTGGGAAGGTAAGTGATTTAAATACCTTTTCAAATTGTATGTGGGGGGGGGGGGGGGGGGGGGGGAGGAACTGAAGTGACATCACAGGAAAGCTGTGACCTGATTAGCTGGTAGGGAAACTATTAAATTGAAAAAAATAACATTGAAATACTAATTTAAATGAATTAATTAACTAGATAGAGGAGTAACTAAACATGAGAGCAGAGATTAGTAATTAACATTAAATTTTAGAGTAAAAATCTAACGCCAGGGCCATATAATTAATTGTAACTTAATCTAATAACAATTTATGTATTTACTTGGAATTAATTAACTAGCGCTTTAATGTCACTCAGCGGGGTGCAGTGCTCTAACTGTGAGATATGGCAAATCTGCGATGCTTCAGCGTTCCAGTCGACTATGCCTGCAGGAAGTGTAACCAATGGCAGCTCCTCACAGACTGCGTGGTTTGATTGGAGCAGCAATTAGATGCACTTGGGAGCATGCAGGTTGCGGAATGCATCATAGATATGAGTTATAGAGATGTGGTCACACTCAAGGCGCAGGCAGACAGATGGGTGACCACTAGAAAGGGCAGGCAGTCAGTGCAGGAATCCCCTTTGGCTATCACCCTCTCTAACAAGTATACCATTTTGGATACTGTTGTGAGGGTTAGCCTATCAGGAGAAAACAACAACAGCCAGAACAGTGGAACCACAACTGGCTCTGTTTCTCAGCAGGGGAGGGCAAAGTGCAGGAGAGCGATAGTTATAGGGAACTCTATAGTAAGGAGCACAGAAAAGTGCTTCTTTGAATGTGAGGGAGACTCCAGGATGGTATATTGAATTCCTGGTGCCAGGGTCAAGGATGTCTCTGAACGAACACAGGGCATGCTGAAGAGGGACGGTGAACAGCCAGAGGTCGTAGTACACATAGGTACTAACAACAAAGGCAGTAAGAGCGATGAGGTCCTGCAGAAGGAGCTCCGGGCGTTAGGCAGTAAGCTAAAAATCAGGACCTCTAGGGTTGTAACCTCAGGATTACTCCCTGTGCCATGTGCCTGGGAGGCTAGAAGTAGGAGGATAGTGCAGCTAAATACATGGCTAAACTGGTGGAGTAGGAGGGAGGGTTTCAAGTTTCTGGACCATTGGGATCTCTTCCGGGGCAGTGCGGCCTGTACAAGAAGGACAGGTTGCATTTAAACTGGAGGGCCACCAATATCCTGGCTGGGCGGTTTGCTAGAGTCACTCCGGAGGATTTAAACTAGTATGGCGGGGGGTGGGAATCAGAGCATTAGTTTAGAAGATGTAATAACTGAAGGGGAAATAGAGAACACAAATAAAAGAACAACATAACCCTCAGGCAGGACAAAAAAGGTGGCAAGTGTGAGAAGGGAGTTGGCCAATGCAGGACTGAGGGTCTTGTACCTAAATGCATGCAGTATACGGAACAAGTTAAATGAACTTGTTGGGCACATTGACATTGGCTGGTACTATGTTGTGGGCATCACAGAGACATGGCTGCAAGGGGATCAGAACTGAGATCTAAATATACAAGGATATGTGTCCTATCAAAATGACAAGCAGATCATTAATGTATATTGTGAAAAATTGTGGTCCCAGCACAGACCCCTGAGTCACACCACTAGTCACCGGCTGCCATCCTGAAAAAGACCCCTTTATCCCCACCCTCAGAAACACAAAGGCCCAATTCTCTTAAGGGTAACGTGCAAGTTCAGTCGGCAGTTAGGAAGGCAAATACAATGTCAGCATTCATGTCAAGAGGGCTAGAATACAAGACCAGGGATGTACTTCTGAGGCTATATAAGACGCTGGTCAGACCCCATTTGGAGCACTGTGAGCAGTTTTGGACCCTGTATCTAAGGAAGGATGTGCTGGCCTTGGAATGGGTCCAGAGGAGGTTCACAAGAATGATCCCTGGAATGAGGAGCTTGTCGTATGAGGAACGGTTCAGGACTCTGGGTCTGTACTCGTTGGAGTTTAGAAGGATGAGGGGGCATTTTATTGAAACTTACAGGAGACTGTCATGACAATGTCGCTTTAAGAAATGTTTGGCTGCTCATATTACTGCAGTGATGTCAGAGTGTGGATGGAGCAGGGCTGTCTGTCAGCTTTTTACATTTGTTTTAGGCTGTTTACTGCAGGGTGTGTTTTAGTTTTGTTTTCAGTGTTGGAGCTGAAGCCAGACCAAGTAGGTGTACTGCTGTTCTCTCTGCCATCAAAAGACTATCTCTTGATCATTTGGTGAATTCAGAATTATAAATGTTCTCAGTAGTGAATGTAAACCCATTGTGCTTCTGTTAAAAGGTGTTTCTTCTGTCTTCTGGATGTTGTTTAGGAAGTTATTTAGGATTACTTCGTGTTGTAATGTTTGGGGGTTGTATTTGAATTGATGGTTGCTAAGATGTTCACTGTATGTTTTAAAAAGGTTAACTTGAGTTCATAGAATAAACATTGTTTTGCTTTAAAACATACTTTTCCATTTCTGTTGTACCACACCTGTAGAGTGGGCCGTGTGTTCCCCATACCACAATCTATTAAAAGTTGTGGGTCAGGTGAACTCCATGATACACTTTGGGGTTCTCGAAAAGCTGACCCATAACAATACTGCAATGCCTGGATAGAGTTGACATGGAGGGGATGTTGCTAATGGCAGGAAAAACTAGAGCCAAAGGGACGATCCTTTAAAACAGAGATGAGGAGGAATTTCTTCGGCCAGAGGGTGGTGAATCTGTGGAACTCTTTGCCGCAGAAGGCTGTGAAGGCCAAATCACTGAGTTTCTTTAAGACAGATAGCTCAGATCTTGATTAATAAGGGGATCAGGGGTTATGGAGAGAAGACAGGAGAATGGGGATGGGAAAAGTATCAGCCATGATTGAATGGTGGAGCAGACTCGGTCGGCCGAGTGGCCTAATTCTGCTCCGTTGTTTTATGGTCTTATGGTGTCTACTACTGCTTCACTATTCAACTATCCTCAAGCCTAGTATCCCAGTTCACGTCACCTTAATTCAGCTTTCATGCCCATATAGTTGCCCTTATTTAAGTTTAAAATACTTCTCTTAGACTCACTCGTTTCCCTTTCAAACTGGATGTACAATTCAATCATATTGTGGTCACTGTTACATAGAGGTGCTTTTACTCTGATGTCATTGCTTAATCCTGTCACATTACACAATGTCAAGTCTAATATAACCTGCTCTCATGTTGGTTCCTAAACATCCTGCTCCAAGAAACAATCACAAAAGCTTTCTGTGAATTCCTTGTCCAGGTCACTGCTGTCAATCTGATTTTTCTAGTTAATAAGTAGATTAAAGTCACCCACTGTCCTCTTATCTCAAGCATTCAATATTTATTTTTGTATACTTTTTATATTTATTTATTTGGATTTGTATAGCCCAAGTTTTAACATCACCGTCTTACTGATCTGGCAGCATACCTGTTGTAGGTATAAATATGTGGAGCAGATACTAATAAAAATAGATATGCATTGATCGTCAGAATGCTTACAGGCATAGATCAGACAATGTTTATAGGCTAAGCAGGCAGTACAAAGTGCGTGAATAGACTGAATACTATTTTCACTTAATATACTCTCTTATTCTAATGACTATTCTTTTCACCTTCAAACAATTCAATCACTTATTTTTGTATTGCAAAGTACCTAAGTCATACATAAATGTTACAATTTTCCTTTCTTTCATTTTGACATTTGCCTGCCTTACATTATTGCTTGATATCCTTTGCTAGCTAATGACACCTGCTATGTATATCTCATTTGATCTTTGTTTCATTCTTTTGTACTTGTTCTGGTTTGGCTTCAAGGACCTACAAGGCTGTTTGTTCTTTGGAATATAATCTCACCATTTGAATTTTGCCTCTGGGCAAAATTGCTGTTGGTTTCTGGAAAGAATATCTTATGAACCCACGATGCACTTGGAAATTATCTAGATGTGAGGTGCGATTCTCTGAAATGGAGACAGAGTGTTCGTGCCGTCGTAAACGCCGTCACGTTTCACGACGGCGCGAAACGGGCGCGGGCACGACCGATTGTGGCTCCCACAGGGGGCCAGCAAGGCGCTGGAGCGGTTCACGCCACTCCAGCCTCCCTTCCCAGTGCCAACTGGGTGCCACGACAACACGCGCATGTGCAGTTGGGCCACGCCAACCCACGAATGCGCGGGGGACTTCCTCAACGTGCCGGCCCTGAGGCAACATGGCGTGGGGGTTCAGGGGCCGCAGCGTAATAAAATAGGACCGGGGCTGGAGAGGCCCGCCCGCCCCATGAGCGCTTTTCCCCGCCCCACAGGCCGCCCCCGACCATATGAACAGAGTTCCCGCCGGCTGTGAGCAGGTGTGAACGGCGCCGGTGGGACTCTGCCATTTCCGCGTGGCCGCTCGGCCCATCAAGGCTGGAGAATCGGTGGCACAGCCGCAGAAGACGGCCCGCGACCGGCGCCATGCCAAACGCGCCGGCGCAAATGGCGCTGATTCGTCGGACCAGCGCCGGAGGAAAAAATGGTGCGAACGGCGATTCTCCCATCCAGCGCGGCATGGGAGAATCTCGCCCTTTGTTTTTAAAACTAAAACTGGAATGAAATATTTAACAACAATTGCCTGCTCACATTCAACATATAAATGGTGAATGTTCAGCATTCTGATTGAGTGAAATTTTTAATTCACACATTATAAAGCAAGTTAAAATGTACATCATTACACAAAAACTTAAAGCAATTGTTATGATTTCCAAAGAGACTGATAACTTTTAAAGAGAAATACAGACTTTCAGTTAACAGCTGAAAGAATAACACATCACGATAGTAGGGCAGCACGGTGGTGCAGTGGTTAGCATTGTTGCCTCACGGCGCCGATTCCCAGGTTCGATTCCGGCTCTGGGTCACTGTCCGTGTGGAGTTTGCACATTCTCCCCGTGTTTGTGTGGGTTTCGCCACCTCAACCCAAACATGTGCAGTGTAGGTGGATTGGCCTCACTATATTGCCCCTTAATTGAAAAAAAAATGAATTGGGTACTCTAAATTTATAAGAAAAAAAAGATATCACATTGTAAAACTTTTACTGTATTAAATGACCGAAAACACTACTGACCAAAACGTATTTTCTTTTATAGGCAATTTATATGATAAACTATAGAAATAATTAGTTCCTTGTTCTTATCACATATGACGCTCTCCTCAGAATTCCAATTCTTATTGCAAACAGATTACTGTTACAACAAACTTCCAAAGGATTTCTTCCTTTTTCTTTCCCAGGTGGGTAAATCTAATTCCAGAACTATGCCTCACTGTAAAGTGTGATGAAATTTGTAGTTTAAAAGCTTGTATTTTTTTCAGACAGATCCGAGTTGAAAGGGAAATGGATAAAGAAAACTAAGGAAACTAAGACTGAAACTGAGATCAGGGGCGTCATTCTCCGACCCCCCGCCGGGTCGGAGAATGGCCGTTGGCCGCCGTGAATCCCGTCCCAGCCGAAGTCTCCGAAGGGAGAAAAGTCGGCGGGGCGTTAATGGCGCCGCTGCCGCGGAGAATGTCACGGGTCTGCGCAAGGCAGCCGATTTTCGGCCTGCCGATATTCTCCCTTCCGGATGGGCCGAAGTCCCGTCGACGTGATGACCGTTCACGTCGACGTGAATCAAACCTCCTTTTCATCGGCGTGACCCGGTGCTCCAGGCTCACGCCGACCAGCGTGGAGGTGAGTGACGGCCTGGGGGGTTGGCTCTGGGCAGGAAATGGCGTGGCCGCAGACTGATTGCGTGAGGAGAGGTGTGTCTCGGCTTGTGTGTGTGTGTGTGCGGCGGGGGGGGGGGGGGGGGGGTGGTTAGAGTAGGCTGGGCTCCGGGGGAGTGCCGGGAGGGGGTCCGTGCCGGGGTGGAGGTTGGGGGGGGGGTCCGTGCCGGGGTGGAGGTTGGGGAGGGGGTCCGTGCCGGGGTGGAGGTTGGGGAGGGGGTCCGTGCCGGGGTGGAGGTTGGGGGGGGGGGTTCCGTGCCGGGGTGGAGGTTGGGGGGGGGTCCGTGCCGGGGTGGAGGTTGGGGGGGGGTCCGTGCCGGGGTGGAGGTTGGGGGGGGGGTCCGTGCCGGGGTGGAGGTTGGGGGGGGGGTCCGTGCCAGGGTGGAGGTTGGGGGTTGGGGGGGGGTCCGTGCTGGGGTGGAGGTTGGGGAGGGGGTCCGTGCCGGGGTGGAGGTTGGGGGGGGGTCCGTGCCGGGGTGGAGGTTGGGTGTTGGGGGGGGGGTCCGTGCTGGGGTGGAGGTTGGGGGTTGGGGGGGGGGTCCGTGCCGGGGTGGAGGTTGGGGAGGGGGTCCGTGCCGGGGTGGAGGTTGGGGGGGGGACTGTGCCGGGGTGGAGGTTGGGGGTTGGGGGGGGTCCGTGCTGTGGTGGAGGTTGGGGGTTGGGGTCCGTGCTGGGGTGGAGGTTGGGGAGGGGGTCCGTGCCGGGGTGGAGGTTGGGGGGGGGGGGTCCGTGCCGGGGTGGAGGTTGGGGGTTGGGGGGGGTCCGTGCTGGGGTGGAGGTTGGGGGTTGGGGTCCGTGCCGGGGTGGAGGTTGGGGAGGGGGTCTGTGCCGGGGTGGAGGTTGGGGGGGGGGGTCCGTGCCGGGGTGGAGGTTGGGGAGGGGGTCCGTGCCGGGGTGGAGGTTGGGGAGGGGGTCCGTGCCGGGGTGGAGGTTGGGGGGGGGGGTTCCGTGCCGGGGTGGAGGTTGGGGGGGGTCCGTGCCGGGGTGGAGGTTGGGGGGGGGTTCCGTGCCGGGGTGGAGGTTGGGGGGGGGGGTCCGTGCCGGGGTGGAGGTTGGGGGGGGGTCCGTGCCGGGGTGGAGGTTGGGGGTTGGGGGGGGGGGTCCATGCTGGGGTGGAAGTTGGGGGTTGGGGTCCGTGCCGGGGTGGAGGTTGGGGAAGGGGTCCGTGCCGGGGTGGAGGTTGGGGGGGGGGTCCGTGCCGGGGTGGAGGTTGGGGGTTGGGGGGGGGTCCGTGCTGGGGTTGAGGTTGGGGGTTGGGGTCCGTGCCGGGGTGGAGGTTGGGGAGGGGGTCCGTGCTGGGGTGGAGGTTGGGGGGGGGGGTCCGTGCCGGGGTGGAGGTTGGGGAGGGGGTCCGTGCCGGGGTGGAGATTGGGGAGGGGGTCCGTGCCGGGGTGGAGGTTGGGGGGGGGGTTCCGTGCCGGGGTGGAGGTTGAGGGGGGGGGTCCGTGCCGGGGTGGAGGTTGGGGGTTGGGGGGGGGGTCCGTGCTGCGGTGGAGGTTGGGGGTTGGGGTCCGTGCCGGGGTGGAGGTTGGGGAGGGGGTCCGTGCCGGGGTGGAGGTTGGGGGGGGTCCGTGCCGGGGTGGAGGTTGGGGAGGGGGTCCGTGCCGGTGTGGAGGTTGGGGAGGGGGTCCGTGCCGGGGTGGAGGTTAGGGGGGGGGTTCCGTGCCGGGGTGGAGGTTGGGGGGGGGTCCGTGCCGGGGTGGAGGTTGGGGGGGGGTTCCGTGCCGGGGTGGAGGTTGGGGGGGGGGTCCGTGCCGGGGTGGAGGTTGGGGGGGGGGTCCGTGCCGGGGTGGAGGTTGGGGGTTGGGGGGGGGTCCGTGCTGGGGTGGAGGTTGGGGGTTGGGGTCCGTGCCAGGGTGGAGGTTGGGGAGGGGGTCCGTGCCGGGGTGGAGGTTGGGGGGGGGGTCCGTGCCGGGGTGGAGGTTGGGGGTTGGGGGGGGGTCCGTGCTGGGGTGGAGGTTGGGGGTTGGGGTCCGTGCCGGGGTGGAGGTTGGGGAGGGGGTCCGTGCCGGGGTGGAGGTTGGGGGGTGGGTCCGTGCCGGGGTGGAGGTTGGGGAGGGGGTCCGTGCCGGGGTGGAGGTTGGGGAGGGGGTCCGTGCCGGGGTGGAGGTTGGGGGGGTGTTCCGTGCCGGGGTGGAGGTTGGGGGGGTCCGTGCCGGGGTGGAGGTTGGGGGGGGGTTCCGTGCCGGGGTGGAGGTTGGGGGGGGGGGTCCGTGCCGGGGTGGAGGTTGGGGGGGGGGTCCGTGCCGGGGTGGAGGTTGGGGGGGGGGTCCGTGCCGGGGTGGAGGTTGGGGGTTGGGGGGGGGTCCGTGCTGGGGTGGAGGTTGGGGGTTGGGGTCCGTGCCGGGGTGGAGGTTGTGGGTTGGGGGGGGGTCCGTGCCGGGGTGGAGGTTGGGGGGGGGGGTCCGTGCCGGGGTGGAGGTTGGGGGTTGGGGGGTGGTCCGTGCCGGGGTGGAGGTTGGGGGGGGGGGGGTCCGTGCCGGGGTGGAGGTTGGGGGTTGGGGTCCGTGCCGGGGTGGGTGATGGGAGGGCAAATGAGTTGGTCCACCTGGCCAGGTGCCAGCCTCCAACAGTTGGACCCATGCGGCCCATGCCACCTGGCTGCGGGGAGGAGGGGATATGGGCAATGATGACATGTCGTCGTTCCCCTCCCCCCCACCAGGCCGTCATGTTTTCAGACCATCCAGCGATGTTGGCCGCCGTGGTGGCAGCCGCTCATGTCTATGTTGCCCTGGATGAGGAGGAGGAGGAGGAGGAGGAGGAGGAGGAGCGTGCCAGAGAGGCGGCGCATGCTGCCGCAGAGGGGCAGGCGGCAGCCGCCCAGGCTGGAGGGACACCTGACCGACAGGACGAGGAGGGGGAGGAGGACGTCGCGGCCCCACGGCAATGGAGGCACCCGAGGGCGCCCCGTGTGTACCGGCCCCGGCAGTCATACCAGGACCTCACGGACCGGGAATGCAGGAGGAGACTCCGGATGAGCCGGGAAACCGTGGCACACATCTGCCACCTGCTGGCACACCTGTCACCGCGTGGCACTGGCGGGGGACACCCTCTCCCCGTGTCCGTCAAGGTTACGGTGGCCCTGAACTTTTATGCAACGGGGTCATTCCAGGCACCGAGTGGGGACCTGTCCGGCATATCGCAGACATCGGTGCATCGGTGCATCCGGGCAGTGACAGATGCCCTTTATGCCATGGCGCACCGCTACATCCGCTTCCCCGTGGACCGGGCCAGCCAAGATGCCCGGGCCGTGGGCTTCTCTGCCGTTGCCGGGTTCCCCATGGTCCAGGGCGCGATCGATGGGATGCACGTCGCCGTGCGGCCACCTGCAGAGAACAGGGCCGTGTTCACTAATAGGAAGGGGACCTATTCAATGAACGTACAGGTGGTCTGCGACCACCGCATGATGATCCTGCACGTCTGCGCCCATCACCCAGGCAGTGTACACGACTCATTCGTGTTGTCGCGGTCATCCATCCCCGGCATGTACGAGGGACGCCATCCCCGGCTGAGGGGCTGGTTGCTGGGCGACAGGGGCTACCCATTGCGATCGTTGCTGATGACGCCTATACGGAGGCCACGCAATGAGGCGGAGAACCGCTACAATGATGCCCATGTAGCGACAAGGGGTGTGATCGAGAGGTGCTTTGGCGTGCTGAAGATGCGTTTCAGGTGCCTGGACCTCTCTGGGGACGCCCTCCAGTATCGGTCAGATAGGGTCGGCCGCATCATTGTGGTGTGCTGCGTCCTGCACAACATAGCCCAGCAGAGGGGCGATGTGCCGCAGGCAGAGGAGGGCGGAGTGGAGGAGCAGCAGGAAGAGGCCCAGTCCTCCCCAGATGAGGGGGATGGGGGCAATGGTCAGGGCAGACGGGGTAGACACAGGCGGGTGGCTGTCCACCGTTACCGGCTGGCCCAGCGGGCACGGGACAGACTGATAGACGCCCGCTTCACTGACTAGATGGGCGTGGGAATCGGGTAGTATGGCCACAGACCGCACACCATGACAACAGCCGACCACCCACACCCCCCACCCATCCACCCACCCAGCACCCTCACCCCCCTCCCCAACCCCACACACCCCACCCCCCCACCCCCAATTGCCGATCCACCGGCGGCACAACGGGCCGGGCTCACCCAGTTGCGGGTGGACGCGTGTCTATCGCAGGCCATGGAGAATGATGACAACCCGCCTCCGATGAGCTCCTGGCTCTACATCGTTGGACTATGTCTGACCCATGGCCACAGTACCACCATCCACCCGGACCATCCCTGCATGCGGCTGTGACACTGCAGCGCACGGTCCCGTCCTCTGCCCGGGGGATGTTGATGGCGGCCCAGGGGGAAGGGGGCAGACTCACCTGGGGCTGAGGTAAGACCACCCCTCACACACACACTTGCGCTCAACGTACATGACACCCCTGCACACTTTGGACAGAGCACAAAGGCAGCTTCGGTAGTTGTAACATTGACTTTAATAACCAAAGGAGTTCATGCACGTGCCCTAGCCCCTAAAACTCATCTGTGCCCTGCACCCGTGCCAACTTACTCAGTGTCTAATTGTTTGGCCTTACGGGCCCTTTGACTACGTCTACGTGGTTCCCCAGACGGTACAGCAGAACTGGACTCCTGTGATTCCTGCCCTCTGACACTGGATCCCTTTGGCGGCCGTTTCCTGGGGCGTCCTGGCCTAGATGGGCCAGGCTGCGGCCCGGGCGACTGGGATGGCGAGCTGCCAGCCTGTCCTGCGCGTTGCCCACCCGATGCACCTGGGACGGAAGGGGGGGAGTCCGAGGTGCGCGGTGTACCGGGACCTCCCCTACAGAGGGAGCCGGGACGGTCCACACCACCTCCTCCTCCCTCGGGGTGCCTGATGGCCCCCAGGCCTCTACTTGGGTGGGGGATGCGAACGGAAAGCCCCAGGCCTCGCAAACCGTTCCCCATGTCTGACACCGTCGCACCCATTGCCTCCACCGCGGACGCCACCCGTGCGGTGTCAGCCTGGGTGGCACGCATGACCGGGACCACTCCCAGCTCCTGGACACGGGTGGACTCCTCCACCTGTGACCGCAGCCGCCGCAAGCCACCCGTCACCCTCTTCGCTCGTCTCCGTGTCGGTGGTTGCATCGGATCTATGTGTGGGTGTGGTAACTGCAGGAACCCGGGATCCATCTGGGCGGCAGATGTTCGCTTGGCCTGGGCTGCCCTCCGACCGCCCGGTCCCTCTGCTGCTCCTACCTCCACCTGCTGTACCGGGACGGCTGTGTTGTGCGCACCAGTGAGTGTACCAGACGCCTCATCACTAAAGTGCCCAACCGTGGTGAGTGTTTCTGCGATGGTGGAGGGTGTTGGTGACAGCAGTGGCGTTGTGTCGTGCTCTTCGTCCCACTCTGAGTCCATGGCACTTTGGGGTGGGGGTTCGTCTCCACCCATCCACTCTGAGTCACTGTCCGGTATTTCGTCTTCCCGGGTAGGGGTGTCCTGGGTAGTGCTGTCCCGGGTAGTGCTGTCCCGGGTAGTGCTGTCCCGGGTAGTGGTGTCCCGGGTAGTGGTGTCCCGGGTAGGGGTGTCCTGGGTAGTGGTGTCCCGGGTAGTGGTGTCCTGGGTAGTGGTGTCCCGGGTAGGGGTGTCCTGGCTCGGATGTGACGGGGGCCTGTGGCTGCCCCCCTCATCGCTGGGTGGTCGCTCCCGCACGTGACGGGGGTGTCGTCTCCCTGTTGCTCCAGGTCTCTCCATCTCCCGTGGTCTCCGAGGGGCATCCTGCGGGCGTCGCATGCTGGAGGGTGCGGGTCTCTCCGTCTCCTGTGGTCTCCGAGGGGCATCCTGCGGGCGTCGCATGCTGGAGGGTGCGGGTCTCTCCGTCTCCTGTGGTCTCCGAGGGGCATCCTGCGGGCGTCGCATGCTGGAGGGTTCGGGTCTCTCCGTCTCCCGTGGTCTCCGAGGGGCATCCTGCGGGCGTCGCATGCTGGAGGGTGCGGGTCTCTCCGTCTCCTGTGGTCTCCGAGGGGCATCCTGCGGGCGTCGCATGCTGGAGGGTGCGGGTCTCTCCGTCTCCTGTGGTCTCCGAGGGGCATCCTGCGGGCGTCGCATGCTGGAGGGTTCGGGTCTCTCCGTCTCCCGTGGTCTCCGAGGGGCATCCTGCGGGCGTCGCATGCTGGAGGGTGCGGGTCTCTCCGTCTCCTGTGGTCTCCGAGGGGCATCCTGCGGGCGTCGCATGCTGGAGGGTGCGGGTCTCTCCGTCTCCTGTGGTCTCCGAGGGGCATCCTGCGGGCGTCGCATGCTGGAGGGTGCGGGTCTCTCCGTCTCCTGTGGTCTCCGAGGGGCATCCTGCGGGCGGTGTGCATCTGCGGGGATGGGTGCCTGGACGTTTGGTCCTGCGATACACAATGAAGCATGCATGGTTAGACATCAGGCAGTGATCAGGTGATACGGGGGAGGGGGATATAGGGGAGGGGGGATATGGGGACGGGCTGTTGGTGGCTCACTTGCTCGTGGGGCCCCGACCTCTGCATCAGCAACCTCCCGGTCCTCAGGTCCGCCAGCCAGTTCCAGGGCCCTTTCCTCGTGTACGGTCAGTGGCCTCTCATCAGCGGGCCCTCCTCCAGTCCTCACATGCTCCCTATTGTTGTGTGCGCGCTTCTCCTGGGGGGTGGGGGGGTGGTGGCAGGGGTAAAAGGCAACAGTGTTAGGCAGGTATATGAATGCACGCCATTGGTTGCGCGTGCATTGCAGAGGTTAAGGTTAGGGCTGGATTCACTTGGGGATATGGGGGAGGGGGGGATATGGGGGAGGGGGGATATGGGGGAGGGGGGATATGGGGGAGGGGGATATGGGGGATATGGGGATATGGGGGAGGGGGGATATGGGGGATATGGGGGAGGGGGGATATGGGGGATATGGGGGAGGGGGGGATATGGGGGAGGGGGGATATGGGGGATATGGGGGAGGGGGGATATGGAGGAGGGTGGATATGGGGGAGGGGGGATATGGGGGATATGGGGGAGGGGGGATATGGGGGATATGGGGGAGGGGGGATATGGGGGATATGGGGGAGGGGGGATATGGGGGATATGGGGGAGGGGGGATATGGGGGATATGGGGAGGGGGGATATGGGGATATGGGGAGGGGGGATATGGGGGAGGGGGATATGGGGGATATGGGGGATATGGGGGAGGGGGGTTATGGGGGATATGGGGGAGGGGGGATATGGGGGATATGTGGGAGGGGGGATATGGGGGATATGGGGAGGGGGGATATGGGGGATATGGGGGAGGGGGGGATATGGGGGAGGGGGGTATATGGGGGAGGGGGGATATGGGGGAGGGGGGATATGGGGGAGGGGGGATATGGGGGATATGGGGAGGGGCGATATGGGGGATATGGGGGAGGGGGGTATATGGGGGATATGGGGGAGGGGGGGATATGGGGGAGGGGGGTATATGGGGGAGGGGGGGATATGGGGGAGGGGGGATATGGGGGATATGGGGAGGGGGGATATGGGGGATATGGGGAGGCTCACCCTGCCTGCTCTGACGAGGTCGTTCACCTTCTTGTGGCACTGGGTGCCTGTCCGTGGAGTTAGGGCCACAGCGGTGACGGCCTCTGCCACCTCCCTCCACAGACGCCGGCTGTGGCGTGGGGCAACTCTGCGGCCGTGCCCGGGATACAGGGCGTCCCTCCTCTGCTCCACCGCGTCCAGGAGCGCCTCCACATCGCGTGACTCGAACCTCGGGGCTGAGCGACGGCCAGCCATCAAGTCGGGTGTTGCATTCGGCTGTTCCGGTCGGGTGGGGGGGAGCTGCGCGGCCTTATGAGCCGTCACGCCGTGCAGCGCGTATGACACTGCACGGCGTGAACCACTGCGCAAGCGCGGATCCCGTTACGTCGCTGCTAGCCCATTTCGGGCCGCAGACTATCGGCCCATTTTTATGACGTGACGCAAGTGGGATTTGCGCCGTTTTTTGCGCCGATCGGCGGACTTTCCGCCGATAATGGAGAATTTCGCCCCAGGAACCAAATGTCTGATGAGACTGAAAACATGTTGAAAGCATATAAAAGGACACAGAGCCATCAGAGCTAAGATGATGATCCTAGTGGTGCAGTACAGGCAGGCTGAAGAAGATAAAGGTTTGATTCAGAAACTGAGAATAGGCAAAGATACAATTACAGCAGCTGTTAATGTTAATTGAAGACAACATTGGGGGATCTAATCCAATGTGTGCCATTGTTGGTGAAGACTGTGCCCTTGAAACGTGGATTGATTTTGTGCTACTGTCAGTAAGCGATCAGGCTAAATCCTAGAAGAAGACAAGCTCAGATTATTTTTAAGGGAGACAGTGTTTTGAAGATTGTTGACATAGATGGCTGAGTGGACTTCTGAGACAAGATTAGTTGTGCCTGCCCTTTAATGTGCATTTAATAGTTAACAATCAACCACAATTTTGCTAATAATTCATGTTTAACTTCAGCTGATTCTGGGTTTTAAAGTGTCCTGATTACCCAAGATAATAATGTTTTCTTTATTTGATTTTTGTGTAGTAACGTTTATTTTGTTTAAACTATGGAATCATGTGGTTTCATTCTTTCAGTATATAACTGGGATTTTTGCATTTTTAAAGAAAGGTTGCTGGACCGAGATGATAACAAAGCATTACATGATAGATTACTTCCTCAAGCTCCAAGTCTGGAAGATCTTCCAACCTTTCTTAACTCTGCATGAACTCGGTCTTCAATCTGAGCTTGAGTGCCCAACCATGTTCTGTGTGGTGAATGACAGAGTCAGCGTTTTCTGTGCTTGAGGTGCAGGCCTAATTGATTCTCTCTCTTGTTCTCTACCTCTCAATTGGCTGCAGACCATACAAGACAAAGCCTGACTATGATATTTGTGGATTTATAGAGAATCTTGTAGCCTGATCTCAAAATGGCTTTCTCCACCCTCTTCCCTATGGCAACAGGGCACACACTGGCTTTCCTACTTGGATGCAAAGTCAGTCAGTTATCTTTGATGCTAACTCTTTTTCATCTAAGAAGTAAACGGATTGGTGGCATGGTGGCACAGTAGTTAGCACTGCTGCCTCACAGCACCAGGGAACTGGGTTCAGTTCCGGCCTTGGGTTACTGTCTGTGTGGAGTTTGCATTTTCTCCCCGTGTCTGCGTGGGTTTCCTCCGGGTGATCCGATTTTCTTCCATGCTCCAAAGATGTGCAGATTAGGTGGACTGGCCGTACTAAATTACCCATTAGCGTCCAAAGATGTGTAGGTTAGATGGAGCTACAGAGAGAGGGACAACTTAATAGCTTTAACACCTTTCTGGGACTTTGGTAGACTCACTGTAGACTTAGAAACTACCGTCATTTTCCCACGTATGAAATCTTGCACCTACCTCTCAAAAAAGCAAGCTGAGCCTTCTTCAGATCTCAAACAGCTAAGCCAACCACGTTTACTGTCATGTAAATTCCAGCAAAGGTCACATGGTCCCTTTCATCTACCCTACATTTAAAGCTACAGTCCGAAAATGTCATGGAGGGGGCAGGTTCTCCATTGGCTGATGCCTGAATCAGATATCGCCAGCCAACGGTACCCCTGGCAGCAGGGAGGGGTACCATGGCCAGGGCCAGAGACCCCCATGGTGCCGGATACCAACGGTGCCATGGGTGCAGGGATTGGGGGGACATGCTGGGGCAGAGTCTGCAGTACCAGCTGGGGCCATCGTGGAGCCCGGCGGACCTGGTTGGGCACTGCAGCACCATGCTAACATGTAGGCCTTTCACCCCCTGCAGACAATGGATATTGGAGCTCAACAAGCGAAGGTGGCCCTGGTGGATACATTGCGGTTGTACAAGCTGAAGCGGCTTGAGGAGGTGGAAGCTGCAGCAGCGGAGCTTGCCCCAGAGAAACAGGAGGCAGCCACTGAGAATGGAGAGCCGGCCGCCAACAGGCCGAGGAGAAGGAGGAGTGTGGTAAACCACTGTGTTCTGATATTAGAGGTTGTACGGTAGAACCTGCACTACAGGTTCGCCTGTGGCCCCTGCATGCTAGCTCCACCCAGGAGGCGGGGTATAAACATGCAGGTCCTTCAGCTCGCAGTCATTTCGCCAGTTGCTGTGGGAGGCCACACATCTGATACTAATAAAGCCTCAGTTTGGATTCAACTTCGTCTCCAGTCAAATTGATCGTGCCTCAATCTATTAGTATCAGATTCAGAAAATGGACGTCCGTATTAAACCAGATCGCCTGCAGCTGGACCCACACTCAAGCGTCGCCAGAAAGGACTTCCAGCACTGGCTAGCTTGTTTTGAAGCATATATCAACGCGGCGCCGACCCCTGTTCCAGAGGCTCAGAAGATCCAGATCTTATACTCCAGGCTCAGCTCCAAAGTCTTCCCGCTGATCCAGGATGCGCCAAACTATGCCGAAGCCATGACTCGACTCAAGGACAATTACGAGCAGAAGACAAATACGCTCTTCGCCAGGCACGCGCTCGCAACTCGTGCTCAACTACCTGGTGAGTCCATCGAAGACTTCTGGAGGGCCCTAATCCCACTAGTTTGCGACTGTGACTGCCAGGACGTTACAGCTAAGGAGCACTCAGATCTCCTTATGCGGGACGCTTTTGTGACTGGGATTGGGTCTGATGTTACCAGGCAGCGGCTCCTAGAAAGGGCCACGCGCGATTTTGCAGAGACTAAAACACTAGCGCTCTCTATGACGGTCGCCCTGCGCAATGTCCAGTCCTACGCCCCCAATCACGCAGCCCACTCCTCCTACGCTTCATGGGCCCCACAGGCAGCCGTCCCAGAGGGGCGCTACCCACCCAATACGCCTGCGCTACGCGCCAGCCAGCGAACCCCGGGGGGCTCCGATGCTACTTTTGCGGCCAGCAAAAACACCCCCGCCAATGCTGCCCGGCCCGTGCTGCCCTTTGTAAGGCCTACGGGAAGAAGGGCCACTTCGCTGTGGTATGCCAGGCCCGCTCAGTGGCCGCGGTCGCCCCCAACCTCTTCAGTAACGACCAGTGGGCACCGCCATCTTCTCCGCCGCACAAGACATGCGTTTCGTGGGCACCACCATCTTGCTGCACCCCCGCAATGTGCATTCCATGGGTGCCGCCATTTTGTAACCCCCAGGATCTCCGGGCGCCGCTATCTTGTCTACCCCTCAGCACATGGACACCAACGGCATTCCAGGACCGGGACTCAACGGCCGTCCCATTACCCGACGATCAACCAAGGCTCGCCTCCATGTCACTCAACCAGTCTCGACCACATAACCTGACCAACGCATCCACCAGCGTGAAAATCGACGGCCATGTGACCTCCTGCCTGCTGGACTCCGGGAGCACCGAAAGCTTCATACACCCGGATACGGCAAGGTGCTGCTCCATTAAGGTACACCCCGCCAATCAAAAAATCTCCCTGGCCTCCGGATCCCATCGCGTAGTGATCCGGGGGTACTGTACGGTCACGCTCACGGTCCAGGGCATAGAGTTCCACGGCTTCCGCCTCTATGTTCTCTCTAATCTCTGCGCTGCACTTATCCTCGGCCTGGACTTCCAGTGCAACCTCCAGAGCCTGACCCTTAAATTTGGCGTACCTTACCACCCCTCACTGTGTGCGGCCTCGCGACCCTAAAGGTCGACCCACCTTCCCTCTTTGTCAATCTAACTCCAGATTGCAAACCCGTCGCCACCAGGTGCAGACGGTACAGAACCCATGATAAGGCCTTCATCAGGTCCGAGGTCCAGCAGTTGCTTCGGGAAGGCATCATCGAGGCCAGCAACAGCCCCTGGAGAGCTCAAGTGGTAGTGGTTAAATCTGGGGAGAAAAACCGAATGGTCGTGGACTACAGCCAGACCATCAACAGGTACACGCAGCTCGATGTGTACCCCCTCCCACGCATATCTGACATGGTTAACCAGATTGCACAGTACCGGGTCTTCTCAACGGTGGACCTGAAATCCGCCTCCCACCAGCTCCCCATCCGTAAATCGGACGGTCCATACACCGCCTTCTAGGCAGACGGCCATCTATATCACTTTCTTAGGGTCCCCTTCGGCGTCACTAACGGGGTCTCGGTCTTCCAAAGGAGAATGGACCGAATGGTCGACCGGTACGGTTTGCGGGCCACGTTTCCGTACCTAGACAATGTCACCATCTGCGGCCATGATCAGCAGGACCATGACGTCAACCTTGCTAAATTTCTCCACACTGCCACCCCCCTCAACCTCACATATAACAAGGAGAAGTGTGTGTTCCGCACAAACCGCTTAGCCATCCTCGGCTATGTGGTCCAGAACGGAGTTCTGGGGCCCAGTCCCGACCCCATGCGCCCCCTCATGGAGCTCCCCCTTCCCCACTGCCCCAAAGGCCTTAAACGTTGCCTGGGGTTCTTTTCATATTACGCGCAGTGGGTCCCAAACTATGCGGACAAGGCCCGCCCACTCATACAGTCCATTCACTTCTCCCTGACGGCCGAGGCCCAACAGGCCTTCGCCCGGATCAGAGCTGATATTGCCAAAGCTGGGATGCATGCTGTAGATGAAACACTGCCCTTCCGAGTAGAAAGTGACGCATCAGACGTCGCCCTGGCCGCCACCCTCAATCAGGCAGGCAGACCCATGGCATTCTTTTCCTGCACCCTCCAATCCTCTGAAATTCGGCATTCATCCGTCGAAAAAGAGGCCCAGGCTATCGTTGAGGCTGTGCGGCATTACCTGGCCGGCAGGAAATTGGAGGCATTACCTGGCTGGCAGGAAATTCACTCTCCTCACTGACCAACGGTCGGTAGCCTTCATGTTCAACAACACACAGCGGGGCAAGATCAAAAATGATAAAATCTTGCGGTGGAGAATTGAGCTCTCCACCTATAATTACGAGATTAAGACCATAAGACCATAAGACATAGGAGCGGAAGTAAGGCCATTCGGCCCATCGAGTCCACTCCACCATTCAATCATGGCTGATTTCAACTCCATTTACCCGCTCTCTCTCCATAGCCCTTAATTAAGTATCGCCCTGGCAAACTCAACGAGCCCCCAGATGCGTAGGGGCAGCACGGTAGCCTTGTGGATAGCACAATTGCTTCACAGCTCCAGGGTCCCAGGGTCCCAGGTTCGATTCCGGCTTGGGTCACTGTCTGTGCGGAGTCTGCACATCCTCCCCGTGTGTGCGTGGGTTTCCTCCGGGTGCTCCGGTTTCCTCCCACAGTCCAAAGATGTGCAGGTTAGGTGGATTGGCCATGATAAATTACCCTTAGTGTCCACGATTGCCCTTAGTGTTGGGTGGAGTTACTGGGTTATGGGGAGAGGGTGGAGGAGGTGTTGACCAAGGGTAGGGTGCTCTTTCCAGGAGCCGGTGCAGACTCGATGGGCCGAATGGCCTCCTTCTGCACTGTAAATTCTATGATAATCTATGATAATCTATGAGACGCCCTATCCCGAGGTACATGTGCCAGCGCACAGGTAGACTGACTCTGGGCCCTGCACGACAGCCTTTGTCACCCAGGGGTCACATGGTTGTACCATTTCATTAAGGCACGAAATTTGCCCTACTCCGTCGAGGAAGTAAGGACAATCACCAGGGCCTGCCAGGTCTGTGCGGAGTGCAAGCCGCACTTCTACCGGCCGGACCGCGTGCGCCTGGTGAAGGCCTCCCGCCCCTTTGAACACCTCAGCGTGAATTTCAAAGGCCCCCTCCCCTCCACCCATCGACACACATATTTCCTCAGTGTGATCGACGAATACTCCCGGTTCCCCTTCGCCATCCCTTGTTCCGAGATGACGTCTGCCACTGTCATTAAAGCCCTTAATTCCATCTTCACTCTGCGGCTTCCCCGCCTACATCCACAGTGACAGGGGATCCTCATTCATGAGTGATGAGCTACGTCAGTTCCTGCTCAGCAGGGGTATCGCCTCCAGCAGAACGACAAGCTACAACCCCCGGGGAAACGGACAGGTAGAAAGGGAGAATGGGACGGTATGGAGGGCCATCCAGCTGGCCCTATGGTCCAGAAACCTCCCGGCCTCCCACTGGCAAGAGGTCCTCCCTGATGCTACTAACAATACACCACATGAACGTCTTTATGCCTTCCCCAGGAAGTCCACATCCGGGATATCGCTCCCGACTTGGCTCACAGCTCCGGGAACCGTGCTTCTCTGTAAACATGTGCGGCTCCACAAGGCGGACCCGTTGGTGGAGAGGGTGCACTTGCTCCACGCAAACCCACAGTATGCCTACGTGGCGTTCCCCGACGGCCGCCAGGATACCGTCTCCCTCAGGGACCTAGCACCAGCAGGTTCCACCCCCACACCACCCCCGTCGCCCCCGGCGCCACCCTCCCCTGTCGCTCCCATCACCACCCAACCTAGGACCGTCGATGAAGAGGATTTCGGCACGCTCCCGGAGTCAACTTCGACCACGTCTGCGCCAACATCGCCGTTGCCACTTCGTCGATCTCAAAGGACCATCAAGGCACCGGACTGGCTGAAACTCTGACCGGCTCGCCGGATGCCAAGAGACATTATTTTTTGCTGCTCTGTAAATATTAAAATTTCTGATTTTATACAGTTATCCACCACCCCCACCGGACTCAATTTTTAACAGGGGGTGAATGTGGTAGACTACTCTGTTCTGATATTAGAGGTTGTACTGTAGAACCTGCACTACAGGTTCGCCTGTGGCCCCTGCATGATAGCTCCGACCAGGAGACGGGGTATAAATATGCGTGTCTCCAGCTCGCAGCCATTTTGCCAGCTGCTGTGGGAGGCCACACATCTGATACAAATAAAGCCTCAGTTTGGATTCAACTTCGTCTTCAGTCAAATTGATCGTGCCTCAAGAGGAGGTGTAAAGGAGGCACTGCATGAGGCCTTGCGTGCTCCAGTCATTCGAGGACCTGCCAGACAAGGGTATGCCATCAAAGACTCTGGCTGAGTAGGAGGACAGTGAGACATATCTGCCAAGTAATGGTGCACCTGTCACCTTGGGGGAATGAGGGTGCACACCCGACCCTGGTGGCAGTCAAGGTGACGATCGCCCTGAACATTTACGCCATAGGCTCCTTCCAGGCACCGAGTGGGGAGCTGTCTGGGATCTTAGGTAGTCCCTGGCTCTGCGATTGAGTCTCCACAATCGATGGGACTGTCCGTTCCGGAAGCCCAAAACCCGTCTGTACGGCAGCTAATCACTGGGGTCGACCTGCCCTCCAACCGTCCGTCCCCTCAGGAGTTCCTACCTCCACCTGCTGTACCGGACACACGTGTGTGGTGCGCATCAGGTAGTGTCCCAGGATCCTCTTCACTAAAGTGCCCAACTGAGGTGAGTGTCTCTGGGATGGCGGAGAGTGTTGGAGAAAGCTGTGACAGGAATTGCGTGTCATCCTCGGACTCCGGCTCCAGGGTGTCCTGGGTCTCGGGTCCATGGCTCACATCCGTGTCAGTGTCCTCATCGCTGCTAGGCACATGGGGCTCTGATTGTGGGCTGAGGCTGGAGGCGGGGGACACCAGAAGAGCCCACCCCATCACCAGCAGCTCCTGCAAGACATAAGACAAGGCGCATGATTAGACCGCAGGGGGGGACGGGTGGGGGGGATGGAGCAGGGTTGCGGGGATCGTGTGGGAGTGCTGTGAAGGTGGTGAGGGGATGAAGCATGTGGTGTGGGTGTGAGGGTGGTTTGGGGGTGGTGTGGGGTTAGTTGCCACATATGGCATGGGGAACCGCAACTCAGCAGGGTCTCATTTCCTTGGCCGATGCCAATCTCCACCCTGGGGACTGCCCTTTCTTCAGGGCCTACCGACCACATCCAGTGCCCTCTGCTCTGACGCGGTGAAGGGTCGCAGGTCCGACGGTCCCCCTCCAGTCATCTCCCGCTCCTGACAGTTATGGGTGGCCTTCTGCTGGGGGTGGGGGGAAACAGAAAACACACAGTGTGAGACAGTCTGATGCATGCAGCCCAGGGTGGATAGCTGGTGGCTTCAGTGGGCAGGGCACCTGGCCATGGCGGCCAGTATGGGTGCCAGCATGTGGTTCAGGGTGGGGGCTTGGATGCCCTTCGGGTGGGGGGATGTGTTGGGTTATGGGTATGTGGGATAGGAGTTGGTGCCAGGTGCACTGTGCTGCCTGGCCATCCTGAGAAGGTTTTGCAGTTTCTTCCGGCACTGTTGTCCAGTCCATGGTGTGGCTCACGTCGCTTACAGCCTCTGCCACCTGCGCCCAGGCACGGCAAACAGTGGTGGTTGGCAGCCTCCTTCCTGGGCTGGAATACTGAGTTGCCCGTCTCGCCCCCATGGCATCTAGCACGGTGTCAAGCTCGGTGTCTGTAAAATAGGGTGCCGCTCTCCTCGCTGCCATCTTGTTGGCTGAGATGGTGTGTGTGGGGAGTGAAGTGTGTATATGCGGCTGCAGCTTGTTGGCTTCCTGAGTGTCAATGGCGAATCTGGGTAGTCCTGCTCCATTTCCCATTTGAATCGATTGTGCTCCACGTGGCACCGGTGCTAGCCCCTCAACAGTCATGAATTGGTCCAGGTGCGGTGCTAGTTTTGCTGTCGTAGAACTCTGCAAATCCTGCTCCAGCATCAACCCTTAGCCTCAAGAACGGAGAATTCCATCACATATTCTTATAAACCAATAAATCTTGAAATATAACAATCTTATGAAATTGCAACTGTAATATAACGTGAGATATCGCATAAGTTCCACACAAACTTTGTTAAAAGAAATGTGTACTGTCATTGCTGACGCCACATTATAAACACAACAGGCTAAAGTTTCCACTGTTAGATATTTACAGTAAAATTATAAACCTTTATACACAGCCTTATAATTACGCTATAAATAAATAGTAGAAATGTTCTTGCTGCATAGTTGCAGAACACAATACGTTGGAGAAATGATCATTTAACTGAACTATATGATAAGCAATGAACATTATCCATAAGATTTACATTTGAATAAAATTCATTGATCAGACACTGTTGAATATAACAGTTATCCCATGATTAAGAAAAAAACAAATAATCCATGTAGAAAATATACATTAATGAATTGTCTCAGTTTTGTTGATAAATTTTAAATAATACAACTGCACTAGCTTCCTATTCTGTTTGTACCACAAATGGGGAATAGATATAATTAAAGATAATGCTATATTAATCAAAAAATCTCAGCCTTGACAGTTTTGACAAAGGGTCATCTGGCCTCAGAACGTTAGCTCTTTTCTCCCCCGACAGATGCTGCCAGACCTGCTGAGAATTTCCAGCATTTTCTCTTTTGGTTTCAAATTCCAGCATCGGCAGTTATTTGCTTTTATCCATGTTATATTAATCAGACTTGCTATATCGTAAATAATTCACGCTAATTTTCTGTGAACTGGCAGTCATATCTCCAGAAGATTTTTCCCCATCTTGTAAATGTTCTTCAGTGGGAATTAAGGAAAACGTTGGAGGCTGATGCAGAATTAGCAAACTTACCTCGTCAAGGAGCTAGTTACAATATAACTGATTCTGGTACACTTTACAATAACAAAAATCGCTGCCCTCAGAGACACTTCCTTTCCATTGCTTCTCAAACTATCAATTTGGTTATCATAGATTTTTTGGAGAATCTCATTTCATTGTTCTGAAGAGGGAGTTTGGTACTTGAAAACTAATCTCATTTTACAATCTTGGTTAAATTATGTTAGCAACAGATTACAGAATAAGAACAAAATGATATAATTGTCGGATTCTTGCATTGATAATAGAATGCAGATACTTTCACTCAAGCAATCAAAGCGTAGACCTTAATTTAACAATGTCAATCCCTTTGTCTTCTATGATTGTACAAATATACATAAATTCTAGCCACAAGACACTCCACACAGAGATGTACGTCTATTTTTAAAAAAAATTATTTGAATGAAAATAGACAATTCGTATTGTAAATCGTATTTATCTTGACCTAAAATTGTCATCTGAATGTACCTTTCATTTAAGTCTTTCCCTTTGCAACTGCATTCGCCTCAAATGAACCAGTTCATCAGCTACATCTGAACCCTTCTATTCAGACCAGGAATATTCAAAGCAATATTTTTAAAAGAAATACACCATGGAGCTGTTACGATTTAGCAAAATTTATGCAAATACATTGTTTTCTATTGATTGCTACAGATTGGTACATTTCTATCAGTTATTTTTAAATGTGCATATTTTGAAGTGACGCCATTTGGTGTCACCCAGGCAACACTGTCTCTGAATGAAAGCACCATCTGGGGTTAGAAAGTATAGTGGAATAATGCCAATTGGCATCTATTCTGATGGGAACATTATACTGCTATAAATAATAAGGCTTAAAAATCAGAAAATAGACTATAAATGCAATTATAATACAATAGTTACAATCAAAATCAGTAACAACTAAATGTATGCTAAAATTTTACAATGTTGATTTTTAAAAAATCTACATAGAATTTGTTTGTGTTATTATATACTCCATATTACCTCTGTATATAGTTTTTCATGCTGGATATGGACGTTGTGCTGATGATATAAGCATGATGATCTAGCTGAATGCTAGCCACCCTTGTGTAGTTCTTCTGCTACAATATTCTTGAGGGTTGACAGCTGTCACCCTCTCACTGTAGTTAAAGAAAATGGACCCTGGCATGCTTTCGGCTTTACTAATCAAGTCTACTGGTTCACATGATTTTTGATGGCACTGAATTCAGCAACGAAAGATGAGATGGTTTCGCTGTAGTCTGATGAAAATGGTTGTAAGCTTTCAATCAATAGGTAGCTTTGGCTTTAAAGAAGAAAGAAATTGTCAATAGTGAAAAGTAGAAGTGAGCGTCCAAGAATATTTCCATTTTTCACAATCTTTTCCAATAACATTTTCTATCTATTTTCCCCAATGTAGATGTGTTTGCCAGGCCACACAAGTGAATACTTGTTGTTGTAAAATGTGTGTCGTTCAGGAGGTCTTATGAACAGGTTTGATGTGCTGTTAGGTGAATTGAACATTCTGAATTCTCCCTCTGTGTACCCGAGCAGGCACCGGAATGTGGTGTTAGTGTAAGCCTACTTGTGACAATAAAGATTATTTTTTTAAAAGTCTTGGGTAGTTTAGCAGTAAGTGTTTATTAACTACTCGTTACTTTGTACATATATACAGTATAAGATTTAAGCTGTCTCCATGCTTACATCTGCACATGTTTCCGGCCAGCACAAGAATTTCTTCTAGACCCAGGTCATGTGTTCCTTTATGTCAGAGTGTGACGATACTGTGATGCTCTGGAGGCTTTATTATTCCTCCAGGTCTTGGCTGAATGACAGTTGGAGGAGTGGATAAACCTTGAAGAATAGGAAGTTGTTCTGGATGTGGTTCTTCTGTGTTTGGTCATCATCTTCAATTTCTCTCCAATGTATAGTGGGAGGATCACCTCCAGGAATAGGAGGAGGTTCCTCCTGACTGTATCTTCTGGTGTACTGACAAGGTATGGCTGTGGCTGGTCATTGTCTCTCTGGATAATTACACTCTCTCTATCAAGGTCCTTAATCCAGACTCTGTCGGCCTTGTGTAAATGTGGCAGGTGTCTGGTGCGGTAATGTTTGTTATTGGTAGAAGCCTGCTTCTACCAGTAGGACCGCTCTTTCTTTTGGATGCTTTGGTAATCTTGGCTGCTAACCAGTTTATTTGGCTGGATCGGGAGTTGTGCAGTGTCTTCTGTGCTTCAGGAGTTCAGGAGATAAGCCACATTGTCTGGGGGGGGGGGGGGGGGGGGGGGGGGAGTTGTTGTTCTTCCTCAGGGAAATTTTATTGTGTGGACCCCTCTCTCTGCCTTCCCTTCGACTCTGGTTATCTTGGGTAGCTGGCCTGGGTCTGGAAGCCATAAGTGATTGCAATTGGATGAAGTATTTGTTTGTTAGTTGTGGACTGTTATCCAACCCTATCTGGTCTGGGATGTGTTGTTTTGCAAATATCTCCTTCCACGCTTTTATCACCACCTCTGTTGTTGTGTACAACTGATTCACCTCAATCCATCACGAGAGACAGTCCTGCACAATGAAGAAAGATCTACCATTGTAAACAAATAAATCAATTCTCAACCGGACCCTGGTTGGAAACAAATATAGGGTATGGGGTTCCCTCTGGTCCTGCTTGTGTGCCACACACACCTGGCAGTTTGCTATCATGTCCTCAGTTGCCCTTGAAATGCCTGGCCAACACATTGCAGTTTGGACCCATGCCCTGCATTTGGTAGAGCCCAGGTGTTCCTGGTGTTTTTTTTGGAGGAACTCCAGCTAAAGGGAGGCTGGAATTCCCAGATGATCATTGTATACCAGCAGATCATTGACGGTTCTGCTGTTCAAAGCAAGTTTTTATGATACTACTACTCAGTCTAATTGCGGGCTTATGCCTCATCTCACATTTATTCCAGACAGATTTGCAGGAGTTTTGCTGTGGTAGCCGGCAGATGTCCTCTCACCATTTGGGAATATGATTCAAGCTGCTCAATAGGTTGACTTCATATCTTGTTGGAAGGTCCACTGTGGCCCAGGAAAATGTGTCCACGGTTGTTTTTCCCCCTGAACATACTGTCTCATAAGCGAAGCTCGTGAGATGTAGATGGAACCTCTGGACTCTGGGGGGCATCTTTTCCAGCTCCTTCTCATCCAGCAGTGAGACCAGTGGCTTATTGTCTGTTTCAATGATGACCTTTATAATTTAGTCTGAAAACGTCTCACATGCCCATCTGATTATCAGTGCTTCTTTTTCGATCAGGGCGTATCTTGTCTCTATGTCTGACAGTCCTCTGGATGCATAATACACTGGTCAGTGACATCAGTCCAGTTTTCCCTGAAAGAAGACTGCTCCAAGGTCTACGGACAAAGCATTTACTGCTTTGGTGTTGGGCAGGGATGCCTCAGAGTGGGTCAGGATGTTGGTTGGGAACAGATGGCTGTGTTGCAACCAAATACGCGTCCTCGGTGCATGTTCCAGCACCATGACTGATCTTTCTCAAAAAGATGCCACAGGGGTTCTGTGACCTGTGCCTGATTGGGTAAAAAAATTGCCAACTGGTTCACCATGCTCAGGAACCTCCGGATGTCTGGAATCAAGAATGTGGTTGGGAGCTTGCTGATAGATTTTGTTTTCTATGTGTCTGCCATGATGCCTTTGTTGCTAATGATGTGCTCTATCAACCAAAAAAAGGTCTTGGAGAATTTGAATTGTTCATTCCGTGTCAGCTCTGCTTCCTGCAAGTGTTCTGGGTCCATTGTAAGCCTTTTATCATGGTCTTCCACTATTGTGCTGTGGACTGAAACATTGTCCACATGGTAAATGACACGTCTAGGTAATGTGAAATGCTTGCTTCATGAGGGATAGGCTACTTTTCATGGGGTGATCAGGCCGATGGGCTCGACATCCTCCCTCATGTAATCCTGTATGCGGCCCTCAGTCACCACAATTCATTAATGAGTTTTGGAAACTCCTTTTTAAATTTTGAAGCAGACTCTTGCTGGTTAACTTCATCAATTTTCTTTAGCAGCTTGGGGTCAAATGGGCTTTTCAGCTTAAAAGGAAGCAAAGGCTTGATTGTGGACATTGAACAGGCTCTCTCGTATTCTTTGGTCCTTGTACCCGAGTGTCGCCTGCAGAGTACCTTTCACTGGGGGTTTGGTGCCACCTGGTCCATAGAGTTGTGTTGGGAGTGGCATCAGCCATTGGGTCACCAGCCATGATTCTTTGTCAGAGAGGACTGTAACACTGGCTCTCATATCTAATTTAAAGTTTGTGAGCTGACCATTATACAAGATGCCTGCATGCCAGAGTGGACATTCCTGATCTGTTGCCTCAGCCAAGAAGCATGGTAGAAAGAATATAAGAGCAGGGAGGTTATTGTGGAGCTCTTTAAAATCTGATTAAGCCACAGCTGGAGTACTGTGTGCAGTTCTGGTCGCCACATTGTGGGAAGGAAGTGATTGTACTAGAAAGGGTGAAGAGGAAATTCACCAGGATATTGCCTGGGCTGGATGGTTTCAGCTATCAAGATAGGTTGGTTAGGCTGGGGTTGTTCTCCTTAGAGCGGAGAAGGCTGAGGGGGGACCTAGTTGAGGTGTATAAAATTTATGAGGAGCATGGAAAGAAAGGAACTTTTCCCCTTGGCAGAGGGGTCAGTAACCAGATTTAAAGTAAGTGGCAGGAAGTTTATAGGGGATGTGAGGAAGAGCTTTTTCATCCAGCGGGTAGTGGGAATCTGGAACCCACTGCATGTAAGGGTGGTAGGAGCGGGTATCCTCACAACATTTAAGAAGCTGAGCACTTGAAAGGCTACGGAGTAAGTGTTAGAAAACAGGATTAGAGTAAAGAGGTGTTTGATGGCCATCATGCACATGATGAGTTAAAGGGTCTCTTTTCATGCTTAAAAAACTCAATGATTCTCAATGACATGGTTGTGTTTCCTCTTGGTGTGGTACCTTGGCTTTGTGAATTGGTTTGGAAGCACCTGCGCGCCTGGTTGTGTTAGCTTTACATAGCTTTCCGAAAATATCCTATGCGGTTGCAATTAAAACATTGTGCTGATTCTGCCAGATATTGATCATGCCTGTGAGGCTGCTTGGCTCCTCAATGCCAGCATGGTTTCCCACCCTCTAGTGGTCAGTTGGAGCAATACTTCCCTTGGTCTGTAGTGCCCCTGCTCCTCTGCTGTTTAGCTCGCTGGACAGTGGGTGTTTCCCTGTACCATGGCTTGCTTTCACCCCTTAAGATGGATCTGTGCTGAAAATAGATTTTAGGTTGCCCATTCTGAATGGCCTTTTCAAAGGTTAAATCTTCCTCAGCCTGAAACATATATACGAGGTTAAAGTCCAACAGGTTTGTTTCGATGTCACTAGCTTTCGGAGCGCTGCTCCTTCCTCAGGTGAATGAAGAGGTCTGTTCCAGAAACACATATATAGACAAATTCAAAGATGCCAAACACTGCTAGGAATGCGAGCATTAGCAGGTGATTAAATCTTTACAGATCCAGAGATGGGGTAACCCCAGGTTAAAGAGGTGTGAATTGTACCAAGCCAGGACAGTTGGTAGGATTTTGCAGGCCAGATGGTGGGGGATGAATGTAATGCGACATGAATCCCAGGTCCCGGTTGAGGCCGCACTCATGTGTGCGGAACTTGGCTATAGGTTTCTGCTCGGCGATTCTGCGTTGTCGCGGGTCCTGAAGGCCGCCTTGGAGAACGCTTACCCGGAGATCAGAGGCTGAATGCCCTTGACTGCTGAAGTGTTCCCCGACTGGAAGGGAACATTCCTGCCTGGTGATTGTTGCGCGATGTCCGTTCATTCGTTGTCGCAGCGTCTGCATGGTCTCGCCAACGTACCACGCTTCGGGACATCCTTTCCTGCAGCGTATGAGGTAGACAACGTTGACCGAGTCGCACGAGTATGTACCGCGTACCTGGTGGGTGGTGTTCTCACGTGTAATAGTGGTATCCATGTCGATGATCTGGCACGTCTTGCAGAGATTGCCATGACAGGGTTGTGTGGTGTCGTGGTCACTGTTCTGAAGACTGGGTAGTTTGCTGCAAACAATGGTTCGTTTGAGGTTGCGCGGTTGTTTGAAGGCAAGTAGTGGGGGTGTGGGGATGACCTTGGCAAGATGTTCATCGTCATCAATGACGTGTTGAAGGCTGTGAAGTTTCCGTTCATTCGTTGTCGCAGCGTCTGCATGGTCTCGCCAATGTACCACGCTTCGGGACATCCTTTCCTGCAGCGTATGAGGTAGACAACGTTGGCCGAGTCGTCGTTCATTGATGACGTCATTGATGACGATGAACATCTTGCCAAGGTCATCCCCACACCCCCACTATTTGCCTTCAAACAACCGCGCAACCTCAAACGAACCATTGTTTGCAGCAAACTACCCAGTCTTCAGAACAGTGACCACGACACCACACAACCCTGTCATGGCAATCTCTGCAAGACGTGCCAGATCATCGACATGGATACCACTATTACACGTGAGAACACCACCCACCAGGTACGCGGTACATACTCGTGCGACTCGGCCAACATTGTCTACCTCATACGCTGCAGGAAAGGGTGTCCCGAAGCGTGGTACGTTGGCGAGACCATGCAGACGCTGCGACAACGAATGAACGGACATCGCGCAACAATCACCAGGCAGGAATGTTCCCTTCCAGTCGGGGAACACTTCAGCAGTCAAGGGCATTCAGCCTCTGATCTCCGGGTAAGCGTTCTCCAAGGCGGCCTTCAGAACCCGCGACAACGCAGAATCGCCGAGCAGAAGCTTATAGCCAAGTTCCGCACACATGAGTGCGGCCTCAACCGGGACCTGGGATTCATGTCGCATTACATTCATCCCCCACCATCTGGCCTGCAAAATCCTACCAACTGTCCTGGCTTGGTACAATTCACACCTCTTTAACCTGGGGTTACCCCATCTCTGGATCTGTAAAGATTTAATCACCTGCTAATGCTCGCATTCCTAGCATTGTTTGGCATCTTTGTATTTGTCTATATATGTGTTTCTGGAACAGACCTCTTCATTCACCTGAGGAAGGAGCAGCGCTCCGAAAGCTAGTGACATCGAAACAAACCTGTTGGACTTTAACCTGGTGTTGTAAGACTTCGTACTGTGCTCACCCCAGTCCAACACCGGCATCTCCACATCATGAAACATACATGAGAGTGAATCATCCACCACTCCGACAATAATTCTGTTCCTGATTAGTTCTGGGGCGGCACGCTTACACAGTGGTTAGCAGTGCTGCCTCACGGCACCAGGGAACAGGGTTCAATTCTGCCCTTGGGTGACTGTCTGTTTGCACATTCGCCCCATGTCTGTGTGGGTTTCCTCCGGGTGCTTTGGCTTCCTCCCACAGTCGAAAGGGCAGGTTAGGAAGATTGGGCATGCTAAATTGTCCCTTTCGTGTCCAAAGTATTGTAGGTTAGGTGGGGTTGCAGATGAATGGGCCTTAGTAGGGTGCTCTTTCAGAGGGTCGGTGCAGACTCAATGGGCTAAATGGCTTCCTTCTGCGCTTTCGGAATTCTATGGTTTTATGATTGTACGTCACCGTAGTCACAGATTTCAGCCATTCTTTAAGGCTTCTAAATGGAGTGGTCAACTGGTGCTCCTGACTGTTATCCGTGTTTGTCAAATGTTCCTCTTCCAAGAATCTTGGGCGGGATTCTCCGATCGTCGATGCTGAAATCGCGTTCGGCAATCGGCCAAGAATACCCGTTTCCGACGAAATCCGAGTTCCCGACAGCATCCGTCGCGTGTGGTCAGCGGACTCAGTCCAGCGCCGCTACAGACGGGGGAGGGCCGATTCACGGGCAGGGGGGACTTTGTCAGGGGCTGGGGGCACTGTTGGGGGTGGTCCAGGGCTCGTGAGCCGGCCAAAGGCGGGGGGGCACTATTTTGCAGGCCGGGTCCATGTGTGGCCGGCACCAGGGACACGGCAATTCTCCATATATCTAAGGAATCTCCTTCTAATTGTCATTTGGTAAAACAGAACTTGAGTATTGCTAAACATAAACATTTTGTCAAAGCTGTTAACCTTGCACTCATCAGGACAATTACAAGAATACCAATGCCAGGAGAAACAGCAACTTTTTCCGTATGAGAAGAGTGTGCTGATTGGCAGAGGCATTGCCATGAAGAATGCACCAGTTGATGATGACTGACAGTCACTTTCTCCAGCATACCCAATTTTATGATTGGTCTAGGCCTTGAATGAGTCCAAACAGGTAAGGTAAGTTAGAATGTGTACAGCTTTAAATGTTGTAAAGAACACCAAGATGACGCTGCTGTTTGCTTCTTCCCAATGATGTTTCCCCTGCTACCGGTTTTGGTGGGCAGTAATGGATTCGAGATTTATTTTTTTACAATTTTCAGCAACAGCTCCCTGGTTTGACCTTTCTGAGTCTTCCCCACAATATCTAAGTATTTTCATGCCGGAAAACTGTCAATTCTTGGCTTTTGCTGGGCTTTTTAACTGCCAATTATTTTTAAATTATACATTTTTTTCTCCATCTAAGAAAGCTCGGCTGCCAGGTTTTCGGTTGCCTGCTCGGGACTC
The DNA here is from genome assembly GCF_047496885.1 of Scyliorhinus torazame. Taxonomy (NCBI): domain Eukaryota; kingdom Metazoa; phylum Chordata; class Chondrichthyes; order Carcharhiniformes; family Scyliorhinidae; genus Scyliorhinus; species Scyliorhinus torazame. Next base: position 98,435,808 of record NC_092721.1, read on the forward strand.
GGGCTGTTTGAATGCATTTTAAAATGACCGCTGCTGACTTCAAAGTTTTAAAATACTGATTCTCACCAAGAAATTATGTTTTGCTCGCCTCTGCTAAATCTGCACTCTTTGACTATTAAACATCGGCTTCCACCAGCTTCAATGGAGTCTTCGGCCTGCAGTGTGGAGTTTTATTTCTACATTTGTCTTCCGATCCTCATTTGAAGCTTTTCTCTGGTGACCTTCTTCCGCTCCTTCACTTCTGGTGCTTTTTGTCAGGTCAGAAAAGTTTTTTTTCAATCTTCCAAGTTTTACATTTCTTCGCCAGCTTCTGTGAGGTTCTGAGTTGTCCCGATAGCTGCCACCAAGTTGTAAGATGTGTGTAGTTTGGTATGTCTCAGAAAGAGATTTTGAGTATTGTATAGTTTAATGGTAAGAGTTTATTAACTACTGGCAACTCTATACATATATACATTAAAAGGTTTAAGCTAGTAACTGTCTCCATGCTTGCCTTTACACATGTCTCTGTCCAGTACAAGTCTGCTCCCTTGACTCAGGCCATGTGTTCCTTTACAGGAATGTGGACCATTACTGTACCTGGTCGCCCATCAACGCTTTTCTATGCCAGGCTCTTATGCAACACTTGCAATGAAAATATAGACTGTAAGTGACAGTTCAGCAATTAATGATAGCTCTGATGCAACAAAAACACATACATATAGTGGCTTGTCTTTATGCTGTGAATAAAATTGCTTGAATAAATTGGTACCAGGAAGTAATAGACATAGACACATTCATCATGACCTATCCTCTATAGGTCTAGATGAGCTAATGCACAGTTTTCAGAATCTCATTAGTCCAGGATGCTACATTAAAAAAAATATCAAGGTCTACTGTTCGGACTTCATATTGATTGTCTAAAGAATTGTTTCTTCTAGTAACATTGATTTTCTGTGGAGCTAATCTGATGAAGCATTTCCTGTGATTGAGGTGTTGCAACAACTTCTCATAGGTTTTGGCATAGGTAGTAGCTATTGGATGTCTATTTGTTTTTATCATGGTTTTAACTTGTAATTCCTTCTTGTATCTAAATATATTGTTTGCTGTTTTCCATTTCAATGGAACACCACTTCAATGGGACAGATGAGACAGATGGATATTTATCTTCCAAGATTGGGTTTTCAAGTCCAATGCCATTGGGTTATAAGCTTTTATTTGATAGTCTTAGTCCTTAAGCGCTAACCTTTCTACTACACAAGAATTATGAATTTTTTTCCCCACAAAATTGATCATTCATTATCCTTTTTACAGGTGGTGGATGAATAATATGTTGACTGTCAATAAAATAGCCAAGTCTCAGAATTAACAGGGCAGTTGACAAATTTATTGTGCTAACATTAGATTTCAGTTTTGGTATTTTTTGCTGTAAAAATATCTTTTTTTTCACCATCATTGTTTAAAATCTGGAAGTTATTACACATTGACTAATTTTGCAACACTGTAGTGATAGCTTTCTATTACAATAATTCATTGTTATAATCAATGAAAATATTCTATTGTTTTACATATTCTCTATATTTATTATATATTATGTGTTTTTAATATATGATATTTATAAAAGTAAACAATGAAATATGTAAAATGTATTTGAGATAACAACTTTATGTATCTTCTGTGGCATTGCTTGATCATCATTCCTAATTGTGTGTCATCATACAAATATATATCCACAAGCTTGGGCAGCGTGGTAGCATAGTGGTTAGCACTCTGGCTTCACAGCGCCAGGGTCCCAGGTTCGATTGCCGGCTTAGGTCACTGTCTGTGCGGAGTCTGTATGTTCTCCCTGTGTCTGCGTGGGTTTCCTCCGGGTGCTCCGGTTTCCTCCCACAAGTCCAGAAAGACGTGCCATTAAGTAATTTGGGCATTCTGAATTCTTCCTCTATGACCCCGAACAGGTGCCGGAATGTGCCGACTAGGGGCTTTTCGCAGTCACTTCATTGCAGTGTTAATGTAAGCCTACTTGTGACAATAAAGATTATTATTATTACATTATGGAATCCTGTCCGTAGAATTATCCACCATCCTTCAGACTGTTGCCATACATAAGAATCTATGGTCCGGAACTTTTGAGGAGGAGAAGTTGTAAATGGGTCGCCACTCCACTCCACATTTCTTCCAGGACCTTCTGAGCTGGGCTTTCCAGAAATGTGGACCACAGCAACCCTCAGCAAGTTCAGTTGTAATGGAGTACAGTAAAGGGCAGACAGGACAGTCCATTTTTATTGACATCAACTGCAGTATGATATGTTTAAAGGTTCAGTTTGAAAGTGCATGAATGGGGGAGTGGATGACTGAGTGAATGGGAAGGTTGGTGGGTAGAGAAGTGGAAGAGGTAATTTAGTAAGTGTGTGAGGTCAGTGAGATAAATGGATAGATGGGCAAGGTGTCAGTGGGTAAGATGGCAGGTGGGTGGGTAAGGTGGCAGATGGGTGAAGTGGCATGTGACTGAAATGCAAGGTGGGTGAAGTAGTAGTTTGTGGATGTAGTAGGGTGTGAGCTGGGTGAGCTACTGATGGGTAGGATGGCAGGGGAGTAAAATGGTAGTTTCGGAGTGTGGCAGGTGGGTGGGTGGGTGGATTAGTAGGTGAGTGAGATGTGAACTGGGTGAAATAGCAGTTGGGTGAAGTGCTAGGTGCATAGTGTGATAGGTGGGTCAGGTGGCAACTGGTAAGGTTGGCAGATAGATGAGGTAGTAGGTGGGTGAGCTGGTGGGTCGGTAGTGTGGAAAGTGGATGAGGTGGTAGATCGGCGAGTGGGCAAGTGAATAAGGTGGTAGTTGGTTCAGGGGCAGGTTGGGGGTCAGAATATAGTCAGCTCAGGTTAGGGGACCAGTTACTTGGTTGGGGGGGGCGGGCAGTCAGATCGGGTCGGGGTAGTTGGGGGTGTCACTGTGGCTGATTAGGGGTCAGTGATATAATTACCCAGATGCCCTTGTCCTTCATGATGGTAAAGGTTGCAAGTTTGGAGGTGCAGTTCAATATGTCCTGGTGAGTTGCTGCAGTTCATCTAGTAAAGGTTACACACTGCTGCCGCATGCTTCGATGGTGGAGGGAGTGAATGTTTAAAGTGGTGGATGGTGTGCCAATCAAGTTATCAGCTTTGTGTTGAGCTTCTTGTTTCAAAGTGTTTCAAAGAATTTACAGTGCAGAAGGAGACCATTCGGCCCATCGAGTGCACCGGCTCTTGGAACGAGCACCCCATCCAAGCCCACACCCCCACCCTATCTCCATAACCCAGTAACCCCACCCAACACTAAGGGCAATTTTTGGACACTAAGGGCAATTTAGCATGGTCAATCCACCTAACCTGCACATCTTTGGACTGTAGGAGGAAACCGGAGCACCCGGAGGAAACCCACGCACACACGGGGAGAACGTGCAGACTCAACGCAGACAGTGACCCAAGCTGGGAATCGAACCTGGGACCCTGGAGCTGTGAAGCAATTGTGCTAACCACTATGCTACCGTGCTGCCCACGTGTTGTTGGATCAGCATTAATACAAGTAAGTGGAGAGTATTCCATATCACTCCTGACCCTTGTAGGTGGTGGACAGGCTTTGTGGAGTCTGAAGGTGAGATACTCGCTGCAGAATTCCCAGCCTCTGACCTGTTCTTGTAGCCACAGTATATAGCAGGTTCAATTCAGTTTCTTGTCAATGTTAACCCCCAGAATGTTGATTGTGGGGGATTCAGATTTGGGAATGCCTTTGAATGTCAAGAGGGATTGTTAGATTTTCTCTTGTTAGAGATGATCTCTACCTAACACTTGTGTGGAGTGAATATTCCTTGTCACTTATCATAGAACATAGAACATAGAACATACAGTGCAGAAGGAGGCTGTTCGGCCCATCGAGTCTGCACCAACCCACTTAAACCCTCACTTCCACCCTATCCCCGCAACCTAATAACCCCTCCTAACCTTTTTGGTCACTAAGGGCAATTTATCATGGCCAATCCACCTAACCTGCACGTCTTTGGACTGTGGGAGGAACCCGGAGCACCTGGAGGAAAGCCACGCACACACGGGGAGAACGTGCAGACTCTGCACCGCACAGAGAGTGACCCAGCGGGGAATCGAAACTGGGACCCTGGCGCTGTGAAGCCACAGTGATATCCACTTGTGCTACCGTGCTGCCACCATACTACCCTGCTGCCCCCAAGCCTAATCAGCCCAAGTCTGATGTAGACCAGGTCCTGCTGCATATAGGCATGCCTACTTTAGTATATGAGGAGACGTGAATGATGCTGAACATTATGCAATGATCAGCAATCATCCCCACTTTTGACTTTATGATGGAGGGCATGTCATCAATTCAGCAGATGGTTGTGCCCAGCACACTACTCTGAGTAACTCCTGCAGTGATGCCCCGGGACAAAGATGATTGGCTTTCAACAACCACAGCCATCTTCCTTTGTGCTAGGTATGACTCCAACCAACCAAGAGTTGGCTCCCTGCTTCCATTGTCTCCAGTTTTTCTCAGACTCCTTGATAACATACTCTGTCAAATGCTTCCTTGATATCAAGAACAGTCACTCTCATGTCGCCTATGGAATTCAACTTTTTTGTCCATGTTTGAACCAAGGCTGCAGTGAGGTCAGGAGCTGAGTGACCCTGACGGAGCTGAAACTGAGCGTCAGTGAGCAAGTTATTTCTGAGTAAATACTATTTGAAAGCGCCATCAATGACACCTTCCATCATTTTGCTGATGATCGAGAACAGACTGATGGGGCGGTCATTGGCTTGGTTGGATTTGTCCTGCATTTTGTGGACTGGCCATACCTGGACAACTTTCCACGTTGCTGGGTAGATACAGTGTTGTAGCAGCATTGGAACACTTGGCTAGGGTTGTGGCTGGTTCTGGAGTACTGGTCTTCAGGACTATTGCCGGAATATTGTCAAAGCCCATTGCCTTTGCAGTATCCAGTACCTTCAGCTGTTTCTTGATATCATGTGGAGTGAATTGAATTGACTGAAAACTGGCAGCTGTGATACAGGAGACCTCTGGAGGAGGCCAAGATAGATCACCCACTTGGCATTTTTGGCTGAAAATTGTTGCAGATGCTTCAGCCTTATCTTTTACACTGATGTGCGGGCTCCTCTATCATTGAGGATGGAGATATTTGTGGAACCTTCTCCTCCAGTGAGTTGTTTAATTATGCACTATCATTCACAGCTGGATGTGGCAAGATTGCTGAGCATAGATTTAATTTGTTGGTTGTGGAATTCTCTTAGCTCCACTATTACTGTTTGGCACGAAGGTAGTCTTGTGTTGTAGCTTCACCAGATTGAAACCTTGGGTTGGATCCTCCATCCTGCTGCGCCAGATTTTTGCTTCACCCCGCCGGCGGGATGCTCCGTTACGCCGGCCGGTCATTGGGGTTTCCCATTGTGGGGCAGCCACACGTCATCAGGCAACTCCCGGGCTCCTGGCAAAATGGAGCATCCCGCCGGTGCAGAATCCAGCCCCTTATGTTTAGGTATGTCTGGTACTGCACCTGGCATGGCCTCCCGCACTCTCTTTGAGCTAGGATTTATCCCCAGGCGTGATGGTGATGGTAGAGTGGGGGCTGTGCTGGGCCATAAGGTTACGGATTTTGGTTTAATACAGTTCTGTTGCTGCTGATTGCCTGTGGTGCCTCATGGCTGTCCAGTTTTTAGTTGTTAGCTCTGTTTAAAATCTACCCTATTTGGCATGGTGATAGTCCCCACAACAGAGGGTATCCTCAATGTGAAAATGGGACTTGTCCCCACAAAGACTGAACAAATGAATATGTGACAGGTAGATTGTGAGGATGAGGTTAAGTAGGATTTTCCCTCTTGTTGGTTCCCTCACCACCTGCCACAGACCCAATGTAGCAGTTATGTCCTTCAGGATTCGGTCAACTCAGTCAGTAGTGCTGCTAACAAAGCCATTCTTGGTAATCAACCTTTTTTGTACTCATACCTATTTGCACTTTCCCAATAGCTTTCTGTCACATACACATGCCCAATACATCAAGGACAAACTTCGGGTACTAAGATCATTTTTCCTACAGCAGATCAGGCTAAGAGGAAAGTTAGTGGAGCTTTTTAAAAAAATTATGAAGAATTTTGATAGGCGGCATAGGGAAAGACAATTTCCTCTGGGGAACGTGTGACAAAAGGTTATCCATTTGCAATGATCAGTGAGAATGAGGAGGAAAGTTGAAAGTGTTGAACGCTGTTTTCTGAAGTGTTTCTAACAGAGACCATGATGTCCAGTCATGAAACATCTGATAAATAGATGAAATAAAGGTAATTTATTGAAAAAGAAACGATGGAGGCTGAATTTGGATTGCCATAGACGGGTCAACAGACCAACAATGGGCTGAGTGGGCCTTCTCCTGTGTTATATGCTGTGGTGCTCACAGTGCTTCTTTACATGCACATGTTTATCTACCACATTTTTTCCAGAATCAGTTGCACACATGGATTGGTTCAGAGGTGTAAATTGTAAAAGTGATGACATGTTTGCAGTTAGCATTCATTATTTGTGACACGAGTTGTAACGAGCCTGCCTTGTGAAATATGCAGAAGATATTGCACCTCTCCCAACCTCTCCATTGATAAATGCCCCCCTCCCACCTATATTAAAGGTACACCGTCCCTCTGACACACGCCAGCTATCATTACCCTTGTCCCCACCCCCTCTCTTCCGTTCTCTATCTGTGATAATCTGATCGCATGGTCACAACATCAGAACTTTCCAAGTGCTCATCCTACAGTAAAAGCTGCACTGTTTGTGGTCGCGGTTGCCCCTCGCTCCTGATCCACTCCGTTTCACACACACAACCCGAAACACTCAACCCCTTTCTAATTTGGCACACGCAATCCTCTCCACGCAATCTGCAAAACTAAGCTGCAGCGCCTTTAACTCTCTCCCCATTCAGTCAAAAGCAACACTAACTAGAGGAAGATTCACGCTCTTCAACATGTTGGAGTCCCTCGCAATGTCGATTTCTTAAGAACAAACGAAGCGAGTCAATTCATTGTACGCGGGTAATAATAATGTGTTTAATATAAATCAGCATCTACATTCGCTATAAATGGAACAATTTGAGCACGATCTTCGCTGCTGCATTTATTGGTTGCCATGGTGAAGATGGGATAGTCCTAATCCGACAGCTAGCAATCTTCACACGATCTGCGGGATCGGCCAGATTTATCCGGAGAATCACCTTTGGGAAGCCGGTATGTTATTTCCAGCTTCTGCCTGTGTTTTGATATTGTTGTCTGTTAACACTCGTTCCTTCTTCGCTTCAAATGAACAAAAAAGGACTCACGCGCTTTTGGTTTATTTCGAAGAGGGAGAATGTGAAATTCATTGTGAAATTGCAAGATCAAACCGGCACTGTGTCATTTCTGGTCAGTGTGACAACATCCAGTGACCAGTGGGACCTCCAGGTCCCCGTTTCAAACGCACACCTTTGGTGGGAAGTGTCAGCCCAGATGGGGATGAACATTTTCAGGGATGATCTTCACGCCGTGGATCAGAACTCGCAGCCAGTGGCTCCGCTGCCCAGCTTCCCATTGCTCTCAATGACTGGGCACACGTTTCATTCGCTGCACCTCTGTTAGTCACCAGCTTTAGGGCACCCTCGGTAGCATACATCTCCCGCAATGATCGTGCAGAAAAGTCAATGCCGATCATTGCACCGGGAAGAATTGGTAGCCCTTCATCGATGCTCGGTTATTGTCCTTGTTCGCACTCAGCCTCAGCACTCATTCAAAGGGGTCGTTTCAAAGGCTCCAGCCTATGTTCCCAGTCCAATGGAAAAATACGGTTCTTGCCACAGGACCGGTATTGACAATAGATGTGATAGTTCTCCCCAGCGGCTACCGCCTGCAGACATGGATTTTAATATTGCAAAGAATATTATTATCCTCTCAACATCCCTAACATTTGCACCGCATCAGTTGCGGTAGCCTGGCGATAGCACCAGACTTCCTAACCAGGCTATTCTAGCACAGAAGCATCCTGGAAGTGCAATCTCCCCAATTACAGTAACATAGTAGAGTGAACGGTCACCTTGTGTGAGGAATGTGGACAGTCAGGTCAACGGCAGCACATTGTGGCTCTATCCTGGTTATAATGTCCACTCAATTAATCATTTCACCGAGATCCCGCAAGGCTAAATGAAAGGTCACAGATAATGCTGCAAACGTTCAGCAGGTCAGGTAGCAGCCGTGAAGATAGAAAGATAGTGTGATACCTGCCACTGGTAACTTCCCGCCTTTCTCCCGCAGTGTTCTCTAACCTGCTGGCGGGGGGTCCAACATTTTCTGTCTGTTCACATTCCCAACATCAGCAGTTCTCCCTCCCCTCAAACCCCCACACTACATTCTGACCTAACTGTGATTCCAATCAATTCAATGGAAAATGAGGGAATGCGTATTTGTGTGGGTGTCCGCACGCCCTGTGTCGATCTCCAACTCTGTCTGCATATACCTAACTTTACCTTTGGTCTCTTTGTGAGTGTACGTCCCCGCCACCTGTCTCTACTTCCAAAATCTCTATCTATGAATCAGGTTCGGTCCAGCTGCGCATCTGTCTGCATCTGTGTGGCTATGTCTCCGTCTTTGCCTGCGTGTGTGTGCTCTCTGCCCGAGCATCTGTGAGAGAGGTATCGTCTGCTCCTGCGTGTCCGCCAGGGGTTACATAATCGGTCCTTTTGTCTGTGTGTCTCTTTGTGGCTGGTGTAAAATGTGTTGTAAAATGTGTGTATGTATGTATATGTATGTATGCCTGTGTATGTATGTATGTGTGTATGTATGTATGTGTTTATGTATGTATGTATGCATGTGTGTATGTATGTGTATGTATGCATGCATGTATATGTGTGTATGTATGTGTGTGTATGTATGTGTGTATGCATGTATGTGTGTATATATGTATGTATGTGTGTGTAAATTTGTTCTCAGCTGCCCAATCTGTGCTCGCCTTCCCCTCAGCTCCAAGTTCCAAGCCCTTCAATCAGGTTTTCATCCTGCCACAGCCCTTCTCAAAGTCACAAATGACATACCCAGGCCTGTGACCCCACTTGTCTATCTTCCCGTTTCCTTCTTGAGCTGTTTGTGGACCTCACCATGTCTGAACAGGCTGTGCTCCCCAAGACCACGCCTCCATCTTCCATCTGGCCTGGACTGTCCTCACAGACTTTCATTCTTACCCATCCGATCAGAGAACTGCCTGCAATGCCTTCCTTTCTGGCTCCTGCGCTGTCCCCTCTGGAATCTGGCCAGGGTCTCTCCTTCGCCTCTTACTCTTTTTGGTCTGCAGGCTTCCCTCAGGTACCCCATGCGAAGACGCCACAAGTTCCACAGACATGTCGACAACCCCAAGCTCCATATCCCCACTTCCTGTCAATCCACATCCGTCTTTTGATTTGTCACTCTGCTTGTTTCACATTCAGTCCTGGATGAACAAAAAATCCTGCAACTAAATATTGGGAAGAACACCAAATCCATGTCTTTGCTGTCCACTATAATTTGTGTTGCCCAGACACCAAATCCATTCCTTTTCCTGGCAAATGTCCCAAGCTGAACCAGTCCGTTTGCAATATCGGTGTCTTACCTGGCCCCATGATGAGCTTCCCACCACATCTCCGCCCCATCACCAAGGCAGCCTCCATCTCGAAACAAAGTGCAGCTTCTTTTTAAAAAAATGCATTTTATTCAAACTTGTATCAAAGTCGGTTACACAAATAAACACCCCGGGAAACATTCTTCCCAACAATCAACTACACACTTTGTACAGACTTTTCTCCTTTTTCACCCCCTCCTCCCCATCACCTCCCCCCCCCACCCCCCTGCGACAAAAAGCTCCTCAAACACGGTCACAAACATCCCCCACCTTTTCTCAAACTCCTCTGCTGAGCCCCTGAACTCATACTTTATCTTCTCTAACCGAAAGAAGTCACACAGGTCACCCATGCTGCCACTCCAGCAAAATGTGTCGCCGTGCAATCAGAGTGGCGAAGGCCACGACATCGGCCTTCCTCCTCTCTTTGAGCGCCGGCTTCTCTGAAACCCCAAATATCGCCACCAAAGGGTCCGGGTCCACTCCCTCCTCCACTATCCTGGCTAAAACCGCAAACTCTCCCGCCCAGAATCTTCCCAATTTTTCACAACCCCAAAACATGTGCGCATGATTCGCTGGCCCCCGCCCACACCTCTCACCTGTTACCCTCTGAAAGAACCCACTCATTCTCGCCCGAGTCATATGCACCCTGTGCACCAACTTAAACTGTATCAGGCTCATCCTTGCACAAGAGGAGGTCCCGTTTACCTTTCGCAGTGCCTCACTCCATACTCCCCAATTGATCTATCTCCATTCCCAACTCCGCTTCCCATTTCTCCTTGATCTTCACCACCCACTCGCCTCCCTGCTCCCCCAGACACTTATATATATCCCCAATTCTTCCCTCCCCTTTCACATCCGTAAGCAGCAGTCCCTTTTGCAGGGTGTATCCCGGCAATCGAGGGAACCCCTTCCAGACCTTTTGTGCAAAGTTCATAACCTGTAGATACCTGAACTCACTACTCCTCGGCAGCTCTACCCTCTCCCTTAGCTCTTCCAGACTGGTGAACCCTTCCTCCAAATAAAAATCCCTCACCTTGACTAGCCCCACTTCCCTCCACCTCATGTATACTCTATCCATCTCCCCCGGCTCAAACTCATGATTCTCGCACAGCGGCGTTAGCACCGACATCCCTTCCATCCTAAAATGCCTCCTCAGCTGATTCCATATCTTCACCGTGGACTGCACCACTGGGTTCCCTGAATACCTACTCGGAGCCATTGGCGATGTTGCCATCACCATAGCCCTCAAACTTGACCCCTTACAAGATTCCTCCTCTATCCTAACCCACTCTACCCCTTCTCCTTCCCACCACCGCCGCACCTTGTCCACATTCGCCACCCAATAATAATGAAGCAAGTTTGGCAACACGAACCCCCCCTGCTGCCTCTGCCTCTGTAGCAGGGTCCTCCCCACCCTCTGCACCTTCCCCACCCATACAAAGTCAGAGATGATTGTGTCCACTTTCCGAAAAAAGGCCTTTGGTATAATGATCGGGAGAGCCTGAAAGATAAACAAGAACCTCGGCAGAATATTCATTTTCACCACTTGGACCCTCCCCGCCAACGTTAAGTGCAGTGTATCCCACTTCTTAAGATCCTCCCTGGCCTCCTCCACCAGCTTCGTTAAGTTCCACTTACGGAGCCCCGTCCATTCCATCGCTACCTGAATCCCCAAGTACCTAAACCTATCCCTCACTACGGTAAATGGCATCTCCCCTAAATTAGCCTGCAGTGCCAGCTCATTCACCGGGAATACCTCGTTTTTCCCTACATTCAGCTTGTATCCCGAGAACCCTCCAAACCTCCCCAACAGGCCCATAATCCTTCCCATACTCTCCAACAGATCCAAAACATACAGCAAGAGGTCATCTGCATAGAGCGACAAGCGATGCTCCCTCCGTCCACTCATTATCCTCCTGCCGCTCTGCCCAACCCCTGAGAGCCATCGCCAATGGCTCTATGGCCAGCCCAAACAGCAGCAGCGACAGTGGGCACCCCTGCCTCGTACCCCTGTGTAAGTCAAAACTTTGTGAGCTCATATCATTCGTCCTCACCCTCGCTCTTAGCACCACATACAGCAACCGCACCCATGCCACAAATCTCGGCCCAAACCCAAACCTTCCCAAAACTTCGAACAAGTACCGCCACTCCACCCGATCAAATGCTTTCTCTGCGCCCATGGACACCACCACCTCCGGTACCAGAGCTTTCGGCGGATTCATCACCACATTCAACAGCCGTCTTATATTACTCGCGAGCTGCCTGCCCTTCACAAAGCCTATTTGATCTTCTGCAACCACCCCCGGGACACAATCCTCCATCCTCCCCGCCAACAACTTAGCCAATACTTTCACATCCGTGCTCAATAGTAATATGGGTCTATACGACCCACATTCCACCGTATTCTTCCCTTTTTGGGGGATTAGTGTGATTACTGCCTGCATCACCATCTCCGGCAACTCCCCCTTCTCCAGTACTTCATTTAACACCCCCAACAGATGTGGTGCCAGGTCCGCCGCAAATTCCTTATAAAATTCTGCCGTGTACCCATCCGGCCCAGGGGCCTTCCCCGACTTCATACCCCTGACACTATCCAGCACCTCCCTCAGCCCCAGGGGCTCCTCCAACGCCTGCCTCTTTGCTTCCTCCACCTGGGGAAATTCCAGCTCGTCCAGAAACTACCGCATGTCCCCTTCCTCTCCTCCTGGGTCTGCCTCATAAAGTCCCTGGTAATACTCTCTAAATGCCTCATTTATCTTCCCTGGCTCTGACACTACATCTCCAGCCCCAGTCCGGATCTTCAATATTTCCCTGGACGCAGCCTGCCTCCGCAGCTGGTGCGCCAGCATGCGGCTCACCTTCTCCCCATACTCGTATTGCACCCCTCTTGCCCTATGCAGTTGCCCTACCGCCCTCCGCGTTGTCAGCCTGTCAAATTGCCCCTGCAACTTTTTCCTCCTCGCCAATCCCTCCACGGTGGGCACCCTCAAATATTCCCTGTCCACCTCCACTATCTCGCTCGCTAGACGGTCATGTTCCACCCTCCTTTCCTTATTTCCAGAACCGTAAATGAGATAATTTCTCCCCAGGCCACTGCCTTCAGTGCTTCCCAATAAATGCCCACCGACACATTCCCATTCTGATTGAACTCCACATAATCCCTAATCGCCAACCGCACCTTATTATAAAAACCTTCATCCGCCAACAACTCCGAGTCAAACCTCCACCCCTGCCTATGCTCTCGTCCCGTCCTGAACCGAATATCCAGCCAGTGGGGTGCATGGTCCGAGATAACTATCCCCGGATACTCTGCCCGCTCCACCCCAAACAAAATCTCCCGATTCACTACAAAGTAATCAATCCTTGAATACACCTTATAGACGTGTGAAAAGAAGGAATACTCCCTTCCCCCTGAGTTCTGAAAGCACCATGGATCCACCATACCCATCCTCTCCATAAACCCTCCCAGCTCCCTCGCCATTCGTACTCTACCCATCGACCTGGGGCTCGATCTATCCACCCTCGGCTCCAGGACACAGTTAAAATCTCCTCACATGATCATCTGGTACGTGGCCAAATCCGGGATTGCTGCTAGCAACCCCCTCATAAAACCCACACCATCCCAATTTGGGACATACATATTTAGCAACACTGCCGGTGCCCCTTCCAATACCCCACTCACAATCACATATCTCCCACCCGGATCCCTCACCTCCTTCGCACTCACAAATCCCATTTTTTTGCTCATCAAAATCGCCACACCCGTCGATTTCAAATCAAACCCCGAGTGAAAAACCTGCCCGACCCACCCCTTCCTTAACCTAACCTGATCCTTCACACGGAAGTGCGTTTCCTGCAGAAAGACCACTCCCGCTTTCAAGCTCCTGAGGTGCGCAAACACACGCGACCTTTTAACCGGCCCATTCAGTCGCCGGACGTTCCACGTTACCACAAACTGCATCTTCAATGCTGCCATAACTAAATATTTCCTGCAGCTTTTGTTCCCTCTTGTCTATTCCAGTGCTTCCTGGTGAGCCTCTCTGCCATTTTGCACCCTCCAGAAAATTGAATTAATTGACAACTCCAATGCTTGTAAACTTACTCACTTCAAGTCCCAGATGCTCATCTCTACCCTGTGTCCACTGGCAGACATTGCCGTCTCAAACTTAAAATTCCCAGCCGTCTTTTCAATTCGATCCTTAAATTTGCAACCTCCTCCACTCCTCAACCGTCAAGATCTCTCCCATACCTATCTTTCTCTCATTTTGTTTTTAATTGGTCTGTTATTGTTGCCAAACCCTCAGTTCCCCTCCAACGAGTGACTTTATTCATAACAATTTCTAAAAGTACATTCAAAACATTTCAAATTGAATGTTTCAGGAGGTGCAATAAAATTAATTTTCTCCATTCAACATCTGAGGCGCAGCAATCTAATTTCAATCTTCTTGATATTTATAGTTTAGCCCAGGCATGCAGCCTACCCTGCCCATATATCTCTACCTACCATGCCCATATCACTACCTGCCCCACCCACATCTCTACCTACCCTGTACATCTCTCATATTACCCTGTCCACATCACTACCTACCCTGTCCACATCTCCAGCTACCTTGCACACATATCTCTACCTACCCCGCCCATATTTCTACCTACCCCGTCCACATCTGGGCAGCATGGTAGCATAGTGGTTAGCACAGTTGCTTCACAGCTCCAGGGTCCCAGGTTCGATTCCCGGCTTGGGTCACTGTCTGTGCGGAGTCTCCACGTTCTCCCCGTGTCTGCGTGGGTTTCCTCCGGGTGCTCCGATTTCCTCCCTCAGCCCAAAGACGTGCAAGTTAGGTGGATTGGCCATGCTAAATTGCTAAATTGCTCTTAGTGTACATAAAAACGGTTGTGTGGGGTTACTGGGTCACGGGGATAGAGTGATGGTGTGGGCTTGGGTAGGGTACTCTTTCCACATCTCTACCTACCTCACGCACATCTGTATCTACCTCGCACACATCTCTATATACCCTGCCCATATCTCTACCTACCCTGCCCACATCTCTCCACCTACCCTGTCTATATCTCTACCTACCCTGCCCATATCACTACCTACCCTGCCCACATCACTCTGCCTACCCTACCCACATCCTTCTACCTACCCTGCCCACATATCTACCTACCCTGCCCACATCTCTACCTACCCCAACCACATGTTTACCTAGCCTACCCACATTTCTACCTACCCTACCCACATCTCTACCGACCCTACCCACACCTCTACATACCCTGCCTATATCTCTACCTACCCTGCCCACAATTCCTTACATACCCCGCCCATATCGCTACCTTCCCTGTCTGCACCTCTACCTACCCTGCCAACAACTTTACCTACCCTGCCCACATCTGTCTACCTACCGCGCCCACATCTCTAACCACACTGCCCACATCTCGCTAACTACCCCAACCATATCACTACCAACCCTGCCCACATCTCTACCTAACCCACCCACATCTCTACCAACCCCGCCCACATCACTACCTACCATGCCCATATCTCTCTATACCCCGCCCACATCTCCGAGTACTAGATCTCTCTACCTGCCCTGCCCTCAGCTCGCTACCTACCCTGCCCACATCTCAACCTATCCTGCCCACATCTCTCTACCTCCCTCGGCCACATCTCTCTATGCTGCCCACATGTCTCCCTACCCCACCCACATCTCTACCTATCCTGCCCACATCTCTCTACCTACACAGCCCACTTCACTCCCTACGCTGCCCACATCTCTAGCTACCTTGCCCACATTTCTACCGACACTGCCCACATCTCTTTACCTACCCACCTCACATCTCTACCTACGCTGCCCACATCTCTCTACCTACCCCACCCATATCTCGACCTACCTTGCCCACATCTCTATCCCTACCCTGGCCACATCGCTCTACCTACCCTGCCCACATCGCAATAATAATCTTTATTGTCACAAGTAGGCTTACATTAACACTGCAATTAAGTTACTGTGAAAAGCCCCTAGTCGCCACACTCCGGCACTTGGTTGGGTACACGGAGGGAGAATTCTGAATGTCCACATTATGTAACAGCACGTCTTTCAGACTTGTGAGAGGAAACCGGAGCACCCAGAGGAAACCTACGCAGACACAGGGAGAACGTGCAGACTCGTACAGACAGTGACCCAAGCCGTGAATCGAACCAGGGACCCTGGCGCTGTGAAGCAACAGTGCTAACCACCTTGCTACCGTGACCGCCCACATCTTTATCTTCCCTGTCCACATCTCCCTATTTACCTTGCCCACAACTCTCTACCTACCCCGTCCACATCTCTACCTACCCCACCCACATTTCTGTACCTCCCCTGCCCATATCTTTCTCCCTAACCTGCCCACGTCTCTATCTTCCCTGCCCACATCTCTCTATCTACCCTACCCATATGTATACCTACCCCGCCCACATCTCTCTACATCTCCTGCCCACAACTTTCTATCTACCCCACCCACATCTCCATCTTCCCTGCCCACATCTCTCTATCTATCCTGCCCATGTCTCTACCTACCCTGTCCACATTTCAACCCACCCGATCCACATCACAACCGACCCTGCCAGCATCACTATCTACCCTGCCCACATCACTATCTCTGCTGCACACATCACTACCTATGCTGCCTACATTTCTACCCACATTGCCCACATTTCTACCTACCCTGGCCACATCTCTACCTTTCCTGCCCATATCCCTCTGCCTACTGTGCCCACATCTCTACCCACACTGCCCACATCTCTAACTACCCTGGCCATATCCCCACCTACCTCGCCCAAATCTCTACCTACCCTGCCCACATCTCTCGACCTGTCTGCCCACATCTGTAACCTACCCTGCCCACATCACTACCTACCTTGCCCACATCACTACTTACCCTGCTCACAGCTCTCTACCTGGCCTGCCCGCATCTTTCTACCTACCTCACCCACATCTCTATCTTCCCTGCCTACATCTCTCTACCTACCCTGCCCACATTTCTACCTACCCTGCCCACATCTCAACCAACCCTGTCCACATAACTACCTACCCCGCCAACATCACTACCATCCTGCCCATATCGTTACCTATCCTTTTTTAAAAATAAATTTAGAGTACCCAATTCATTTTTTCCAATTAAAGGGCAATATAGCGTGGCCATTCCACCTACCCTGCACATCTTTGGGTTGTGGGGGCGAAACCCACGCAAACAAGGGGATAATGTGCAAACTCCACACGGACAGTAACCCAGAGCCGGGATCGAACCTGGGACCTCAGCGCCGTGAGGCAGCAGTGCTATCATTACCTATCCTGCTCACATCTCTACCCATACGGTCCACATCACTACCTACCCTGCCCACATCACTACCTACCCTGCCCATATAACTACCTATGGTGCCCACATCTCTACCCACACTGCCCACATCTCTACCTACCCTGGCCACATCTCTACCTTTCCTGCCCACATCTCTTAACCTACCATGCCCACATCTCTATCCACACTGCCCACATCTCAAACTACCCTGGCCACATCTGCACCTATTCCACCCACATCTCTACCTACCCTGTCCACATCTCTCTACCTACACTGCCCACATCTCTCTACCTGTCCTGCCCACACCTATAACCTACACTGCCCATATCACTACCAACACTGCTCACATCTCTCTACCTGTCCTGCCCACATCTATAACCTACACTGCCCATGTCACTACCTACACTGCTCACATCTCTCCATCTACCCTGTCCACATCTCTCAACAAGCCCTGCACACATCTCTACCTACTCCGCCTACATCTATATCTACCCCACCCACATCTCTCTACCTACAATCCCACATCTCTACCAATCCTGCCCACATCACTACTTACCCTGCCAACATCTCTCTACCCTCACTGTCCACATCTATAACCTACCTGCCCACATCACTACCCATACTGCCCTCATCTTTACCTACCCAGCACACATCTCTACCCACCCTGCCACATCTCTCTACCTACCCTGCCCACATCACTACCTACTCTGCCCACATCACTACCTACCCTGCCCATGTCTCTACTTACCCCATGCAGATCTCTCTATCTAACCCGCCCACATCTCTACCTACCCTGCCCACATCTCTACCTACCCTGCCCACATCTCTACCTACCCTGCCACATCTCTCTACCTACCCTGCCCACATCACTATCTACCCTGCCCACATCACTACCTACCCTGCCCATGCCTCTACCTCCCCATGCACATCTCTCTATCTACCCCGCCCTCATCTCTTTCTACCCCGGCCTCATCTCTACCTACACTGGCCACATCGCTCTACAAACTGTGCCTACATCTCTACCTATCCGGCCCACATTTCCACCTACCCTGCCCACATCTTTCTACCGACCCTGCCGACACCTCTAAAAACCCTACTCATATCACTACCTATGCTGCCCACATCTCTCTACCCACACTGCCCACATCTATAAACTACCCTGCCCACATCACTACCTACCCTGCCCACATCATTACGTACCCTGCCCACATCTCTACCTACCCTGCTCACATCTCTCTACCCACACTGCCCACATCTATAAACTACCCTGCCCACATCACTACCTACCCTGCCCACATCATTACGTAATCTGCCCACATCACTACCTACCCTGCCCACATCATTACGTACCCTGCCCACATCTCTACCTACCCTGCTCACATCTCTCTACCCACACTGCCCACATCTATAACCTACCCTGCCCACATCTCTACCTACCCTGCCCACATCTCTACCTACCCTGCCAACATCTCTCTACCTAAACTGCCCATATCTCTCTACCTTCCCTGTCCACATCTCTATCTACCCTGCCATCATATATCTACCTTCCCTGCCGACATGTCTACCTACCCCACCCACATCTCTACCTACCCTGCCCACATATCTCTACCTACCCCTCCCACATCTCTACCTAGCCCACCCACTTCTATACCTACCCTTCCCATATCGCTCTACCGACCCTGCCCATATCTCTCTGCCTACCCTGCCCACATCTCGCTACCTAGCCAGCCCACATCTCTACCCCCCACATCTCTCTACCGACCCTGCCCAAATCTCTCTGCCTACCCTGCCCACATCCCTCTACCTAGCCATCCCACATCTCTACCCCCCACATCTGTCTACCTATCCCGCCCATATCTCTCTACCTAGCCTGCCCATATCTCTCTACCCACCCTGCCCACATCTCTACCGCCCCACATCTCTCTACTTACCCCGCCCATATTTCTCTACCTACTCTCCCCACATCTCTCTACCTAGCCCACCCACTTCTCTACCTACCCTTCCCATATCTCTCTACCGACCCTGCCCATATCTCTCTGCCTACCCTGCCCACATCTCTCTACCTAGCCAGCCCACATCTCTACCCCCCCACATCTCTCTACCTACTCCGCCCATATCTCTCTGCCTATCCTGCCCACATCTCTCTACCCACCCTGCCCACATCTCTACCCCCCCAACATCTCTGTACCTACCCCACCCATATCTCTCTGCCTACCCTGCCCACATCCCACTACCTACCCTGCCCACATCCCTCTACCTACCCTGCCCACATCTCTCTACCTAGCCTGCCCACATCTCTCTACCTAGCCTGCCCACATCCCTCTACCTACCCTGCCCACATCCCTCTACCTACCCTGCCCACATCTCTCTACCTACCCTGCCCACATCTCTCTACCTACCCTGCCCACATCTCTCTACCTAGCCTGCCCACATCTCTCTACCTAGCCTGCCCACATCCCTCTACCTACCCTGCCCACATCCCTCTACCTACCCTGCCCACATCTCTCTACCTACCCTGCCCACATCTCTCTACCTACCCTGCCCACATCTCTCTACCTACCCTGCCACATCTCTACCTACCCTGCCCACATCTCTCTACCTACCCTGCCCACATCTCTCTACCTAGCCTGCCCACATCCCTCTACCTACACTGCCCACATCTCTACCTACCCTGTCCACATCTCTCTGCCTTCCCTGCCCACATCCCTTTACCTACACTGCCCACATCTCTACCTACCCTGCCCACATCTCTCTACCTACACTGCCCACATCCCTCTACCTACACTGCCCACATCTCTACCTAGCCTGCCCACATCCCTTTACCTACACTGCCCACATCTCTACCTACACTGCCCACATCTCTACCTACCCTGCCCACATCTCTCTACCTACACTGCCCACATCCCTTTACCTACACTGCCCACATCTCTACCTACACTGCCCACATCTCTACCTACCCTGCCCACATCTCTCTACCTACACTGCCCACATCCCTTTACCTACACTGCCCACATCTCTACCTACACTGCCCACATCTCTACCTAGCCTGCCCACATCCCTTTACCTACACTGCCCACATCTCTACCTACCCTGCCCACATCTCTCTACCTACCCTGCCCACATCTCTCTACCTAGCCTGCCCACATCTCTCTACCTACCCTGCCCACATCTCTACATACACTGCCCACATCTCTACCTACTCTGCTCACATCTCCACCTTTCTCTTGCCCTTTCAGTCACTCTGTAGAAACGGTGTCTTGGACCAACTGGTCATTTATCCTCACAATGCCTGGTGTTGGTCGATGTTTCCTCTCTTGTGAAGTGCTTTTGGATGTTTTGAACTTTCAATGCGCTACATCATTGTTTGTTGCTATGTACGTATGTGTGCATTTGATATGTCTCCATGTCTGCCCCCAACTGGGTATTGTACACTCTGTCGGTGTAGCACTGCTTTACTTGTCTGGTATAATGAGGTGGGTCAGGGTTGTTGATTCCTACATTTCCACACTGCAGGTTACAGGAATAATGCCCAGTAATTACATGGGAAATTGAAGCCAGACCCTGAGCAGCAATTACACATTTGCAATCAAGGACTATTGTTTTACTCTTAGCTATTTACTTGCTCCGGTTTCCTCCCGCAGCCCAACGATGTGCGGGTTAGGTGGGGCTACGGGGAGAGGGTGGAGCGTGGACCTAGGCAGCGTATTATTTCAGAGGGTAGCTGCAGACTCGATGGGCTGAATGGTCTCGTGCGCAAAAGGAATGCTGTGGTTTCATTCGACTCCATAGTTCTAAATAAGTGGTAGAATCAGATCGTTTCGAAGTCAAAGAAGACAAGTTTGTTGTGTTCCCGAACACCTATAAAAAGGCTTGTGTTTACCGAGGCGTCCAATCATGGAATTTACTAGTCGCTGAATAATTAGTTATTTCACCAGGAAAATTGCTTGCTGTAGCTCTAGACTCTGCCAAAATCAAATCATTAAATCATGTTTCAACGAATGTCCTTTTTGTGGCCAAAAATGATGTGAGAGCAAATGTATTTGCTTACAAAGTGGTACCAACAAGCACAGATACCTGTCGTTTCACGATTAAAATCCACTGAATATTCTAAAACACGAAGCGGGCTGACTGTCCTGTCACTCTGCAGGCAGATGTGCTGTCGAACGAGAAACCGCTGTCATATCCATCGAGATTGGTATCCTGTGGAATTGTGTATGTTCTGCTCTGAGCGCTCGATCAGTAATTCCTGTATGTCAGGAAAGCATTTTTATCACATGGGCTGGAAGAGATCAAGGCCAAGGAGGGATGCCACTCTGACTGTGTCAATGTAACTTTTAGAAGTCGGTGAATAAACAAGTGGGAATGGTTTTCTCTGTCAGTCAGAGGGACACAGTCGGACTTATGGAATAACTCACAATATCCAGTAGGGCAAATAGAAAAAATGTCTCTGGGAGGCATCATTATATCGTTTTATCAATCAAGATTAATCGTAACAAACTGTCTGAAACGACTCAACATTAGAATCCAGACCAGAATGTAACCTATCCGTGTCCCTGCAGTTTTCGCTCCATGAAGACCCTGATTGCAGTAAATGTCGGAAGGATTTTCGTTTTCTTTTTCAAATTGATTTGAATCAAGCCAGCTCCTTAAGAGAGGCTGGTTTTGAACACAGCCCCAGATATTAACTCGTATCCTGCGTTGTTCACACATTCACGGGAGCAGGGGCATTGAGACTCTGTGTTCCCGGCTATTCTTCACGGCATCTTTAGTTTCTTGGACTCCACACATGGAGAACCGAGCAAACTGCAGCTATTGATTCTGTGAACAAACGACACCGAATCTTAGCGATCAAACACAATTCAATGTCATTTTATTCACACGTTAATTCATTGATTTAATTAGGTCATGACAAGAATTCTAAAGCATCAAAAGCAGAAAACAAAGGATGCTTTTCAGTGCTCCGAAGTTACTTTTCTGTGACATTTACCGTAAAGGTAACACAAGCGGTGAGAAAAATGAATTCTGCACAGAGGCAAGGTGACAGAGGCAACAACCCCACAGCCACCATTCGATTCATTGGGTCATCGTTAGGTGTTCACTTGACGCAAGCCGAGAGTGAGATGGATGATGAACATGTGACGAACTGTGATTCAAACCTATTGCATTTATTTAGAGAATGGAAACTGGTTACATGTTTAAAACAGAAAGGGAAGGCTAGTGTGAACAGCTCAGTAAATCTGCCAACTCACATGCTATGTTATCATAGACAAGCCATGTGGTAAACATTTTAATATCTATGATTCTGATATATAATTATTTTTCTATATTTTATGACTGCCTTACAAGTCCATTATCTTGATACTGTAAACAACTGATACAAAGGGCCCTCACTTCCGCAATTTGATTGACAGCATGCGTGGGAAAGATACCCTCTATCTGGGGACTGGTGATGTGGTGCTGGTGACCAGATGCTGGTGTTCTGGTGTCGAGCTGCTGGTGTCTACTGATGGTGATGTGGTGCCGGTGATGAGATGCTGGTGTCCCGCTGCTAGTGATGTGGTGCTGGTGATGTGGTGCTGGTGTCCTGGTGAAGTGGTGTTAGTGATGAGGTGCTGGTTCCTACTGCTGATGATGAGGTGCCAGTGATGAGGTGCTGGTGATGAGGTGCCGGTGATGAGGTGCTGGTGATATGGTGCTGGTGATGAGGTGCTGGTGATGAGGTGCTGGTGATGTAGTGCTGGTGTCCTGCTGCTGGTGATGTGGTGCTGGTGATGTGGTGCTGGTGATGAGGTGCTGGTGTCCTGCTGCTGGCGATGAGGTGCTGGTGATGAGGTGCTGGTGATATGGTGCTGGTGTCCTGCTGCTGGCGATGAGGTGCTGATGATATGGTGCTGGTGATGTGGTGCAGATGATGAGGTGCCGGTGATGAGGTGCTGGTGATATGGTGCTGGTGATGAGGTGCTGGTGATGAGGTGCCGGTGATGAGGTGCCGGTGATGTGGTGCTGGTGTCCTGCTGCTGGCGATGAGGTGCTGATGATATGGTGCTGGTGATGAGGTGCCGGTGATGAGGTGCTGGTGTCCTGCTGCTGGTGATGAGGTGCTGATGATATGGTGCTGGTGATGTGGTGCTGATGATGAGGTGCCGGTGATGAGGTGCTGGTGATATGGTGCTGGTGATGAGGTGCTGGTGATGAGGTGCCGGTGATGAGGTGCTAGTGTACTGCTGCTGGTGATGAGGTGCTGGTGATGTGGTGCTGGTGATGTGGTGCTGATGATGAGGTGCCGGTGATGAGGTGCTGGTGATGAGGTGCTAGTGTCCTGCTGCTGGTGATGAGGTGCTGGTGATGAGGTGCCGGTGATGAGGTGCTGGTGATATGGTGCTGGTGATGAGGTGCTGGTGATGAGGTGCCAGTGATGAGGTGCTGGTGATGAGGTGCTAGTGTCCTGCTGCTGGTGATGAGGTGCTGGTGATGAGGTGCCGGTGATGAGGTGCTAGTGTCCTGCTGCTGGTGATGAGGTGCTGGTGATGAGGTGCCGGTGATGAGGTGCTAGTGTCCTGGTGCTGGTGATGAGGTGCAGGTGATGTGGTGCTGGTGATGAGGTGCTGGTGTCCTGCTGCTGGTGATGTGGTGCTGATGATGTGGTGCTGTTGCTGAGGTGCTGGTGTCCTGGTGATGTGGTGCTGGTGATGAGGTGCTGGTGATGTGGTGCTGATGATGTGGTGCTGTTGCTGAGGTGCTGGTGTCCTGGTGATGAGGTGCTGACGACGAGGTGCTGGTGATGAGGTGCTGGTGATGTGGTGCTGGTGATGAGGTGCTGGTGATGAGGTGCTGGTGATGTGGTGCTGACGATGAGGTGCTGGTGCTGTGGTGCTGGTGATGTGGTGCTGGTGATGAGGTGCTGGTGAAGAGGTGCTGGTGATGAGGTGCTGGTGATGTGGTGCTGGTGATGAGGTGCTGGTGATGAGGTGCTGGTGATGTGGTGCTGGTGATGTAGTGCTGGTGATGTGGTGCTCTGATGTGGTGCTGGTGAAGTCGTGATGGTGATGAGGTGTTGGTGATGAGATGCTGGTTGTGAGGTGCTGGTGATGTGGTGCTGGTGAAGTGCTTGTGATGAGGTGCTGGTGATGTGCTGGTGAGGAGGTGCTGGTAAGGAGGGGCTGGTGATGTGGTGCTGGTGAAGTGCTTGTGATGAGGTGCTGGTGATATGCTGGTGAGGAGGCGCTGGTGATGTGGTGCTGGTGAGAAGGTGCTGGTGATGTGGTGCTGATGAGGAGGTGCTGGTGATGAGGTGCTCTGATGTGGTGCTGGTGAAGTCGTGATGGTGATGAGGTGTTGGTGATGAGATGCTGGTGGTGAGGTGCTGGTGATGTGGTGCTGGTGAAGTGCTTGTGATGAGGTGCTGGTGATGTGCTGGTGAGGAGGTGCTGGTAAGGAGGGGCTGGTGATGTGGTGCTGGTGAAGTGCTTGTGATGAGGTGCTGGTGATATGCTGGTGAGGAGGCGCTGGTGATGTGGTGCTGGTGAGAAGGTGCTGGTGATGTGGTGCTGATGAGGAGGTGCTGGTGATGTGGTGCTGGTGATGAGGTGCTGGTGATGAGGTGCTGGTGATGTGGTGCTGGTGAGGAGGTGCTGGTGATGTGGTGCTGGTGAAGTGCTTGTGATGTGCTTCTGGTGGTGAGGTGGTGGTGATGTGTTGCTTGTGACGTGGTGCTGGTGATGAGCTGGTGATATGGTGCTGGTGATGAGGTGCTGGTGATATGGTGCTGGTGAGGAGATGCTGGTGATGTGGTACAGGTGATGAGGTGCTGGTGATGAGGTGTTGGTGAGTGGGTGCTGTGATGTACTCCTGGTGATGTGGTGTGATGATATAGTTATGGTAATGAGTTGCTGGTGATGTGGTTCTAGTGATGTGATGCTGGTGATGAGGTGCTGGTGATGTTGTGCTGGTGATTTGGTGCTGGTAATGAGGTGATGGTGATATGGTGCTGGTGATATGGTGTTGGTGATGAGATGCTGCTCGTGAGGTGCTGGTGATGTGGTGCTGGTGATTGGACCTGGTGATGTGGTACTGGTGATGTGGTGCTGGTGAATTGGTGCTGGAGATGAGGAGATGGTGATGACGTGCTGGTGATGTGGTGCTGGTGAAGAGGTGTTGGTGATGAGGTGCTGGTGATGATGTGTGGGTGATGAGGTGCTGGTGATTGGACCTGGTGATGTTGTGGGGTGATTGGTGCTGGTGATGAGGTGCTGGCGATTAGGTGTGGGTGATTGGATGCCGGTGATGTGGTGCGGGTGATGTGGTGCTGGTGATGTAGTGCAGGCAATGAGGATCTGGTGATTAGGCACTGCTGATGTGGTGCTGTTGATGTGGAGTTGGTTATGTGGTGTGGCTGATGTATTACTGGTGATGCGGTGTGGGTGATGAGGAGCTGGTAATTTGTTGTTAGTGTTGAGTGGTAGGTGATGAGGTGCTGGTGATGAGGTGTTGGTGATGAGGGTCTGGTGGTGTGGTGTTGGTGATGAG
The DNA here is from genome assembly GCF_047496885.1 of Scyliorhinus torazame. Taxonomy (NCBI): domain Eukaryota; kingdom Metazoa; phylum Chordata; class Chondrichthyes; order Carcharhiniformes; family Scyliorhinidae; genus Scyliorhinus; species Scyliorhinus torazame. The sequence continues at coordinate 98,461,309 of NC_092721.1, forward strand.
GGTCTGGTGATGTGGTGCTGGTGATGTGGTGCTGGTGATTAGGCACTACTGATGTGGTGCTTGTGGTGTGGAGTTGGTTATGTGGTGTGGCTGATGTATTACTGGTGATGTGGTGTGGGTGATGAGGAGCTGGTAATTTGTTGTTGGCGATGAGGTGCTGGTGATGAGGTGCTGGCGATGAGGTGCTGGTGATGAGGTGCTGGTGATGAGGTGCTGGTGATGAGGTGCTGTTGAGGTGCTGGTGATGAGATGCTGGTGATGAGGTGTGGGTGCTGATGTGTGTGTGATGAGGTGCTGGTGATGAGGTGCTGGTGGTGAGGCGCTGGTGATGATGTGCTGGTGATGAGTCACTGGTGAGGTGGTGCTGGTGATGTGGTGCTGCTGATGAGGTGCTGTTGATATGGTGCTGGTGATTGGTGCTGGAGATGTTGTGCTGGTGATGAGGTGCGTTTGATGCTTTGCTGGTGATGTTGTGCTGGTGATTGGTGCTGGAAGATGAGGTGCTGGTGATGAGGTGCTGTGATGTGGTGCTGGTGATGAGGTGCTGGCGATTGGACCTGGTGATGTGGTAATGGTCATGTGGTGCTGGTGAAGTGGTGCTGGTGATGAGGAGCTGGTGATGAGGTGCAGGTGATGTGGTGCTGGTGATGTGCTGTTGGTGATGAGGTGTTGGTGATGTGGAGCTCGTGATGAGGTGCAGCTGATGTGGTGAAGATGATGTGGTGCTGGTGATGTGGTGCTGGTGAGGAGGTGCTGGTCAGGAGGTTCTGGTGATGTGGTGCTGGTGAAGTGCTTGTGATGAGGTGCTGGTGATGTGGTGCTGGTGAGGAGGCGCTGGTGATGTGGTGCTGGTGAGGAGGTGCTGGTGAGGAGGTGCTGGTGAAGTGCTTGTCATGTGCTTCCGCTGGTGAGGTGCTGGGGATGATGTGCTGGTGATGTGGTGCTTTTGATGAGGTGCTGGTGATGAGTTGCTGGCGATATGGTGCTGGTGATGAGGTGCTGGTGATATGGTGCTGGTGAGGAGGTGCTGGTGGTGTGGTACATGTGATGAGGTGCTGGTGATGAGGTGTTGGTGATATGGTGCTGGTGATGAGGTGCTGGTGATATGGTGCTGGTGAGGAGGTGCTGGTGATGTGGTACAGGTGATGAGGTGCTGGTGATGAGGTGTTGGTGAGTGGGTGCTGTGATGTACTCCTGGTGATGTGGTGTGATGATATAGTTATGGTAATGAGTTGCTGGTGATGTGGTTCTAGTGATGGTGCTGGTGATATGGTGTTGGTGATGAGATGCTGGTGGTGAGGTGCTGGTGATGTGGTGCTGGTGATTGGACCTGGTGATGTGGTACTGGTGATGTGGTGCTGGTGAATTGGTGCTGGTGATGAGGAGATGGTGATGACGTGCTGGTGATGTGGTGCTGGTGAAGAGGTGCTGGTGATGAGGTGCTGGTGATGATGTGTGGGTGATGAGGTGCTGGTGTTTGGACCTGGTGATGTTGTGGGGTGATTGGTGCTGGTGATGAGGTGCTGGCAATTAGGTGCTGGTGATTGGATGCCGGTGATGTGGTGCGGGTGATGTGGTGCTGGTGATGTAGTGCAGGCGATGAGGATCTGGTGACTAGGCACTGCTGATGTGGTGCTGTTGATGTGGAGTTGGTTATGTGGTGTGGCTGATGTATAACTGGTGATGTGGTGTGGGTGATGAGGAGCTGGTAATTTGTTGTTAGTGTTGAGTGGTAGGTGATGAGGTGCTGGTGATGAGGTGTTGGTGATGAGGGTCTGGTGGTGTGGTGTTGGTGATGAGGGTCTGGTGATGTGGTGCTGGTGATGTGGTGCTGGTGATTAGGCACTACTGATGTGGTGCTTGTGGTGTGGAGTTGGTTATGTGGTGTGGCTGATGTATTACTGGTGATGTGGTGTGGGTGATGAGGAGCTGGTAATTTGTTGTTGGCGATGAGGTGTTGGTGATGAGGTGCTGGTGATGAGGTGCTGGTGATGAGGTGCTGGTGATGAGGTGCTGTTGAGGTGCTGGTGAAGAGATGCTGGTGATGAGGTGCGGGTGGTGAGGCGCTGGTGATGATGTGCTGGTGATGAGTCGCTGGTGAGGTGGTGCTGGTGATGTGGTGCTGGTGATGAGGTGCTGTTGATATGGTGCTGGTGATTGGTGCTGGAGATGTTGTGCTGGTGATGAGGTGCGTTTGATGCTTTGCTGGTGCTGTTGTGCTGGTGATTGGTGCTGGAAGATGAGGTACTGGTGATGAGGTGCTGTGATGTGGTGCTGGTGATGAGGTGCTGGCGATTGGACCTGGTGATGTGGTAATGGTCATGTGGTGCTGGTGAAGTGGTGCTGGTGATGAGGAGCTGGTGATGAGGTGCAGGTGATGTGGTGCTGGTGATGTGCTGTTGGTGATGAGGTGCTGGTGATGTGGAGCTCGTGATGAGGTGCAGCTGATGTGGTGAAGATGATGTGGTGCTGGTGATGTGGTGCTGGTGAGGAGTTGCTGGTAAGGAGGTGCTGGTGATGTGGTGCTGGTGAAGTGCTTGTGATGAGGTGCTGGTGATGTGGTGCTGGTGAGGAGGCGCTGGTGATGTGGTGCTGGTGAGGAGGTGCTGGTGAGGAGATGCTGGTTAAGTGCTTGTCATGTGCTTCTGCTGGTGAGGTGCTGGGGATGATGTGCTGGTGTTGTGGTGCTTTTGATGAGGTGCTGGTGAGGAGGTGCTGGTGAGGAGGTGCTGGTGATGTGGTGCTGGTGAGAAGGTGCTGGTGATGTGGTGCTGGTGATGAGGTGCTGGTGATGAGGTGCTGGTGATATGGTGCTGGTGAGGAGGTGCTGGTGATGTGGTGCTGGTGAGGAGGTGCTGGTGATGTGGGGCTGGTGAGGAGGTTCTGGTGATGTGGTGCTGGTGAAGTGCTTGTGATGTGCTTCTGGTGGTGAGGTGCTGGTGATGAGGTGATTGTGACGTGGTGCTGGTGATGAGGTGCTGGTGATATGGTGCTGGTGATGAGGTGCTGGTGATATGGTGCTGGTGAGGAGGTGCTGGTGATGTGGTACAGGTGATGAGGTGCTGGTGATGAGGTGTTGGTGAGTGGGTGCTGTGATGTACTCCTGGTGATGTGGTGTGATGATATAGTTATGGTAATGAGTTGCTGGTGATCTGGTTCTAGTGATGTGATGCTGGTGATGAGGTGCTGGTGATGTTGTGCTGGTGATTTGGTGCTGGTAATGAGGTGTTGGTGATATAGTGCTGGTTATATGGTGCTGATGATGAGGTGCTGGTGATGAGGTGCTCTGATGTGGTGCTGGTGAAGTTGTGATGGTGATGAGGTGTTGGTGATGAGGTGCTGGTGGTGAGGTGCTGGTGATGTGGTGCTGGTGAAGTGCTTGTGATGAGGTGCTGGTGATGTGCTGGTGAGGAGGTGCTGGTGATGTGGTGCTGGTGAAGTGCTTGTGATGAGGTGCTGGTGATATGCTGGTGAGGAGGCGCTGGTGATGTGGTGCTGGTGAGGAGGTGCTGGTGATGTGGTGCTGATGAGGAGGTGCTGGTGATGTGGTGCTGGTGATGAGGTGCTGGTGATGAGGTGCTGGTGATGTGGTGCTGGTGAGCAGGTGCTGGTGATGTGGTGCTGGTGAAGTGCTTGTGATGTTCTTCTGGTGGTGAGGTGCTGGTGATGAGGTGCTTGTGACGTGGTGCTGGTGATGAGGTGCTGGTGATATGGTGCTGGTGATGAGGTGCTGGTGATATGGTGCTGGTGAGGAGGTGCTGGTGATGTGGTACAGGTGATGAGGTGCTGGTGATGAGGTGTTGGTGAGTGGGTGCTGTGATGTACTCCTGGTGATGTGGTGTGATGATATAGTTATGGTAATGAGTTGCTGTTGATGTGGTTCTAGTGATGTGATGCTGGTGATGAGGTGCTGGTGACGTTGTGCTGGTGATTTGGTGCTGGTAATGAGGTGTTGGTGATATGGTGCTGGTGATATGGTGTTGGTGATGAGATGCTGGTGGTGAGGTGCTGGTGATGTGGTGCTGGTGATTGGACCTGGTGATGTGGTACTGGTGATGTGGTGCTGGTGAATTGGTGCTGGTGATGAGGAGATGGTGATGACGTGCTGGTGATGTGGTGCTGGTGAAGAGGTGCTAGTGATGATGTGCTGGTGATGATGTGTGGGTGATGAGGTGCTGGTGATTGGACCTGGTGATGTTGTGGGGTGATTGGTGCTGGTTATGAGGTGCTGGCGATTAGGTGCTGGTGATTGGATGCCGGTGATGTGGTGCGGGTGATGAGGATCTGGTGACTAGGCACTGCTGATGTGGTGCTGTTGATGTGGAGTTGGTTATGTGGTGTGGCTGATGTATTACTGGTGATGTGGTGTGGGTGATGAGGAGCTGGTAATTTGTTGTTAGTGTTGAGTGGTAGGTGATGAGGTGCTGGTGATGAGGTGTTGGTGATGAGGGTCTGGTGGTGTGGTGTTGGTGATGAGGGTCTGGTGATGTGGTGCTGGTGATGTGGTGCTGGTGATTAGGCACTACTGACGTGGTGCTTGTGGTGTGGAGTTGGTTATGTGGTGTGGCTGATGTATTACTGGTGATGTGGTGTGGATGATGGGGAGCTGGTAATTTGTTGTTGGCGATGAGGTGCTGGTGATGAGGTGCTGGTGATGAGGTGCTGGTGATGAGGTGCTGTTGAGGTGCTGGTGATGAGATGCTGGTGATGAGGTGCTGGTGGTGAGGCGCTGGTGATGATGTGCTGGTGATGAGTCGCTGCTGAGGTGGTGCTGGTGATGTGGTGCTGGTGATGAGGTGCTGTTGATATGGTGCTGGTGATTGGTGCTGTAGATGTTGTGCTGGTGATGAGGTGCGTTTGATGCTTTGCTGGTGATGTTGTGCTGGTGATTGGTGCTGGAAGATGAGGTGCTGGTGATGAGGTGCTGTGATGTGGTGCTGGTGATGAGGTGCTGGCGATTGGACCTGGTGATGTGGTAATGGTCATGTGCTGCTGGTGAAGAGGTGTTGGTGATGAGGTACTTGTGATGAGGTGCTGGTGATATGGTGCTGGTGAGGAGGTGCTGGTGATGTGGTGCTGGTGATGAGGTGCTGGTGATATGGTGCTGGTGAGGAGGTGCTGGTGATGTGGTACAGGTGATGAGGTGCTGGTGATGAGGTGCTGGTGAGTAGGTGCTGTGATGTAGTCCTGGTGATGTGGTGTGGTGATGTAGTTATGGTAATGAGGTGCTGGTGATCTGGTTTTAATGATGTGATGCTGGTGATGAGGTGCTGGTGATGTTGTGCTGGTGATTTGGTGCTGGTAATGAGGTGTTGGCAATGTACTGGCGTGGTACTGGTTTTGTGTTACTGATGAAGTATTGGTGGTGTGGTACTACTGATGTACTTGTGCTGTGGTACTCGCAATGTACTGGTGATGTGGTGCTGGTGATACACTGCTGATGTGGTGTTGGTGGCTTTGTTGTGGCGGTTGTCAGAGGTTTTTCATTATTATGGTTCATCAACAGTTATAAATGAGTATTATTTGGAAATCACTGGCAATATTCGTATTTTGCGTGTTCATTCAGGATGCCGTCCAGCATTGAGCTGAACGGACGGTCAGTTGGAGTGACACGCACGGTGCGTTATATCTTTAAGCTGTCCTTTACCCTTTAAGTTAACTTGGTCAGATGCTGAAATGTACATCCCCGTCAGTAGATGGCGCCCAAAGTTTAACATTGGCGCACTTCTCAACTCCATTGCAACAGGATTTAATTTCACATCAATTTTCATAATAAAAGAACAAAATAAACGCATTTATTCTTTTGTTGACTTATTCAAATCGTGTCTTTTCATCTACATCGAAACGGAAATCTAATTAAATCAGAAGTTATTTTACATGCATGCATAATGCCAATCTCAGTTGATAAATGGCAAACGTTTAGATGTTTTTTTTTAAAGCACTCGTTAAATTCAGAGTGATTCGGATCCTTGACGCATCCTGCAAATTTCCCCAACCCTAATTAGAGGTAGGGGTGCGCGGCACGGGGAGGGAACACACATTTTAACCCCTGTCTTAAATGGCATTCAGAGCACACACGATTGCTGAGACGATGTTCAGGGACAAGGTGGGGGACAGTTAAACGGCAGCTTGACACGGTGGCGACTCGGTCTGGTCGGCTTTGAGTCTCCTCTGCTCCAGAAGGTACGTGTCTGCAAAAACTGAGCGTCCTCGCTAAACCCCACTCTGAATGTCAACTGCCTCTGAGATCAGTCACGCCGACAGGCAGCTCCTGGGATTATTTTTTCACCAAGTGCCGCCAGATAACACGGAGAGAGCTGGGCGCAAACCGCGGGCAAAGCCACTACCAGAATGTATTCACCTCCCCTTCCTGACCGGGACCGCTCCAGATAGACATTCAGAGATGCCAGCACAGGACGCAGAACCTTTGGGTAAATATAAATTGCAGTTTATTTTACACTGAGAACTCCTCGTGTATTCGTGATCGCACTTACATGGGGAAATATCAAATTGTGTGTTTGATTAAACTAAACTGCTTTCTCTGGTGCAACTGATGTTTTTTAATTTGACTAGAAATGACGGGAGATGGACTTTAGTTATCCCCTTCCCATCCCCTGCTCAGCCCTCCACTTTCAGCAGCTCCCGGGAGCCATCTACCCCCCCCCCCCCCCCCCCCCACCTTTCATCTCACTTCAGTTTGTACTAATGTTGCACCTCCAACTCCCAGTATTTTACAACTAAATGCTCATTGGAAGAAAACCGACATTTCCAAAATCGTAGCAGGCAGATTAATTGTCGAGAAATGAGCAACCGAACAGGTATGTGTATTGGGGGGGGGGGGGGGGAGAGGGGGGATGTATGTGGGGGTGATGGGGGTGTATATGTATATGGGGATCGGGGGATGTGTATGTATATGGGGTGTGTGGGTGTATATGTATGTGGGGATGATGGGGGATGAGTATGTATGTGGGGGATGTGTATATATGGGGATGGGGGATGTGTATGTATATGGGGATGGTTTTTTTATGGGGGGATGTATATGTATATGGGGATGGGGGGTGTATGTATATGGGGGGGGTATATGTATGTGGGCATGACATGTGTGTATATGTATATGGCGATGGGGGGATATGTATGTTTATGGGGATGATTTGGGGATGTGTATGTATATGGGAATGGGGGTGTATATGTATGCTTGGATGATGGGGTGGATGTGTATATATGTGGGGATGTGTATGTATATGGGGATGACGGGGGGGATGTGTATGTATATGGGGATCATGGGTGTGTGTGTATGTATATGGGGATAATGGGGATGTGTATGTTTGTAGGGGTGGGGGAAATGTGTATGTATGTGGGGATGATGGGAGGACGTGTATCTATGTAGGGTTGGGGGGATGTTATGTATATGGAGATAGAGGGGTGTTTGTGTGTATGTGGGGATGATGAGGGTGTGTGTGTATGTATATGGGGATGGGAGTGTATGTGTATGTGGGGATGATGAGAGTGTGTGTATTTGGGGAGTGGGGTGTATATGTATGTGGGGATGATGGGGGATGTGTGTGGGGATGGGGGTATCTGTATGGATGTGGGGATGTGTATGTATATGGGGATGATGGGGGGGATGTGTATGTATATGGGGATGGTGGGATATGTAGGTATATGTGGATGATGGGGAATGTGTATGTGTGTGGGAATGATGGAGGGATGTGTATGTATGTGGGGATGATGGGGAGATGTGTATGTATGTGGTGGTGTGGGGAATGTGTATGCATATGGGGATGATGGTGGTGGTGTGTGTATGTATGTGGGGATGATGGCTTTGTGTGTGTATGAATATGGGGATGAGGGATGTGCACGTATGTGGGGATGATGGGGAGATGAGTATGTATGTGGGGGTGGGGGAAATGTGTATGTATCTGGGATGGAGGGGGTGTAGATGGATGTGGGGATGGGGATATGGATGTATGTGGGGCTTGGGGGAATGTGTATGGATAAAGGGGTGATGGGGATGTATGTATGTGGGGATGATGGGTGTGTGTGTGTGTATGTATGGGGATGGGGGATGTGTATGTATATCGGGATTGGAGGATGGGATGTGTATGTATGTGGGGATGTAGTAGGGGTGTATATGTATATGGTGGTGTGGGGAATGTGTATATGGGGCGGTGGGGGGGCATGTGTACGTATATGACGGTGGGGGGCATGTGTATGTATGTGGTGGTGGGGGATGTTTATGTATGTGGCAGTGGGGCTGATGTCTATATATGTGGGAGTGGGGGGGATGTGTATGTATATGAGGATGGAGGGGGATGTGTATACGTATGGGGATGGAGGGGGGTGTATATGTATGTGGGCATGTGTATGTATATGTGGATGATGGTGGGGTGTGCATGTATGTGGGAATGGGGAATGTGTATGTATATGGGTTGATGGGGGGATGTGTATGTTTGTGGGGATGTGTATGTATGTGGGGATGGGGGATGTGTATATATATGGCGATGATGGGGGGATATGCTTGTATGTGGGGATGGGGATGTTTATGTGTGTGGGGATGGGGGATGTGCATGTATGTGGGGATGTGTATGTATGTGGGGATGGGGGATGTGTATGTATGTGGGATGAGGATGTGTATGTATGTGGGGATGGGGATGTGCATGTATGTGGGGATGTGTATGTATGTGGGGATGGGGGATGTTTATGTATGTGGGGATGGGGAGGTGTCTATTTATGTGGGGATAGGGGGATGTGTATGGATGCGGGAATGTGGGATATGTATGTATGTGGGGATGGAGGATGTCTATGTATGTGGGGATGGGGGATGTCTATGTATGTGGGGATGGGGATGTGTATGGATGTGGGGACGGGGGATGTGTATGAATGTGGGGAAGGGGGATGTGTATGTATGTGGGGATGGGAGCTGTGTATGTATGTGGGGATGTGTATGTGTGTGGGGATGGGGGATGTCTATGTATGTGGGCATGGGGGGATGTGTATGGATGTGGGGATGGGAGCTGTGTATATGCGGGGATGTGTATGTATGTGGGGATGGGGGATGTCTATGTATGTGGGGATGGGGGATGTCTATGTATGTGAGCATGGGGGGATGTGTATGGATGTGGGGATGGGTATGTGTATGTATGTGGGGATGGGGGATGTGTATGTATGTGGGGATGTGTATGTATGTGGGGATGGGGGATGTGTATTTGTGGGGATGATGCGGTGGGTGTATGTCTGTGGGGATGATGGGGGGGCGTATGTCGGTGGGGCTGATGGGAGATGTGTATGTCTGTGGGGATGATGGGGGGGTGTATGTGTGTGGATGATGGGGGTTGTGTCTGTGTGTGGGAATGATGGGGGTGTATATGTCTGTGTGGATGATGGGGGGGGGTGTATGTGTGTGGATGATGGGGGTGTGTATGTGTGTGTGGATGATGGGGGTGTATGTGTGTGGGGATGATGGGGGGGTGTATGTGTGTGGGGATGATGGGGTGTATGTGTGTGGGGATGATGGGGGTGTATGTATGTGGGGATGATGGGGGGGTGTATGTGTGTGGGGATGATGGGGTGTATGTGTGTGGGGATGATGGGGGTGTATGTGTGTAAGGATGATGGGAGTATATGTATGTGGGGATGATGGGGTGTATGTGTGTGGGGATGATGGGGTGTATGTGTGTGGGGATGATGGGAGGTGTATGTGTGTGGGGATGATGGGGGTGTTTGTATGTGGGAACGATGGGCTGTATGTGTGTGGGGATGATGGGGGTGTATGTTTGTGGGGATGATGGGGGGTGTATGTGTGTGTGGATGATGGGGGTGTATGTCTGTGGGGATGATGGGGGGTGTATGTGTGGATGATGGGGGGGGTTATGTGTGTGTGTATGATGGGGGTGTATGTGTGTGGGGATGATGGGGGTGTATGTGTGTGGGGATGATGGGGGGGTGTATGTGTGTGGGGATGATGGGGGGTGTATGTGTGTGGGGATGATGGGGGTGTATGTGTGTGGGGATGATGGGGGGGTGTATGTGTGTGTGGATTATGGGGGGTGTATGTCTGTGCGGATGATGGGGGTGAATGTGTGTGTGGATGTTGCGGGGGGGGGTGTATGTGTGTGGATGATGGGGGGGTGTATGTGTGTGGGGATGATGGGGGGTGTATGTGTGTGTGGATGATGGGGGTGTATGTGTGTGTGGATGATGGGGGGGTGCATGTGTGTGGGGATGATGGGGTGTATGATGTGTGTGGATGATGGGGGTGTATGTGTGTGGGGATGATGGGGGGGTGTATGTGTGTGGGGATGATGGGGTGTATGTGTGTGGGGATGATGGGGGTGTATGTATGTGGGGATGATGGGGTGTATGTGTGTGGGGATGATGGGGGTGTATGTGTGTAAGGATGATGGGGGGTGTATGTGTGTGGGGATGATGGGGTGTATGTGTGTGGGGTTGATGGGGGTGTATGTATGTGGGGATGATGGGGTGTATGTATGTGGGGATGATGGGGTGTATGTGTGTGGGGATGATGGGGGGTGTATGTGTGTGGGGATGATGGGGATGTATGTGTGGGGATGATGGCGGGTGTATGTCTGTGGGGATGATGGGGGTGTATGTGTGTGGGGATAATGGGGGGTGTATGTGTGTGGGGATGATGGAGGTGTATGTGTGTGTGGGGATGATGGGGGTGTATGTGTGTGGGAATGATGGGGGTGTATGTGTGTGGGGATGATGGGGGTGTATGTGTGTGTGGGGATGATGGGGGTGTATGTGTGTGGGGATGATGGGGGTGTATGTGTGTGGGGATAATGGGGGGTGTATGTGTGTGGGGATGATGGGGATGTATGTGTGTGGGGATGATGGGGGTGTATGTGTGTGGGAATGATGGGGGTGTATGTGTGTGGGGATGATGGGGGGTGTATGTGTGTGTGGGGATGATGGGGGTGTATTTGTGTGGGGATGATGGGGGTGTATGTGTGTGGGGATGATGGGGGTGTATGTGTGTGGGGATGATGGGGGTGTGTCTGTGTGTGGGAATGATGAGGGTGTCTGTGTGTGGGGATGATGGGGGTGTGTCTGTGTGTGGGAATGATGAGGGTGTCTGTGTGTGGGGATGATGGGGGTGTATGTGTGTGGGGATGATGGGGGTGTATGTGTGTGGGGATGATGGGGGTGTATGTGTGGGGTTGATGAGGGTGTGTATGTATGTGTGGATGATGGGGGTGTGTATGTGTGTGGGGATGATGGGGGTGTGTCTGTGTGTGGGAATGATGAGGGTGTCTGTGTGTGGGGATGATGGGGGTGTGTGTGTGTGGGGATGATGGGGGTGTATGCGTGTGGGGATGGTGGGGGGCTGTATGTGTGTGGGAACAATGGGGGTGTATGTGTGTGGGGATGGTGGGGGTGTATGTGTGTGGGCATGATGGGGGGGGTGTATGCGTGTGGGGATGGTGGGGGGGTGTATGTGTGTGGGAACGATGGGGGTGTATGTGTGTGGGGATGATGGGGGTGTATGTGTGTGTGGATGATGGGGGGTGTATGTGTGTGGGGATGATGGGGGTGTGTATGTGTGTGGGGATGATGGGGGGTGTATGTGTGTGGGGATGATGGGGGTGTGTGGGGATGATGAGGGTGTATGTGTGTGGGGATGATGGGGGGTGTATGTGTGTGGGGATGATGGGGGTGTGTATGTGTGTGGGGATGATGGGGGTGTATGTGTGTAAGGATGATGGGGGGTGTATGTGTGTGGGGATGATGGGGGTGTGTATGTGTGTGGGGATGATGGGGGAGTGTATGTGTGTGGGGATGATGGGGGTGTGTGGGGATGATGGGGGGTGTATGTGTGTGGGGATGATGGGGGTGTGTGGGGATGATGGGGGGTGTATGTGTGTGGGGATGATGGGGGGTGTATGTGTGTGGGGATGATGGGGGTGTATGTGTGTGGGGATGATGGGGGTGTATGTGTGTGGGGATGATGGGGGGTGTATGTGTGTGGGGATGATGGGGGTGTGTATGTGTGTGGGGATGATGGGGGAGTGTATGTGTGTGTGGGGATGATGGGGGTGTATGTGTGTGGGGATGATGGGGGAGTGTATGTGTGTGTGGGGATGATGGGGGGTGTATGTGTGTGGGGATGATGGGGGTGTATTTGTGTGGGGATGATGGGGGTGTATGTGTGTGGGGATGATGGGGGTGTATTTGTGTGGGGATGATGGGTGTGTATGTGTGTGGGGATGATGGGGGTGTATGTGTGTGGGGATGATGGGGGTGTTTGTGTGTGGGGATGATGGGGGTGTATGTGTGTGGGGATGATGGAGGTGTATGTGTGTGGTGATGATGGGGGGGTGTATGTATGTAGGGATGATGGGGGTGTATGTGTGTGGGGATGATGGGGGTGTATGTGTGTAAGGATGATGGGGGTGTATGTGTGTGGGGATGATGGGGGTGTATGTGTGTAAGGATGATGGGGGTGTATGTGTGTGGGGATGATGGGGGTGTATGTGTGTGGGGATGATGGGGGTGTATGTGTGTAAGGATGATGGGGGTGTATGTGTGTGGGGATGATGGGGGTGTATGTGTGTGGGGATGATGGGGGTGTATCTGTGTGGGGATGATGGGGGTGTATGTGTGTGGGGATGATGGTGTGTGTGTGTGGGGATGATGGGGGGTGTATGTGTGTGGGGATGTTGGGGGTGTATGTGTGTGGGGATGATGGGGGTGTATGTGTGTGGGGATGGTGGGGGGGTGTATGTGTGTGTGGATGATGGGGGTGTATGTCTGTGGGGATGATGGGGGTGTATGTGTGTGGGGATGATGGGGGTGTATGTGTGTGGGGATGATGGGGGTGTATGTGTGTGGGGATGGTGGGGGAGTATGTGTGTGGGGATGATGGGGGTGTATTTGTGTGGGGATGATGGGTGTGTATGTGTGTAAGGATGATGGGGGTGTATGTCTGTGGGGATGATGGGGGGGTGTATGTGTGTGGGGATGATGGGGGTGTATTTGTGTGGGGATGATGGGTGTGTATGTGTGTAAGGATGATGGGGGTGTATGTGTGTGGGGATGATGGGGGTGTGTATGTGTGTGGGGATGATGGGGGGTGTATGTGTGTGGGGATGATGGGGGTGTATGTGTGTGGGGATGATGGGGGTGTATGTGTGTGGGGATGATGGGGGTGTATGTGTGTGGGGATGATGGGGGGGTGTATGTATGTGGGGATGATGGGGGTGTATGTGTGTGTGGGGATGATGGGGGAGTGTATGTGTGTGTGGGGATGATGGGGGTGTATGTGTGTGTGGGGATGATGGGGGTGTACGTGTGTGTGGGGATGATGGGGGAGTGTATGTGTGTGTGGGGATGATGGGGGTGTATGTGTGTGGGGATGATGGGGGTGTATTTGTGTGGGGGTGATGGGGGTGTATGTGTGTGGGGATGATGGGGGTGTATGTCTGTGGGGATGATGGGGGTGTATGTGTGTAAGGATGATGGGGGTATATGTATGTGGGGATGATGGGGGTGTATGTGTGTGGGGATGATGGGGGTGTATGTGTGTGTGTATGATGGGGGTGTATGTGTGTGGGGATAATGGGGGTGTAAGTGTGTGGGGATGATGGGGGTGTATTTGTGTGGGGATGATGGGGGTGTATGTGTGTGGGGATGATGGGGGGGGGTGTATGTGTGTGGGGATGATGGGGGTGTATGTGTGTGGGGATGATGGGGGTGTATGTGTGGGGTTGATGCGGGTGTGTATGTATGTGTGGATGATGGGGGTGTGTATGTGTGTGGGCATGATGGGGGGGTGTGGGGATGATGAGGGTGTATGTGTGTGGGGATGATGGGGGGTGTATGTGTGTGGGGATGATGGGGGGTGTATGTGTGTGGGGATGATGGGGGTGTGTATGTGTGTGGGGATGATGAGGGTGTATGTGTGGGGATGAAGGGGGGTGTCTGTGTGTGAGAATGATGAGGGTGTCTGTGTGTGGGGATGATGGGGGTGTGTGTGTGTGGGGATGATGAGGGTGTATGTGTGTGGGGATGATGGGGGGGGCGGGGGTGTATGTATGTGGGGGTGGGGGAATGCAGCTCTTTTTAACCAAATGACAAAGGGAGCAGTCGCTCTGGGCTTGCATTGGGCAGATTGAGGAGGGGGCGATGGCTTCGGACACCGGGCCGGCGCGCTAGCTATTTAGGTATTTATGTCAAAGACAAGCTGTGAGAGGGACCACCGCACACCTTCAGGCATCAGCGTGTGTTGGGAGGAGGGGTCACAATGTCTTTGTACAGTAACAGCACAATGTCTTCAGAGACTCTGCGAGTGTAAATGCAAGCACCGGGACCTCACTAGAGTAGTGGGTCAAATGGAATGATGGATAAAAGACGAGCGCTGTTCTCTAATGCTTTGAAGGGGCAGTGGATCACTGGGGCAATCTGTCCTCACCCCGTGAGGCGATGCAAGGGATGTAAAGAGCCACCGAGAGCATGAGAATGGTACAGTCCTGACACTCCTTCACCAGTACAGTGTATCTTGTCTCTCTTGGTAGCCTTGGACTGGGATTAAATTTATGCGATGCTTCCAACGAGATGAAGACGTTATGTACAATAAATGATTGGTGCGAATATGTTAATTTATGATTCATTATGCTTTCGAATCTAACATTTGAGTCAAGTCAAAGGATGTTTTTAACGAACAGAATCTATTTTGGAGAGGATGTTGGTACATGCAAGATGACCCTGGTTGCAATGAATAAATACTAGATTTAACCAAAGCATTGGTCAAATATAATGTGATCAGAATGGCAAGAATTACATCGCAGTGGGTAATGTGGATGTGACGCGGTCCATGGAGCAGGATTTGGTGCGAAAGCAGAATAGACCCGAACGGTTCTGCTCCATGTAAATTGTCTGCGCCCAGAGCTAAACATATATATCAGTTTCTTAAACAACCGCGGATTGTTTTTATTTACCGCAGCCAAGGTCTATTTCTAGGAATCAAAAACAACGAAATGTAAAGATTCACAAAATGACATTAATAAAGATTCACAAAATGATATTAACGAAAGGTTGCAACAACTCAAATGAGATGAGTAATAATGAAGTTTATTGACAGCATTGCAATGTTCTTGCGATCAGGTAGTGGGTTGATGAAGATTTGACCATCCTTTTAGCTTTTTGATGGAACTATGATCTGACTCACAGGCGGATATAACCACCCCACAAATAAACAGAAGAAATAACGGTTCAGATTTGGGGTGATTTCCTTGAGAGGTTGCTCCATGCGACACGACAGAACATTTATATTCACATCGTTTGATCTGCCCAATGAGACACAAGTGGTAAACAAGAGTTCTGAATGTAGATGGATTGTCGTTGTACACATTTGTAATGCTGAACACTGTCGATTAATTTAATATAATCGTCCTGCGGTGGACTCAGCTTTAGCCGCCTGAATTATTTTCAATACTCGATGGTCCTTGGGCATGGTGAGGTAAACATTCATAATTCTTCCTCAGGCAGTGTGGCTGTTTGGGATTCTGAAACAGTTAGGGTTAGGGCCTAATGACAGTCAATTGTCAGTGATGGTATTTTGAATGTTATTTTTTTTCCCCTTAACAATAGGCTTCGAGATCGTGCCATCCCGGGAACATCTCAACAAATGATGACCTGTGCTCGAGAAAGATGAAGTTTGGAAGTTCTTGATTTATCCATTTTGTTCATTGGTTAACATCGTCTCTCACCTGCTTTTAGATCCACATAATTTGAACCTCCCATCGCAATGTTTTCCTGAACTTCAAGAACACTTGTAATAAGATGGTTTTGCTACCGTGGCTGATGGTCATATGGACAGTGGGAGATGTTTTCAGGAACTTCCAGTTCGGCGCTTCTGCCCAGTCGGGTGAGCGGAGGGTGGTTGCCCACCAGCAGGGGGACATCGTCATCGGGGCGTTATTCTCGGTCCACCACCAGCCGCCCGCGGACAAGGTCCACGAGAGGAAATGCGGCGCCATACGGGAGCAATATGGCATTCAGAGGGTGGAAGCCATGCTCCACACTCTGGAGCGCATCAACTCAGACCAAATGTTGTTGCCAAACATAACGTTGGGATGTGAAATCAGGGACTCTTGCTGGCATTCCGCTGTGGCTCTCGAGCAAAGCATCGAGTTCATAAGAGACTCGCTGATCTCTAACGAGGAGGAGGAAGGAATAGTGCGCTGTGTTGATGGAACTACCGTGCCGTTCCGAGCCAAGAAACCGATCGTTGGAGTTATCGGGCCTGGTTCCAGCTCTGTGGCCATTCAAGTGCAGAACCTGCTGCAACTCTTCAACATACCTCAGATTGCATACTCCGCCACAAGCATGGATTTAAGTGATAAAACACTCTTTAAATATTTTGTCAGGGTGGTGTCATCTGATGCTCGTCAAGCCCGTGCCATGGTCGATATTGTAAAGAGATACAACTGGACCTACATCTCCGCTATACACACAGAAGGTATTTTGCTATTTGTTTTCCCCTAAATGATTTGTTAATCTGCTTTGAGTATGTCAATGACTAAGTAGGTTTGGATTATCCAGCAGGCCCTTTCATTGCTGGCAAAAGGTTAGCCCAACATCTGCCTGCTCAATAATCCCCAATGCGCATGCTAAAGTATGCAAAGTCGCGTTTTGGTTTATTTTGTATCTTTGTCCTGTTCATTTAGTTTATCCCAACGGAAATCGTTTCTAGTATTGAAAATCTAACCAGTTATTGTTTGTGCCCACGCTTTTAATACTTTGACAGAAAATATTTAGAACTGTTGAAAAGATATGTATTCCTCTCATGTTTGCTCCGAGCATTTCGGTTTCTTGAACTCAGTGCATTATTGTGACCTGCAAGAAATGCGTTTGAAAATTAGTTTGAGTTTAAACCAGATTACTTTGGGTGGTTTTGAGAATGACAAGAACTGTATCTGTTATTGTGCTGAGATATTGAGCACGCGTTGTTGCAGTAGATTCTCGTTTGTAACAGATCAGTGCGAGCAGTAAGATGGTAGAAATGTTTGGAAGTGAACCTGCAAATATAAAGGCCCAGGCCTCTATAATGATGGCCAAGTTCAGTAATAATGTTGTGTTACGGATATCCTATAACCAGTGTATAATGATTTAAGGTTAAGATGGTTTGATACGTTTGAAAGAACTGATGCTAATAATGCTGGATTCCCGCAAAATGAGAAGCAAGGTTAAATCAGGAAGGACTGATTAGAAAATTCCAAACTTTAAGTTTTAGCATTTGAAACAGGAGGGGATTATTGTTGTGAACATGTTTAGTTGAATCCCCAACTCTCAACCAGAATGCAGCTGAGCTCCAAATACATTATAATGGATACATTGACCATAAAGCAAACCACTTTACAGTCAAATTGTATTTATTGCAATCAAATGCACTTTATTACGAGCTTTACCAGGCCACAAAACAAAGCTATACAGACTGACATTGATGAAAGAGAGAAATAAACAAGTTTGAATTCTGTTATATTAAGTAGCCAAATTTTAAAGTGTTACATCCCTCAAATCAATTGGAAAAAAAAGTAATCCACCAAAAACCACTTGATGACAATAAATTACTGCATTTAGTGCGTCTTCAGATTGTGAGTCGCCCCAAAATGAGTTGTCTACTTTGCACAAGGATTGTGATCCTGAAACAAAAACAGCAAATGTTGGAGACACTTTAGCAATCCAGGTACAGCATCTGTGGAAAGAAGCAACAAGTTAACATTTTAGGCCTGTCCTTTCATCAGAGCTGATTATGGTTCTGAGCCTGGAGGACAACTTTAAAGAAACATTTTTGTTTTTAAATCACTTCATGTGCAGGTTAAGAATGTTGAGCTTGACTAGTGAGCTGTTACTGAAGCATTTAACAAGGCAAGATTGGTGTGCATAGCTGCATCTGATGATGTAGAGTTTTCTTTCCTTTGTAACAGCAACATTCTATTCACTTCCATGGTAGACAAATAGGAAAATGTTTAGCAGACTTTCACTGCATGAGTTATGTATAAGCAATATATTGATATACAGAATGAAATACTATAATTACTTAAATTCATACTGCCTTGGGGCAAAGTTAGTCATCGTGACATTCACAGATTTTGACAATTTTTATGCCTGTGCCTATTTGGAAGGTAATTACAGATGTTAGTTTGATTAATTGTTAAGAAGTACACTGGTGGCCTATACTATAACGGGCAGAGCACCCCATTCAGAAGGCTTTTTCTTCCCTGGTAAGATTCAGTTCTGATAATCCAATGACTATTTTGAGAACACATGATGGAATTTTGATCAGACAAGCCCAGTGGTTGGAGACATTAACTTTGAAATATCTAACAAATTTGTACAATAGTCTTCCATCAACAATCTAAGCTAAGGTGTTAACCAATTTAAAGAAATGCGTTAAAACCCATGTCAAAATAGCACACATCAAGTGCCATAAAGGTCACAGCAAATTTTCTATGCCAGATTTCCAAGCATTACCCTTCTAATTAAATACTTCATTAAAGGGAGATGGGTAGGGAATTTGAACTGAGGACTAAACTTAATGCAAAATATTTTGGCTGGAAGCAAATTTGAAGTTATATAATCAAATGATAATACCTCTGAGTTTCTGGAATTTTCAAGGGGATAGTAGAATGCATATATTTCCCTTGTTATGATCTTGGTCGAGACCAGTAACATGTTTATTTATTGATTTCTTTTTAGAATCCAAAAATCCAAGTAGTTATGACGTGAAGGAAGCCACAAAGTTTAAATTAAAAGGATTTTACTGCACAAAAAGCAAAGAACATGAATACTAGTAACTACACTGTATTGTAAAAAGTCAGTTATATTAGAGATATTAAAACTACATTGGGCACAGTTACTTATTTTCTAGAATGAACTTCTTAACGCAAATTTCCTGCTCCACCCATTTGATCTACAACCCTAAACCCAAGCCAGATATTTCATCCTAAATTGGAAGACTGATCACTTGGTTTGAGTACAGCTTCAACGTGAGTGCTGAGATTTCTAGGGCCTTCCATTTACTTCTGGCAAGGTTGTCCCTTCAAGTTTCCACCAATAGTTGTAGACACCCCATTCAACACAGGTGCCACTAGCATCTTAAGCATAGCCATTTCAGGTCAGAACTCTCCTGGCTCTAATATTCTTTCTTGTATCTAAAACTCTCTCTCTCTTTCTCTTTTGAACATGGTTCAACTCACTGTTAAGAGTGCTTCAATTAACAAGAGTTTTAAAACCTTTTAGCCAGTACACAGTATTTCAAATGAACTCTGCTTGAAGAGATGTTTATTGCTCTGCAGTCAGATTGTTCTGAACAGAAGAAAACCCCACTTGAAACAGAACCGTGCCCACAATTTACTCACCCCTTAATTAACTGGTTGACCCTTTTCCTGTATAGTTTATCTCCGAGGCACCTTGATCATGATAATTTATTGGAAACCAGGCGCTTAATCAGAAATCAACTCTGAGAGAAACCTAAACCTTAAAGGGACCATCAGCCAACATAAAAAATAGAATTTTTCTCTCAAAAGCACGTGGGCCAACACACTGCAGTTCCCTAGTTTTCAAGCCCATGCATCATATCTGAGCAGCTTGTGTCAGTCCTCCAAAACTTCTGAATAGCTTGGAGGTGCTTTAAAATTCGAAATTAGTCCAACAGATTATTTCTATCAGTGTTATCTTTCTATCAGTGGCCCGCTAGTCCAATAGTTATGGCATTTACTTGAGAACTGCAAGTTTTAGATTTCAGCAATGTGGTTGACTGTTAACTGTCCTCTGAAATGTTTAGTTCTGAAATGTCAAAGTATGTGCATATTGATTTGTTAGTTCTCACTCAAGTCACTACCAAATCACTCATTATTTCCCTAATGCATGTGACCTATTGAGTTAATTTCATAAATGTGCCTTATATATCCAGTAGTTCATTTCGAACACATAAACTGGACCATTTTGCTCACTTTGCTCTGACTCTTGTATTTAATTTTGTATATGACATTCACAGAGTGGTTTGAGTATTGATACTGTCTGATTCACAACCTTAAAGCAGATTGTTGGTAATCAGAGCCATCAATAAATTATGTTTGTCTTCTGGGAAGTTTTAAAAAAGGAATGCAAAATGTATGGAGGGATGGAGGGGATATTCAATGCAATGCAAATGTAAGGCAGATGGTGACATTTGAATTCAATAAAAAGCTGGGATTAAAAGTCTTAACGATGACCATGAAACCATTGTAGTAAAAACTCATCTGGTTCACTAATGTCCTTTAGGGAGGGAAATCTGTCATCCTTACCTGGTCTGGTCTGCATGTGACAATGTGGTTGACTCTTAAATCCCCTCAGGCATGGGCAATAGATGCTAGCCCAGCTAGTGACGCCCACGTTCCATGAACGAATGAAAAAAACGCAAATGTGGAGTGATTCATTTTGGTAAGAAAAACACAGAGAGACAATGTAAAATAAAGGGTGTAACTCTAAATGGGATGCAGGAGAAGAAGAACCTGGGTGTATTTATGCATAAATCATTGAAAACAGCAGGACAAATGGAAAGAACAGTTAATAAAACATATAGAATTCTGGGCTTTATTAATAGGGGCATCAAGTACAAGAGCAAGGAGGTTGTGTTGAACTTGTATAAGACACTATTTAAACCTCAGCTAAAACATTGAATCAGTTCTCGCTATTGCACTTTAGGAAGGATGTGAAGGCATTAGAAAGGGTGCAGAAAAGATGAATGAGAATGGTTCCAGGGGTGAGGGACTTCAGTTATGAAGATAGATTGGAGAAGTTAGGAATGTTTTCCTTGGAGAAAAGAAGGTGGAGAGGAGATTTGATAGAGGCATTCAAAACCACGAGGGGTCTGAACAGAGGTAAAAGAGAGAAATTGTTCCACCTGTGAAAGGATTGACAACAAGAGCGCAAGGATTTAAAGTAATTAGTAAAAGAAACAAAAGCAATACAAGGACAATTTTTAAAAACGTAGCGAGAAGTTAGGATTTGGAGTGCACTGCCTGAGAGTGTGGTGGAGGCAGGTTCAGTTGAAGCATTTAAAAGGCAATTCGACTGTTATCTGAAAAGAGAGAATACGTAGGGTTACAGAAAGGAGGTGAGAGTATGGCACGAGGCGAGTTGCTCATTCGGGGAGCTGGTGCAGACACGGTAGGTCAAATGGCCATAACAACTCTGTGATACAACTTTGTGATTCTATGTACACACCTTTATATACATTTAGGAAATGCAACAGTGTTGACTTTCTTTCACAATATTTCTGGTAAAGCTGTGGAAGATGCAGGTGGTGTTAGAAAGTGAGCTTCAAGTCGATCAACTACACCTCAAAGTAAAGTTAATTTAACACCAATGATTCTAAGAATTTGATGAGCAGAATTATTCAATGCTCCCGAGTTCCACATGGACCACTGCAGTATAATATAATAATAATCGCTTATTGTCACACGTAGGCTTCAATGAAGTTACTGTGAAAAGCCCCTAGATCAAACTCATTCTCCGAGTTTGGACCAGCTGTTTCTGTCCCTCGGTCCCCTGACATCATCCTGATGAGCAAGAATTCTCAGTGGGCTAATTTCTTTCCAACATTTGAATATTTCTGCCTTTCGATTCCGCCCCTTGCGGCTTGACACGAGTGAGTCACAAGCACATATCTGACTGTCTGTACTGAGAGCCAGTGCTGGAAATACTGCACATGTTTGCCAAACTCAGATGCATGATTTTGCAGGAGACAATGACTATCTGGAGCATTAAATTCAATTTAACTCAATGACCATTGAATTTGTGGTCAATGTTCATAAACCGCTATCGCACAAAGTACTCAAACCAAACTGGAGTTGCTAACAATTTTTGGTGCAGTTTCTTAGGTTGCTATGACTCATTTTTCCAATGTTACATGGAGCTAGTTTGACTATCCGCAACTACTGGTTACCCCTGCTGATGTTGTTGTGTCTGCCCACATGTTAGAGAGGTGCGTGGGTGAAATAGAGATGAAGGTAGCAAGTTGCCTCATTTGAGTCGCACCAGTACAGCCTTAAGTCTAGGGTTAAGAAGCAGAGAATGGCTCTGTTCCTTGAATGGACCATTTTATTAACAAATTTGTTACGGGAGTTTTTAGGAAATATATGTACTTTAGGGTGAAGCTTCTTACAATGATTGAATTGGTAATAAGAATTGCTTAATATATATGGATTTTCAATGCATTGAATTAGTAGACAGTCCCTGAACAGAATTGATTGAATTTGATCTCTGTCTCTAATAATGTCTGTTCTCTCTGAACTGACACTTGTCTGGTTAAATCTTAACCTAGCAGGCTACAAAATTCTGTATTTGTGAAGTGAAAATACAAAAGTACACAGTATCAATGCCAGTAGAGTCCTTTGATAAGGTTGTTTCATTTGTCATAGCTGCTGAAAGGAAGTATATTTTTCGGTTCCCTCACCAATGGAAAGCATATATAAATGAGCCCATTTATAAGATACTTTTCGACTGGCTTCTAATGTCAGCCTTGTAAAGGTTACTAATGCACTTAGAAATGTCAAGTTCTGCATGTCTTTAGGGGACATTGTCTATGAAACTTAATTCAAATCAAACCTGTGTCACTTTGTCAAGCTGTTAATTAGCATATTTACAGTGTCTGTTGCGGATACAACAGACACACAAAATTGAAGGTTTGGTGTGGATGGAAAATGGCTCTGCTGGTTGATGTGGATGGGAGAGAACAGAATAACACTGACACTTTTGGAGGAGGTTACTACCTGAATACCTGCTGTTCCAAGTCACAGAGAAAAGAACATGACAAAGGTTGGGGAAACACCAAAGCAGGCAAATGTTAAATTACAGTAATAATTAGGTGCAAAATTATATTTAGTTAAACCTATATCTGGCAAAATGTGCAATTTTGCGGGATTCTCAGTCATATACATATATATTTTGGTTGCATAGTTTATGGTTTAAGAAATAGTAATGAATGATTTTAAATATAAAAATTATTTGAATGCTCTTAGAACAGTTCATCTATTACAGTCTGACAGCCATTCAAAAATGATTCTGTTATATAGGTAACTAATTCTTTCGGACTGTGAATAAGATATATTCTGAGCAATAAATTATGAATCAATAACTTACAAAAAGATCAGGAATTGCATTTGAATTCATTATTAGCAAATCAGGGGCTAATTTAATAAGAATTAACTGTGATTATTTGGCTAACAGGGATTGGTGCAATATATGTGGATGGAAATGTTTTTGAATTATTCTCTTGAGCAGAAACTGCACCTAGTACAAGTCAGTAGCAATGCATGTTGCTGATTACTAAATTAAAAATAAGGTTGAAAGTGTTATTTTCAACTTTTGAAACTCTAGCCAGTTTAATATCCAGCTTACATTGTATCATCAAGGGACACATTTAATGATAACGCAGATGTTAGTGGAAGAAAGCAGTGTGGCAACCTTCATAACAGTCTTGCAATTCAAGCAATAGTGCCTATTTGAACTTATATATGGCACCAGCAGTTTTGTTACTGTGAGAGCAGGTTCAGATTATCTCACCACTTAAACATTGCATCTGAATTATTACAGGGTACATCACAGTTTCTTTACAGCATAATTGAAGAGGAAACATGGGGGGTGGTGATATGTAGTCTTTTGTCTGCCTGTAGGACACTTTATAATGATACTTTTGAACACCATTCTTGGCCTGATTGCCAACTATAGACCTCTAACGCCTAATTGATTCATGGAAATCTAATGTTTTCAGGATGTTGCTTTGTCAACTATGTCGCATTTCCCCAGCAATTTTACTTGAGTTCTTTCTACTGAGGGAGGGCATTAGTAAGAGAGGCTGTAATTAAAGTTTTATTTAGGCTCTAATGTGAGGGTTTATTTTCAGAGTCAAAATGCAGTATTATGTTCCCAGTATTACAGCCTGCATTTAGAATGACATTCAAATCAGATGGAGGTACACTGATTTAAACACAGATGATGAGTGATGTTTTAGGATTGCTTATAATTATGTACTTTGTAATATTTAATGGAGTGTGTTGCAAAACATATATCATGCTGCCAATTCAACCACTGAATGGTAAGGTATCATTTGTGTTATACTGGAATGTAAATGTAGAGATTCACGTAAAACTAAAGATACTTCTTAATTAAAACTGCCGATTGAATAAATCAATATATAAACTAAAATTTGGTCCTGTCCCACAATAATCCACAGAGCTCGACTATTTGTTACTCTTAACCATATAAGAACGAAGAAATTGTATTTGATCATTTGTTCGTAGATTAGTCCCACCTTTTCACTTTCAACCCGTGCTCCTCAATTCCTTCTTGCTCCTTACATGTACCAAATTGTTCCTCAAATTCAATTTTCTGTTTCAATCATCTTCCTGCATAACATATTCCACAACATTGTTAAGTATTCGGTGAATAATCTTTCATCTGACTTCCCTTTTTAATTCTATCCTCCTGACAGACATAATCTCTTACATGTGAAACATGCACAATGGCAAACAATTTAATTTAATCAGCTTTTCCGTCTTTATCAGTATAGTTCTAGTAATATATCAGGCAAAAATAATAATTGATTCTATCTGGTCTGTCTTCCAAACACCCAGTTTTCTGCTCTGATTGCAGAACACGGTAGCTTTTCTTTTTCCCTACTAGGGAATTTTTAGTCCTTCTTTTCTGTTCCACCCTCCACAAGTCTAACAGCCTCTGACTTAAAAAAACAGTTGCCTAAGCTTACCTTTGACAGACTTAAATTTAAATGGCATTCCATTGTCCACAAATGTGGTGTTTTTTCTGAAGGTCTTTCCCACATCCTTCTTCTCAAATTCAATGAAAACATTACAAGCCCACCATCATAATTTTGAAAACTTTAATGACATCACCTCAGTATCCTCTTTTAGAACGAGAATAAGCCCAAATTTTTTTGTGCATAACCTGTATGGCAGATAATTAAAACAAAGGAGACAATATCCAATCTATTTCATTCTGTAAAATTGACTGATGATGGTTACAATCAGAAATGTTATCCTCATACATGGTCAGAGAATTAATATAAACACAGGTTGAAATGGAAAAGCTGACTTTATAATACAAACAAGTTGGACAGAATTTAATGGTTGCAATGGTGGGTTTGTCCACTGGCCAATGAGCCAGCCAGTAGCAACCCCGCAGCAGCCATTCTGGGCACCAACACAACTCAGTTTAACAAGTTGGCAACGGGGGTTTTGGCATCTTCAGGGGAATTCCCATCTCCAAGAGTTGCTGGGTGAGAGGAGTGGCCACTGCTGGTACTGTGGTAGGTCCAAGGTTGAGAATTGTCACTGGGGCCCTCGAGGGAAGGTCAGTGAGGTGGGCTCACTGGGGCCTGTCTGGATAGCCTGGCCAGTCAGTGGGAAAGGGAGTCAATTTAAAGGGCAGGCAGAGGTCTTCACATGGTCACAGCCCTTGTTGGACATGGGCTGACCAAGTACGAAGTACCCCTCAACAGGCTACAAGTATGCTTGCCAGGTAGGGTGACCAAGGCACCGGAATGTGGCGACTAGGGGCTTTTCACAATAACTTCATTGCAGTGTTAATGTAAGTCTATTTGTGACAAAGATTATTTTTAAAAAGCTGTTCCATATCTTAAGGGATTGTCCCTTAATTTAACTGTCTTATCTGTATCCCTTAAGGGGCACCTTCTGTCCCTTATCTCCAGGACAGACTGTGCGAGAATGAGTCTGGGAGTTTACTCCCCATTCTCACCCCACTCTTTCCCCCCAACTCCATCCTGGCTTTATGGTCACCAGCATCCACCCTTCCCTCCCTGCTCTTTATGGTACCTACGCTACCTCCCCAATACCACTCCCAGCATCAACATCCCCTTACCCCCCAATGCTCGAAGTGTTCCTTATTTTATTTCAAAATAGTTGGTGACCCTGCTGCCAGGGTGCACTTGGTTTGCCCACATGGTATGGCCCCTGCCCGCCACTGGTTCAGGAGAAACAGAATGATGCACCTAAGTGGCCACTTAAATCATAGAATTTACAGTGCAGATGAAGGTTATCTGGCCCATTGAATCTGCACCAGCTCTTGGAAAGAGCACCCACTCAACGCCCACATCTTCACCCTATCCCCGTAACCCGACCTAAACGTTTGGACACCAAGCGGCAATTTAGCATGGCCAATCCACCTAACCTGCACATCTTTCGACTGTGGGAGGAAACCGGAGCACCCGGAGGAAACCCACACAGACACGGGGAGAAAGTGCAAACTCCATACAGTCACCCGAAGCCGGAATTGAACCCGGAACACTGGAGCTGTGAGGCAGTAGTGCTAACCACTTAGCCTCTGGGTGGGAAGGCCATCCTCCACCCTACCCTCATTGTACTAAATTTGCAGGAGTGCCTTGGGTGCTTAATGCACTAAAGTAGTTTGGTGTCAAATTCTGTCTGCTAACGTTCCTGTGGCATGCCTTAGGACTATATTGCTAAATTAAATGCATTGTAAGTGGTTGTTCTTGTCATTGTTGAGATGTTCAAAGCAATCACAGATGAATTACCAAATTATTCAAGTGCAGATTACTAGATATGCATGACAAAGACAGTGGAATTCGCATGCAAAAACAATACGTAAATTAAACCACAATCACAGAATTGTTGCAGCAAAGAAGGAGGCTATTCGGCCCATCATATCTACACCGTCTCCCTGAATGAGCAATTTGCCTGGTGCCATTCATTGTCTTCTATCCATAACCCTGTACATTCTTCCATTACAAATAACAATCTAATTCCCTTTTGAATGCCTCTATTGTACCTGCCTCCACACTCTCCGGCAATCCGGACATTAACCAATCACCACGTGAAAACATTTTCCCTCCTGCCGTCTTTGATTATTTTGCCAGTGACGTTTAAATTGTATCCACTCGTTCTTGATCCGTTCACGAGTGGACGGACACATTTACTCTCTATTCTGTTATATTTTCATTTGTTGAAGCTTATTTCAACCCATTCCGGATAGATTGGATAAATATCGCCTTGCCATTCTAAACACGAAACGATAAAGATCAAAAGTGGACTGAATTTGAATAGTTGCTATTGAGCCTAGTTTGACTGCGCATAAGTGTAAAATGTCATGTATTAATTAGAATTAAATTCGCAGTTTTTTCTCAAAATAACTGCAGGAGGGCTAAGCTGAGTGACACGTGTTTTGCTGCAGGCAGACCTGCTCTTTGTGTCATGGTTAATGTTGAGTTTGGTTCAGACTCATTTGCGAATGGACCAATTTTCCGTGAAAACAAAATATTTGATTTTCCCTTTTTGCTAATGAAATGTAAGAAACCATTATTTTGTAACCTAATTTCTGAGGAAAAGATAGAATTGACAGTAGTGAAACAATACAAGCAATCATAATGCACCTCCATTCTCAATCAGCTATGAAGCCATTTAACCGATTTAATTTTTAAACTGCCCCCTGAGAAATGTTGATTGATCCAAGTTGCATGCCAGCGGAGAGAATCCCACACCCCGGCAGTAGCTGTTGCCACTTTCTCCGTCTCGAGTGCTTTGAAATGCAGAGCAGGAAGTACTGTTCATTTTTGACACAAAGCAAAATACTAATGAAGGGTCATCGCGATATGAAACGCGCCTGAATTTTCAGCCCCCGCTGGGTTTGGCCACTGGTCCCGCACAAATTTTCAGACGTTTTCATGGCTCCTCCATCCCCCTGTGAGCGGGAGACGGATGGCAGTTGGTTTCGGCGGAACTAGAAGATCCCGCCAGTGGGAGGGGCCGTAAAATCCTGTCCACCTGTGGCATCTCCATAGATGTTGCCTGATCTGCTGACACGCCGATGATTTCCTGCATTTTCTGTTTTTATATCTGTCCATTTTTGACACTGGGAATTGTATCCACATTTCATCCTGAATCAACTACTTTGAGGTCGCACATTCATTATTGAATTTTAGTTATTGAATCTCTATATTTGTTCCAGCAAAATCAAAGTCTGACACAAAGGCCGGAATTCTCTGGCTGTTGCGATTCACTTTTCCCGCTGGCGGTGCACCCACACCCATGGGTTTCCCGTGGGGTGGCTTCAATGGGAAATATAGTGCGGGATTTCCGGACCACCCTGCCGTGTGCTTTTCGGTGGCGGAGGCAGCCCGCCAGCGGGACCTAACGACCCCGCCGTTGTCAATGGGATTTCCCAGTGACAGCACCCCTTGTCGGCAGGAAACCCGTGCACTGGTGTGGGACCAAAATTTTCAGCCAGCGTGAACAGCGGGAAATCCAGCCCCATAGAATCCCACCGCCAGCAAATAGCGTGTCGGGCACATGCCCTGATGTCATTACACACATCCGCCAACATCAATAAGCTTGTTAAGTCCATTAAAAATGCAAGTGACGAGAATTTCACATTGCCTATATTATCTATAGGTTGGCACATGGGCAACATGAGCAGGCGGCCATCCTGTCTTTTTTACTTACCTCAACCAAGGGCGAGATGAAAGTGGGCTGAAGAACTAGCTATCTGATTTGTTGGGAGTTCAGGTGAGATTTTGGTGTTGCTTCAGTATTCAGATCTCAGACTTTTCCCTCTGTTTTCTTTCAGCATTTGCTTTGTTAACCCTGAGGACTTTTTTTTGTCAACTCTATTGGAGCATTTCTGCCCATTGCAGCCTTTAGGGCAAAGGGCAGTGCCAGCTGCATTTCAGAAATGGGGATTCTGTTCTCCACTGTGTGCAGCTCCTCCTCTGAGGAGGAGAGGAACCAAGTGGCTAGGAGGCCAGGTAGCCACAGATAGCGTCACAGGGAAAGACCCGTGAGATGCGAGGTGCAGGCACAGGGCCAACAGGATGTCCAAGGCAGACAGCACCCCAGAAGACACTACTATCCTGCTGCAAGAGTGTACAGGCAGCAATCCAGCTATCTCAATATGCCCGAGGTCCAGTGCCACAGGAGGCTCCGCCTCTCATTATGCCGCATGATTGGGTCAGAGGCTGCCTCCAACTGTGTGGGTGGGCACCCAATGCCAGTGGCCCTGAAGGTCACTACTGCCCTCAATTTCTCCTCATCCGGGTAATTCTAGGGGTCAGTGGGGGATCTGTGTAGAGTCTCCCAATCAGTTGTCCATGGCTGCAGCAAGTTCGTATCTGATGCTTTTTTCAGATGGGTCCACACATTCATTCATTACTGAATGAAATCAAACCAGCCAGGTTGAGCCAGCCAGAGGCTTTGCAGCTATGGCTGTGTTCCCCTGCATCCACTATGCCATCAACTCCAGTCGTGTGGCCATTAAGGCTCCAACAGATCAGTCAGGTGCCTTTGTTATTGGCAGGGTTACCACTCCATGAACATCCAAATCGTATGCGACTGCAGGACCCAGATTCTTGAAGTCTGTGCAAGGTACCCTGGCAACCCACATGATGCGACACTCCCAGGTGCCAAGGCTCCAGTTGGCTGGATGGTTGTTTTCCGGTTGACAAAAGATATCCATTGAAAAGGTGGTTCACGATGACACCCCAGCACCCTAGGAAAGAGGCGGAAGAGAGGTACAATCATCATCATGCCACCACAAGGGCGGTGGTTGAGCGGACAATAAGGCTACTGAAGGTGAGGTTCTGCTGCTTGGATCATTCTGGAGGAGCCCTGCAATACACTCTAGAGCGAGTGCCACTTATCATTGTGGTCTGCTGAGCTCTTCTTCAAAAGGCAGTGGAAGCAGAGACTTTGAATATTTTTAAGCCAGAGTTGGATAAATTGTTGATTAACAAGGGGGTGAAAGGTTATCCGAGGTAGGCTGGAATGCGAGGTTGAGGTTACAGTCAGGTTCGCCATGAAGGGCCTGTACTGCTCTGTAATGTTCTATTATGGACGATAAGGGAATAGTGTAGATGGGCTTTAAGAGTGGTTTCACAGGTCGGCGCAACATCGAGGGCCGAAGGGCCTGTACTGCGCTGTAATGTTCTATGTTCTATGATACTATTGAAGGTGGAGCAGACACGAAGGGCCGAGTGGCCTACTCATGCTCCTGATTCAGAAGTTTGCAATATCACTCATCACGCATCCATACTAGGTGGCCAGGTTAAACTGATATAAAGGCAAATCGCTGTGCACATGTTGGATGCTGGGTTTACCACATTACAACAGTGACTACACTTCAAAAAGTACGTTGTAAAGCACTTTGAGCATCTGTGGATGTGAAAAGTACCATATAAATACAAGTCTTTCTTTCTATCTTCAACTCTATTAGCATAACCTCCTACTCCTTCCTCCTTATGTGCTTCGCTAGCTTTTCCTTAAATGCATCTGTGGCCAGGATTTTACAGCCCCACCTGTTCAGTGGGATATCCTGGACCTACTGAACTGAATGGAGATTTAAATGGCTGGTCACATCCACCAGGGGGAGGCATGCTGCGGCAGGGCCATAAAATCCTGACCTATGTTATTTACCTCAGCTTTTATATCTGATAGTGAGCTCCACATTTTCATCGTCCTCTGAGTAAAGATGTAACTCCTGAATTCTATGTTGGATTTATTAATAACTATTTTATACATATGGACTCAGGATCTTGAGCTTCTAAAAGCTGTAACAATTTGTCCTGTATCACTTGTGAGGGTGAGAAGGGAAAGAGGAAAACAATGGCTCAAATTCCTCAAGGACCGCCTGCAGCTTTGCCAGATGTCACTCGCCTGATAGTCCCCTTCCACACAGATGTCCACCACCCTCTTTTCAAATAGCTATATAAATTGTGGCTCTCATCTGCCTGCTCCCTGTTATTGTGTGCGAGCTTAACTTACATTCAAAAGAGAATTTTTGTGTGCTTGTGAGGGGGCGGGGATTAGTTTTACTGACGTGTCAGGAGGTGAGTAAAGTGGTGAGTACAGAGCACTGCTGTACGCAATAATGGAAGTGGAATGAAGTGTGTAGTGACTGCTCTTTTTCCGGACTGAGAAGGTTTGTGAGTGCTGTGACAACAGTGGGCAGCATTCTCTGTTTGGGAGACTAAGAGTGGGATTCATTGTTGCCCGACGCTGACATCGTAATTGGCGATCGGGCGGAGAATCTCTTTGGCGCTGAAATCGTAAGCGGCGCCTATTTTCAGATGCTCCAAGTTTTCGTCAACCTTGTGTGGCGGCTGCGGACTGTGTCTAGTGCCGCCACAATTGGGGTAGGGGGGAAGCCGTTCCGCTGGCCGGGGGGGCTTCGGTGAGGGCTGGAGTGACTGGTGGGGGTGATCCGGGGGTGACGAGGGGGGGATACAAGGGGCACCATCTAGCAGGCTAGGTCCGCGTGCGGCTGGCGCCATGCTTTACTGCTGCAGGTCATTACCGTGCGCATGCGCAGCCAAGGACCCGGCAATTCTCTGGCCATTTATGTCGGGAACGCTGGGACTTTTATGTGGTGCAGCTGCTAGCCCCCCACTGGACGGAGCATCAGTGCGGGGGCGGCGCCAACTTTTTCATTGTAAAACTAGACACTTGTTCCGGACATTGCCTCAAAATCGGAGAATCCAGCCCTAAGTGTTGCCATTGAGATTGAATGGTGTGCCATTCGCGTACCCGTTGGGCGCACCACTCGGTAAGCGAGTCAGTATATGCTTTTAAAAACATTTTTAGAGTGCCCAAATTCATTTTTTAAGGGGCAGTTTAGCGTGGCCAATCCACCTACCCTGCACATCTTTTGGATTGTGGGGGCGAAACCCACTCAGACACAGGGAGAATGTGCAAACTCCACACGGACAGTGACCCAGAGCCGGGATCGAACCTAGGACCTCAGTGCCGTGAGGCCGCAATGCTAACCACTGCACGACCGTGCTGCCCCAGAGTCAATATATGCTAATGGGCCAGCACCTGCTGGTATGAATTCCGAGCAACTCCCGGCTCAGCAGGCTTTCTAACCACCGGGGCCGGAGTCAGTGTTAAAGGGCCTGGCAGTTCGAACTGCTTTTAAGCTCTCCACTTACCACACACTCACTGCAGCCACAAAGATAGCTCACAGATGACCTATCCCCCGAGGTCGGGAGTCCAAGGTGGACCCATTGATCCATGCCAGCGAAGAGAGGAGGGACACCCTCTTCCCCAGGGTGGGCCGCAGACCCAAGCCTGCCCTCCTGAGCAGCGCCTGGGAGGTGGCGGCAGAGGCAGTTAGCGCTGCCAACCTCACCAGGAGGAGACAGCTGGTGATCCAGAGTGGTGGGAGTCACTGGTGAGACCTCCGCCCTGAAAGGGGCAGAGAAGAAGGCAGGGCTCCAAATGCCACGGTGCAGGTGTCCTCTGGTTTACGTGAGCTCTGCTGATCCCCTGCTTCCTCTGCAGTGGGGCAGTGCTTCTGAGGAGTGCCAACACTGGGTGGGCCTCTGATTGAGCATGGCCATGCCAACACCTTGAAACATTTGGGCTATGAGGGTGTCCACAGGGGCGGCCTGGGTGGGCTCCCAAATGACCAGAAGCTCCCTGAATATTCAGAGGATACAGGCAGCACTCGGCAGTGTGAGCAGCCAGGAGCCGGTAAGTAGCACTGAAGGGTTGTGTTTAAATGACAGACTGCAGCAATGTCCCCCAATCCGGAGGGGGACACCCCGAGACCACGGACCTTGCACCAAGTCGCTCCCTACTACTGCCCCCAGACTGGACGCTGCCCCCCCCCCCCCCCCCCCCCCACGCCCCCACCCCCAGCAAACCCATCTATTGTGAAAGGTTTTCCAGTGTTTTTTAGCCAACTGCTCCCCCTCCGCAGCCATGGTACTCAGGCCCCGTTTGTAAATAATTGCACTAATTTGTACCCGCGTGACTTCCACCTTCGAGGGGCAGAGCATCGCGGAAGGGTGCAGATCATACCATGTCCAGGCCGTTAATCATATTTGAATGCATGCAGGTGCCAGTTTTGCACGCCCTCACTGACGCCGAGCGCCAACTGCGAGGGAGGGACCAGAGCATGGCGCCGGGCGCAAACCTCGATTTGCGCATGATGCCCGATTCGCTGCCCGATCATGATTTGTGTTCCTTGCGTCGCAAAGCAGATAATCCAACCCAGTACTTCAGCACTAAGTAGAGAGCAGTGAAAGATAAGAGTTAGAAGGTTTACCATAGCAATCCATGTGAGGTCATTAAACTTGTTTTGGTATTTAAGCCATATCCTAGGTGATGGTCCAGTCACTGACCCACCCTGTGACCTGATCAGACCCTTGCTGGACAGCCTACCTAGACATCTTGGTGAAGAGAGAACATCTCCCTTCTCCTGCCAAACTGCCATGTCTGACATTGTACAGATTCTCATTGACAGGTAAAGTGCACCTCCCCTTAAAGAGCTGGAAGATTTGTTTGAATGGCATTAACAATGTGCAAAATGAACACCCCCCGGTTAGGCAAGCTGCCATCAAATAGCATGAGTAGCACTGACTATCTGTCTATTTTATTTCAATTAATTTGGGACCTTCGTTGCAGTCACATGCTCTGGCATTTGCCCATTCTGTGTACAAAAGAGTCAGGGCATCTCTACTCTTATGTAGTGAAGGTACTTTTATAAACGGATGGATTGTGATCACAGCGGCTGGAGGGCTAATAAAGTCTTCCAGCCAAGATCTAGCACAGCAGAATGGCGGTAATTGAAAAATCACAACTCAGAGGATTTGATCCCTTTTGAATTGCACAAGGCTTCCTTGCTTCAAATTTACAATGTCGGTAGTTCATTGAATAACAGTAGTGTGATGTGACATCAGTAACAAATAAATCTGACAAGAAAAATGTATTTCTGGAAAAGGTGCAATCTGCAATAATGTGGAAAGCGCCCCAAATTTATCAAATATACAAGCAGCAATCTGAACTCTTCACACCTAATGGGAATGGGACATGAGAGGTTCAAATAGTAACAACCTTTCAGTGACCGGAACTGTGCTGCACATGCACCCATGCCATTTCAACAAGTGGGCACTGGCATACAAAGACTCAGGGGTAGCTGAGAGTCTCATTAACATTCAAACATCTGTTGAAAACATTCAGACCCAGACTACATTGTGACAGCAGTGTGGTTGGTGCCTGGTGCTCGTCATGGTGCCAAAGAGCAGCCATCCCAGAAAGATAGTTTTGAAATGTTTTTCCAAGTGCCAGGAGGTGCAGAAATAATGGGCAGGGTCCCAGAAAGAAGCCTCAAGCTTCTTTTGTCTCTGAATTTCTGTGCCCGCTTGAGAACCCCATGTCACCCACCTTGCCCGGGACTATTCTTGCTGGTCCCTGACTGCACTCTCCTGCTGCACTCACACAACGTTTGCATGATTAATGGCAGCTTTGGATGGGAATTGGACCTATTCGAGTGAGGCCTGGGCATTAAGATGGCCGAGGCTTCACAGTGAATCAGGGTGAGCTTGATGCCCACCCTGCCAGCCCCACTTTCACTCTTTGCATTGAGTTAACTTCTGGGCTATAATGTAAAAGATGAACATTTTGCATGCCACAGTGTCTTCAAGCAAGTTCCTGAATGGACCTTGAACCACTTGTCGCTGTGAGCAAATGGCTGTAAGATGGTGTTATCCTTCCTTATCTTGATCAATAGGTCTCTTCAAAAGTGGTCAAATTAAAAGTAAAATAATACTGGGGCGATTCTCCGATATGGAGCCCAAGTGTTCACGCCGTCGTGAACGGCAACGCCGTTCACGACGGCACGAACCTGGCCCTGGTACGACCGATTCTAGCCCCCACAGGGGGCTGGAACGGTTCACGCCGCTCCTTTGGGCCGCGCCAACCTGCGCATGCGCGGGGGACTTCTTTAGCATGCCGGCCCCGACTCAACATGGAGTCGGTGTTCAGGGGCCGTACCTCGGAGAATCGTGCGCCGGCGTTGGGGCGTCGTGGCGCGATTGCGGCGATTCTGCGGCCCGGCGCGGTGCTCAGAGAATCGCCCCCAGAATTCCTAGCCTAAAATAATTAATTTTATACAATTGAGTCTCAATTTCAATTAAATGCTTCATGGAAAATTAACAACTCTGAGCTGATGATAAACATGTAATTCATAAATAGCAATGTAAAATCTACCGCAAGTGTATTTTGATACACAGTTAGGTTTAGATTCACTGGGACAGGTATGTCACAGAAACTGGAAGTCCACACATTATTGCTATCAGGTTAGTATGGAATACTAGTGCAAAAGTTTGAAACATAATTCCAAACCCATGTGCAATATATGGGGAGGAGCTTCCAGCACAATCTCTGCAATATGTCCACTGCATTAAAGATATAATTGTCCTTCACTGCTCTTGGCAAATAGTTTGTTCATCAGAATCAGCGTCCCCTTCGATTTGATGCCTGCCATCTACCTCAGGGTCAGTATTCTGATCCAAAAACCAATGCTTTGCTCCTTGGCACATTCTGGAAATGTAATCCATGATTGCACACTCCAAAGCCTTAATTAAAAGTTAACGGATGAAAAACTACAGGCTGTAAAGAACAATTTACTGATATGTGTTTCTGGCACACACTAAGGGGCGCAGCACATCAGAATCATTACCAAATATTTGTGATAAAGTTACTGCATCTAAGTGAGTTAACAGAAACCTTAACAAAAAGCAAAATAAGATCCAGTTCTACCAGAATAGAACGAGATGAATCAGAAATAACATTTCATTCAAAAAAAATAAAGTATGAACCATTTCTAAACATCAAAAGATAGCTGACCAAATGCCAATCTGCATTAAATTATCTTTTTTTTAAATTCTGAAAATTATTATTTTTTATGCAACGTTGTGTTTAGTATCAATATCCTGCTTAGCCTTTGAGGTGAAGATGACCATGCTCATCATCTGGGGCGCTTGGTTGGGTTAAGGCCGACCTGTGCCTAGAGTTTTTGCTACAAATAGGGCAGGATACCACAGATGGTAAAGTATTGAACAAGTAGCTGGCTGAGGATTACCTCCTCGCATTTTCTCTCTGTAGACATTTGCTTTTGCAGGAGGCTGCACAGTTTTTTTATTTGATTGATCCGTGTTCAGGCGAGGGTTTCCCAGGACTTGAAGTTAATATCAAAACATCAAGTGAACCTTTCAGAGTGTCTTTGCAACATTTCCATTTGACCACTATGGATGTGCACTCCACACAGCGTCAGGTATTCTGGCTTCATGACCGATCCAATTCAGCTCTGACTATCCTAATACAGCTCAGGTGAGCACTTGAGGGGCTGACATCTGATTTGCAGAAACTGCAGGAGGTAGCTCAGGGAAAGTAGTTAAGCTTCTTGGCATGACACAGTCCAAGTCTCACATGCATAAAGCAGAGCGACAGGACTGTTGCTCTGTTGACTTTCAGTTAGGTTGGCAGATTTTCTCCTCTTCGTTCTCAGACTGGTGTTCGAAGTCTGCCGAAAGCTATAATTGCTGTGGTAATTCCTGCGTGTGTCTCGTCGTTAATATGGGCAGCTGGAGAAAGTGTGCTGTTGAGATATGTGAATATATCCACTGCTGACAGGTTCTGGTCATGGACCGAAACTGTGGGTTTGAGATAGGTTTTCTTGGAGAAGGCGGGCAGGTACATTACTTCAGTTTTCTTCATATGTTCATAAGATATAGGAGCACAATAAGGCCATTTGGCCAATCGAGTCTCCTCCGCCACACGATCATGGCTGATCTCATTTTGGCCGTAACTCCACCGTCTTGCCCATTCTCCATAACCCTTCAACCCATTACCAATTAAAAATCTGTCGAACTCCTCCTTAAATTTACTCACTGTCCCAGCATCCACCGCACTCTGGGGTAGCGAATTCCATAGATCCACAACCCTTTGGGAGAAGTAGTTTCTCCTCATCTCTGTTTTAAATTTGCTACCACTTTTCCGAAGACTGTGACCTCTCATTCTAGAGTGTCCCACAAGAGGAAGCACCTGCTCCATGTCTACTTTATCCATACCTTTTATCATGCTGATTGTAAGGTCACAATTGTGCATGCATTGGAGAACACATCCTTGCTACACTGCATGCCCAGCTCTGAACCAGCAGTTAATGCACAGTCATCAGCAAACAGAAAATCACAAAGACATTGGTCTTTCCCTGGGGCCATCTCAGATTGAGTAGCTTGCTTTCCATGAGTTATCTGATTCCAATGCCAGGTTTACCATCATGGAATGTATTGGAGAGTGCGGCAGACAAGAACATGCTGAAGAGGATTAGCGCTAGCATGCAGCCCTGTTCAACTCCATTAGTTACTGGGAAAGGGGCTGAATTTGGCACAGTGGCAATCAGCATAGAAAGAAAATAGGAGTAGGAGTAGTCTATTTGGCTCTTCAAGCCTACTCCAGCATTCAATATATATGATCATGGCTGGTCCTCTATTTCAACACCATACTCCTAAGCTCTCCCCATACCCCTTGACATCTTTAGAGTCTAGAAATCTATTTCTTTCTTAAATATATTCTGAGACGTGGCCTCCACAGCCTTCTGTGGGAGAGAATTCTGCAGGTTCACCACCCTCTGAGTGAAGAAGTTTTTCCTCATCTCAGTCCTACATATTCTACCCTATATCTAACACTGTGGCCCCTTGTTATAGACCCCCCCTTCCCCCATGACACTGACCCCTAGCCCGCCCCCCCCCCCCCCCCCCCCCCCAGCCAGGGAAACAACATCCCTGCATCCACTCTGCTCAGTCCTGTCAGGCGTTTGTAGATTTTAACTAGGACTCCTCTCATTCTTCGAAATGCCAATCTATACAAGCCCAGTTCACCCAATACCTCGCCTCATACATCCCGGGAACCAGTATGGCGTACCTTCGCTGCACTCCGTCTATGGCAAGTTTCTTAGATAGGGAGACCAAAACAGCACACAATGTTTCAGCTGTGGTCACGCTAAGGCCTTGTGCAACTGCAGTAATACATCCTTGCTCCTGTACACAAGTTCTCTTGCAAGAAAGGCCAACATGCCATTAGCCTTCCAACTGCTTGCTGCACCTGCATGTCTGCTGTCAGTAACATTTCCAAATCTATCGGGGAGTACATCGTGATTACTATCCTATTGCCTTGCAAGGGGAGTTTAAGCACTATCAAATACTCATTAAAATATTTAGGAAGGTAAGTTAACTTACTGAGAGATGGTTCCTGACTGAAATGCCTACGCCAACTTCGGACTATTATTCTGTTTCTCCATCCGACGTGGATAATCTCATTGCACAACCCACTGCGTGTTTTGTGATGGTGGAGGTGGTTCCGACATTGGGTGGTGGCGGGATGTTCTGGTCCCGCCATTGATAATGGGGTTTACTGTTGAACCCCTTACCGCACAGAAACCCGTGGCAGGGAGTGCGCCATTGGTGGAACCGGAAGATCCAGCCAGCATGAACGGTCGGAAACCTCTATCCAATACATTTTCCCACTCACTCAATTTGCCTTTATCAACTTGAAGCCTCTTAACATCCTTCTCACCATTCACATTCCCACCAAGTCTTCTGTCATCAGCAAACTTGGAAATCTGACTTTTGGTTTCCTCATCCAAATTATTAAACAAGGAGTGAAGATCATCATAGAATTCATTCTTGATTTCTTTAGGTTTGGTCATGGTAGGGGCACATACCATGATTGCTTTCTTACTGCCTTGCAGTGGAAGTTTAAGCACTATTAAACACTCATTAACATGCTTGGGAAGGAAAGTTAACATACTGAGAGATGGTTCCTGACTGAAATGCCTACGCCAACTTCGCACTATTCTTTTCTTGGCTATGGCAGAATGTCTAACCTGAACCAATTTCCTTGAGCTGACACTCTTCACGTAACCACATCTCACTGCTGGGCATTGCACCCAGCCAGCTTTCTTACTAACAAGAGCAGTTCCTGTCACAGGTGCTTTCTTTACTGAGATTGACTACAACCATGTTGATGGGATGCCTGACTGCTGGGACCTGAATCAGACAATGTTCAGGGTACTTTTTCTAGCCCCTTCCTCGTACTAAAGAGGTGAGCAAAATGGTCCTGAAAAGGGCTGCTCAGTGCCTCAGGGAGCGGTCAGGTTTCACTTCTGCTTCTGCACTCTCTTGACTTGACCCATCCTGATCCAATGGCAATACAAGTCTACACGACTGGAGATAGATCCGGATGCAGTGGCAGACCAGGGTTTCTTCTGTCTCTTGTTGAGCGCTTTGTGTTCCACAACATGGCGCTGACCCACCTGTGGTCTCATCCGCTCAGACTGCTGGAATTACTCTTTGCATACCAAGATAGAGAAATCACAAAGTCACCGAGGGTAGGAGACCAGAAAGCCTCATCTAGTTTGGCCCATGCATTGAACTGGGGAGTAGCTGCTATCACATGCTAAGAACCATTGGAGCCACAGGTGATAGTTGGATGAAGGCGAGGGCCAATGCAGGATGAGCCAGTCCGAAGAGTGTGACAAGCCCACCTGGGAAAGGTGCTACCCCTACCTTATATCCCTTCCACTTCAATATTGCGATAAATGATGGGGATAAATAACTTCAAGCTCTGGAGATACAAGTTAGGAAGACAGTCTTAGGTGACTATTTTTGTTGGAGAAGACAGTCTTTAGAATAATGTCAAATATATGGATGAGGTAGTAAGTTTTATTTACAAAGACTTTGAAAATGCAACCACAACATTTATTAACATTGAGCAATATTAATGATTTGTAATTTTTTCACAAGTTAGTGAAGTGAAATAGACTCAAGGACTTGTTAATTTAGATTTAATTGATAGCTTTGAAGGGGATTTGTCAATAAGATTGGGGATCAAGTTGATGCCAATAAATCTGTGAACCACGGGTCTTCATCTGAGAATGTTCATAATTGAATTAACTTTTCTCTCACCACGCTTTTGTACATTTCTATATTTGCATGTATCAGACTTCGATTTTATCTCTAATTTTAATATTGGACACTTCTTCCAAAATAAAAAGCATTCTTGAGAATATTAAAGAATATTGATATTCTTTAGTCGACATTATGTGCAGAATTTAATGCTCCCTTTCGGAGCAGGCTGGGAGGAAATTGAGGGCAGTAGTGGGCCCTGTATAAGGGGCAGGAAAGTGCAGAGTGCTGGGCCATATCATCTTCCTACTCAAGAACATCCTTTGATCCTGAAGACCAACTTAAGCCGTTAAGTGACCACTTATAGGCTTCACCGCTCTGCCGCTGGTTCAGTCAGTGGTGGGCATGACATGTCGGCAAACTGTCAAGTGAACTCTTGCAGGTATGTTTGTGCCCTAGTTGAGGGTGGGGGTGGGGGGTGGTTGGGGGTGCAGTTTCCCTTGTTTCCAGGCATGCTGTGTGCATTGGAGGTACCACTGGGAACCAGGAAGGGACTTGGGGGGAAGTCATCCCCCTGCCCTTTACACTGCGAGTGCCGGGAAACACACGGCTAAACGCGCTCACTTGGGGACTTTGTTCCCTTTTGGGAAGATCGCGCCCTTCATTTCTGATCTATCTCCTGAGATTATCTCTTCCCCACAGCCCAAGGATCCCACCACACTAATTATCTGAAAGCAATGCCTTGACATTTACAACTGTAGATTTGAAATTATTCAGCTACAATTTCATGTAGACCACATTGTCCATGGAGTTTCCTGTGACTGACAACCAAAATTACCCTGCTACCTGAGGAACAAAGAAGCCTTTAAATTGACAGAATTCACACTGCCTGAAGACTGCCTTTTTCAAGGATACGGAGTTCTGTGGGCAAGTCAGTAGTTTTTACATCACAGCAAAGTTTTCTAACCTTCACACTTAGATTACAGAAAAAGTTGCCAATTATGACCTAGTTACTAAAGAATTATGAAAAAACATTATTACAGATGCAATGGACAGAATTTAGCCCAGTCCAATGGAAAAAGCTTCACAACTGCAGGGGTGATGAAGGACAGTTGCCAGGAAATTTTGTACTTAAAAGCATTGGGCTTTCACACAGATTCCTACCTCCTCGCACATTTCTCAGTGGTAATGGCAACACACTCGGCAGTGGTGGGCAGATAGTTAAGGTGGTTATTGATGTAATGAGTGTGTTTTTCACCAATGGAGTTTTAACACAGGTGCACAGGACCCTTGCTTTGAATGCAGCTTGCTTACTCACAGGGGCTGACAGTAGAGTGGGAGGCCAGAGTTCACCATATGATAGTTTAATTTTCAAGAAGCAAACAGTCTATCCTCAGGTAATCTGCAAAGACTTGCAATTTATTCCCCCTTTCCCCTGCAGATCAATCCACTGGATGGCACTAGATAGGATGGATTGGCTTCCAGTCCTACCATAAATGTCATGCCCCCACCTTGTGCCACCCTCCTGCTTCATTCGGATCAGCAGTTCACAGGCATCAAATCGGGCTGATGTCACCCTTCACTGTAGGCGCTTTGATCGGTTCTCTTGCCTTTGTGGCCTGCGCTCTGCCCTCATTGGAGGGTGAATGTGAAGGAAGCTTACTAATTGGTCACTTCATGTAAAACTGATCCGATGGGCACACTATTGAAACAAAGGGGGTCAGGACCTGGAACGCTCGTGGCGAAACTCAGCCCAATATCATTATGCAGTTTTCTTTCATTCCTGCTGACAGATTGTAATATGCAAAATAAAATTAACACGGTACAGTTGCACCTAAGGAGAAAAGCACAATTAACCCTTTGTTATCAAAGAGAAGAAACTATGGGGATGATTTTATGAATTCACGGGTGCATTTAGCGGGGTGTTTCTCGATGCTGCACATCACGCTATTTAACCTTCAAACAACCGCTTAACCTTAAACAGACCATTGTTCACAGCAAACTACCCAGCCTTCAGGAGAATAGCGACCACAACACCAGACAACCCTGCCTAGGCAGCCTCTGCAAGACATGCCGGATCATTGGCATGGATACTACCACCACACGTGAGAACACCACCCACCAGGTACACGGTACACACTCATGCAACTTGGCCAGCATTGTCTACCTCATACGCTGCAGGAAAGGATTCCCAAGGTGTGGTACATCGGCGAGACCATGCAGATGCTATGACAACGGATGAACGGATACCGCACAGCAATCGCCAGCCAGGAGTGCTCCCTGCCAGTCAGGGAACTCTTCAGTAGCCAAGGACACGAAGCAGCAAATGTCAAAAAAATCTAAGAAGCTTGTTACAAATATAATTTGTCTGCCCGCTAAAGCATTCCTTTTTTTAAACTTTAGAGTACCCAATTCATTTTTTCCAATTAAGGGGCAATTTTAGCGTGGCCAATTGACATACCCTGCACATCTTTGGGTTGTGAGGGCAAAACCCACGCAAACATGGGGAGAATGTGCAAACTCAACACGGACAGTGTCCCAGAGCTGGGATCGAACCTGGGACCTTGGCGCCGTGAGGCAGCAGTGCTAACCACTGTGCCACCGTGCTGTCCCCTGCTAAAGCATTCTTAATAATGTTGCCTTGTTCTTTTTCAAATTATATTTTTCAAACATTGTACCTTATCCCAAGACCTCCGTTACCTCCTATGACCATCTCCCTGGACTCTTGTTTGTGTTTCCGAGAATAGTTTCTTCCTACAGACTAGAATTTCTTTCTGCTTCTTTCCTTGACCTCCCTGAAAATTTGAACACTTTCTCCAAGCTTCTCTGCAGCTGAACCTTTTGTTAAGAAGATGACATTTGCAGAATGGCACTGTTAAAAGACTATCCTCACCGGCTACCAATATCCCCTCATTGCAACTCATCTGCCCATAGCTTGGATTAAGTTGTTAGAGACGAGGAGCCTATGAAGCAGAGAGAATAATTTTGCTCTGTTTGCACATATTTACACTGAGAATTTGTGCATTCTGTTCTCCTTCTTCTCTATATTCCTTCTTCAGCAGCTGAATCAGCTGTTCTCCACAAAAAACAAATCCTCTCAAGAAACGAGTAAAAACTTTAAGGGCGCGATTCACCCAAAATGTTTCTCTGTCCAGCTTTGGATGTATTTGGCAGCGTGTTTCTCAGTGGCTGCAGTGCTGAAAAACATCTCGCTATTCAACGGCACTTTGACATTGTTTTTGGCCTTGGGAGATTCTCTCCGCCAAGGCCGTATTTGGACTGATTTCCTGCTGGCGAGCTGATGGGGAGGCTCCTCGAAGTTTGGGGCGCCATTTTGGAAGGCCGCCTCAAATGTATCCCCTTTGCCCCTTCTGCCCCCCCCCTCCCGGTTTTGACGCCCCCATCTTCTCCACCCTTAGGGAGACCCCTCTACCAGGTACGGTGCCCCCCAGGCCCAATCCCTGGTATTGCCAGCCTGGCATCCATCCACCTTGGTACTGCCAGATTGGCATCCTGGCAGTGTCCAGGCTCCAAGGGAGTACTACCCTGCCCGGTCCACGAGCACCTTGGAGCCTCTCATGGCTTGGGAGACCCCTCCTCCCGGTTGCTGTTACACCTGGTCCACGTTTGGTCTAGTACAAAACGTCGCCCTGGCGAAGTTTCGCAGGTGAGGCCAATGAGTCCGGGGCACCGGGAGAATCCGGCAAACCCATATTTAAACGAGCCATACAGCTCTCACGAGGCATTTTGAGCATTGCAGTTCGCATGAGAGGCTCCTCGTGCAATTCAATGGCCTCCTCCCGACACCAAGTTGGGTGCAACGAGACCGCTGAATCATCCCCTAAATGTCTTTCCTGTGAAATGAGGTTTAGAGTTGGACACCAAAATGATTTTAAAATTCTAATCCACGTGAATATATAGACATATCATAATAGTTATAAAACTGTATACCAATAAATAATGTGTAATCAACTCCAAAATTCAGGAAA
Source organism: Scyliorhinus torazame (assembly GCF_047496885.1). NCBI lineage: Eukaryota > Metazoa > Chordata > Chondrichthyes > Carcharhiniformes > Scyliorhinidae > Scyliorhinus > Scyliorhinus torazame. Next base: position 98,505,037 of record NC_092721.1, read on the forward strand.
ATTAATCATATCATATTCAATATTCCTTCACTTCATTCCAGACACCAATCTGGGGCGTCATTCTCCGACCCCCCAGCGGGTCAGAGAATGGCCGTTGGCCGCCGTGAATTCCGCCCCCGCCGCCCGCCGAAGTTTCCGAAGGGAGAAAAGTCGGCGGGGCGTTAATGGCGCCGTAGACGTCGGAGAATGGCACGGGTGGGCACAAGGCAGCCGATTTTGAGCCTGCCGATATTCTCCCATCCGGATGGGCTGAAGTCCCGTCGACGTGATGACCGGTCACGTCGACGTAAATCAAACCTCCTTTTAATCGGCGTCAACCTGTGCTCCAGGTTTACGCCGACCAGCGTGGAGGTGGGTGACGGCCTGGGGGGTTGGCCGCTGGGCAGGCGATGGCGTGGCCGCAGTCTGAATGTGTGGGGAGAGGTGTGTGTAGGGTTGTGTGTGTGTGTGTGTGCGGCGGGGGGGGGGGTGTGGTTAGAGTGGGCTGGGCTCCGGGGGAGTGCCGGGAGTAGGGGTCAGTGCCGGGGAGGGAGTTGGGGGGGTCCGTGCCGGGGAGGAGGATGGGGCCCGTGCCGGGGAGGGGGATGAGGGGGTCCGTGCCGGGGAGGGGGATGGGGGGACGGGGTCCGTGCCGGGGAGGGGGATGGGGTCCGTGCCGGGGAGGGGGATGGGGGGGTCCGTGCCAGGGAGGGGGATGGGGTCCGTGCCGGGGAGGGGGATGGGGGGGTCCGTGCCGGGGAGGGGGATGGGGGGACCGGGTCCGTGCCGGGGAGGAGGATGGGGTCCGTGCCGGGGAGGAGGATGGGGGGACGGGGTCCGTGCCGGGGAGGAGGATGGGGTCCGTGCCAGGGAGGAGGGATGGGGGGCTCCGTGCCGGGGAGGGGGATGGGGGGACGGGGTCCGTGCCGGGGAGGAGGATGGAGGGACGGGGTCCGTGCCGGGAAGGAGGATGGGGGGGTCCGTGCCGGGGGGGGGATGGGGGGGTCCGTGCCGGGGAGGGGGATGGGGGGACCGGGTCCGTGCCGGGGAGGAGGATGGGGTCCGTGCCGGGGAGGAGGATGGGGGGACGGGGTCCGTGCCGGGGAGGAGGATGGGGTCCGTGCCAGGGAGGAGGGATGGGGGGCTCCGTGCCGGGGAGGGGGATGGGGGGACGGGGTCCGTGCCGGGGAGGAGGATGGAGGGACGGGGTCCGTGCCAGGAAGGAGGATGGGGGGGTCCGTGCCGGGGGGGGGGATGGGGGGGTCCGTGCCGGGGAGGGGGATGGGGGGGGGGTCCGTGCCGGGGTGGGGGATGGGGTCCGTGCCGGGGTGGGGGATGGGAGTACGGGGTCCATGCCGGGGAGGAGGATGGGGTCCGTGCCGGGGAGGAGGATGGGGGGACGGGGTCCGTGCCGGGGAGGAGGATGGGTTCCGTGCCGGGGAGGAGGATGGAGGGACGGGGTCCGTGCCGGGAAGGAGGATGGGGTCCGTGCTGGGGAGGGGGGATGGGGGGACGGGGTCCGTGCCGGGGAGGGGGATGGGGGTCGGGGTCTGTGCCGGGGAGGAGGATGGGGTCCGTGCCGGGGAGGGGGGATGGGGGGGGGGGGTCCGTGCCGGGGAGGGGGATGGGGTCCGTGCCGGGGAGGGGGATGGGGGGGTCCGTGCCAGGGAGGGGGATGGGGTCCGTGCCGGGGAGGGGGATGGGGGGGTCCGTGCCGGGGAGGGGGATGGGGGGACCGGGTCCGTGCCGGGGAGGAGGATGGGGTCCGTGCCGGGGAGGAGGATGGGGGGACGGGGTCCGTGCCGGGGAGGAGGATGGGGTCCGTGCCAGGGAGGAGGGATGGGGGGCTCCGTGCCGGGGAGGGGGATGGGGGGACGGGGTCCGTGCCGGGGAGGAGGATGGAGGGACGGGGTCCGTGCCGGGAAGGAGGATGGGGGGGTCCGTGCCGGGGGGGGGATGGGGGGGTCCGTGCCGGGGAGGGGGATGGGGGGGTCCGTGCCGGGGAGGGGGATGGGGGGACCGGGTCCGTGCCGGGGAGGAGGATGGGGTCCGTGCCGGGGAGGAGGATGGGGGGACGGGGTCCGTGCCGGGGAGGAGGATGGGGTCCGTGCCAGGGAGGAGGGATGGGGGGCTCCGTGCCGGGGAGGGGGATGGGGGGACGGGGTCCGTGCCGGGGAGGAGGATGGAGGGACGGGGTCCGTGCCGGGAAGGAGGATGGGGGGGTCCGTGCCGGGGGGGGGGATGGGGGGGTCCGTGCCGGGGAGGGGGATGGGGGGGGGGGGTCCGTGCCGGGGTGGGGGATGGGGGGATGGGGTCCGTGCCGGGGTGGGGGATGGGAGGACGGGGTCCATGCCGGGGAGGAGGATGGGGTCCGTGCCGGGGAGGAGGATGGAGGGACGGGGTCCGTGCCGGGGAGGAGGATGGGTTCCGTGCCGGGGAGGAGGATGGAGGGACGGGGTCCGTGCCGGGAAGGAGGATGGGGTCCGTGCTGGGGAGGGGGGATGGGGGGACGGGGTCCGTGCCGGGGAGGGGGATGGGGGTCGGGGTCTGTGCCGGGGAGGAGGATGGGGTCCGTGCCGGGGAGGGGGGATGGGGGGGGGGTCCGTGCCGGGGAGGGGGATGGGGGGACGGGGTCCGTGCCGGGGAGGTGGATGGGGGGACGGAGTCCGTGCCGGGGAGGAGGATGGGGGGTGGGGGGGTCTGTGCCAGGGAGGGGGGGGTGCGAGGGCAAGTGAGTTGGTCCACCTGGCCAGGTGCCAGCCTCCAACAGTTGGACCCATGCGGTCCATGCCACCTGGCTGGGGGGAGGAGGGGGTATGGGCAATGGTGACATGTCGTCGTTCCCCCCCCCCCACCAGGCCGTCATGTTTTCCGATCATCCAGCGATGTTGGCCGCCGTGGCGGCAGCCGCTAATGTCTATGTTGCCCTGGATGAGGAGGAGGAGGAGGAGCGTGCCAGAGAGGCGGCGCAGGCTGCCGCAGAGGGACACCTGACCGACAGGACGAGGAGGGGGAGGAGGACGTCGCGGCCCCACGGCAACGGAGGCACCCAAGGGCGCCCCGTGTGTACCGGCCCCGGCAGTCATACCAGGACCTCACGGACCGGGAATGCAGGAGGAGACTCCGGATGAGGCGGTAAACCGTGGCACACATCTGCCACCTGCTGGCACACCTGTCACCGCGTGGCACTGGCGGGGGACACCCTCTCCCCGTGTCCGTCAAGGTTACGGTGGCCCTGAACTTTTATGCAACGGGGTCACTCCAGGCACCGAGTGGGGACCTGTCCGGCATATCGCAGACATCGGTGCATCGGTGATCCGGGCAGTGGCAGACGCCCTATATGCCACGGCGCACCGCTACATCCGCTTCCCTGTGGACCGGGCCAGCCAAGATGCCCGGGCCGTGGGCTTCTCTGCCGTGGCCGGGTTCCCCATGGTCCAGGGCGCGATTGATGGGATGCACGTCGCCGTGAGGCCACCTGCAGATAACAGGGCCGTGTTCACCAATAGGAAGGGGACCTATTCGATGAACATACAGGTGGTCTGCGACCACCGCATGATGATCCTGCACGTCTGCGCCCGTTACCCGGGCAGTGTACACGACTCATACGTGTTGTCGCGGTCATCCATCCCCGGCATGTACGAGGGACGCCATCCCCGGCTGAGGGGCTGGTTGCTGGGCGACAGGGGCTACCCATTGCGATCGTGGCTGATGACGCCTATACGGAGGCCACGCAATGAGGCGGAGAACCGCTACAATGATGCCCATGTAGCGACAAGGGGAGTGATAGAGAGGTGCTTTGGCGTGCTGAAGATGCGTTTCAGGTGCCTGGACCTCTCTGGGGGCGCCCTCCAGTATCGGCCAGATAGGGTCGGCCGCATCATTATGGTGTGCTGCGTCCTGCACAACATAGCCCAGCAGAGGGGCGATGTGCCGCAGGCAGAGGAGGGCGGAGTGGAGGAGCAGCAGGAAGAGGCGCAGTCCTCCCCAGATGAGGGGGTTGGGGGCAATGGTCAGGACAGACGGGCTAGACACAGGCGGGTGGCTGTACACCGTTACCGGCTGGCCCAGCGGGCACGGGACAGACTGACTAGCCCGCTTCACTGACTAGATGGGCGTGGGAATCGGGTAGTGTGGCCACAGACCGCACACCATGGCAACAGCCGACCACCCACACCCCCCACCCAGCCACCCACCCAGCACCCTCACCCCCCTCCCCAACCTCACCCACCCCACCCGCATGCACACCACCACCCCCCATTGCCGATCCACCTGCGGCACAACGGCCGGGCTCACACAGTTGTGGGTGGACGCGTGTCTATTGCAGGCCATGGAGGATGATGACAACCCGCCCTGCGGTGAGCTCCTGGCTCCACATCGTTGGACTATGTCTGACCCATGGCCACAGTACCAACATCCACCCGGACCATCCCTGCATGCGGCTGTGACACTGCAGCGCACAGTCCCGTCCTCAGCCCGGGGGGATGTTGATGGCGGCCCAGGGGAAAGGGCGCAGACTCACCTGGGGCTGAGGTAAGACCACCCCTCACACACACACTTGCGCTCAACGTACATGACACCCCCGCAGGCTTTGGACAGAGCACAAAGGCAGCTTCTGTAGGTGTAACATTGACTTTAATAACCAAAGGAGTTCATGCACGTGCCCTAGCCCCTAAAACTCATCTGTGCCCTGCACCCGTGCCAACTTACTCAGTGTCTAATTGTTTGGCCTTACGGGCCCTTTGACTACATCTACGTGGTTCCCCAGACGGTACAGCAGAACTGGAGGTGGACTCCTGTGATTCCTGCCCTCTGACACGGGATCCCTTTGACGGCCGTTTCCTGGGGTGTCCTGGCCTAGATGGGCCAGGCTGCGGCCAGGGCGACTGGGGTGGCGAGCTGCCAGCCTGTCCTGCCCGTTGCCCACCCGATGCATCTGGGACGGAAGGGGGGGGAGTCCGAGGTGTCGCGGTGTTCCGGGACCTCCCCTACAGTGGGAGCCGGGACGGACCACTCCACCTCCTCCTCCCTCGGGGTGCCCGGTGGTCCCCAGGCCTCTACATGGGTGGGGGATGCGAACGGACTGGCCATCCGACGCCCCCCCCGACATCTGGCGCTGCCAGTCCTGGAGGCCCGTGCTGGTATCGATAGGGGTCTGCAGGTTTGCAGCCATGGAGCTCAGGGGATTGGCAAACCCTGTCTGTGACTGTGCGACGCCGGCTCGCACATGGCCAATGGCGCCGATGCCCTCAGCGATGGCCTGCAGAGACTGGGCCATGGCCTGCTGAGACTGGGCCATGGCCTGCTGAGACTGGGCCATGGCCTGCTGAGACTGGGCCATGGCCTGCAGAGACTGGGCTATGGCCTGCTGAGACTGGGCTATGGCCTGCTGAGACTGGGCCATGGCCTGCAGAGACTGGGCTATGGACTGCTGAGACTGGGCTATGGCCTGCTGAGACTGGGCTATGGCCTGCTGAGACTGGGCCATGGCCTGCAGAGACTGGGCTATGGACTGCTGAGACGGGGCCATGGCGTTGAGCGCCTCTGCCATCTGGCGCTGGCACTGGCTCATGGCCTCCTGTGAGAGGGCAGCCATGTCCTGGGCCACAGACGCCGCCTGCACGGAAAGCCCCAGGCCTCGCAAACCGTTCCCCATGTCTGACACCGTCGCACCCATTGCCTCCACCGCGGACGCCATCCGTGCGGTGTCAGCCTGGGTGGCACGCATGACTGGCACCACTCCCAGCTCCTGGACGCGGGTGGACTCCTCCACCTGCGACTGCAGCCGCCGCAAGCCAGCCGTCACCCTATTCGCTCGTCTCCGGGTCGGTGGTTGCATCGGATCTATGGGTGGGTGTGGTAACTCCAGGAACCCGGGATCCATCTGGGCGGCAGATGTTCGCTTGGGCTGGGTTGCCCTCCGACCGCCCGGCCCCTCTGCTGCTCCTACCTCCACCTGCTGTACCGGGACGGTTGTGTTGTGCGCACCAGTGAGTGTACCAGACGCCTCATCACTAAAGTGCCCAACCGAGGTGAGTGTTTCTGCAATGGTGGAGGGTGTTGGTGACAGCAGTGGCGTTGTGTCGTGCTCTTCGTCCCACTCTGAGTCCATGGCACTTTGGGGTGGCGGTTCGTCTCCACCCATCCACCCTGTGTCACTGTCCGGTATTTCGTCTTCCTGGGTAGTGCTGTCCCGGGTAGGGGTGTCCTGGGTAGTGGCGTCCTGGGTAGTGGTGTCCTGGGTAGTGGTGTCCTGGGTAGTGGTGTCCTGGCTCGGCTGTGACGGGGGCCTGTGGCTGCCCCTCTCGTCGCTGGGTGGCACACGCCTGCATCGTCGCACCCGCACGAGACAGGGGCGTCGTCTCCCTGTTGATCCAGGTCTCTCCGTCTCCCGTGGTCTCCAAGGGACATCCTGCGGGCGTCGCATGCCGGAGGGTCCGGGTCTCTCCGTCTCTCGTGGTGTGCGAGGGGCATCCTGCGGGCGTCGCATGCCGGAGGGTCCGGGTCTCTCCGTCTCCCGTGGCCTCCGAGGGGCATCCTGCGGGCGGTCTGCACCTGCGGGGATGGGTGCCTCGACGTTTGCTCCTGCGATACACAATGAAGCATGCATGGTTAGACACGCAGGCAGTGATCAGGTGATATGGGGGAGGGTGATATAGGGGAGGGGGGATATGGGGACGGGCTGTCGGTGGCTCACTTGCTAGTACGCCCCCGACCTCTGCATCAGCAACCTCCCGGTCCTCAGGTCCGCCAGCCAGTTCCAGGGCCCTTTCCTCGTGTTCGGTCAGTGGCCTCTCATCAGCGGGGCCTCCACCAGTCCTCACATGCTCCCTATTGTTGTGTGCGCGCTTTTCATGTGGGGGGTGGTGGCAGTGGTAGAAGGCAAAAGTGTTACACAGGTATATGAATGCACGCCATCGGTTGCGCGTGTATTGCAGAGGTTAAGGTTAGGGCTGGCTTCACTTGGGGATATGGGGGATATGGGGAGGGGGGATATGGGGGAGGGGGGATATGGGGGAGGGGGGATATGGGGGAGAGGGATATGGGGGAGGGGGTATATGGGGGATATGGGGTATGGGGGAGGGGGATATGGGGGAGGGGGATATGGGGAGGGGGGTATGGGGGGTATGGGGAGGGGGGATATGGGGGAGGGGGATATGGGGGAGGGGGGATATGGGGAGGGGGGTATGGGGGGTATGGGGAGGGGGGATATGGGGAGGGGGATATGGGGGAGGGGGATATGGGGGATATGGGGAGGGGGGATATGGGGAGGGGGGATATGCAGGAGGGGGGATATGGGGGAGGGGGATATGGGGTGATGGGGGATATGGGGGAGGGGAGGAGGGAGGGGGATATGGGGAGTAGGGATATGGGGGGTATGGGGGAGGGGGGATATGGGGGATATGGGGAGGGGGGATATGGGGGAGGGGAGGATATGGGGGATATGGGGAGGGGGGATATGGGGAGGGGGATATGGGGGAGGGTGGGATATGGGGGAGGGGGGATATGGGGGAGGGGGGATATGGGGAGGGGGGATATGGGGGTATGGGGAGGGGGGTATGGGGGAGGGGGATATGGAGGATATGGGGAGGGGGGATATGGGGGAGGGGGGATATGGGGGATATGGGGAGGGGGGATATGCAGGTGGGGGGATATGGGGAGGGGGATATGGGGGGATGGGGGATATGGGGGAGGGGAGGAGGGAGGTGGATATGGGGGAGTAGGGATATGGGGGGTATGGGGGAGGGGGGATATGGGGGATATGGGGGAGGGGGATATGGGGGAGGGATATGGAGGATATGGGGAGTGGGATATGGGGAGGGGGGATAGGGGGGATATGGGGGAGGGGGGATATGGGGGATATGGGGGAGGGGGGATATGGGGGTATGGGGAGGGGGGATATGGGGGTGGGGGGATATGGGGGAGGGGGGATATGGGGAGGGGGGATATGGGGGATATGTGGAGGGGGGTTATGGGGAGGGGGGATATGGGGTATATGGGGGAGGGGGGATATGGCGGAGGGGGGATATGGTGGATATGGGGGAGGGGGCATATGGGGGAGGGGGGATATGGGGGATATGGGGAGGGGGGATATGGGGAGGGGGGATAAGGGGGAGGAGGGATATGGTGGAGGGGGGATATGGATATCGGGCAGGGGGGGGAGGCTCACCCTGGCTGCTCTGATGAGGTCATTCACCTTCTTGTGGCACTGGGTGCCTGTCCATGGTGTCAGGGCCACAGCGGTGATGGCCTCTGCCACCTCCCTCCACAGACGCCGGCTGTGGCGTGGGGCAACTCTGCGGCCGTGCCCGGGATACAGGGCCTCCCTCCTCTGCGTCCAGGAGCGCCTCCACATCGCGTGACTGGAACCTCGGGGCTGAGCGGCGGCCGGCCATCCAGTCGGGTGTTCCGGTTCGGGTGGGGGGGGGAGCAGCGCGTCGTTATGAGCCGTCACGCCGTGCGGCGTGTATGACGCTGCACGGCGTGAACCACGTGAGCAAGCGCCGATCCCGTCACGTCGCTGCTAGCCCATTTCGGGCCGGAGACTTTGTGACGTTTTTGGCGGCGTGATGCAGGTCGGATTTGCGCCGTTTTTTGCGCCGATCGGCGGACGATCACTACACCCGCCGCTTGTCAATGGGATTTCTCATTGTAACCACCTGACACCACCGTGAAACCAGCTGGCAAGGGCACGCTGCCAGCAGGAAAAATGAATCCCGATGACCGGAGAATTTCTGATGACACTATCAGTTTCAGTTACACAGGATAACAACAGGCAAGGTTGTCGTAGTTTGCGGAGCTCAAACTCAGTCCTGGAATCTTTGCCTGTAAGTTAACAATGGAACGGCTGTTTCTACTGAACCTTTATAAAGCGCTAGTTAGGCCCTATCTAGAATTCTGAGTTCAGTTCTGGTTATCACACTTTAAGAAGAATGTGAAGCCCTTGAGAAGTTTTAGAGGAGAGAGAAGATTTACTAGTTGTTCCAGATTTGAGAGGCGGAATTCTCCATCCTGTCAGTCGTATTTTCCGGCATGGCGCTCCCAGGCCGGCAGCGGGATTCTCTATTCCCACAGCCGGCCAATGGGGTTTCCCATTGTGGGCTACCCCATGCCTTTGGGAAATGTGCAGGTGTGGGTGCGCTGCCGGTGGGGCGGGGTATCCCACCGACAGGGAATTCCGCAGGAGAGATTTTAGTTTCAAGGTGAGGTAGGAAAAGTGACATTGTTCTCCTTGGAGCAAAGGAGATTGATTTGAGATTGATAGAATTATAAAATTGTTACGGTGCAGAAGGAGGCCATTTGGCCCATCGTGTCTGCGCCAGCTCTCCAAATGAGCATTGTGGCTTATTGCCATTCCCCTGCCTTTTCCCCGTACCTCTGTACATGATTTCTATTCAGATAATCATCTAATGCTCTCTTGAATGCCTCAATTGAACCTGCCTCCACCACACTTCCAGGCAGTGCACTCCAGGCCCAAACCTCTTGTTGTGGTGTTCAACATTATGACATATAAACAGGACAAAATCTGTTCCAATTAGGTGACGGTACAAGGCCTAAGGAACACAGATTGAAGCTTTTGGGCAAGTGGTACAGGGATATATGAGGAAAAACGTTTTACACAGCAAGTGGTAATGACTGGAACTTGGCACGAGGGTGCGGAAGTGGAGACGATCAACGATTAGATAGGCACTTGAAAGAAATAAACTTGCAGAGCTATGGGATAGCGCAGCGGAATGGCACTGATTGGATTGCTCCTTGGAGAGCTGGTAAAGACTCAATAAGCTGCTTTCTCCTGTTCCGTAAATGACTTTATAACTCGATGACTCTTCAGCTCCACCATCCTCCCTTAAGGTAGCAGTACCTGCGAATATATAAAAACACCAAGACTGCACTCAACAGCTTATCGAAGGGATGAGCTGGAGTTAGCTGGGAGACAGCCAAAGCCCTTTGTTCCCTTCTGGCCTCTCGCAGTGAAAGGCTTACGGTTCACGTTGTGGCAGTAAGTATCAAAAATATAGAGCGAAGCAAAAGAAATGAAAGCTTCCGCAAAAAGGAAGGAAGAGGAGAGGAAACAAATAATTAACGACTCACAGTGCCGACAAGTTCTTCCCTATTCCAAAGCCACTTGACAGAATGCCTCTGATTAATAGGATGTATTGGATTACTAACAATTGTGACCTTGAATTAATATTGCCAAGCTTATCACTGACTACTGCCATTAGACATGCAAGTGAACCTATTAAATCAAATAGAAATAAAAGCCCTTTGTGCCTATTTGCAGACCTCGGGCCTGGTTTGAACCAGTGTGCAGTAGACATAAGCCATTGTACCTCATTAAGACTGGTGAAGCATAGATAAACTGTACTCCGTGATTCTAATGGTGGAATGTAACTATGCCAATAAATACAAATTGTCCCAATTACAAAGAAAACCCGGACAAGATGATTTAACCCAAGCAGAGCAAAGGGCTTTAACTATGTCAGTAGCCAGCACTTGTTTGCGACTGAGATCCTTTTATTTATTAGGCCGATAGTCTACAACTGGAAATACACAAATATGAGAGCATGGGGTGAGATTCTCCATCCAGCTATGTTGGAATCGCCAAGTGTGATTGGTCGGAGAATTGCGCGGCAGCCAAAAGTCGAGGCCGGCGCCCAACAGAATGCCATGCTCTGGTGCCTCAGCAGCGGGGTGAACGCGTTGCACGCTGCACGCTGGCATGGGCATGAAAATTGTACAATAAATGCCGCTGGCATATCATTAACAGGCGCGACCGGGAAATTTCTGGGCCCCCACGATGCGCCACCTCCACTAGGGGGAACTACAGACAGCGAGGTATTTCAAATCGGGATACAGGCGCTGTGGCTACTGAGGGAGAGAGAGGGGGCATGAAAATTGCCCAATATCGTGATAGTGTTCTGACAGTTGTGCAGCTGGCCGGAGGGGGGGGGTGCTTCTGCTAGGGCCGGGGCGAGTAGCGGGGGGTAGCCAGGAGGTGAGCCGTGGAGTTGAGGTGGATGGGCGCGGAATACCATTTTCGTAGCCTACAAGGCAGCCATACGGCTGCACCCACTGCTGACTGCGCACCGTGAACTTAGCGCCATGGATCATATGGGTGCCTCCCCAGGCCAGCCACCTACGTACTATCCAGCCCCAGCCGACCCATCAACGGGTTGGGCATGCTCCAGCGCAACCAATGCCATCTTCTTAGCTGGGATGAGGGTGTGTGGGGAGTGGAGTGCCTGTATGCAGCCCCTGCTCGTCAGGCTCTCAGGTGTCAATCCTGACCCTGTTGAATCACATGCTAGCTTTTGTTGGAATTGCACTAGTTCCATGTGGCACCTGTGCCAGCCCATTAGGATGTCCTGAGTCGCTCTGGGACCTAAACTGCCTTCAGGGCTGTAGAACTCACGCAATTCAGCCCCAGCGTCAGCACTTAGGGCGCGATTCTCCGGCTGCATTGCGCTCAAGCAAGAGCACAACACAGCCGGAGAATACCGGGTGATGCCAGCAATGAGACTCCCAACAGGCTCCGTGCCTCGTGAGATTCTTTGAAGTCCCGCGAGACGTCGGAGTCGCAACTCCGCCCCAAATGACACTCACAGGTAAACCTACTTCCGACTACCTGCCCGGGATCCACTGGCCTCATTTGATTCTCCAGCCTCCCCAGGGAGGAGGCAGCCAGGCGCCGATTAGTGCTGGTCCACACAAACGTGGATCAGGCGGAACAGCACCCCGGGGTCTCCCAGGCCTTCGAGACACCAGGGTGGTCAGTGTAAGTGCAGGGTGGCCCGTGGTCCTCCCCCTGGAACGTGGACCTTTTGGCACTGCCCAACTGGCACCTTGTCACTGTTACCCTGCCACTGCCAAGGTGCCCGGAGTGCACTGCCAAGCTGTCAGGAGCACTACCTGGGCAACAGTGTGGCAAGGGTACCTGAGTGCCAGGGTGGCACTGCCAAGTGCCAGGGGGTGAGGGGGCCAGGCCCATGAATTGAGGGTGGAGGGGAGGTTGAAGGGTGGCTGAGTGCAAGATAGGTAAGTAGGGGCCTCTGGGAGCTAGGGTGGGTGATGGGTGGGGATCCTGGAAGTGAGGGGGTGCTGTACGGGGACTTGGAGGGCCTGAAGAGGGGGACGTCAAGAAACCCCATAGCGGGGTGTCCTCACTTGGGGTGGGGGGTAGTGTTCATGTGTGTGGGGGGGGGGGGGGTGATATTGCACATGAGTGGGGGTGTGGGGATCCCACAAGCTCACTTAGAGATCGGGGCACTCTTTCAAAATGGCGGGTCGATCCCTGAGTTCAGCTCCCCAGTGTTAAAAAAAATTCTAAAGGCATGATTCTTCGGCTGCGTCACACTCAAGGGAGAGCGCAATGCGGCCGGAGAATCTTGGGTAAGCCCTCCAACGAGCCTCCTGACAGGCTCCGTGACTCGCGAGATTCGCCAGAGTCCTTTGAGATGTCAGAGTCTGAACCCCGGCCCAAATGGGTGGGACTGAATGACACCCACGGAGGGAGGTCTTAAACCCAATTATGACCTACCTGTGCAGGATCAACCGGCTTCCCTCGTTACTCTGGCCTCTTCAGGGAGGCTGCAACTGAGTGCCGATCAGTGCTGGTCCACACAAACGTTGACCAGGTGGAACGGCATCCAGGGGGTTGCCCGGGTCATCAGAGACCCCGGGGTGGTCAGGGTAAGTGCAGGGTGGCTCCCTGGCCCTCACCCTCGAATGTGGGCACCTTGGCACTGCCCAGCTGGCATCTTGGCACTGCCTAAAAAAATTCTAGGCGTGGGCTAAACCAGTGAAAAACTCCCCAGGGCCCAAAAATGTGAATAAGTGTCATTGAAAAGCGGTAGGGAACTCGCCGGCAGAATGCCAGAAAAAAAACACCACAAATTAACTTAGAAATTTTTGGGGAGAATAGGTCCCTTAGTGTCTGAAACAGAGAATTCTGGCCTTGATCTTTTAAGAAAAGAAACAATACTCTTCTTCAGTAGTAATTTTATGCAGATTTTTTTTATTGTTAATAGAACACTGGTCAAAGATGGATTTCTGTAAAATTGCAATGATAACATATCTAATAGAAAATAAAGTATTCCTCAGTGATTGGAAGACGTTTAAATCATTTTTTCTTATTTTACCTGGAGAAATATTGCCATCTGACTCAGCGAGGTCTGTTCCAGCATCAATCACAGGGTTACCAGGAATACTGTTCCACTATAGAATTGAATAGCCAAGTCTATAGTATAGTAACATCTTCCTAGGTTACTTTCTTCAGCTAAGCTGTATGGATAGTGGCTGCCTCCAGCACAATTAGATGAGACAATAAATAGAACTGCTATTTTAAAATTGAGATAAGTTGAGCTGCTGGAAATGAAATGATCCCACATGAATTTGTATGGAATTATTAACCTGACCATATTCATTTCAATGTTACATTGGAAGATTTTGCCAGAGTTTACCAGCACACATGGGTTGGACAGTGTCTTTTGCTTTCATTGGAGTGTTCTACATTATGTTAGTGACTAAACATCAGAAGTACTCAATTTGGCTGTAAAATACTTTGCCAAGTCCTGAAGTTATGAGAAGTGTTATATAAAATAAAGTTCCTTCTTAATTAATGCATAGATATTTTAACGAGCCTGCTTAACTTCAAAGTGTAATCCCAACTTCATAAATTCATTGCAGTGTTAATGTAAGCCTACTTGTGACAATAATAAAGATTATTAAGATTATTATTATGTTATAATTTCTCAGATTAAACATCTTTCTACATTAATGATTCAATTTTAGGTTGTCACCCCATATTCACTAACTATGTGTTGCGATCCCAGTTGATGTTACAACTTTATGGAAAGATTCCATGGGCAGGATTCTCCATTCACGCAGCCGATCAATGGGGTTTCCCGTTGTCGCCACCGCATGTCACTCGGAAACCCATGGGTATGCGTGCGATGCCAGCGGACCAGAGGATCCCACCGATTGAGAATTCCGCTGCATAGCTTTTATTTTATTTTTATAAAACATGGAGGAATAGAGTCACAGAACTGCTAATTAGTTTTAACAACAAGAAAACAGCATTTATTAAACATGAAAAAATTGGATTAGAATGCAACATGCCTTTACTCCCCCCTTAGTTTAACAATGACATGCAGGTTTTAGGATTAACATGGATTACAAAGTACATCTTAATCTGCAATCGTCTCATTAAACAAGTCCCATTTAAGCATGCAAGATGACTGTGAGAAAATACACTCACCACGCTGAACCCCAAGTGAATGTTTATGGATGTGTCCTCAGAATCCGCCCAGATGATTGTCACGTGAGTTTCCAAATTCCACTCCCAAAAACAAGCTTGAAAATCTTCTCTCATAATAATCTTCTCTCATTATTATGGCGATTTCCGAAATCCAGACCAGGTTTCCAAATGACACTTTTAAACAAAGCTTCTGCTCTGCTTTTAACAGTGGTCCAGTTCAGGATTTTGCACCAACCCCTTTAAGATTTCTTTGGGAGTGATTCAGCAATTGCACCAGGCATGCCGGGTAAATCCTGGAAGAGCTAATCGGGCCCCGTGTTGGGCGCCAGTCCGATCGCGAGTCACCCAGCTCGCTTCACCCAGTGCCATCTGGATCCCATCCTCATTGGGCAAGATACAAATCTGCATATTGGAATGAGCTATAAGGCTCATTTAAATACCCAGATGCCACTTTCACCTGGCGCCAGGAGCCAATAGCAGCGCCTGCGAGACCTGGTCAGGGCGCTGTTTAGCACAAGTTTACACAAACGTGGACCAGGCATGACAGCACCTCAGGCATTGCCCGTGTCCGAGGGCAATTTGGCACTGCTAGGGGTCGGGCCCAATGGGGCCGTGCCCATTGTCGGAGGGGTGTGAAGGGGGGTTCAATAAAACAGGGCAGCGTGAATGGGGTAGGGGGAAGATCAGGGCTGGCATTCTAAATGGCACGCCAATCTGTGAGGAGATCTACTCGCCAATTGGAAATCACCTAAAGTGTGGCCTCCGTGGGGAGAAATCCCTGGGTCCCAAAAAACAGCAAAGTGCCAGCGAATAGTAGGGTGAATCTTATCGCCTCAGTTGCCGAGAAATACCCCGTCAAATGCTCCCAACTTTAACTTTTGTCTGCTGAATCGCACCCTTTGCCTTGACTGCTGTGCAAACTGCTCACAATTACTTTAACTCTTGATTCACTGCATTAAAATATCAAATGTTTGATTTAACTTTGAAGTTCGCTGTTTCATTTTAAATCTAGGGCAAAATTCTCCCGAAATGGCGCGATGTCCGCCGACTGGTGCCCAAAACGGCGCCAATCAGACGGGCATCGTGCCACCCCAAAGGTGCGGAATCGCCCCAACATTGAGGGGCTAGGCCGGCTCCGGAGAAATTTCCGCCCTGCCAGCTGGCGGAAACGGCCTTTGTTACCCCGCCAGCTGGCGCGGAAATGACATCCCGGGCGGCGCATGCGCGGGAGCGTCAGCGGCCGCTGACAGTTTCCCACGCATGCGCAGTGAAGGGAGTCTCTTCCACCTCCACCATGGTGGAGACCGTGGCGGAGGCGGAAGGGAAAGAGTGCCCCCACGGCACAGGCCCGCCCGCGGATCGGTGGGCCCCGATCGCGGGCCAGGCCACCGTAGGGGCACCCCCCGGGGCCAGATCGGCTCGCGCCACCCCCAGGACCCCGGAGCCCGCCCAGGCCGCCTTGTCCCGCCGTTCAAAAGGTGGTTTAATCCACGCCGGCGGGACAGGCAATTTATCGGCGGGACTTCGAGCGGGGGGGCCCGCCAACCGGCGCGGCCCGATTCCCGCCCCCGCCGAATACCCGGTGCCGGAGACTTCGGCAACCGCCGGGGGCGGGATTCACGGCAGCCCCCGGCGATTCTCTAACCCGGCGGGGGGTCGGAAAATGATGCCCCTAGTTTCTGCAATTGTCTCTTTAACTCAGAACACTTTGGAGGTGATTCTCTAGCCGTGTTGTGCCTAGTATAAATCCTACTATGTTGGGAGAATAGCAGGAGAGGCCTGAAATGAGGTTTGCACTGAGCGGTGAACATTGCGCGACGCTCCTGGCACACTGCAGTTGACGGAATCTGGTTTAGGCCTATGCTGGGCATGGACCAGATTAGCATATTTAAATTTTTATTTAAATATGCTGGGATGGTTTGAAGCCAGATACTCCTGGCTCCTGCTATTCACCCACCTGTTGGTGTAATGTGAAGTTGGCACAGATCACTACCCGCCTCCAGCACCTGAGACTAGATGTGATGACCATACTGGGGTCTCTGAGGACATTGTAGCCCCTGGGTGGTCAGAGACTCTTTGACACTAATGCCAGGGGGCAGTGCCAGGTTGGAACTGCCAAGGCACAGGGCCTGAAAGGTACATGAAGCAGATGCGGCATGAAGGAGTGCATGAAGGTAGGGCATGAAAGTGGGGCATAATGGGGGGCATCTTATGACCGTATAGCAGTGTGTTGCTCACATGCAAGGGGGGGGACCATCCATGCAAGGAATCATGTTGACAAACCCGACGGGAATCACACCGTGTTTCCCACCGGAGACCACACACTTCAAAATAATTTGGGAGAATTACCCCCTTTGTTTGCTCTGCCTTGAATTATTCTGATCAATACCTTTGTCTCTGTTCACGTAACTCCAGTCTTCTTAAACTTTCCTTTTGTCCCAATTCCCTGGTTATCTGGACTATAAGTTGTTCATTGGGAAGCCTGCCTCTTTGCAGCTCCCGTCTTGTCCAGTCACTCCTCTGGCAGAGTTGGGAGATGTTCACTCTCCAAGGTCCTCTCTCCATTGGCAATCAAATTCAGCTAAAATAAAACTTAAAAGCTTCTCTGTCTTAGAATCCTTACAGTGCAGAAGGAGGCCATTCAGCCCATCGAGTCTGCACCAGCTCTCTGAAAGAGCACTCTATCTAGGCCCATTCCCTCGCCCTATCTCGATAACCCCACATAACCTTTGGACACTAAGAGGCAATTTAGCGTAGCCAATCCACCTAACCTGCACACCTTTGGACTGTGGGAGGAAACCGGAGCACCCGAAGGAAACTTACGCAGACACGGGAGAATCTGCAAACTCCACACAGGCAGTCATCCAAGGTCGGAATTGAACCCAGCTATGAGGCAACAGTACTAACCACTGTGCCACCGTGCCACCTGAGTTGCTAAGCAACTGCTGCTGGTACATTTACTCTTCATGCTGTAGCCCTCCGTAAGTACAGTAGAAACACAGCTGAAACTTTACTAAAATCCAGACATTCAAACACCTATAGGTTTTACCCTTCCAGGCAAGGAAACATCAAATTAAACACACTTAAAACTATTATTTCTAATGTTTACCATTACAAATATAAATCCCTTAAAATTACCTTTGTTTCCCTAACATATGGAGGAGGAAAACTGGTTTCCTCAAAATTCCCTTCTCCACCAACTTCCAGTGTCAACTGACAAACATCTGCCATATTATTGGGTGTGTGTGTGTGACCGTTTTGGGTGGAGGAGCAAGCTGGTGAATAAAAGTCATAATGTAATAAAATGTTTACACAAGGTATGGTACTTACATGATTATGCGCAAGCATTATTAAATTAATGCCAATGAAGTAATTATACATAACTTATGTTCCCAATTAATTACCACAGATTTGGTGGTTATATTGGGCAGCTGGACATGAATTAGCCATGTACATTTGATCATGTCTGGGACTGACAGGTAATCAGAGGCTCAGGAGAGGTAATATGCCATGAAAGCATAACTACAGGTCAAGCTAGCCGAGTCCTCCACACTCATCAGTGAGAGTCCTTTAGCTAATGTGTAATGGGATAAATGGAACAATTCAAAATAAAGAGTATACAAGAAATATATTTGTATTTAAGAATTAACAAGACTCAAGAAAATCAGGTTGAAACATCATTCTCACACAGAAAATGTGATTCAGAAGAATCCTGTCCCACAGTTCCCTGTGATGTACACTATCCTTCACACAGAGAGACACTCATTAATGAAATTTAAAGCTATTAGTTCTGCTTGTTTGAAGTGGTAATCCCAGGGAGAATTGCTCTTTGAATTAAATAACAAATCCTGTTATCAGGGTTTATTGTTTCGAGAAGCTCAAAAAGAAAGTAAATAAATTGGTCCACTAATTTATATTGGGGTATCTAACAAATGCAATAAATAGTCACAGCATCAGGGATCTGGGGCGTCATTCTCCTAACCCCCGCCGGGTCGGAGAATCGCCGGGGGCTGGCGTGAATCCCGCCCCCGCCGGTTGCCGAAGCCTCCGGCACCGGATATTCGGCGGGGGCGGGAATCGGGGCTCGCCGGTTGGCGGGCCCCCCCCACTGGATTCTCCGGCCTGGATGGATAAATTGCCTGTCCCGCCGGCGTGGATTAAACCACCTTTTGAACGGTGGGACAAGGCGGCATGGGCGGGCTCCTGGGTCCTGGGGGGGGCGTGGGGTGATCTGGCCCCGGGGGGTGCCCCCACGGTGGCCTGGCCCGCGATCGGGGCCCACCGATCCGCGGATGGGCCTGTGCCATGGGGGCACTCTTTCCCTTCCACCTCCGCCACGGTCTCCACCATGGTGTAGGTGGAAGAGACTCCCTCCACTGCGCATACATGGGAAACTGTCAGCGGCCGCTGACGCTCCCGCGCATGCGCCGCCCGGAGATGTAATTTCCGCGCCAGCTGGCGGGGCAACAAAGGCCGTTTCCGCCAGCTGGTGGGGCAGAAATTCCTCCGGCGCCGGCCTAGCCCCTCAATGTTGGGGCTCGGCCCCCAAAGATGCGGAGCATTCCGCACCTTTGGGGCGGCGCGATGCCCGTCTGATTGGCGCCGTTTTGGGCGCCAGTCGGCGGACATCGCGCCGTTTCAGGAGAATTTTGCCCCAGGGTTCAATTCTGGCCTTGGGTGGCTTTCTGTGTGGAGTTTATACGTTCTCCCCGTGTCTGCGTGAGTTTCCTCTGGGTGCTTCGGTTTCGTCCCGCAATCCAAAGATGTGTAGGTTAGGTTGATTGATCATGCTAACATTGACACTCAGTGTCCAAATTGTGCATGTTAGGTGGGATTATGGGGATAAGATGGAGGAGTAGGCTGAGGAAGGGTGCTCTTTCAGAGGATTGGTGCAGACTTGATTGGCAAATGGCCTCCTTCTGCACTGTAGATATTCTATGATTTTATATTAAAGCAAATTAAGGCAGACAATGAATTTGCTGAAACCAAATTTTGCCAAAAAATAAAGAACTGCACTTGTGGAGAAACAGGTCAAAATAAGTAAAGTGCAAACGGATTGATAGCAAATTGGCAGCTTATTTCACACTGTTACTGCAGTGTACACTTTAACACTACAGCCAACACTGCACAGCACTCTTTTACACTGCAGCTGATACTGCACCACACTGTTTTACTGCAGCCGTTACTGCACTGCTCTGTTTTACGGCAGCTGATACTGCACTGCACTGTTTTATTGCAGCCGATACTGCACTGCACTGTTATATACTGCAGCTGATACTGACTGCCCTGTTTAACTGCAGCTGATACTGCACTGCCCTGTTTAACTGCAGCTGATACTGCAATGCACTGTTTTATTGCAGCTGATACTGCACTGCCCTGTTTTACCGCAGCTGATACTGCACTGCCATGCTTTACTGCAGCTGATACTGCACTGCCCTGTTTTACTGCAGCTGATACTGAACTGCCATGTTTTATTGCAGCTGATACTGCACTGCACTGTTTTACTGCAGCTGATACTGCATTGCACTGTTTTATTACAGCTGATACTGCAGTGCCCTGTTTTACTGCAGCTGATACTGCATTGCACTGTTTTATTACAGCTGATACTGCAGTGCCCTGTTTTATTACAGCTGATACTGCACTGCACTGTTTTATACTGCAGCTGACACTGCGCTATTTTACTGCAGCTGATACTGGACTGCACTGTTTTGCTCTGCAGCTGATACTGCACTGCACTCTTTTATTCTGCAGTTGATACTGCACTGCACTATTTTATACTGTAGCTGATACTGCATTGCACTGTTTTAAAATGCAGCTGATAATGCACTGCACTCTTTTACTCTGCAGCTGATACTGCACTGCACTCGTTTGCACTGCAGCTGGTACTGCATGTTTTACATTGCAGGGGCTGGTTTAGCACAGGGATAAATCGCTGGGTTTTAAAACAGACCAAGGCAGGCCAGCAGCACGGTTCAATTTCCGTACCAGCCTCCCCAAACAGGCGCCGGAATGTGGCGACTAGGGGCTTTTCGCAGTAACTTCATTTGAAGCCTACTTGTGATTTTCATTTCATTTCAGCTGATGCTGCACTGCAGTCTTTAACACTGCAGCTGATATTGCACTGCACTTTGATTCTGCAGCTGATACTGCTCTGCACTCTTTTACACTGCAGTTGATACTGCACTGCACTCTTTTATTCTGCAGCTGACACTGCACTGCACTCTTTTACACTGCAGCTGATACTGCACTAATTATTTTGCACATGCAATTGATAGTGCACTGCACACTTATACACTGTCGCTGAAATTAAACTGCATACTTTTACACTGCAGCTGATACTGCACAGCACTGTTTTACACTGCAGCTGATTTCGAACTACACACTAGCTGGTACGGCACTGCCCACTGTTACACTGCAGCCGATACTTCACTCCACTCAGTTACACTGCAGCTGATATTGATCTGCACACTGTTACACTGCAGCTGATACTGCACAGCACTGTTTTACACTGCAGCTGATTTCGAACTACACACTTTCACACTATAGCTGATACAGCACTGCCCACTGTTACACTGCAGCCGATACTTCACTCCACTCAGTTACACTGCAGCTGATATTGATCTGCACACTGTTACACTGCAGCTGATTTTGATCTGCACACTGTTACACTGCAGCTGATATTGATCTGCACACTGTTACGCTGCAGCTGATATTGATCTGCACACTGTTACACTGCAGCTGATATTGATCTGCACACTGTTACACTGCAGCTGATATTGCACAGTACATGTTCACACTGTAGCTGATACGGCACTGTACACTTTTACACTGTGTAAGGAACCCTCTTGTGAATCCTCGTGGACTCTTGTTTCAGTTTTAATTCCTGTTCTTTTGGCTGTTATAATTCCTGCATCTGGGCATTGATGGAGCCTACACCTTTAATTTAAAGAAAATCAGTAGCAGGATATGCTGACATCAGTGGTGACACATCTTGACACACTTGGCTGACAGCCATTCGGCTACATTCATTTCCCGGGACATGGCAGAATCTTGATGCGTATTGGTCCGGATTATTCTAGAATATCCTACTGGTGACTCTGTGTTTTTGGTTTCAGGTTTGTTTGGGATCTGCAGAGCTAAGCAGAACCCTTTTGAGTCTCTCTACCAGAATTCTCGCTCAAATCCTAGCCGGAACTCCCTTCAGGTACACAGAACAGTGAGTGAGGAATCAAAGTCTGAAGACGGAGCTGGAGAAGGAGAATTTTCCAGATTCATCTCCCATTAAAGGTACCAGACAACTCGAAGGCCTCGCGAAAACTGCTGCTCTGATATTCTGTCTAACGAAAACAAGCTGTTGATGAATCTGCTGAAGCTGACCACATATCTGAAACTTAGCAGTCCTGAAGGATATCTTCCGTGGGTATGGCTCAGCCCAACACAAGTTTGAGTGTATCCACAGAGGGCATCCCACAGCCTGAGTGGCCCAGCTAGAAGATCCAAACCAACTGATGATTCAACACCTCCCATTCTGAATGGATCACTGCCTAGGCATAAACCCCAACAGCAAAGATCATCAAATATACCTCTTAATCCCTTTTATTTTTGAACCACTCCTACCCCATTTACCATGGGTCTGACATGTGTGTGTCTGGGTGGAGGGTTGGACGGGTTTGGGGGAATAGTTACACGAGTGGACCATTGTTCCCTTCTTGCCATTATATCTTCATTTTTTACTCTTGTTACAACTAAACAGTTCGTTGATATTCTACTTATAGATCTGGTGCCTGTAACCCATTGGAGAAGTCAAGGGTTAAAAATCTCAGGAAAATACACAAATTATGGTTAATTCACTTATGAAGTGACACCGGGGTCTGTGGGGCTGGAACTGACAACACACTCACCCAGGGTGTTATAACAACTGCAGCTGATATTGCAAAGCACACTTGTACACTGCAGATGAAACTGCAAAGCATACTTTTACACACAGTCATTTACACTGTAGCTGATATTGCACTGCACACTGTGCAGCTGATACAACATTGCACTCTTTTACACTGCAGCTGACACTGCACTGCATTATTTTAACTGCAACTGATATTGCACTACACTCCTTTACACCGTAGCTGACACTGCATTGTACTATTTCACACTGCAGTTGATATTGCACTACACTTGTTTACGCAGCAGCTGATACTGCAGTGCACTCTTTTACACAATTGATACTGCCTGCATATGTTTACATTGCAGATCACATTGCATAGCGTACTTTTACACTGCATCTGATACAGTACTGCACTCTTACACTACAGCTGATACTGCACTGCACATATTTACACTGCATCTGATACAGCACTGCACTCTTACACTGCAGCTGATACAGCACTGCACTCTTACACTGCAGCTGATACAGCACTGCACTCTTACACTACACATTACAGCTGACACTGCACTGCATTATTTTAACTGCAACTGATATTGCACTACACTCTTTTACACTGTAGCTGACACTGCATTGTACTATTTCACACTGCAGCTGATATTGCACTACACTTGTTTATGCTGCAGCTGATACTGCAGTGCACTCTTTTACACAATTGATACTGCCTGCACATGTTTACATTGCAGATCATATTACACAGCGTACTTTTACACTGCATCTGATACAGTACTGCACTCTTACACTACAGCTGATACTGCACTGCACATGTTTACACTGCATCTGATACAGCACTGCACTCTTACACTGCAGCTGATAAGGCATTGCACTCTGACACTACAGCTGATACTGCACTGCACATTTTTACACTACAGCTGATACTGCACTGACCTCTTGAACACTGCAGCTGATACTGCCCTGCACATGTTTACACTACAGCTGATACTGCACTGACCTCTTTTACACTACAGCTGATACTGCACTGCAAACCTTTACACTTGAGCTGATACTGCACTGCACTCTTTTACACTGCAGCTGATACTGCACTGCACTCTTTTAAACTGCAGCTGATACTGCACTGCAAACTTTTACACTGCAGCTGATACTGCACTGCACTCTTTTACACTACAGCTGATACTGCACTGACCTCATTTACACTACAGCTGATACTGCACTGACTTCTTTTAAACTGCAGCTGGTGCTGCACTGCACTCTTACACTGCAGCTGATACTGCACTGCACTCTTTTACACGACAGCTGACACTGCACTGTACTCTTTTACACTGCAGTTAATACTGCACTGATCTCTTTTACACTGCAGCTGATACTGCACTGACCTCTTGAACACTGCAGCTGATACTGCACTGACCTCTTGAACACTGCAGCTGATACTGCACTGACCTCTTTACACTGCAGCTGATACTGCACTGACCTCTTGAACACTGCAGCTGATACTGCACTGACCTCTTTTACACTGCAGCTGATACTGCACTGACCTCTTTTACACTGCAGCTGATACTGCACTGACCTCTTTTACACTGCAGCTGATACTGCACTGACCTCTTTACACTGCAGCTGATACTGCACTGACCTCTTTACACTGCAGCTGATACTGCACTGACCTCTTGAACACAGCAGCTGATTCTGCACTGACCTCTTTTACACTGCAGCTGATACTGCACTAACCTCTTTTACACTACAGCTGATACTGCACTGACCTCTTTTACACTGCAGCTGATACTGCACTGACCTCTTTACACTGCAGCTGATACTGCACTGATCACTTTTACACTGCAGCTGACACTGCACTGACCTCTTTTACACGACAGCTGACACTGCACTGATCTCTTTTACACTGCAGCTGACACTGCACTGACCTCTTTTACACTGCAGCTGATACTGCACTGACCTCTTTTACACTGCAGCTGATACTGCACTGACCTCTTTTACACTGCAGCTGATACTGCACTGACCTCTTTTACACTGCAGCTGATACTGCACTGACCTCTTTACACTGCAGCTGATACTGCACTGACCTCTTTACACTGCAGCTGATACTGCACTGACCTCTTGAACACTGCAGCTGATTCCGCACTGACCTCTTTTACACTGCAGCTGATACTGCACTGACCTCTTTTACACTGCAGCTGATACTGCACTGACCTCTTTACACTGCAGCTGATACTGCACTGACCTCTTTACACTGCAGCTGATACTGCACTGACCTCTTGAACACTGCAGCTGATTCTGCACTGACCTCTTTTACACTGCAGCTCATACTGCACTGACCTCTTTTACACTACAGCTGATACTGCACTGACCTCTTTTACACTGCAGCTGATACTGCACTGATCACTTTTACACTGCAGCTGACACTGCACTGACCTCTTTACACTGCAGCTGATACTGCACTGATCACTTTTACACTGCAGCTGACACTGCACTGATCACTTTTACACTGCAACTGACACTGCACTGACCTCTTTTACACTGCAGCTGACACTGCACTGATCACTTTTACACTACAACTGACACTGCACTGACCTCTTTTACACTGCAACTGACACTGCACTGACCTCTTTTACACTACAGCTGATACTGCACTGACCTCTTTTACACTGCAGCTGATACTGCACTGACCTCTTTTACACTACAGCTGATACTGCACTGACCTCTTTACACTGCAGCTGATACTTCACTGATCACTTTTACACTGCAGCTGACACTGCACTGACCTCTTTTACACTACAGCTGATACTGCACTGACCTCTTTTACACTGCAGCTGATACTGCACTGACCTCTTTTACACTACAGCTGATACTGCACTGACCTGTTTTACACTACAGCTGATACTGCACTGATCACTTTTACACTGCAGCTGACACTGCACTGACCTCTTTTCCACTGCAGCTGATACTGCACTGACCTCTTTTACACTGCAACTGACACTGCACTGACCTCTTTTACACTACAGCTGATACTGCACTGACCTCTTTTGCACTGCAGTTGATACTGCACTGATCACTTTTACACTGCAGCTGATACTGCACTGATCACTTTTACACTGCAGCTGATACTGCACTGACCTCTTTTACACTACAGCTGATACTGCACTGACCTCTTTTACACTGCAGCTGATACTGCACTGACCTCTTTTACACTACAGCTGATACTGCACTGACCTCTTTTACACTACAGCTGATACTGCACTGACCTCTTTTGCACTGCAGTTGATACTGCACTGACCTCTTTTACACTGCAGCTGATACTGCACTGACCTCTTTTACACTACAGCTGATACTGCACTGACCTCTTTTACACTACAGCTGATACTGCACTGACCTCTTTACACTGCGGCTGATACTGCACTGATCACTTTTACACTACAGCTGATACTGCACTGACCTCTTTTGCACTGCAGTTGATACTGCACTGATCACTTTTACACTGCAGCTGATACTGCACTGATCACTTTTACACTGCAGCTGATACTGCACTGACCTCTTTTACACTACAGCTGATACTGCACTGACCTCTTTTACACTGCAGCTGATACTGCACTGACCTCTTTTACACTACAGCTGATACTGCACTGACCTCTTTTACACTACAGCTGATACTGCACTGACCTCTTTTGCACTGCAGTTGATACTGCACTGACCTCTTTTACACTGCAGCTGATACTGCACTGACCTCTTTTACACTACAGCTGATACTGCACTGACCTCTTTTACACTACAGCTGATACTGCACTGACCTCTTTACACTGCAGCTGATACTGCACTGATCACTTTTACACTGCAGCTGACACTGCACTGACCTCTTTTACACTACAGCTGATACTGCACTGACCTCTTTTACACTACAGCTGATACTGCACTGACCTCTTTACACTGCAGCTGATACTGCACTGATCACTTTTACACTGCAGCTGACATTGCACTGACCTCTTTTACACTACAGCTGATACTGCACTGACCTCTTTTACACTGCAGCTGATACTGCACTGACCTCTTTTACACTGCAGTTGATACTGCACTGACCTCTTTACACTGCAGCTGATACTGCACTGACCTCTTGAACACTGCAGCTGATACTGCACTGACCTCTTGAACACTGCAGCTGATTCTGCACTGACCTCTTTTACACTGCAGCTCATACTGCACTGACCTCTTTTACACTACAGCTGACACTGCACTGACCTCTTTTACACTGCAGCTGATACTGCACTGATCACTTTTACACTGCAGCTGACACTGCACTGACCTCTTTACACTGCAGCTGATACTGCACTGATCACTTTTACACTGCAGCTGACACTGCACTGATCACTTTTACACTGCAACTGACACTGCACTGACCTCTTTTACACTGCAGCTGACACTGCACTGATCACTTTTACACTACAACTGACACTGCACTGACCTCTTTTACACTGCAACTGACACTGCACTGACCTCTTTTACACTACAGCTGATACTGCACTGACCTCTTTTACACTGCAGCTGATACTGCACTGACCTCTTTTACACTACAGCTGATACTGCACTGACCTCTTTACACTGCAGCTGATACTTCACTGATCACTTTTACACTGCAGCTGACACTGCACTGACCTCTTTTACACTACAGCTGATACTGCACTGACCTCTTTTACACTGCAGCTGATACTGCACTGACCTCTTTTACACTACAGCTGATACTGCACTGACCTGTTTTACACTACAGCTGATACTGCACTGATCACTTTTACACTGCAGCTGACACTGCACTGACCTCTTTTACACTGCAGCTGATACTGCACTGACCTCTTTTACACTGCAACTGACACTGCACTGACCTCTTTTACACTACAGCTGATACTGCACTGACCTCTTTTGCACTGCAGTTGATACTGCACTGATCACTTTTACACTGCAGCTGATACTGCACTGATCACTTTTACACTGCAGCTGATACTGCACTGACCTCTTTTACACTACAGCTGATACTGCACTGACCTCTTTTACACTGCAGCTGATACTGCACTGACCTCTTTTACACTACAGCTGATACTGCACTGACCTCTTTTACACTACAGCTGATACTGCACTGACCTCTTTTGCACTGCAGTTGATACTGCACTGACCTCTTTTACACTGCAGCTGATACTGCACTGACCTCTTTTACACTACAGCTGATACTGCACTGACCTCTTTTACACTACAGCTGATACTGCACTGACCTCTTTACACTGCGGCTGATACTGCACTGATCACTTTTACACTACAGCTGATACTGCACTGACCTCTTTTGCACTGCAGTTGATACTGCACTGATCACTTTTACACTGCAGCTGATACTGCACTGATCACTTTTACACTGCAGCTGATACTGCACTGACCTCTTTTACACTACAGCTGATACTGCACTGACCTCTTTTACACTGCAGCTGATACTGCACTGACCTCTTTTACACTACAGCTGATACTGCACTGACCTCTTTTACACTACAGCTGATACTGCACTGACCTCTTTTGCACTGCAGTTGATACTGCACTGACCTCTTTTACACTGCAGCTGATACTGCACTGACCTCTTTTACACTACAGCTGATACTGCACTGACCTCTTTTACACTACAGCTGATACTGCACTGACCTCTTTACACTGCAGCTGATACTGCACTGATCACTTTTACACTGCAGCTGACACTGCACTGACCTCTTTTACACTACAGCTGATACTGCACTGACCTCTTTTACACTACAGCTGATACTGCACTGACCTCTTTACACTGCAGCTGATACTGCACTGATCACTTTTACACTGCAGCTGACACTGCACTGACCTCTTTTACACTACAGCTGATACTGCACTGACCTCTTTTACACTGCAGCTGATACTGCACTGACCT
The DNA here is from genome assembly GCF_047496885.1 of Scyliorhinus torazame. NCBI lineage: Eukaryota > Metazoa > Chordata > Chondrichthyes > Carcharhiniformes > Scyliorhinidae > Scyliorhinus > Scyliorhinus torazame. Next base: position 98,533,105 of record NC_092721.1, read on the forward strand.
CTTTTACACTGCAGTTGATACTGCACTGACCTCTTTTACACTGCAGCTGGTACTGCACTGGCCTCTTTTACACTGCAGCTGATACTGTACTGACCTCTTTTGCACTGCAGCTGATACTCCGCTGCACATTTCAAAAAATTCAGAGTGCCCATTTCCTTATTTACCAATTATGGGGCAATTTAACATGGCCAATCCATCTTTCTGCACATCTTTTTGGGTTGTGGGGGTGAGACCCATGCAGCACAGAGAGAATGTGCAAACTCCACATGGACAGTGACCTGGAGCCGGGATTGAACCCGGCACCTCGGTACCGTGAGGCAGCAGTGCACCACCATGCCGCCCTTGCGCTGCACACTTTTACACTGTAGCTGATACGGTACTGCACACTTTTACACTGTAGCTGATATTGCACTGCACACTTTTACACTGTAGCTGATATTGCACTGCACCATTTTACACAGTAGCTGATTGTGGTAGTATGCATTAGGGGTCATGTGGGACTGTGAAGCCGTGATGTCATTGGCTGACAGATCCCGGGTCCTGGTTGGCCGTTGACCTCTAGCTCCGCCCTGAAGGCGGAATATAAGAACCAGGAGTCCTCCCCCGCAGGCAGTCTACTACTGAACTGCGGGGGAACAGTCACGCTTAATAAAGCCTCATCGACTTCACTCTATTCGTCTCTCGGAGTCTTTGTGCGCTACACTGATACTGCACTGAACTCTTTTTTTTAAAACGCATTTTATTCAAACTTGCACACTTGACATTGCACACTTTTACACTGCAGCTGATACTGCACTGCACCATTTTACACTGAGCTGATACTGCACTGCACCATTTTACACTGAGCTGATACTGCACTGCACCATTTTACACTGTAGCTGATATTGCACTGAACTCTTTTTTTAAAAACGCATCTTATTTAAACTTGTATCAAAGTAGTTACAGCAAATAAACACCCCGGGAAACATTCTTCCCAACAATCAACTATACAGTTTGTACAGATGTTCCTCCTTTTTCACCTCCCCCGCCCCCTCCCCTTTTCCCCACCCACCCCCCTGCGGCGAACAGCTCCTCAAACACGGTCACAAACAACCCCCACCTTTTCTCAAACTCCCCTGCTGAGCCCCTTAAATCATACTTTATCTTCTCTAACCGCAGGAACTCATACAGGTCACCCAACCATGCTGATACCCCCGGTGGCGATGCGACCGCCACTCCAGCAAAATTCGCCGTTGTGCAATCAGAGAGGCGAAGGTCAAGACATCGGCCTTCCTCTTCTCCATGAGCTTCTCTGAAACCCAAATAAGGGACTTTGCACGAAAGGTCTGGAAGGGGTTCCCTAGATTGCCAGGATACACCCTGCTGGAGCGAGTGCTGCTTCCGGATGTGGAAGGGGAGGGAAGAATTGGGGATATATATAATGGCTGGGGGTGCAGGGAGGCGAGCGGGTGGTGAAGATCAAGGAGAAATGGGAAGCGGAGTTGGGAATGGAGATCAATTGTGGAGTATGGAGTGAGGCACTGTGAAGGGTAAACGGGACCTCTTGTGCAAGGATGAACCTGATACAGTTCAAGGTGGTGCACAGGATGCATATGACTCGGGCGAGAATGAATGGGTTCTTTCAGGGGGCAGCAGATGAGTGTGAGAGGTGTGGGCGGGGGCCAGCGAATCACGTGCACATGTTTTGGGGTTGTGAAAAATTGGGAAGATTCTGGGCTGGAGTGTTCGCGGTTTTAGCTTGCACTGAACTCTTTTACACTGCAGCTTATACTGCACTGCACATTTTTGCCACTGTAGATCAGTGTTTTTCAAACTTTTTTTCCGGGGACCCATTTTTACCAACCGGCCAATCTTCGGGACCCAACCCAGCCGACCTTTGCAACCCACCCTGGCCGACCTGTGTGACCCACCATTATCTCTTACCTTGTTTGCTGCTGATAAAAATGGAGGAAATGGCTTTGGGTCCCTTTAGCCCTCGTACACGCTCCTCCAATGGAACCTGTTGGATGAAGGTGAAGGTGAAGCCTTCCTGTGTCGGAAAGTATGGAGTCTCCACCTGTCCAAAGTTCTGCATTTTTTTTCCTGTGAAATTTTATCAAATAAATCCCCCCCCGAACTTGTAAAAAAAATAATAAAATAAATGAAAAAAATAAAAATTAAATGAATAAAATAAATGAGTAAAACCCCCCCAAACTTGAAACAAAAAGGTGCGACCGTTTAAAAAAATAGCGGCAGCACTGCTCATGCGCGTCCGATCATCGCGAAGGACGGCTCCGCGACCCTCCCGACTACCGCCCGCCACCCACCCGCGTGTCGCGCCCACCACTTTGAAGAACACTGCTGTAGATGATACTGCACTGAACTCTTTTACACTGCATCTGATACTGGACTGCATACTTTTACATTGTAGATGATGCTGCACTCTTACACTGCAGCTGATACAGCACTGAACATTTTACACTACAGCTGATACGAACTGCACACGTTTACACTGTAGATGATACAGAACAGAAATCTTTTACACTGCAGCTGAAACTGCACTGCACACGTTTACACTGCAGCTGATACTGCACTGCACTGTTTTCCACAACAGCTGATACTGCAATTCCCACGTTTACACTGTAGATGATACTGCAATGCACACGTTTACACTGTAGCTGATACTGCGCTGCACACGTTTATTCTGTAGCCAATACTGCATTGCACACGTTTACACTGCAGATGATACTGCAGCTGATACTGCCCTGCCCACGATTACACTGTAACTGACACTGCAATCCACACGTTTACACTGTAGCTGATACTGCACTGTACACGTTTACACTGTAGATAATACTGCAATGCACATGTTCACACTGTAGCTGATACTGCACTGCACAGGTTTACATTGCAGCTGATACTGCAATGCACACATGCACACTGAAGCTGATACTGTACTGCGCACGATTACACTGCAGCTGATACTGCAATGCACATGTTTACACTGTAGCTGATACTGCACTGCACATGTTTACATTGTAGATGATACTGCACTGCCCATGTTTCCACTGTAGATGATACTGCACTGCACATGGTAACACTGTAGATGATACTGCACTGCACACGGTTACACTGTAGATGATACTGCACTGCACAGGTTTACACTGTAGATGATACTGCACTGCAAACGTTTACGCTGTAGCTGATACTGCAATGCGCACGTTTACACTGTAGAAGATACCGCACTGCACACATTTACATTGTAGATGATACTGCACTGCACGCGTTTGCACTGCAGCTGATACTGCACTGCAACTGTTTACAGTGTAGATGATACTGCACTGCACACATTTACACTGTAGATGATATTGAACTGCACTCATTTACACTGGAGATGATGCTGCACTGCACACGTTTACACTGTAGATGATACTGCACTGCACACGTTTACACTAGATGATACCACACTTCATGCATTTACACTGTAGCTGATACTGCACTGCACACGTTTAAACTGTAGCTGATACTGCACTGCACACGTTTACACTGGAGATGATACTGCACTGCACATGGTAACACTGTAGATGATACTGCACTGCACACCTATACCCTGTAGATGATACTGCAATACGCACGTTTACACTGTAGAAGATACCGCACTGCACAGATTTACATTGTAGATGATACTGCACTGCACACGTTTGCACTGCAGCTGACACTGCATTGCAATTGTTTACAGTGTAGATGATTCTGCACTGCACACATTTACACTGTAGGTGATACTGCACTGCACACAATTACACTGGAGCTAATACTGCACTGCACACGTTTACACTGTAGATGATACTGCATTGCACACATTTACACTGTAGATGATATCACACTGCATGCATTTACACTGCAGCTGATACTGCACTGCACACATTTACACTGCAGCTGATACTGCACTGCACACGTTTACATTGCAGCTGATACTGCACTGCACATGTTTACACTGTAGCTGATACTGCACTGCACACATTTACACTGCAGCTGATACTGCACTGCTCACGTTTACATTGCAGCTGATACTGCACTGCACACGTTTGCACTGTCGATGATACTGCAGCTGATACCGCACTGCACGCGTTTACACTGTAGGTGATAGTGCACTGCACAAGTTTACACTAGATGATACTGCATTGCACACATTTACACTGTAGCTGATACTGCATTGCACAAATTTACACTGGAGATGATACTGCAGCTGATACTGCACTGCATGCGTTTACACTGTAGCTGTTACTGCAATGCACACCTTTACACTGCAGCTGATACTGCACTGCAAACGTTTACACTGTAGCTGATACTGCAATGCACATGTTTACACTGCAGCTGATACTGCACTGTACACGTTTACACTGTAGATAATAGTGCAATGCACATGTTTTCACTGGAGCTGATACTGCACAGCACACGTTTTCGCTGTAGCTGATACTGCAATGCACATGTTTACACTGTAGCTGATACTGCACTGCACATGTTTACACTGTTGATTATACTGCACTGCACACGTTTGCACTGTAGATGATACTGCACACGTTTACACTGTAGATGATACTGCACTGCACACGTTTACACTGTAGATGATACTGCACACGTTTACACTGTAGATGATACTGCACTGCACACGTTTACACTGTAGATGATACTGCAATGCAATTGTTTACACTGTAGATGATACTGCACTGCACACGTTTACACTGTAGATGGTACTGCACTGCACACGTTTACACTGTAGATGATACCGCACTGCATACGTTCACACTGTAGATGATACCACACTGCACACATTTACACTGTAGATGATACCGCACTGCACGCATTTACACTGTAGCTGATACTGAACTGCACATGTTTACACTGCAGCTGATACTGTACTGCACACTTTTATACTGCAGCTGATACTGCATTGCACATGTTTACACTGTAGATGATACTGTACTGCACATGTTTACACTGTAGATGACACTGCACTGCACACATTTACACTGTAGATGATACTGCAGCTTATACCGCACTGCACACGTTTACACTGTAGCTGATACTGCAATGCATAGGTTTACACTGTAGATGATACTGCAATGCACATGTTTGCACTGTAGATGATACTGCAATGCACAACTTTACACTGTAGCTCATACTGCACTGCACGCAATTACACTGTAGCTGATACTGCAATGCACACGCTTACATTGTAGCTGATACTGCAATGCACACATTTACACTGTAGCTGATACTGCAATGCACACGTTTACACTGTAGCTGATACTGCACTGGACACATTTACATTTTAGATAATTCTGCAATGCACACGATTACACTGCAGCTGATACTGCGCTGCACTGTTTTCCGCTGCAGCTGATATTGCAATGCACACCTTTACACTGTAGCTGATACTGCACTGCACACATTTACACTGTAGCTGATACTGCAATGCACATGTTTACACTGTAGATGATACTGTACTGCACATGTTTACACTGTAGATGATACTGCACTGCACACGTTTACACTGTAGATGTTACTGCACTGCACACGTTTAAACTAGATGATACTGCACTGCACAATTTTACACTGTAGCTGATAGTGCTCTGCATAAGTTTACACTGTTGATGATACTGCCTGCGCACGTTTACACTGTAGATGATACTGCAGTGCACATGTTTACACTGGAGCTGATACTGCACTGCACACATTTACACTGTAGATGATACTGCAGCTGATACTGCACTGCACACGTTTACACTGTAGCTGATACTGCAATGCATACCTTTACACAGTAGCTGATACTGCACTGCACATGTTTACACTGTAGCTGATACTGCACTGTACATGTTTACACTGTAGATAATACTGCAATGCACACGTTTACACTGTAGCTGATACTGCAATGTACACGTTTATACTGCAGCTGATACTGCACTGCACATGTTTACACTGTAGATGATACAGCACTGCACACGTTTACACTGTAGCTGATACTGCACTGCACACGTTTATACTGCAGCTGATACTGCACTGCACACGTTTACACTGTAGATGATATTGCGCGCGTATACACTGTAGATGATACTGCAATGTACACGTTTACACTGTAGATAATAGTGCACTGCACTAGTTTACACTGCAGCTGATTCTGCAATGCACATGTTTACACTGTAGATGATTCTGCACTGCACACGTTTACACTACAGCTGATACTGCACACTTTTACACTGCAGCTGATACTGTACTGCACATGTTTACACTGTAGATGATACTGTAGCTGATACTGCACTGCACACGTTTGCACTGTAGATGATACTGCACTGCACACGTTTACACTGTTGATTATACTGCACTGCGCAGTTTACACTGTAGATGATACTGCACTGCACACATTTACACGATAGATGATACTGCACTGCACATGTTTACACTGTAGATGATACTGCAGTGCACAAGTTTACACTGGAGCTGATACTGCACTGCTCAGATTTACACTGTAGATGATACTGCAGCTGATACTGCACTGCACACGTTTACACTGTAGCTGATATTGCAATGCATACCTTTACACTGTAGCTGATACTGCACTGCAAACGTTTACGCTGTAGCTGATACTGCAATGCACACGGTTACACTGCAGCTGATACTGCACTGTACACGTTTACACTGTAGATAATAGCGCAATGCACACGTTTTCACTGGAGCTGATACTGCACAGCACACGTTTTCGCTGTAGCTGATACTGCAATGCACATGTTTACACTGTAGCTGATACTGCACTGCACACGTTTACACTGTTGATTATACTGCACTGCACACGTTTGCACTGTAGATGATACTGCACACGTTTACACTGTAGCTGATACTGCAATGCAATTGTTTACACTGTAGATGATACTGCACTGCACAAGTTTACACTGTAGATGATACTGCACTGCACACCTATACCCTGTAGCTGATACTGCAATGCGCACGTTTACACTGTAGAAGATACCGCACTGCACACATTTACATTGTAGATGATACTGCACTGCACGCGTTTGCACTGCAGCTGATACTGCACTGCAACTGTTTACAGTGTAGATGATACTGCACTGCACACATTTACACTGTAGATGATATTGAACAGCACTCATTTACACTGGAGATGATACTGCACTGCACACGTTTACACTGTAGATGATACTGCACTGCACACGTTTACACTAGATGATACCACACTTCATGCATTTACACTGTAGCTGATACTGCACTGCACACGTTTAAACTGTAGCTGATACTGCACTGCACATGTTTACACTGGAGATGATACTGCACTGCACATGGTAACACTGTAGATGATACTGCACTGCACACCTATACCCTGTAGATGATACTGCAATGCGCATTTTTACACTGTAGAAGATACCGCACTGCACACATTTACATTGTAGATGATACTGCACTGCACACGTTTGCACTGCAGCTGACACTGCATTGCAATTGTTTACAGTGTAGATGATTCTGCACTGCACACATTTACACTGTAGATGATACTGCACTGCACACAATTACACTGGAGCTAATACTGCACTGCACACGTTTACACTGTAGATGATACTGCATTGCACACGTTTACACTGTAGATGATATCACACTGCATGCATTTACACTGCAGCTGATACTGCACTGCACACATTTACACTGCAGCTGATACTGCACTGCACACGTTTACATTGCAGCTGATACTGCACTGCACATGTTTACACAGTAGCTGATACTGCACTGCACACATTTACACTGCAGCTGATACTGCACTGCACACGTTTACATTGCAGCTGATACTGCACTGCACACGTTTGCACTGTCGATGATACTGCAGCTGATACCGCACTGCACGCGTTTACACTGTAGGTGATAGTGCACTGCACAAGTTTACACTAGATGATACTGCATTGCACACATTTACACTGTAGCTGATACTGCATTGCACACATTTACACTGGAGATGATACTGCAGCTGATACTGCACTGCATGCGTTTACACTGTAGCTGTTACTGCAATGCACACCTTTACATTGCAGCTGATACTGCACTGCACACGTTTACACTGTAGCTGATACTGCAATGCATACCTTTACACAGTAGCTGATACTGCACTGCACATGTTTACACTGTAGCTGATACTGCACTGTACATGTTTACACTGTAGATAATACTGCAATGCACACGTTTACACTGTAGCTGATACTGCAATGCACACGTTTATACTGCAGCTGATACTGCACTGCACATGTTTACACTGTAGATGATACAGCACTGCACACGTTTACACTGTAGCTGATACTGCACTGCACACGTTTATACTGCAGCTGATACTGCACTGCACACGTTTACACTGTAGATGATATTGCGCGCGTATACACTGTAGATGATACTGCAATGTACACGTTTACACTGTAGATAATAGTGCACTGCACTAGTTTACACTGCAGCTGATTCTGCAATGCACATGTTTACACTGTAGATGATTCTGCACTGCACACGTTTACACGATAGATGATACTGCACTGCACACGTTTACACTGTAGATGATACTGCAGTGCACAAGTTTACACTGGAGCTGATACTGCACTGCTCAGATTTACACTGTAGATGATACTGCAGCTGATACTGCACTGCACACGTTTACACTGTAGCTGATATTGCAATGCATACCTTTACACTGTAGCTGATACTGCACTGCAAACGTTTACGCTGTAGCTGATACTGCAATGCACACGGTTACACTGCAGCTGATACTGCACTGTACACGTTTACACTGTAGATAATAGCGCAATGCACACGTTTTCACTGGAGCTGATACTGCACAGCACACGTTTTCGCTGTAGCTGATACTGCAATGCACATGTTTACACTGTAGCTGATACTGCACTGCACACGTTTACACTGTTGATTATACTGCACTGCACACGTTTACACTGTAGATGACACTGCACACGTTTACACTGTAGCTGATACTGCAATGCAATTGTTTACACTGTAGATGATACTGCACTGCACAAGTTTACACTGTAGATGATACTGCACTGCACACCTATACCCTGTAGCTGATACTGCAATGCGCACGTTTACACTGTAGAAGATACCGCACTGCACACATTTACATTGTAGATGATACTGCACTGCACGCGTTTGCACTGCAGCTGATACTGCACTGCAACTGTTTACAGTGTAGATGATACTGCACTGCACACATTTACACTGTAGATGATATTGAACTGCACTCATTTACACTGGAGATGATACTGCACTGCACACGTTTACACTGTAGATGATACTGCACTGCACACGTTTACACTAGATGATACCACACTTCATGCATTTACACTGTAGCTGATACTGCACTGCACACGTTTAAACTGTAGCTGATACTGCACTGCACATGTTTACACTGGAGATGATACTGCACTGCACATGGTAACACTGTAGATGATACTGCACTGCACACCTATACCCTGTAGATGATACTGCAATGCGCATTTTTACACTGTAGAAGATACCGCACTGCACACATTTACATTGTAGATGATACTGCACTGCACACGTTTGCACTGCAGCTGACACTGCATTGCAATTGTTTACAGTGTAGATGATTCTGCACTGCACACATTTACACTGTAGATGATACTGCACTGCACACAATTACACTGGAGCTAATACTGCACTGCACACGTTTACACTGTAGATGATACTGCATTGCACACGTTTACACTGTAGATGATATCACACTGCATGCATTTACACTGCAGCTGATACTGTACTGCACACATTTACACTGCAGCTGATACTGCACTGCACACGTTTACATTGCAGCTGATACTGCACTGCACATGTTTACACTGTAGCTGATACTGCACTGCACACATTTACACTGCAGCTGATACTGCACTGCACACGTTTACATTGCAGCTGATACTGCACTGCACACGTTTGCACTGTCGATGATACTGCAGCTGATACCGCACTGCACGCGTTTACACTGTAGGTGATAGTGCACTGCACAAGTTTACACTAGATGATACTGCATTGCACATATTTACACTGTAGCTGATACTGCATTGCACACATTTACACTGGAGATGATACTGCAGCTGATACTGCACTGCATGCGTTTACACTGTAGCTGTTACTGCAATGCACACCTTTACACTGCAGATGGTACTGCACTGCAAACGTTTACACTGTAGCTGATACTGCAATGCACATGTTTACACTGCAGCTGATACTGCACTGTACACGTTTACACTGTAGATAATAGTGCAATGCACATGTTTTCACTGGAGCTGATACTGCACAGCACACGTTTTCGCTGTAGCTGATACTGCAATGCACATGTTTACACTGTAGCTGATACTGCACTGCACATGTTTACACTGTTGATTATACTGCACTGCACACGTTTGCACTGTAGATGATACTGCACACGTTTACACTGTAGATGATACTGCACTGCACACGTTTACACTGTAGATGATACTGCAATGCAATTGTTTACACTGTAGATGATACTGCACTGCACACGTTTACACTGTAGATGGTACTGCACTGCACACGTTTACACTGTAGATGATACCGCACTGCATACGTTCACACTGTAGATGATACCACACTGCACACATTTACACTGTAGATGATACAGCACTGCACACGTTTACACTGTAGCTGATACTGCACTGCACACGTTTATACTGCAGCTGATACTGCACTGCACACGTTTACACTGTAGATGATATTGCGCGCGTATACACTGTAGATGATACTGCAATGTACACGTTTACACTGTAGATAATAGTGCACTGCACTAGTTTACACTGCAGCTGATTCTGCAATGCACATGTTTACACTGTAGATGATTCTGCACTGCACACGTTTACACGATAGATGATACTGCACTGCACACGTTTACACTGTAGATGATACTGCAGTGCACAAGTTTACACTGGAGCTGATACTGCACTGCTCAGATTTACACTGTAGATGATACTGCAGCTGATACTGCACTGCACACGTTTACACTGTAGCTGATATTGCAATGCATACCTTTACACTGTAGCTGATACTGCACTGCAAACGTTTACGCTGTAGCTGATACTGCAATGCACACGGTTACACTGCAGCTGATACTGCACTGTACACGTTTACACTGTAGATAATAGCGCAATGCACACGTTTTCACTGGAGCTGATACTGCACAGCACACGTTTTCGCTGTAGCTGATACTGCAATGCACATGTTTACACTGTAGCTGATACTGCACTGCACACGTTTACACTGTTGATTATACTGCACTGCACACGTTTACACTGTAGATGACACTGCACACGTTTACACTGTAGCTGATACTGCAATGCAATTGTTTACACTGTAGATGATACTGCACTGCACAAGTTTACACTGTAGATGATACTGCACTGCACACCTATACCCTGTAGCTGATACTGCAATGCGCACGTTTACACTGTAGAAGATACCGCACTGCACACATTTACATTGTAGATGATACTGCACTGCACGCGTTTGCACTGCAGCTGATACTGCACTGCAACTGTTTACAGTGTAGATGATACTGCACTGCACACATTTACACTGTAGATGATATTGAACTGCACTCATTTACACTGGAGATGATACTGCACTGCACACGTTTACACTGTAGATGATACTGCATTGCACACGTTTACACTAGATGATACCACACTTCATGCATTTACACTGTAGCTGATACTGCACTGCACACGTTTAAACTGTAGCTGATACTGCACTGCACATGTTTACACTGGAGATGATACTGCACTGCACATGGTAACACTGTAGATGATACTGCACTGCACACCTATACCCTGTAGATGATACTGCAATGCGCATTTTTACACTGTAGAAGATACCGCACTGCACACATTTACATTGTAGATGATACTGCACTGCACACGTTTGCACTGCAGCTGACACTGCATTGCAATTGTTTACAGTGTAGATGATTCTGCACTGCACACATTTACACTGTAGATGATACTGCACTGCACACAATTACACTGGAGCTAATACTGCACTGCACACGTTTACACTGTAGATGATACTGCATTGCACACGTTTACACTGTAGATGATATCACACTGCATGCATTTACACTGCAGCTGATACTGTACTGCACACATTTACACTGCAGCTGATACTGCACTGCACACGTTTACATTGCAGCTGATACTGCACTGCACATGTTTACACTGTAGCTGATACTGCACTGCACACATTTACACTGCAGCTGATACTGCACTGCACACGTTTACATTGCAGCTGATACTGCACTGCACACGTTTGCACTGTCGATGATACTGCAGCTGATACCGCACTGCACGCGTTTACACTGTAGGTGATAGTGCACTGCACAAGTTTACACTAGATGATACTGCATTGCACATATTTACACTGTAGCTGATACTGCATTGCACACATTTACACTGGAGATGATACTGCAGCTGATACTGCACTGCATGCGTTTACACTGTAGCTGTTACTGCAATGCACACCTTTACACTGCAGCTGGTACTGCACTGCAAACGTTTACACTGTAGCTGATACTGCAATGCACATGTTTACACTGCAGCTGATACTGCACTGTACACGTTTACACTGTAGATAATAGTGCAATGCACATGTTATCACTGGAGCTGATACTGCACAGCACACGTTTTCGCTGTCGCTGATACTGCAATGCACATGTTTACACTGTAGCTGATACTGCACTGCACATGTTTACACTGTTGATTATACTGCACTGCACACGTTTGCACTGTAGATGATACTGCACACGTTTACACTGTAGATGATACTGCACTGCACACGTTTACACTGTAGATGATACTGCAATGCAATTGTTTACACTGTAGATGATACTGCACTGCACACGTTTACACTGTAGATGGTACTGCACTGCACACGTTTACACTGTAGATGATACCGCACTGCATACGTTCACACTGTAGATGATACCACACTGCACACATTTACACTGTAGATGATACAGCACTGCACACGTTTACACTGTAGCTGATACTGCACTGCACACGTTTATACTGCAGCTGATACTGCACTGCACACGTTTACACTGTAGATGATATTGCGCGCGTATACACTGTAGATGATACTGCAATGTACACGTTTACACTGTAGATGATAGTGCACTGCACTAGTTTACACTGCAGCTGATTCTGCAATGCACATGTTTACACTGTAGATGATTCTGCACTGCACACGTTTACACTACAGCTGATACTGCACACTTTTACACTGCAGCTGATACTGTACTGCACATGTTTACACTGTAGATGATACTGTAGCTGATACTGCACTGCACACGTTTGCACTGTAGATGATACTGCACTGCACACGTTTACACTGTTGATTATACTGCACTGCGCAGTTTACACTGTAGATGATACTGCACTGCACACATTTACACGATAGATGATACTGCACTGCACACGTTTACACTGTAGATGATACTGCAGTGCACAAGTTTACACTGGAGCTGATACTGCACTGCTCAGATTTACACTGTAGATGATACTGCAGCTGATACTGCACTGCACACGTTTACACTGTAGCTGATATTGCAATGCATACCTTTACACTGTAGCTGATACTGCACTGCACATGTTTACACTGTAGCTGATACTGCACTGTACATGTTTACACTGTAGATAATACTGCAATGCCCATATTTACACTGTAGCTGATACTGCACTGCACACGTTTACACTGCAGCTGATACTGCACTGCACATGTTTACACTGTAGATGATACAGCACTGCACACGTTTACACTGTCGCTGATACTGCACTGCACACGTTTACACTGCAGCTTATACTGCACTGCACATTTTTACACTGTAGATGATACTGCACTGCACACATTTACACTGTAGATGATACTGCACTGCACACGTTTACACTGTAGATGATACTGCACTGCACGCGTATACACTGTAGATGATACTGCAATGCACACATTTACACTGTAGATGATAGTGCACTGCACAGGTTTACACTGCAGCTGATACTGCAATGCACACGTTTACACTGTAGATGATTCTGCACTGCACACGTTTACACTACAGCTGATACTGCACGCTTTTACACTGCAGCTGATACTGTACTGCACATGTTTACACTGTAGATGATACTGTAGCTGATACTGCACTGCACACGTTTGCACTGTAGATGATACTGCACTGCACACGTTTGCACTGTAGATGATACTGCACTGCACACATTTACACTGTTGATTATACTGCACTGCACACGTTTGCACTGTAGATGATACTGCACTGCACACATTTACACTGTTGATTATACTGCACTGCACAGTTTACACTGTAGATGATACTGCAATGCACACGTATACACTGTAGATGATACTGCAATGTACACATTTACACTGTAGATGATAGTGCAATGCACACTTTTACACTATAGCTGATACTGCAATGCACATATTTACACTGTAGCCAATACTGCACTGCACATGTTTACACTGTAGATTATACTGCACTGCACACGTTTACACTGTAGATAATACTGCAATGCACACGTTTACGCTGCAGCTGATACTGCACTGCACACATTTACACTGTAGCTGATACTGCTACTGCACATGTTTACACTGTAGTTTATACTGCACTGCACATGTTTACACTGTAGGGATATTGCATTGCTCACATTTACACTGTAGATGATACTGCAGCTGATACTGCACTGCACACGTTTACACTGTAGCTGATACTGCACTGCACATGTTTACACTGTAGATGATACTGCAATGCACACGTTTACGCTGTAGCTGATACTGCATTGCATACGTTTACACTGTAGATGATACTGCATCACACACGTTTACACTGCAGCTGATACTGCACTGCACACATTTACAATGTAGCTGATACTGCACTGCACATGTTTGCACTGTAGATGATACTGCAATGCACACGTTTACACTGTAGATGATACGGGAATGCACTGTTTTACACGGCAGCTGATGAGATTAATTCTCTGTTCGGAACATAGGAACAGGCGTAGGCCATTCAGCAACTCAAGCCTAGCGTGTCATTTTCTGAGATCATGGCTGAAGTATGACCTAACTCCATACACTAGCCCTTTTCTCATATCCCTTAATTTTTTTGCTTAACAAACATTTATCTATCTCAGATATAAAATGAACTACTGATGTAGTTTCAACTGCTGTTTGTGGAGGGAGTTCCAATCCGCTACCACCCTTTGATTGAAGAAGTTCTTAACATCTCTCCTGAGCATTCTAGCCTTAATATTTAGACTATGCCCCGTAGTTTTAGAATCTCCAGCCAGTGGAAATAGCTTATCTATGTCTATCCTGTCTTTCCCTGTTCATATCTTGAATACTTCGATCAGATCACCCTTAACCTTATACATTCTAGCAAAAACAGGTCTACTTTGAGTTATCTTTCCTCGTAATACAGATATCATTTTTGCAAACCTACGCTGCACCACCTCCAAGGCCAAAATATCTTTCCTCAGGTGTGGTACCAAGTACTCCAAGTGGAGTCTAACCTGTGTGTTTATATCCCAATCCTCTAGATAGACAGGCTAGCATTCCATTAGCCTTTCTGATTATTTTCTGCACTTGTTCCTGGCATTTTAAGGACCTATGCACCTGATCCCCCAAGTCTCTTTTGACATCCAGTGTACCTAACCTCTTTCCATTTCCAAAGTGCTCTGCTCTGTCCCATTTTTGGTCCAAAATGGATAAGTTGCTTACATTACATTCTACTTGCCACATGTTTGCCCATTCCCCTGTCCATCAACATCCCCTTTCATTTTATGCTATCATCTAGGCTGTCCACAATGCCATCTAACTTTGTATCATCAGCAAATTTGGATATATGACTTTCTATGCCATCATCCAAGTCATTAATGAATAGTGCAAATTATTGAGGCCCCAGCACAGATCCCTGTGGTATACCATTAGTCACCTCCTGTCAATTAGAGTAATTACCCATTATCCCCACTCTCTGTCACCTGCCACTCAACCAATTTCTTAACCATGTCAATAATTTGCCCTCAATTCTGTGGGACTTTATCACACTCTTGTGTGGAACCTTATCAAATGCCTTCTGGAAATCCATATAAATGGCATCCATAGACATTCCCCCATCCACTACCGTAGTCACCTCTTAAAAAGATTCAATAAATTTAGTCATGCATAACCGTCCCTTCACGAATCAATGCTGGCTCTCCCTGATCAACCAAAACTTTTCAAGGTGTTCAGTTACCCCATCCCTGGTTATAGACACCAGCAATTTCCCCACCATGTTCGGCTAACATGTCTGTAGTTCCCTGATTTCCCCCTTTCACTCTTCTTAAAAAGTGGAGTGGCATGTGCAATTTTCTTTAACTCTCTCAGATGGAAACCTGCAGGATTTGTCACTCTTTAATTCCATGAATTTCCTAGTTACTGATGCTGTAGTTACATTAATTGTACTAAGTCCCTGTCCTCTATCGACTATTAATGTTTTCAGGACTTCCGGCAAGTTATCCTCCTTTTCAACTGTAAATACTGAGGCAAAGTAATTGGTCAACATGTTGGCTATTTCCCGATTGTCACTGACAATATCTTCATTTTCAGATTTTAGTGGGCCTACATTGCTCTCCACCACCCACTTTTCCTTCATATAACTATAAAATGTCTTCTTATTGCTTTTGATATCCCTTTCATAATCCCTTTTAGTTGCTCTAATAAGCCGCGTTGTGACCCTTTGCTGGTCTTTGTACCTATCCCATTTGTCAGGATCTGTGCTGTGTTTAGCATTTTTGCACATGAGGGGCGAAATTCTCCGGAAACGGCGCGATGTCTGCCGACTGGCGCCCAAAACGGTGCAAATCAAACGGGCATCGCGCCGCCCCAAAGGTGCGGAATGCTCTGCATCTTTGGGGGCCGAGCCCCAACCTTGAGGGGCTAGGTCGGCGCCGGACGAATTTCCGCCCCGCCAGCTGGCGGAAAAAGCCTTTGGTGCCCCGCCAGCTGGCGCGGAAATGACATCTCCGGGCGACGCATGCGCGGGAGCGTCAGCGGCCGCTGACAGCTTCCCACGCATGCGCAGTGGAGGGAGTCTCTTCCGCCTCCGCCATGGTGGAGACCGTGGCGGAGGCGGAAGGGAAAGAGTGCCCCCAAGGCACAGGCCCGCCCGCGGATTGGTGGGCCCCGATCGCGGGCCAGGCCACCGTGGGTGCCCCCACCGGGGCCAGATCGCCCCGCGCCCCCCCAGGACCCCGGAGCCCGCCCGCGCCGCCTTGTCCCGCTGGTAAGGTAGGTGGTTTAATTTACGCCGGCGGGACAGGCATTTTAGCGGCGGGACTTCGGCCCATCCGGGCCGGAGAATCGAGCGGGGGGGCCCGCCAACCGGCGCGGCGCGATTCCCGCCCCCGCCGAATCTCCGGTGCCGGAGACTTCGGCAACCGGCGGGGGTGGGATTCACGCCAGCCCCCGGCGACTCTCCGACCCGGCGGGGGGGTCAGAGAATCTCGCCCCCTTTCTTTTAGTTTTATGTTGCCCCTAACTTCTTCTGTTGTCCATGGCTGTTTTTTTGTGAAGTTGGACCTTTTTCTCTCAGGGGTATATACTTGCTCTGTATCTCATTAAATGTTTCTTTGAACACTCCTCGCTGATCTTCAGTCGTTTGACCCATTAACAGATCTTTCCAGTTTACCATGGACAGTCTGCCTCATCCAGGTAAAGTCAGCCTTACCCGAGTCTAAAATTCTAGCATCTGAAACTTTCTTTTCTTCCAATTTTTAAAAAACATTTCGAATTAAGGATCAATTTAGCGTGGCCAATCCACCTACCCTGCACATCTTTGGGTGGGGGGGGGGGGGGGGGGGGGGGGGTGGTGAGACCCATGCGGACACGGGGAGAATGTGCATATTCCACATGGACAGTGACTTGAGGCCGGGATCGAACCTGGGTCCTTGGCGCTGTGAGGCAGCCGTGCTAACCACTGTGCCACGCTGCTCTGTGCTTTTCACTTTCAAACGCTGCACTGAGTTCAATTATGTTGTGATCAGTATTTGACAAATTTTCGTCCACAGTTAGGCTACTAATTAAATTGGGTTAGGGTCAGGTGTCCCCATGACACTGGGACTGAATTGAGTGCTGTTTGTGTTCCCACTGGGTACTCTATTTGTGGAGCAATTCAGGACATGCTAATGAGCCAGCGCGCTGCCCATGTGGATCTAGAGTCAGTCTCAATTTCGCCGGCGTCGGATTTGCCAGGGTCGGATTTGGCGTTGGTGAGCTTGACAAGCTGGAACTATTTTTGAGCATTCCACTCCCTATACCCTCTCATTCCAGCCAATAAGATGGTCCAGAGACGTGCAGCACTTCACCGATGTGGACCTTGGTACAATGTTGAATGCGGTGGAGGAGAGTCAGGATATCCTCTTCCCCAGGGTGGACAGGAGGCTCCCACCCATGGTCATGAACCAGGTCTGGGCAGAGGTGGCCGAGGCAGTCAGTGCTGTGAGTCTCACCGGGTGGATTGGCAGACAGTGTCGTAAAAAGATGAAGGATCTCCTTAGGGCAGCTCAGGTGAGTTACCATCTCTGTTCCCTGACATCGCTCCTGTCCCTTAATCCTCACATCACCCCCCCCCCCCCCCACTCCCACAGATGCCAACCAAAACCCACCTCCATGCATCTCCCTCACATCCCGCCCTGCACTAAACCCCAACACCTGTATTGTCCTCTTTGGCCAGATGCCTTGCACACACATGCCACCAGCTACAGACCCCCTGTGTAACCTCCATACGTCTCACCATGTCCTTTATTTGTTCCCTAGGAGATAATGGCCCATAACCGAAGAGAGCGAGGAAGACCAGAGGAGGTGTCTTGGAGCTCGGGGCTCTCAGCCCCTGGAGCAGGGGTGATAGAATTAGCCAAGGACGATGCTCGCCAGGGACGATGCAGGAAAGGGCTATCTCCAATGTAGGGGTCGGCATGCAATAATGAAGTGAACCCCTAATGCAAAATGATGTCCCTATGGCAAGTGAGTCACCCCTGTCCCCAGACCACTCCTTCCCAAGATCTCACCATGTGTCTTGTCTTTTGTCTTGCAGGATCACCATCAGACCATGCCGGCCCTTCTGGGGTACCTCGCCCCCAGACACAACCCCAGCATGCCCCGGATTACCTGTCCGGGGACAACACCGACTTCTCAGAATTGCATTCACCTGCACCCTCCACCATCGCAGAGAGTATCACCTTGGTGGGGCATTTAATTGAGGATTCTCCTGGGTCACCTTCTGGTGGACCTGTCACACATGCGGTGGAGATAGGAACTCCCGAGGGAACGGACAGTCGCATTGCCCAATCCCAGGAACCAGCTGTAGCCCAGACAGGTATCATGCTTCTGGAATGTATGATCCCATCACTGGTGGAGATGCAGACGCAGTGCCAGGATCTACAGGACTGGGTGTCAGCAACCTTCTGGCTCCTGCAGGTGCAGCTGGATGAATCCACTCCCTTCGGGTGCAAGAGATCGTGCCGACAATGTGTGGTACCCAGGCCAACACTGAACTGGTGGCGTCTACGCTGGGAGCCTTGGGTCAAAAGGTCACAGCCATGGGCTGAAGATGTCGAATGCTTGGGGCATACTGGGCGGTCGATGGCTGAGACTCACGACTGGGGAGCCCAGTCACAGGCAGCCATGTACAGGTCCCACATGGACATTGCTGCGGCGCTCCAGAGCTTCACCCGGTCACAAAGGGTCATGACTGAGAGCGCCGAGAGCATTCGCCAGGCACTGATTGACATGGGACAGTTTCAGTGGGACATGACTGAGGCACTGAGGGGCATGACCAAGCCTCAGTGCTCCATGGTGGAGGGTGCTGAGAACCTGGTTGAGACAACGGCGGGTCTCCAGGACTGGCAGTACCAGGTAACAGTGGAGCCAGGGGCCATTGAGCACTCCAAGGGAGGAAGAAGTGATGGGGCCCATGCCGGTGCCTCCCGCAGGGGTGGTGCTGGAACACCTCAGTGCTTCTGAATCTCCCCCAACTGACACTGGCGCATCTGAGGGGCAGCGAGAAGAACATGGTGGTACCTCGTCACCTGTGACACCTGAAAGTCAGCTGGGCCCATCCAGGTTCAGGCCCTCTGGAGGACGGCCGCCAAAGGCATCTCAGGTCAGAGGAAAAGATACGCAGCTGGCTGCCCCATGTCTGATGTGCTGTCTGGGGTCATACCTAGGAGGAGCACTAGGCCACGTTAAATATGGAAGTTAGACACCAGTTAAGTTGGCACAGGTGCAGCACATAGTTTAGAGGTAGGGGTTAGGGCACAACAATTGTATATAGTCATGATTAAACACCTTTTCACCAACATTCCGACCTGCCTCAATCCCTGTCTCAAGGCCGCCTTAAAAGACAGCTGACCCAGTGAGTATCACATCACCGCACACCATCTCCATAACCGCCCCCACTACCCCAAAGAATATATGGGCCCCTGAGATGGATTGGCCAGCACACATGCAGGGATCACCCTGGCGGACAATGGAAAGTAATCCTGAAGTCAGACCTTGTCAAACGATGAGGAGCACCAGAGCTCACCTCACAGTGAGTCGTCGACATCCTCTGTCCTGTGCACAAGACCCGCTGATACTGCCAACCCAGGGCCAACATCCTGTTGTGGTACAGGTAGGAACCTCCGAGAGGGCAGGGGGAGCAGCGGTGGTGGGATGGAGTAAAGAGAAGATGGATTGGGGAGGATGTGAGTGGCTATGGGGAAGGGGGCGTGGGGAGAGCACGGAGAGGTGGGGCAGGTGGCGGGGCTGCCGGTGGCTAAGCCTTCTAGTCGGCAAATCTGGAGGTGATGAGGTTGTCCTGTGTGCAGCTGCTCTGGAGCACATGTTGGGTGGCCTGCTGTACCAGACTGGGCTCCATGCCCGGTTTTTCCTGGCTAACCTCTTCATCTACATTGCCAGATGATGCCTGACATTTGTAATAGCTTGCAAAGGGCCTACAGGGTGGGAATGATTATTTTCCCCATGGTCCTTGCGGAACATGTGGGGTGGGATTCTCTGATCCTGGGGCTAAGTGTTGACGCCGTCATAAATGCCGGAGCGTTTTACGACGGCATCAACAGGCCCCAGAAGCCGCGATCCTGCGGCGCACAGGGGGCCAGCACGGCACTGGAGAGCCTCACGCTGCTCCAGCTGCTGATCCGGGCATCATAACGGGTGGCGCGGGTCCGCGCATGCGCGCTACAGCCGGCGCGAGTTCACGCATGCGCGTGGGTTGCCTTCTCCGCGCCGGCTCCGACGCAACATGGCGGAGAGCTACAGGGGCCCGATGCGGAGGAACATAGGCCCCCACCAGGATAAGCCTGCCCGCCGATCGGTAGGCCCTGATCGCAGGCCAGGCCACTCTTGGAGGTCCTCTCCAGGGTCGGATCCCCCCTACCAGGGCGCACCCCGCAACATGAAAGCCGAGGTCTCACCGGGTAGGACCATATGAGAACGGCGCCGGCGGGACTCGGCTTAACTCGGCGGGCACTCAGCCCATCGCGCAGTGACCGGAGAATCGGCGGACTGGAGTCGGGGCGGCGGAGCGTGAATCGCGCCCCCCCGGCGACCTCCGACCCGGCGCGGGGTCGGAGAATCCCGCCTTAGATTACCTGCTGGGGGATCTTTATTAACCTTTGTATAAAATGTTGGCCAATAAGGCACCGACCAGAACAGGAGCCTGGTAGTGATCTACCAGGTAGTGTATATATTGTGTTGTAAATAAAACTATGTTTCTTTATCTTACTCTGTGTGGACTCCCCATGTCCTTATTAAACTGGCGACGAGGGGTAAACTGGTCCTCGACTGAGCCACTTACCCGGTTTTCTGGAGCCAGGTTTGGATTTACTTGGTTCGCCGTACCTCTGTTTGGGTGGTTAGATGAATTTGACGCTGGTATTAATGCATCAGGGGTTCACTTCAATATGCAGAAACAATGCATTACTTCTTCTGGGCCAACAACATTACAGAGAACGAGTGGCAGACGGTCATACCGTTGATGGCCTACGGAGTGCACACGCTCTGGGTGATCCGGCGTCTCACGTACTTGCTGGCGGCAGTTGCGCAATCATTCAACCAGCTCATGGCACCTGTGGCGCAACATTTTAACCCAATCTTGTCAGTGATCATTCAAAGATATCAATTTAATACAGCGGAGAGGTCTCCCGGTGATCCGTCACCGAATTCATATCACAGCTGTGGAAGATAGCAGAGTATAAATAATATGGAAACACAGAAAAACCTTTTGGGCAAAATCGCCCTGACCTTTTAGCAGATGCTGCAGATCTCCTTGTCCAAGGAAAGCGCGGAATGCGGCATGCAAGAGATACAAGGGATGGATGCAAACATTTGGAGCGTCGCCTGTCACGTGGTATCCCCACGGCCCAGACCGAACGCTGCAGCGACTCCGGCCTTTGGGCAAAGAGCCAACCGGCAAGACCTGTTACGTCACCGGACTCGGCTGAAGGTGATTCCGACCCAAGTGTGACGTGTAGGTGCTGAAGTTGGACATGAGCAACACCTATCTACAGCTGGAGCTCAATAAATCTTCACGGAAGTACATAATAATCAATACGCACAAGGGACTCTATGAGTACACCCGGCTTCCATTTGGAATATCCTCGGTGTGCACAGTCTTCCAGCACATCATAGAGAGCATCCGTTGCAGATTACCACGCCATGCGGTCTACTTAGACAATGTCTTAGTCACAGAGATCACAGACCAAGAACATTTGCAGAACTGGAGGTAATGTTGAAACATTTATCAGTGTATGGGGTTCACCTTTGCCATGCTAAGTGCGTGTTTCAGGTGAAAGAAGTGGTATATTTGGGGTATCGGGTGGACCGGGACGGCCTGCAACCAGTCGCCAAGAAAGTGAGAGCCATCAAAATGGCCCCCACCCCACGAGATGCCATTGAGCTTTGTTCTTTTCTGGGACTAGTAAATTACTACAGGTGATTTATTCCAAATCTGACAACCATTCTGGCCCCCTTCACTTGCTCCTCAAGAAGCACCAGCCTTGCAACTTGAGCAAGGCCCGCGATGAGGTATTTAAGAATGTAAAACGGCGGTTGTCCTCTTCAGGGGTGTTGACGCATTTTGATCCTTCAAAACCATTATTCGTCACATGTGATGCTTCGGCATATGAGATTGGGACAGTCCTGTCTCAGTGGTGAGTGATGGCCGTGACTGCCCGATCGCCTTCGCCTCCCGACACTGGCTTGCGGCCGAGAGTACGCTCAAACCGAAAAAGAAGGCCTGACAGTCGTATTTGGTGTATGGGGTTTTCAGCAGTATGTCTGTGGCCGCTATTTCTTTATTGTCATGGATCACAAGCCATTGCTGGGCCTCTTCAGTGAAGACAAAGCGACCCCACTGTCGTGACATCGCCCGTACAATAATGTCATGACATCCCCCCTTTCACAAGGATATGTGCCTACATGGTAATACATATTGGTGTGTACTGAGTGCATCTGAGTATGTGTGTGCAATATTTACAACATGTACATGAGGCTAAACTATATACATAGGAAGGTGTCAGGTGCAACTGACGAATGTGATATAAAATAGTTACTTTAGAGATATTAGTTAATGTAATGTAGAGGTAGGCCAGTCTAATTCTGGTGAGTTCACAGACAAAGGATTTCAGACCGCATGGCAAAGCAAAGGAAGAGGTGTGTCCACCAAAGGAGGAGAAAAGGATGCTGGGTGATAGGGGCCAGAGGAAGGGATTGGAAGTTGGCCAATCAGAATGTCTGACCAGGTCAGGAGGGGTATAGGATGACCTATGGGAATCGTGTATGTGAAACTTGATGCCATTTGAATGTATCAGTAGAGACTTCTTTGTTCTACAGACTCACTTGATTCCAGAAGTGTACGAAGCAAGATGTGCTTTGTGCTACTGTGAACTGAGTAAAGCTTGCAAGCTAAATAAAATAACTAATGCTGTACCTGCAAATCCATCTCGACTTTTATTGAGGCCAGACTGACGGGTAAAGAAATTTGGGATTTGACAATTGGTGCCGAAAACCCGGGATTTCTCAAGATGGTTCTGACCAACTGCGAAATCAGAATTAGACTGATTATGAACAGGAGGATGGGGTAAAAGGGCCCACAATGTACAGCTGGAAAATGACCGCGCATTGATTTTTCCCCTCTTCTTATCGTCTGATTAGTCTGGTCACTCGCGGTTGGTATGGAAAGATCGTCTCGATGAAATCAAAGGTCAGTCTGGGGATTAGCAAATTAAACTGATGGGATATCATAATTGATAGTTCAGTTTTGGGTTAATTGTGTTGTTGACGACTGATGTGATTTCAGCAGATGAGGGGTCAGCTAAATAAGTGTTTTTAAATCTGAAGATGGTTCAACTCCATGTGTGAGTTCTGATTCGGCTTGGGTTAGGTTATGGGTTGATGGGACATCTAAAATTGAAGATGGTTCAACTCCATGTGTGAGTTCTGATTCGGCTTGGGTTAGGTTATGGGTTGATGGGACATCTAAAATTGAAGATGGTTCAACTCCATGTGTGAGTGTTTTAAATCTATAGTTGATTAAGCTAAAATTGTACCCTTGGACTGTGGTGGCGAAGGGCGCAGTTCTGAGGACTAGTTGAGATTGTGGGGAATTGCTTGGATAAATTTCAAGACAAGAACATCCATACAGCTAGATGCTGCATATTGGTTGAAGCAGAAGTCTCTCAAAGGGTTAACAGCAGCAGCCAAAGTTAAAGACGACAGACAGTGCTTCTCACTCAGGCCTTGAGATAACAGCAGCAGCCTGTAGTGTAATCGGATACCTTTCCTTTGAGTCAGTGAACTCCAGCAAAGTTACGTTTTGAATTAATTAAAGGAAACCAGTGGGTTTCTCCACCTCTTTGATAAAAGTTATCATTTTCAAAAGCAATTGATTGAAATTGCCAGAATCTTAAGTTTTACTTACTTGAAATAATGTTTATCTCATTTTATTTGTGAATTAATAGAAACTTAAAGAAGATCACTGACACCATTTTAAAAAGTGTAAATCTGGAGATGACAGTTGACTTTGCCAACATTTTTGAGAATGTAAGAAAAACTTGTTAAAAGAAAAATTGTTAAGATAAAGAATTAATTAAGTTGTAAATGTTATACAAGTTTGTGTTAAGCAAATCGTAAATTTAGTTCTGAGTTGAGATCAGGGCTAAGCTTGCAAGTTGCAGTAATTCAATTTGAATTTTCAAACATTTTAAGTTTTAAAAGAATACTGTTAGAACCTTTTCAATCGTTTTGCCAAGGAAAAAAAAATTGCCATTGGTTATAAATAAGCAAAAAAAAAAAAAATATATATATATATAAAAAAAGAGCCAAAGTATGAAAGCTAAAGATTAGATTATGGAGACAATATTGTCAAGAGGAAAGAGATAAGATCATGTTATCAAGTTGGCAGGACATTGCCCTTAAAATGGGAATTCCAATTAGTGAACAGGGTAACAAAAAAACATTACAGGTCTTGAAAAAGGAATGTGCATTCAAAAAAACGCGCAAGTAGAGACAGGAAAGGCTCAGGTCAAACAAAAGATGAGCTACGTAGTTCAATGGCTGGCCTTGAATTGACAGAAAATGATCAATTCAATAATTTAAAATTGTCAGTATAAGTTCCGACTGCACCTGTAGCATTGTCTGCACTAATTCCAGAACCACCAGAGTATAATAATTTATATCCAGTCACTGCTCCCCAGATTCCAATCATGCCAGTAACTCCAGCCCTTTTGGTTGATAGTGTGGGTCCCGATTTACCATCTTCACGATCAGTAGAGAAAGAGGAGCTCTGTTCCGCAAGCCCAGTTAGCTCTAGGACCCGATCTCGGACAGCGAGAGAAGGGCTTGATCCTAACCAGAAACAATTAAGCATACCACCTAAATCCCTCCAGACCAAGGGGAAACCACAAATTTCGAGAACAAAGGGAGCTGCAACAGATGATTTTGAAGAGAAAGAACTCCCTCTAGTGACAGGGAGGGACGTCGAAGTCTTGGAAGAACCTGAGGAAATAGCTAGAGTGCCCCCTGGTGAGATTCGGAGACAGTTGCCGATAAAAGACAGGCAGCAGAAGGAGATTATCCGACCCAAAGGAGGGGGTACCCACCAAGGGGAGGACAGACGAGATACACTGACTTCTCCCAGGCAAACCCTTTCCCAACACAGGATTGACTAGCTAATTTAGTCATAAGGACTCTCCAATCGGACAGGGAACCTATTATCTCTCTGCAGATAGGAGATTAACATCACTCATTTGTAATCGACACTGGAGCAACCATGTCTTCTGTGCAATCAGAACTTCGACTACCATTATCCGACCACATGCAGCAATTGACGGGGTTCCAAGGACAGGTGTGTGAGTATCCTATTTCTGAACCTGTGACAGTCACTTACGAGAATAAGTCTGCAGATCATCAGTTTGTAGTGACTACTGGATTGGATTGTAACTTGTTGGCTCGAGATTTACTGTGTATCTTCCAGCTACAGCTAGAGTGCGGAGACGAGGGGGTAACGGTTAAATCATGGAGGATGAGACAACAGTGCTATATTTCTATCACCCCCCAGTGGTGGACGTTAGACATTGAACATTCACTGCATCACGTTACCCTGGCCTATGACAGAACCGGACAAAACAGGGAGTTGGAGGACAAATACCGGCCATTAATTGGGACCGAATGGCCAGTCAAGGTTACCACCACAGTCACGGGAAAAGAAGGTACAGCCGATTTTGTTACAATACCACCACATTTATGGCCACAGTCAGCTTCGGTAAGCCCTCATATTACACGTCAGGTCCACGACCAGTACCATGCCAGGGATCTGGGGCAAATGGTAAGGATGGCAATGGATCATTCGGATCCAACAGAGTACGCACTTCAAGTCATGCCGGACGGCACTGCCATAAAATATTTTGATGTCCCTGAAACAATTAACACTCGACTGCAGCATCACTGGGGACATGATGTTTTGGAATATGTCAATCCACAAGTCTGGGCGGAATACCCATCACAAGTGGGAATGACAAATGTTACACCTATTAAGGTAACGATTAAGGATCATGTAAAGCTACCTTCCATTCGGCAATACCCCGTTAGTACAGGATTTACGTTCAATCAATGCCATCGCATAGCCGTTACATGCTCTCACCCTCCAACAGGATGTTACGGTGTATAGCTTCCACTCGGTAATCGCACTATTGGGGCAACTGCAGACTCAGCATCTTACCGCAGCTTGTCAGAATAGGTATGAGATATACCTTTTGAACAATCCACGTCTGACATTTAAACACTGTACCACTATCAATCCAGCCTGTTTTCTTAGTGGTCCCCCTGTCCATGAAGACGCACCTGGCCACGACTGTTTAGCCTTGATTCAGGAAACTACCACAATAAGGGACGATTTGAGTGATATTTCGTCAGAACAACCTGACATGATTATGTGTGGTCAAATATCCCACCGGGGTTTAGCTAATGACCTACTGCAGGCCCTTCTTATGCCCACGCAGATTTCCGTTATTATATGCGCTGCCCACACAAATGGTAAGACCCCAGTTGACGTTGGTAATGAACAAGCAGATTGTGCAGCGCGGACAGCCGCGCAAATTCAGCAAGTGATGGTGCCTAAAATGTTAAGTCAGACTAAACGATCTACTATAAATATGTCTGCTTCTGACAAGTCAATGCCAACCATCCAAGACGTCATAAGGTTACAGGAGGACGCTCCTGAGAGTGGCAAACAAATGTGGAAACGGTTAGGTTGTACATATGATTCTGTTTCCTCTTTATGGACCACGCCAGCACATCAGACTTGTATGTCTGATGTACTGGCTTTATGGGTCAGCGAATGTGTACACTTTGCAACTCATTGTGGGGCTCGGGGGACTAGTGATTTGTTACTGGACACTTGGTGGCACCCTAAAATGCAGGGGTTGGCCCAGGGTATCAGTAATCGGTGTTTGATTTGTCAGCAATATAACACCGGAAAAGGTATCCCTTGTGGGATGGGGCAAACCCCGTTGCCCAGTGGTCCCTTTGAGACGCTCCAAATGGATTACATTGAGTTGGAAAGGTGTCAATGTTATAAATATGTTTTGGTCATTGTGGATGTGTTCAGCAGATGGGTCGAGGCGTATCCGACTATCGATAATAAAGCTGGTATTGTGGTTACAGTTTTGATGCGGGAAATCATTCCCCGGTATGGTATACCAGCTCGGTTAAGTTCTGATAATGGGTCTCATTTTATTGGACAAATTAACAAGGAGTTTTGCTCCCAGTTGGGCATAAGCCAGCAGTTACACTGTGCTTACAGACCGCAGGCGGCCGGGTTGGTTGAGAGACACAATCAGACCCTCAAAACTAAATTGGCTAAATTAAGAGCAGACACGGGACTGACATGGCTTAAGTTGCTCCCCGTTGCCCTCATCCAGCTGCGGGTTACACCTGCGGGACCGGCCCGGCTCTCTCCTGCCGAGATTCTTTATGGCAGGCCTCTTAGAACTCCCTGGAGCCTGCAGGTTCCCAGACTGGTTCAGTTTCACCATATGACTGAAGAGATGACCACCTATGTTCTAGCCCTCACGCAGGTGCTCAAGGAGCTCCATGGCCAGGTCCGCGCGGCTCACCAGCCATCGCCCCCAGTACCTAGCTCACTTTCAGTCCAGCCCGGCAGTTATGTCATGGTCAAAAATTGGACTAGGAAGGGGTCGGAAACGCGATGGGATGGGCCCTTCCAAGTTCTCCTTACCACCCCCACAGCAGTTAAAGTGGAGGGGCGAAGTGCTTGGGTCCACCTTCATCACTGTAAATTGGGTCCATCTCCACTACTGTAAAAGGCCGGTTACTAACCTGCCTCCCTTCTCCAGTGCTATTTTACAGGTGTGGAGCATGATGGGGTGGCTACGCACCGTCTGTGTGATATTTGGCCTCACTTCGCTTGGAGTGTTATTGGCGACGGACATGGAAAAGGGGAATATTATCTACATTTGTAACCCCAACCAATCTACAAGGATACATCACCTATGCAAAGGTGATGTTCTTCGCTGCCCCCATATACGAGGACATGGTATCGACTCATGGAAGGTCGTCAAAGTTAAGGAGAATGCAGGACTCATGAAGCAATTGTACCGGTCCCGGCGATGGGAAGGGAACATTATATGGACATTGCCTTGTTTTTGGAATACATGTAAATTTGATTTTGGATGTGTTAAGATTGGTGCAATAAAGGTAACATCAGGCCGTCAGGAGAGCGTAGGAAGAGGCTATGAGAGAGAGAGAGGGACTAGAGAGAGGACGGGGCGTGTGAGAAGGGAAGTACAGCTAGAACGTAGGTTACCGGGAGATACACTTAAGTTAGTTAAAGGCCAAACTGAGGAAAACCTGGGTAGTATGAATCTCTTCTACCAGATTTACCACCGCTTGTATGGCCACGGACGGGTTGTCTGCTACCCGAACCCCGCAGCGGTGTCTAGGTTATTTTCTGTTTCACCGCTTTGGGGCACTCCCCAAACGGTGGTTCATTGTCAGCGTTCCGAGCCACTGCCCGAGCAAGTCACTCTTCCTTATGATCCGGGTTCAGCACCACCGGCTATTTGCCTTCCTCTTCCTCGGGATAATTCCCATTCACAGTATGATAGGCTGCAACGGTGGAAGGCGTATATACCTAGCCACTTCACTCCCAATAGGGATTCCCGGTCGTACGAGAATTGTTTCAGCAGTGAAGGATACGGCTGTTTGCTGGTAGAGGTGGAAATGAATATAACATGTCTATTCCCCACCTGTACGGACAGGAGGTGCCATATCACCCAGGCGTCTGGCCAATGCGTTTGTTACAACACCACTTGCGTTCCATTGAACGCCGGCCTCCAGCTCCTTTGTGGCTGGGCGAATGTCTCTCATATCACTGTTGGGACTAGGGCTTTCCGCATTGCTAGGCGGCCCGAATGGGCGTTTCGAAGCTGGATAAACTGGGCTACTGGGGGATCCTTACGCAACCGATATACTGATTGTGATGCTAGCCTGCACACGGAGCAAGGATACTACTTTTTATTTAATGGCACAGCGACCAATGTTTTGTCACCCCCATTTCCCCGCCAAATTGCTATTGGGACTCTAGTCCCTACCACAGTCCCCTGCCCTTCGGCGTGGAAGCTGCATAATCAGTTAGCACGCCGGGCAGTCTCGGCTGAATTTTGCGAGAACTGGAAAAAACCTCAGGTTCTCGCACCCAACCGGGGTCACTCAGCCGAATGGGGGATTCTGAGCGTCTTGACACTGGGAGGTGTGGGGGGTTCCTTGGCTGTCAGCAATAGGAATTGTTTTATTTGTGGCCTTACCATCTTGGGAAATGAAACCTTGGGAGCCCTCGGGGCAATAACCAAGGAATTGTCTCAGCTACGGTTGTTTACAATGCAGAACCGGTATGCTCTTGACTATCTTCTGGCCCGTGAGGGTGGGGTATGCGCCATAGTGCAGGGTAAGTGTATCATGGGAGTTCAGGACTTGACCGCTAACATCACTAAATTTATGGATCACATACGGGATCACCTGGACGGAATGCAGGATCCTGGCTCTTGGGGTAACTGGGGATTTGGAGGTTGGAAGGACTGGTTGATAAATATGGCCATGTATTTAGTGGTGGCTATCGGCTGCATCTTTGTGGGCCTAGCCATCCTTAAATGTGTGATGGGTAGAATGCGGGGTGCACTGGAACAGATCAACGCCCCTAAAATCTTAGCTGTTAAAATCCATGAGGTTGCAGCAGATGAAGGGGGGCTAAGCCAGGAATTGGAAATGCAGCGACGGATCTTTTTAGATGAGGAACCGTAGCTATGGATTGGATAGTTCGGTTATCATGGAATGATAATAGGAGGGAATGACGAATGTGATATAAAATAGTTACTTTAGAGATATTAGTTAATGTAATGTAGAGGTAGGCCAGTCTAATTCTGGTGAGTTCACAGACAAAGGATTTCAGACCGCATGGCAAAGCAAAGGAAGAGGTTTGTCCACCAAAGGAGGAGAAAAGGATGCTGGGTAATAGGAGCCAGAGGAAGGGATTGGAAGTGAGCCAATCAGAATGTCTGACCAGGTCAGGAGGGGTATAGGATGACCTATGGGAATCGTGTATGTGAAACTTGGTGCCATTTGAATGTATCAGTAGAGACTTCTTTGTTCTACAGACTCACTTGATTCCAGAAGTGTACGAAACAAGATGTGCTTTGTGCTACTGTGAACTGAGTAAAGCTTGCAAGCTAAATAAAATAACTAATGCTGTACCTGCAAATCCATCTCGACTTTTATTGAGGCCAGACTGACGGGTAAAGAAATTTGGGAATTGACACAACAGAGCAACGAGGTTGTACCACGAACAAAACAAGTGCAATCAGCAAATATCGAAAGAGAACTTCTGGAACGACAAGAAAGAAACACGTTAACAGTATTGCAAAACAATTCAGTGAGTCCAATGTGCAAACAGGCTCATAAGTCCCGTCTATTAGGTGGGCGACGAATTCGGGTTGACTGTTAGGGTGGCACACCATTCATCGCCCGGATTAATGCTGTGCACTGGCATCGGCTGGTGGGTCCGACTTGGGGACATCCAGTTCTTGTTTATTACCGCAACGCGTAAGGGTTCCCGGTCGTCGGTATCACCGGTCTGCACGTCGTCAGGGTATGACTCGGTGTATGGGGGCTGAATGGCCCGCACGTCCCTGCGAGGCTGGCGGAATTGCGGAGAGTTGGCAGGTTGAGCTGCTCGACAGCAGGCAGCGTAGTGGCCCATCCTGCCACAGTGGAGGCATTGTCACGCTTTGGCTGGACATTGCCGCTTTAAGAGTGCGGATCCACAGTTGCCACACGTCATGGTGCGGTTCTGCGTAGAGCGCGCCTGCGCATCCCGTCCGTCTGTGTCGATGGCCCCTCTTTTGGCACGTACAAGCGTGGGAGGCCTCGGAAAGCGCGTGAAATGGCCGCCCTCGTCCGGGCCGCGGGCCGGGAGGAACTCGATCGACTGGACACGCTCGGCCTTGTAGGACCCCTGCCATGCCGATTCGGCCGCCTGGAATTGGGAGTACCGGCTGGTCGCGTTTTCGTGGAGGACGCAGGTCTCGATGGCGGTGGCTAGGGTGAGGCGCTTTATTTTGAGGAGCTGCTGGCATAGGGTGTCCGAGGTGACCCCAAAAACTATCTGATCCCGAATCATGGAGTCGGAGGTGGCCTCATAGCCGCAGGACTGCACGAGGATACGGAGGTGTGTCAAATAAGATTGAAAAGACTCATCCTTACCCCGCAGGCGCTGCTGGAAGAGGTACCTCTCAAAGCTCTCATTAACTTCCACGCTGAAGTGTTCCTCAAATTTTAGAAGGACCATCTTATACTTCGTCTTGTCCTCGCCTTCCGCGAATGCCAGGGAGTTGTAGATATGGATGGCGTGTTGCCCCGCCGTGGAGAGGAGGAGGGCGATCTTCCTGGTGTCCGATGCATTCTCCCTGTCTGTGGCTTCTAGGAAGAGTTGGAAGAGCTGTTTAAACAGCTTCCAGTTGACGCCAAGATTTCCAGCGATCCGGAGCGGCTGCGGCGGGCTGATGGTTTCCATGGCGCAGGATGGCGGGTTTCTGAAGAGGTGCAGGTAGGTGTCACAGTCGCTGGCGAGTTTCCAATCCTGGTATCATGTCATGTTGGGTGTTCCGATACACAAAGGAACCAACACAGTTGTAGATGGTACAACTCTGTTTTATTATTCTGTACAATAATTACTATTAACTTCTGGCTGTGGTTCGTACTTCACCAGCTAACCTGTGGACCCAGCCCTAGCACTATCTTAGTGAGGCACTCAGCACATGGTGTATGTCTGAGTGGCACGCTGTGAGCTCTGTGCTCTAAGCTATCTCCTGGTAGAATGAACGGGAACTGTGGTGTTCCCTGTTTTATAGTGCGTGTGCTCTCACTGGTGATTGGCTGCGATGTGTGTGTGTTGGTTGGTCCAACTACCTGTCCATCAGTGTGTGTGTGTGATTGTACCATGATATGTTAATGTGGATATCATGACACCCACCAATTGCGTCCGCAGGGATTCAGTGCTGAACCTTGTTATTGACTGCTTTTGAATACTCTATTGAGCATCGCCCAGCGACCCAGATTGTGCATGCTGATGCATTGAGCCGTCTTCCCCTGCAGACCGATTCCACAAACCCCCATACGGTGAACAAAGTGGCCGCTGTCCTGAATTTTATGGACTCCTTGCCCGCCCGTATTCGTGACTGAACGCTAACTGACACCGCCCTTGCCAAGGTGCAGCATATGGTACTATACGGAGGCCAGCATCAGCAGATAGCACGGGAGTGGAAGGCTTTCTCCTCCAAGTTCTTGGAGCTGCCTGTGGAAGAAGATGGATTAGCCTTTATGGCACATGGGTTGTTCTGGCGAAGGGCCAGGCAATCGTGTTGATGGACTTTCACAATGGTCACCCTGAAGTGTCCAAAGTGAACATGCTGGTGAGAAGCCACACCTGATGGCCGCCTTTGGACACGGATATTGAGACATTGCTCTAACAGTGCTCCATATGTCAAGAGCACCAGAAGCTCCTCACGGCGGCACATCTGCACCCTTGGGCATGGATGGGACACTATTGGGCTCGTGTACATGCCAATTTTGCCAGTCCATTCCTGGGTTCGCTGTATCTGGTCCCAGTGGATGCTCACTCACAGTGGCTGGAGGTCCAGAAGGTGGCCATGATCACCACCCGAGCGACCGCCGAGCGATTGTGCATTTCTTTTTCCACCCAGGGAATTCCTGACGTGCTCGTGAAAGATAACGAATTTGCCGCTTTTGTGAAAAGCAACTGGATTTGCCATGTCCGTTAATCAAATGGTTTAACAGAGAGGGCATTGCAGGTAATTAAACAGGGGCTAAAGAAACAGACTTTATTCTCATACAGGACCACACTGCACGCAGTAACTGGGGTGGCCCCTGCAGAGATGTCAATGGGTTGGAGGCTTCTTACACGACTGAGTTTGATTATCCTGGATTACGGTGCAAAGGTACATCGTAACCAAGATTTACAAGGGTGTTGCTCAGTTTGGCGCGACATCTTCAACACATTGCATCTGACAATGCGGTGTTCACTCGTAACATCTTTTAAAAATAAATTTAGAGTACCCAATTCATTTTTTCCAATTAAGGGGAAATTTAGCGTGGCCAATCCACCTAGCCTGCACATCTTTGGGTTGTGGGGGTGACACTCACGCAAACACGGGGAGAATGTGCAAACTCCACACGGACAGTGACCCAGAGCATGGATTGGACCTGGGCCCTTGGCGCCGTGAGGCAGCAGTGCTAACCATTGCGCCACCGTGCTGCCCTCACTTGTAACTTCAACGATGGTGTTTGCTGGCTCACTTGTATTGTTGTCCGCCAAACAGGACCAGTATCTTACTAAGTTCAGGTCCGGTGGCAACTGATTTAACAGCATTTAGATCACATTCGCTCACGGAGGTTGCTCCTTCATGAGGTTCCTCGTAAGAAACCTGTCCTGGATCTGCCGGCTCCATTGCCGAACCATTCTGCTGTGAAGCTTCCAGTCTCTTTCGACACCAACAGGCCTGACACTGTATCTTCCGACTCTGAAATGAAGAAGTAGACCTCTGACGTCTCGGAGACCGATCAGCTGCCTCATGCCCATCATCCACCATGCCATTCCTGCCGCAGACAACGTTCACCAACAAGGTATATGCCGACTGATCTGGTGCATCAGCTAAATGACGATTTGCCGGAGCCGAAAAGAATCTGGCGTCCTCCACCTGCTCCTGCCTCTTTGCCTCATCCGTCGTCAAAGGGGTCTTCCGACTTTGCAGGGGTGGAATGTAATATCCTGCACTGGGAATGATTATCTACCCCATTTTCCTTGCGAGTATGAGCTCCCCCACTAGAGTCAGGAGATCTCAATTAACCTTTATATAAAAGGTCGGCCAGTAAGGCACCCACCAGAACAGGAACCTTGTAGGAATCTTCCGGGCAGTGTATATGTCGCATTGTAAATAAAACTACATTTCTTTGTTTTACTTGGTAAAAGCGTGACCTTATTAAAGCGTTCTTCCAACTTGTCCCACCTCTGCTGTGCCGTTTTTTGCAGGACGCAGCAGGCCACCACAACGTTTGAGACCCTCCAGTGGGGCTATATTGGAATGCCCTACCAGAGTAGACGAAGCACGGAAGTGCATTTTTAGGATGCCAATGCACCGCTCAATGCCTCCAGACAGGGATCATTAGCTAGGACCTCAGTGGGTAACTCTTGTCACCCAAGAGCCAACCCTTCACTCGACTGTGCCTGGAACCGACAAGTGTGCCAGGATGTGTACATCGTGCATATGTCTGGGTATCAGGCACTGGCCCACCCCCAAACCTCAGCTGCTACCCCCGATACATTGCCTTCCACAATACAGCCCTGTCCCCATCAGTGACTAATACCAGGGAGCTTCTATCCTCACCACCCATCCCTGTCAACAGGGGTACCGGTGGCTGTCACAGCCCGTGTCAGTGATAGGCTCTGTGGCCCCTGCCCTATTTCCCCAGTGGGATCCATTGTAAATGTAGTATGGTCACAAACCAACTGCATATTTAGGGAATTGAGCCCCTTCCGACTGATGAAAGGCAGGCCCTAAGGAGCCGGTGCTAATAGGCGGACATGTGTTCCATCAATCACCCCTGGATCTTGGTCATATCAGCAATGGCGAAAATCCTGTTACCCAGGCATCTTGGTGTGCCTGGTCCAGACTGATGTTTATACAGTCTGCTGCCTGGACGCTTAGGGCATCCTCACGGTGTGGATGCACCTGTGCACGGATGTCTGCAAGATCCCAGATAGGTTCCTGCTCAGCCCTTGGAAGGACACAGAGGCATACAAATTTAGGGCAACCGTCACCTTGGCAGCCATGGGTAGTGGATATTGGCCTCCATACCCCCGCGGTGTCAGTTGCGCTGTCATCTGACACAGGTGGCGTACGGTCTCCCTGGTTAGCCAAAGTTTCTGACGGCATGGCAGTCCGGCAGTTTCCCGACAGTATACACGTGCACTGACGTGGCGTCTCCTTCACACCTCCTCCTTGCCCTTTTGGATGGCCAACATTTGAGCCTCACCAGCTGGCCCCTGCTCTTCTGGGGCAGGCTCCTCTTGCGCAGGGTCCGCCCCGAGCAGGACCTGTGCCTCCAGCCTCTGTGCATCCGCAACGGCTGCTGCGGCCAGGTAGGCAGCGAGCATTCTAGCTGTATTCAGAAATTAATTCTTCGCAGGGGGGAAAGAGAAGACACGTTACCAAGATAAGCATTCCCTTGCTCATCCAAATCTAACAGACTACATGGTGACCCTAAGTTGCACTTCAGCTCCATCCTCCACATGTCTCTCCCCCACACCCACCCACACCCCTCAGCCGTTCCCCCCCGATACGTTGCCTTCCACAATACACCCCTGTCCCCATCAGTGACTGATACCAGGGAGCTTCTATTCTCACCACCCATCACTGTCAACAGGAGTACCGGTGGCTGTCGCAGCCTGTTTCAGTGATAGGCTCTGTGGCCCCTGCCCTATTTCCCCAGTGGGGTCTACTGTGTGTGTCCTCATTGTGTGGGCCGTGGGTTATGCCATCAGCAGGGTGGCACCTGGCTGTGCAGTGGAGAGGGTAACCGTGTGTCACCAATCGACTCCATGCTTGGAGGCTTGTGTGTGGGCAGGTCCTGCAGATGGGGGTGAGGCAGGGAAATGTGTGTCTGCTGGGAGAGTAGCTGCAGTGTGACATTGGTCTAGAGAGCAGGATGGATGGGAGTAGGAGCGCGGTGGGCAAGCAGTGTTTGGAGACAGCTGGTGGTCCTGCAGAGTGAGCTAGCTGAAGAGGCAGTGAGCCAGGGAGGGGACCAAAGGCACGGTGCATGTGTCCTTGGTTTGGGGTGAGCTCTGCTCTATCCCTGTTTCCCCTGTAGTGGGCTGTGCTTCTGATGAGTGAACTGAGGAGTGGCAGCACCTGGTGGGCCACTGATTGAGCTTGGCCACTCCCATCCCATTGATGGGTCAGCTGGGGTCTGAGGGTTTCCAGAGGGGCAGCCTGGGTGGGCTCCCAAATGACCAGAGGCTCTGTGAACATTTACAGGACACAGTGAGCAGGCAGCAGAGTGAGCAGCCAGGGCCTGTAACTTATACAAAATGGGTGCGTTTAAAACAAATACTGCAGCAATGGCGGTCTGAGCCAGGCAACCCCGATCCCAAGGGGGACTCTCCAAATCCACAGAGATGTCAGCAAGTCGCTCCCACTACACCCCAGCTGATACTGTGCTGTACTGTTTGACACTGCAGGTGATACTGCACTGCATTCATTTACATGGCGGCTGACACTGCACTGCACTGTTTTACAATGAAGCTGATATTGCAGAGCGTTTTTTTACCCTGCAACAAATGCTGTACTGCAGTATCTAACACTGGAGCAGATGCACATCATTATTTCACACTGCAGCTGATATTGCAGTGCTCTCATTTACACTGCAGCTAATACTGCATTGCGCTGTTCAACACTGCAGCTGATATTGATCTGCACTCATAAGACACTGCAGCTGATACTGCACTGCATTACACTGCAGCTGATACTGCACTGCATTCTTTTATACTGCAGCTGACACTACACTGCATCCTTTAACACTGCTGCTGATACTGCGCTGCAGGTCTTTTACATTGCAGCTAATACGCACTGCACCCTTTTAACGCTACACCTAATACAGTGCTGCACTCTTTTACACTGCAGCTGATATTACACAGGACTATATACTGCACGTAATAATACACTGCACTATTTTACACAGCAGGTAACGCAGTACTGCACTCTTTGACGTTGCACCTGCTACTGCACAACACTGTTTTACACTGCAGTTGAGAGTCTACTGCAATCTTTTACACTGCAACCGATACTGCACTTTATTCATTTGCACTCCATCGGACACTAGAATGCACAACTTTCACACTGCAGCTGATATCACTCGACTCTCTTTTAAACTGCAGCTGAATTTGCACTACATTCTTTCACACATTGCAGCTGATATTGCACTCTATTAAATTGCAGCTGATACAGCACTGCAACCTTTGACACTGCAGCTGTTACCTCACAGCACTCTTTCACACTGTAGCTGATATTGCAGTGCACTCTTCTACACTGTAGAAGGTAGTGCGCTGCACTCTTCTACACTGTAGCAGAAAGTGCACTGCAAACCTTTACTCTGCAGCTGATATTGCACTGTATTAATTTGTTCTTCATCTGAAATTGCACTGCTGTTTTACACTGCAGCTGAATCTGCACTGCATGCTTTTCCACTGCAGCTGATATTACACTGCACTCTATTGCACTGCAGCTGATACTGCACTCTTTAAAACTGCAACATATTGCACTGCACACTTCCCCACTGCAGTTGATACTGCGCTGAACTCTTTAACACTGCAACTGATACTGCACTCTTTAACACTGACACTGTCCTTCATTGCACTCTTTTACACTGCAGCTGATGCTGCACTGGACGACTTTACACACCACTTGATACTACACAGCACTGTTTACATTGCAGCTGATATTGCATACTTTCGCACTACCACTGATACTGCACTGCATTATTTTCACTGTATTTGATACTGCACTTCACTGGTTTACATTGTAGCTGATACTGCACTGCAGTATTTTATACTGCAGCTGATACTGCACTCCACTATTTTACACTGCAGCATGTATTGAACTGCACTCCTTTACACTGTGTCCAATATTGCACTGCACTCTTTTACACTGCAATTGATATTACATGACACTCTTTTATGCTACTGCTGAATCTGCACTGCACTATATTACATGAAACTGCATCTGTCATAATATACACCAGTATATCATGGTGCAGACACACACTGATGGACACACAGTGGGACCAATCAACATACACAACACCGCAGCCAATCACCAGTGAGAGCACATGCACTATAAAGACAGGGGATATCAGAGTTCCCGCTCATTCGAGTAGCAGCTAGCTAGGAGCACAGAGCTCACAGTCTGCAACACAGACAATCACCATGTGCTGAGTGCATCAACTGGTTAGGACAAGCAAAGGTCTTTAGTTAAAGCTGGTATTGTATTTACACACAGTTCAAGTATGTTTAAATAGTTAACCTTATAATAAAATAGTGTTGCACTACTTCAAGTGTTGGTGACCTGTATGTGATCCAGAACACCCAACACATGATACCAGGAGTGGTTGCATACTAGCACTTCTTAGACCTACCTGCAAGTGATTTGCCTTCCGCCAGCATTCCATCATTCTGCAATATGGACAACACCAGCCCGCCGCCGCCGCTCCGCATCACCGGCAACTTCGGGGCTAACTGGAAGATTTTCAACCAGCGCTTCCAGCTCTACCTCGAAGCCTGGACAGGGAGCGAGCCTCGGACATCAGAAAGACTGCTCTTCTCTCCACGGCCGGGGACCATGCCATCCATATTTTCAACTCTCTCACCTTTGCAGATGACGAAGACAAGACGAAGTTCAAGAAGGTTCTCCTCAAATTTGACACTCACTACAGTGTGGAGGTGAATGAAAGTTTTGAACGCTACATGTTCCAGCACCGTTTGCAGGGTAAGGACGAACCTTTCCAATCCTTTTTAATGTACCTCCGCATCCTTGCGCAATCTTGCAGCTACGGGCCCATCTCCGACTCCATGATACGCAACCAGATCGTTTTCGGTGTTCAGTCGGACCCCCTACGTTAGCAGCTCCTCAAAGTAAAGCATCTCACCCTCGCGACCGGCATCGAGACCTGTGTCCTACATGAAAATGCCACCAGTCAATACTCCCATATACAAGTGGCTGAAACGGCGCGGCAAGGTTCCCATGAGGTGGAACAGATCCAAGTGATGGAACACCTCAGCCTGGATGAGGGCGGCCATTTCGCGTGCTTTTCGTGGACTCCCGTGCTTGTACGCACCAAACGAGGGGACGGCGACATGGAGGAACGTAATGCACAGGCACGCACCACACAGGAACGCACCGCGCATGCGCGGTGGCGCAGCGAACATGCTGACGTCACAACGTGCGGCAACTGTGGCTCCGCCCATTTAAAGCGGCAATGCCCCGCAAAATCTCGACAATGCCTACAATGTGGAAGACTTGGCCACTATGCTGCCTGCTGTCGAGCAGCTCAGCCTTCTAATTCATATCGCTTCAGCCAGCCTCGCAGGAATGTTTGGGCAATTCAACCCACGGTCACCGAGTCCGATTTCGACCTCCCACAGTGTCGGTATACAGCATCGACCCAGACGATGAGTGGTGCGCCACCCTGACAGTCAACCAGTCCCAAATACGATTCCGTCTGGACACTGGTGCCTCCGCCAATCTCATGGCGTGGTCTGCTTTCCAAAGCCTTTGTGTCAAACCAACCATTCTTCCATCGGCCTGCCAGCTATTGGACTACAATGGCAACATCATTCCTGCTACCGGCTCATGCCAACTCGAAGTGACGCACAAGTCACGAAAAGCCATCCTTCCTTTTGAGATCGTGGGCTCCTCGAAGGACTCTCTGCTTGGTGCACAGGCTTGCAAATTGCTAAACCTCGTTCAAAGAGTTCACTCTCTCTCCTGATTACACGTCTGTCTTCCAGGATGCTAACTTCAGGGCGCAACTCAACGCCATCATCGACCAGCACCGCGACGTCTTCGAAGGCATGGGAACGCTCCCATATACTTACAAGATCCTACTCAAACAGAACGCCACACCCGTGGTGCATGCACCTCACAGGGTCCCAGCACCCCTCAAGGACCGCCTCAAGCAGCAGCTGCAGGACCTCCAAGACCAAGGACTGATCTCCAGAGTTACGGAACCAACCGACTGGGTCAGTTCCATGGTGTGCGTAAAGAAGCCTTCCGACAAGCTCAGAATCTGCATTGATCCAAAGGATCTGAATCGCAACATAATGAGGGAGCATTACCCAATCCCCAAGCACGAAGAGATCACGCGAGATGGGTCGGGCCAAGCTCTTCACCAAACTTGACGCCTCGAAAGGATTCTGGCAAATTCAACTAGACAGATCCAGCACGAAACTCTGTACCTTTAACACCCCTTTTGGCAGATATTGTTACAACAGGATGCCGTTTGGGATCATATCGGCGTCAGAGGTATTCCACAGGATCATGGAACAAATGATGGAAGGCATTAAAGGTGTTCGCGTCTATGTTCACGACATAATCATTTGGTCCACCACCCCGCAGGAGCATATCAGTCGCTTCCAGCGCAAGTTCAAACGCATACGGGAGCAGGGCCTACGCCTCAACAGAGCCAAATGCTCCTTCGGCCAGACGGAACTCAAGTTCCTAGGGGACCACATCTCCCAGTTGGGTGTGCGGCCGGATGCGGACAAGGTGGCTGCCATCACAGCCATGAAAAAGCCAGAGGACAAGAAGGCGGTCCTCCGGTTTCTGGGCATGGTCAACTTCCTAGGGTAGTTCATCCCTAACCTCGCCTCTCATACCACAGCTCTCAGGAACCTGGTCAGGAAGACGACAGACTTCCAATGGTTTCCTGCCCACAAGAGCGAATGGACAGAACTTAAAACCAAACTTACCACGGCCCTGGTATTGGCCTTTTTTGATCCAGCGAAAGAGACAAAAATTTAGACCGATGCCAGCCAATCTGGCATTGGGGCAGTGCTCCTGCAACGCGATGAGGCCTCATCATGGGCCCCCGTTGCATATGCGTCATGCGCCATGACCCCCACGGAACAGCGCTACGCGCAGATAGATAAGGAGTGCCTGGCCTGTTGACCTGTGTCGTCAAATTTCATGATTATGTGTATAACCTTCCCCAATTCACCGTCGAGACCGACCATCGCCCGCTGGTCAATATAATACAAAAAGACTTGAACAACATGACGCCTCGCCTCCAGCGCATTCTGCTCAAACTCCGGCGATACGACTTTCAGCTCGTATACACCCCGGGCAAAGACCTAATCATAGCCGACGCTCTGTCCAGGGCAGTCAACACCCCGTGTGACCCAGCGGGATTCGTCTGCCAGGTTGACGCCCATGTGGCCTTCGTGGCCTCCAATCTACCGGCCACGGATGAACGCCTCGTCCAAATTCGCCGCGAGACTGCGGCTGACCCCCTGCTACAGCGTGTCATGCGTCACCTAACAGACGGGTGGCTCAAGCGCCAATGCCCTCAGTTCTACAACATCAGAGACGATCTGGCGGTAGTTGATGGTGTCCTCCTGAAGCTGGACCGCATTGTTATCCCGCACAGCATGCGCCAGCTCGTCTTGGGACAGCTACACGAGGGCCATCTTGGAGTGGAGAAGTGCCGCCGACGGGCCCGAGAGGCAGTGTACTGGCCCGGCATCAATGACGACATCGCCAACACAGTGCGCAACTGCGCCACCTGTCAGCGGTTCCAGCCGGCCCAACCACGTGAGACCCTACAGCCCCATGAGTTGGTCACGTCCCCTTGGTCCAAGGTCGGCATCGACCTGTTCCACGCGCTGGGCAGGGACTATGTTTTTATTGTAGACTATTTTTCAAACTACCCGGCGGTGGTACGTTTGCACGACTTCACATCGTCAGCAGTCATCCGTGCCTGGAAGGACACCTTTGCTCGTCATGGCATCCCACTCACTGCACTGTGATGTCGGACAATGGCCCCTGCTTCGCAAGCCAGGAATGGTCCAACTTTGCCAGGAGGTACAACTTTGTGCATGTGACATCCAGTCCACTGTACCCCCAATTCAATGGCAAAGCGGAGAAGGGCGTCCACATAGTCAAACGGCTCCTCTGCAAGGCTGCCGATACGGGATCCGACTTCTACTTCGCCCTGCTGGCCTGTCGC
Source organism: Scyliorhinus torazame (assembly GCF_047496885.1). Lineage (NCBI taxonomy): Eukaryota > Metazoa > Chordata > Chondrichthyes > Carcharhiniformes > Scyliorhinidae > Scyliorhinus > Scyliorhinus torazame. The sequence goes on from NC_092721.1 coordinate 98,576,134, forward strand.
TCGGCCCCACTGTCCACTGGCCTGTCGCCAGCCCAGCTGCTCATGGGTCGCACCCTGAGGACGACGGTGCCATCCATTCACGTCCCAGACCTCGACCATGTTCCGGTCCTTCAACGAATGCAACTGTCTCGCGCACAGCTCAAGGCGGCTCATGTTGCCCGTGCAGCTGATCTCTCTGCTCTGGCTCCAGATGACAATGTCCGCATCCATCTCCGGATGGTGGCTGGTCTGCAACTGCTGTGTTTTTCGGCAGGTGGCTCCCCGCTCGTTCCTGGTTCGTCTACCGGATGGTTCCATTCTGCGCCGTAATCGGCGCGCCCTTCGTCTCGTTCCGCGCTCGCTGTGTGATCCTCCGCCAGTGCCACGCCCTCCTGTTGTCCCTGACCTGGACTATGCAAAGATTCCGGTTATTCTGCATCCTCCTCACTCTGACGCAGTCCAGCCCGCTCCTCAGCTGGTAGCTCCTGACCCACTCTTGAGGCAGTCAACCAGAATTCGTCGCCCAGCTCAGAGACTTAATTTGTGAACTTTGCACTAATGGACTCTCTGGTCTGTTCTGTTCTTCTGTTTAATCGTTCAAGTGGTTTGTATATAGTGTTCATCTCGTTATTTGTGGGACACACTGTTTTTTTCTGCACCAGACACCTTCCCATGTAAATAGCTCAGTTTTATGTACATTGTCCTGTAAATATTTTGCACACACGTAGTCAGGAACAGTCACCACATACTATTTATTGTCACGCAGACACATTTTTTAATATAAAAGGGTGGAATGTCATAATATACACCAGTATATCATGGTGCAGACACACACTAATGGACACACAGTGGGACCAATCAACATACACAACACCGCAGCCAATCACCAGTGAGAGCACACGCACTTTAAAGACAGGGGACATCAGAGTTCCCGTTCATTCGAATAGTAGCTAGCTAGGAGCACAGAGCTCACAGCCTGCAACACAGACATTCACCATGTGCTGAGTGCATCAACTGGTTAGGACAAGGCAAAGGTCTTTAGTTAAAGCTGGTATCGTATTTACCCACAGTTTAAGTATGTTTAAATAGTTAACCTTTTAATAAAATAGTGTTGCACTACTTCAAGTGTTGGTGACCTGTATGTGATCCAGAACACCCAACACATCACACTCCACTCTTTTACACTGCAACTGATACTGTACTGCATTCTTTTACATGGCAGATGATACTACACTGCATTGTTTTCAGTGCAGCTGATACTGCGCTGCACACTTTTACATTTGAAACTATACTGCACTGCAACCTTTAATACTGCAACTGTGCAACTAGTTCAAACCACTTCCAGAGCATTGTAATTTGAAACCTATAAAAGCATTGTAATTTGAAATCTATAAAAGCTGAGCTCTCTAAGTGCTGGCTTGTCTGCACTGTGAGTGCTGGTCGGCTGAGAGAGTGCTTTTGGAGGTGGGTGGAAACAGGGAGTTAGTGGAACTGGGAGAAGAGGCTACGAGAGAGAGCTGATTGGTAAGTAGTGGGTAAGATCGATAAGTCTTTACAACTGATAGCACTTTTATTGTTTGAAAATTAGTTTTTTGGTTCATAATCTGTAAGTGCTGTAATTGGTAGTTACGAGGACAAGGAAAGAAGGGCCCTAGACAATTGGAGATAATCTTATATTAAGCATATTCTAAAGGTTTAGTTTAAAGGGTTACATGGGCAGCACGGTAGCACAATGGTTAGCACAGTTGCTTCACAGATCTAGGCTCCCTGGTTTGATTCTAGGCTTGGGTCACTGTCTGTGCGGAGTCTGCACGTTCTCCCCGTGTCTGCGTGGGTTTCCTCCGGCTGCTCCGGTTTCGTCCCACACTCCAAAGATGTGCAGGTTATTGAATCATAGAATTTACAGTGCAGAAGGAGGGCATTCGGCCTTCCAGTCTGCACCAGCTCTTGGAAAGAGCACCCTACCCTAGCCCACACCGCCACATTATCCCCATAACCCAGTAACCCCACCCAACACGAAGGGCAATTTTGGACACTAAGGGCAATTTAGCTTGTCTAATCCACCTAACCTGCACATCTTTGGACTGTGGGAGGAAACTGGAGCACCCGGAGGAAACCCACGCACTCACGGAGAGAATGTACAGACTCCGCACAGACAGTGACCCAAGCTGGGAGTCGAACCTGGGACCCTGGAGCTGTGAAACAATTGTGCTAACCACTGAGCTACCATGCTGCCCTTGCGGCTGCTTTCCCCTGAGAGGTTAGGTGGATTGGCCACGCTAAATTGCCCTTCGTGTCCAAAAAGAAAGGTTAGGTGGGGTTATGGGGATAGGTGGGGTTATGGGGACATGTGGGTATAGGGTGGAGGTGTGGGCTTAGGTAAGGTGCTCTTTCCAAGGGCCAGTACAGACTTGATGGGTCAAATGGCCTCCTTCTGCACTGTAAATTCTACAATTCTATGATCATGGCAGGAGATCTCAAAGCTCTGGTGTGCTCCCCTTGCGCTATGTTGGAAGCCGGGAACATTTTGCGTGCCCAGGACCAGCATGTGTGCAGGAAGTGTCTCCAACTGCTGCTCCTGGAAGCCCGGGTTTCAGAGCTGGAGCAGGGGCTGTGGACACTGTGGAGCATCCACGAGGTGGAGAGTGTCAGGGATAGCATATATAGCGAGGGTGTCACTCTGCAGGCTCAGACGCCACAGGCAGGAAGGCTATTGGTGACTACCAGGCAGAACAAGAGAGGTAGGCAGGCAGTGTAGAAATCTCCTGTGGCCATTCCCCTGCAAAACAGATATACCGCTTTGGATACTGTTGAGGGGAATGATATCTCAGGGGAAAGCAGCAACAGCCAAATTTGTTGCACCATGTTGATTCTGTTGCAGAGGGGAGGAATAAAAAGTATGGGAATGTAATAGCGAAAGGGGATTCAATTGTAAGGGGAATAGATAGGTGTTTCTGTGGCCGCAAACGAGACTCCAGGATGGTATATTGCCTCCCTGGTGCTCGGGTCATGGAGGTCTCAAAGAGGTTACAGGACATTCTGGAGGGGGAGGATGAATAGTCAGTAGTCGTGGTGCACATCGGTACCAACGACATGGGTAAAAAATAGTAATGCGGTCCTAAAAACAGAATATAAGGAGTTAGGAAGGAGGTTGAGAAGTCGAACCTCTAAAGTAGTGATGTCAGAATTACTACTAGTGCCATGTGCAAGCCAGAGTACAAATAGCAGGTTATATTGGATAAATACATGGCTGAAGAGATAATGTGGAGGGGAGGGATTCCCGGGGAATTGGGACCGGTTCTTGGGGAGGTGGGACCAGTACAAACCGGACAGGTTACACCTGGGCAGGACTGGGACTGATGTCCTAGGGGAAGTATTTGCTAGAGTGGTTGGGGGAGGTTTAAACTAATATGGCAGGGAGATGGGAACCTATGCAAGGAGTCAGAGGAGGAGGAAATAAGGACAAAAACAAAAGACAGTAAGGAGAATAAGAAAAGTGATAGGCAGATTAACGAAGAGTCAGATTCAAACAGGGCCACAGTGAAAAATATTAGGAGCGGGACTAGTAATGTTAAAAAGAGAAGCTTAAAGGCTTTGTGACTTAATGCGTGGAGCAGTCGCAATAAAGTTGATGAACTAATCGCGCAAATAGACGTGAACGGGTTTGATATAGTCGGGATTACAGAGACATGGCTGCAGGGTGACGAGGGATGGGAACTGAATGTCCAGAGATACTCAGTATTTAGGAAAGATATACAAAAAGGAAAAGGTGGTGGGGTTGCATTGCTGGTTAAGGAGGAACTTAACATAATAGTGAGGGAGGATATCAGCTCCGACAACGCAAAATCTGTATGGGTTGGACTGAGAAACAGCAAGGGGCAAAAAACATTAGAGGGCGTCATATATAGACCCCCAAACTGCAGTGATATTTTTGGGAATAGCATTAAACAGGGAATTAGAGACGAATGTAATAAAAGAACAACTGTAATTATGGGTGATTTTAATCTGCATATAGACTGTCAAATTGCAGCCGATACTGCACAGTACTCTTTAGCACTGCAGCCGATACTACACTGCATTGCTTTATACAGCAGCTGATTGCAATGCTCTTTTCACCTCTGCAGCTGAAACTGCACTGTATTGTTTTATACCACAGCTAATACTGCACAGCCTACATTTACACTTAAGCTGATACTTATGTAGCCTCTTTTGCACTGAAGCAGATACTGTAGTGCTCTCGTGTACATTGCAGCTGAATACTGTACTGCACTCTTTCACACTGCAGCTGATTCACTACTGTTAACTTTTACACTGCAGTTGATTCACTACTGTTAACTTTTACACTGCAGCTGATTCACTACTGCTAACTTTTATACTGCAGCTGATTCACTACTGCTAACTTTTATACTGCAGCTGATTCACTACTGCAAACTTTTACACTGCAGCTGATTCACTACTGCTAACTTTTACACTGCAGCTGATTCACTGCTGCTAACTTTTATACTGCAGCTGATTCACTACTGCCAACTTTTACACTGCAGCTGATTCACTACTACTAACTTTTACACTGCAGCTGATTCACTACTGCTAAATTTTACACTGCAGCTGATTCACTGCTGCTAACTTTTACACTGCAGCTGATTCACTACTGCTAACTTTTACACTGCAGCTGATTCACTACTGCTAACTTTTACACTGCAGCTGATACACTTCTGCTAACTTTTACACTGCAGCTGATTCACTACTGCTAACTTTTACACTGCAGCTGATTCACTGCTGCTAACTTTTATACTGCAGCTGATTCACTACTGCTAACTTTTACACTGCAGCTGATTCACTCCTGCTAACTTTTACACTGCAGTTGTACTGCACTGTTTTCCATTCAACATTTTTCATTTTGGCCTAGTCTTTTGCTGCTGTGGCCCCTTCAATTCAGGAAACAGACTGGCTCAGACTTTCCCAGCTCTGTGAGGATGAATTTGTGGAAGGATGTTTGGAAAAGTGGTACGTGAAGGCAACAGGTTGTGTGCCTGACCCATGCCTTTCTACAAACATGCTCTTCTGTCAGCAGTGGGAAAGGTGGTAAACGTACTGCTAGCCTGAAGCCCAACTCAGCCACTGAGGGATTTTTTCCACCACTGCTGGCATCTTCCCAGCACTGTTGGGTTGGTGAGGGAGGCATTTTCCAGGCTCCACCAGTTAAACCGTGGCTGCGTTACCGTGAACTCCAGGGAATGGGGGACTTCCTTTTGGGTTTTGCCTAACTCTTGACCACAAAGAACCTCTTCCCCTAAAATGATGCATCAATCCCCCCCCCCCGCCCCACTGCAGCTGCCTGTCCCTCCTTGATTCCTACCCCCCCCACCCCCCCCCCTCCACCCCCCCCCCCCCCCCCCCCCACCCCCCCACCCCCTCCCCCCTCTCCAACACAATAAGCCTACTTGATGTGCCCTGATGCTTCCACACCCCACTGGCCAGTGCAAGTCCAACTAAGCGTGCACTTCCTCCGGGTAAGTCCCCTGCTATGGCCACCGTTCCTGCTGCTGTGGTGCCGGCCCTCTGGTTGAATTGGTGGTTCTAAGGGGCAGGCCTAGGAGAATCTATTGAATTTTCTGGCTGTCAGTTGTGCCCCCAGGTCCCGTTGTTTGCCGATGGAGGGAGGATGGGGGAGTCTCCTGCATTCATCCCCAGATTTTGGGATATCCACTGTTTTGTTACCTGTCTGGTAGGTAACATGTGCTACTCAAACCTTGGTTCGTGTTCTGAATCCCAATGAAGAAGATTCGAACTCTGCCAGTAGTAAAAGGTTTATTGAGTACCTACAACAATATTTACATGAGAACTTTACTTTAACCTTGATACTCATGATAAGGTTAACAAGATCTAACTATGGTAACTATACGTAACTCCACTGGTTATCTAAACTAGTCTGCTGTTGCTTTGATCACCGTGCACCCAAGAGAGAGAGAGAGAGAGAGCCCCAATGTGACTGCCTTTTATACCCCTGTTGGTCCGGCCCTCTAGTGATCATGTGGTGCTGCTGATCACAAATTAACCCCTTGTGTACATGCACATACAGAGACCACCACAACCACCACTTCAAAAAAAACCCTGGTCTAGTCTTTATTATCCTGCTGTATTCAATCATGATTTTATCATATCTTTCCATGATTCATGTGGTTGTAAAAGCTTAAATGTTCAGCTGAAAACTCTGCTTTACCTAAATGGATGATGAAGTCATTCCAGCATTATACCCAACCCCTCCTTTGAATGTGCTGAAGCAGTCCATTGTCATAGATGAATATGAGTTGGAATCTTTTGCCCTAAAAGGAAATGAAGAAAGTGGCAGTCGGGGATAAAAATATGGTGAGCTGGTGTTGGGAAATAAGTTCTGGATGGGAAGGCCCAAGGCTGACCTTTCTGCCGCGCCTCTACTTGAGTGCCTTAAATGGCCGATTAATGGCTGTCTAGGAGTCATTTTCTGCCTCCACTGCTATCTTTCCAGTTCCAGGTGGGGCCTGCACAATTGTGAAGCTGCATATCAGTTGGAGTTGTGTGGACGAGGAAGGTCCTCTTGATTTGCACTGATCTGTGCACGATGGGCAGGGGGAGGCATGGACATGGAATAGGTTGCGGCTGCTGACAGCCACCCTGTGACACCCCTCTCCCTGTGATTCCCACTCCGCAAGACCCTCTCAACAGCAGCTATGTTTACCAAATATCCATGGTGCAGAAAAATGAAGTTGCATTTGATCCACCAGATCCACAACAGTAGAATATAAATGATAATACATTGCCAATTACATGGCACAACACTGCGACTGTTTTAGTGCTCCAACTCAATGTAAGCACAAAGGTTTATCTAATTTAATATTTAATAAGGTATAGGGGTCAGAAATCTGCAGCTCAGTAAAAAGCCCACTAATATTGATGTTAATCATGCTGGCAGATTGGAGGAGTCGCCTTATCTGCAAAATGTTGGCAGACATCATGTTATTCGGTGCCCACTTCGGACCCTGAGGAAGCACGCTTGCTGAAAATATGACTGAAAACTGTCTTCTTCAGGGGTCCAGGCATGATTGAGAATTGGATCTCGTGTGGATCCGATTCTTTATCTGGCCGGCTGGTACACCTCTTCCTATTCAGCTTCCTCCTTAGTTTGTGCTCCATCAGGCCAGGTATCAGACAACTCCCAGCTTGGGAGAACCACATCAGCCATGCTCTCACATTGCCCCTGACCATCCTCAACATGGGCCCAAAGGAAATTTCTGGGTAATGCCAACGCCTGACATAGATTATCTCATTGACAGCCCTTCTTTGAGACAGTGACGACAGGGCTGCAGATTTTCAGCTTCATTTATTTTCCCCAATTTTGATGACTTTTTAAAATCACAGCTATTTTTATTTATTCATTTACTTGTGCCCATTTATTTGTGGAACCTTTTTCTAGATTGTGGTTTCACCACAGATACACTGCATTCCTGTTTCCCTTTCATTGCATTCCCTCTCTGCTTGCTTCTTCCCTTCAGTGTAGGCTGAGAGGATTGGAGCTTTCCCTTCACTGTAAACCAATTTAAATCTTCTTAGGGGCCATTCCGCCTGTGGCTGTGATTAATTTTAGTAATTCCACCTTCCTCCATGTAAAATGCAGTCTTCACCAAACAAAATACTTACGATGCAAGCATTAAATCTGTTCCACGTTTAGTGGCTAGGACTCGGAGAACTCCAGACAAAATATTTGTGCGTTGGCACTGAAAACATGACAGTAGCATTTTGAACCCCTTGGGAATGTTTTAATCTCACTCATGTCGCAGTCCATTGAGAGTAAAGCGCTTACATTGAGTACCTGGTATTTATTCTCCCAAGGCAGTACATTTTATATTTTATAAAACAGAAAATCAACAAGACTGCAGCGAAAGAAGTTCAGGGCTTTTTGTACATATTTATTCAACCAGCAATGGATTGTCAGGGATTTTATGACTAATTGATCATAGAAAACTGAACCCTTCCTCTCAGTGCTCAGAACAGTTATGCAACGGGCAGAATGCAGACTAAAATGACTATAAAATTCATCTTCACAATTTAGGGATTAACTTTTAAAGATTGTAAATGAAGCCATCAAAATAAAACAAAACTGCTCAGCAAAATAAGTATGAGTGCTTTAATCTTTAACTAGCTTCTGCCTCAGGACTTTTTGATAGAACCTTAGTTAGGCCACACTTGGAGTATAGTGTTCAATTCTGGTCGCCACACTACCAGAAGGATGTGGAGGCTTTAGAGAGGGTGCAGAAGAGATTTACCAGAATGTTGCCTGGTATGGAGGGCATTAGCTATGAGGAGCGGTTGAATAAACTCGGTTTGTTCTCACTGGAACGAAGGAGGTTGAGGGGCGACCTGATAGAGGTCTACAAAATTATGAGGGGCATAGACAGAGTGGATAGTCAGAGGCTTTTCCCCGGGGTAGAGGGGTCAATTACTAGAGGGCATAGGTTTAAGGTGAGAAGGGCAAGGTTTAGAGTAGATGTACGAGGCAAGTTTTTTACGCAGAGGGTAGTGGGTGCCTGCAACTCGCTACCGGAGGAGGTGGTGGAAGCAGGGACGATAGTGATATTTAAGGGGCATCTTGACTAATACATGAATAGGATGGGAATAGAGGGATACGGACCCAGGAAGTGTAGAAGATTGTAGTTTAGTCGGGCAGCATGGTCGGCACGGGCTTGGAGGGCCGAAGGGCCTGTTCCTGTGCTGTACATTTCTTTGTTCTTTGTTCTTGTTCTTTTTCAAAAATATAACAGCAGTTATATATAATGTCGGTAACATTTTCTCTCAGTGAATCTACATTTCCTAGGGGTACCGCTAAACCAGTTGGCAGATGACATTTTAGAGGTTTATCGGGAAAGTTATGGGTCGATGTTTCATAAAATAAGATGGCATGATAATGTGACATTATTCTGACAACTCGTGATTAACAGCTTGCTCTTCAGATTTAGCTTTGTTCTTGACCTGCAAACACAGGTGGTATGGGTGGGAAGGTGTGCAGCCTTGTCTCCAGTCACTTTGTAACTTTCTGCATTCAACCTATTTTTACGTACTGTTTTTCCTAGTATTTTAGGATTCCTTTTGTTGTTAAAATGAGAAGTCTATAAAGTCTATATTGTGATTGGAATGTTCCTGAAGCTCTTTGAGTAGATCTTGTGTATTGTCAGAATATGAGTTTTAGCGCAAAATGAGCTGAAGCCCGAATCAAATTTTCGGGCTGTTTATATTGCCTGCATTTGCTTGCAATTATCTAAGTTAACCCAGCAGGAAGTTAGACTGAAAGTTACAAATCGTACAGCGTGTTCTCGACCTAACGGCGGTGAAATGAGACATGATGCGAATACAAAAAGGGCAGTACCACATCGGGAACTGATGATATTCCCTATCCAATATTCAGACCCAATATTGGGTAGAGCTTATAAAAGGTGACAGAGGCAGTGGATTGCCACCTTGCTGTGTTGGAGATGCGTGAACGTTTCGTTGATCCCAAGAGCAATGCTGTTGGGAGTCTTCAGCTCCTGGCAGGGTCACCCATGACGGTAATGTCAGAGGGGAGGAATCAGACAAAACACAATCCAAAACGAATCCTCAATGGTGGAAGTTCCTCATAAGGGACACGACTCAACCACTGTGTTGGGTGCAACGGGGAATTCTGGGAGAGCCCCATATTGGGGCTCGTGCCAGATACCAGGCTGATCGTGAGTCACCCGATTCGCTATGCCCGGCGCAATCTGGATCATGCCCTCACTGGGTGTGATCCAGATGATGATATTTAAATGAGCCATGAGGCGCATTTAAGTATCCAGATGCCGCCTTCTCCCGGCACCCGGGAGACAACGGCCTGCCTGCGAGGTCTCAGGTTGCCACAAGCAGGCCTGTTATCACCTCGGGGGGGGGGTCATGCAGGCCACTAAAGCCCATGGGTGATCAGGGACAGGGCAGGGTAGTACCCTGGCACTCCCACTGGCACCCAGGCACCCTGGCACTGCCAGCCTGGGCACCTTGGCACTGCCAAGCATTGCGTTAGGGGGTCAAGAGATTGGGGCATCATTTAAAAATGGGGGCTTGTGCTGAACTGGAGGGGCTCAGGTCGGGGGGTTCCTTTGGCTGCTCTCCCCATCTGCAGCCTTTAAAACCATTAACCAGTCACTCAGTATGTAAACATTTAAGATTTCCAATAATAAACTGAAAATGTACTCATCTGTACCCCTACACCATTTAAACTGTCACTCATTATTTCATAAATATATATCCCTCATGATAAAATGAAAGTGTTCTTACCTACACCCCTGAACCCTTCAAACACTAAGTTAGTAGGTAAGAAATAAAGTTTTCTCAAAATAAAGTGGAAGTGATCCTATTTGCACCCCTAAACTCTTTAAAAAGTCTGTCAGTGTGCCAGATTAAGATGAAGATGAAAGTTACGCCTTTAAAGTAGTGGAAACCTTTGAAGTGGTTTTCACATAATCAATTTCATTGCCTTTTGAAACATAGAAGCCAGTGGGTATGGCTTGGAGGCTGAATGCATTAAATTGCATTGTTTAAATTATATTTCACACTCCATAACCTGCAAAAAGCATTGTGATTGACAGCTCGCTGGAACTTCAAAGGGTACAATTATATTGTTTATTTTAATAGCTCTGCAGGGATCTATTAAGTAAGAGTAGTAGCTGTTTCGCTAACCATAATTTGTTTATGAGTCTGCCTCTTTGTTCTTGAGTGCTTCATAGAAAGTGAAGGTGCAGCCCCCCTGCAGCTGCCCTTTCCTCCAGAAATGAATTTGACTGTGTTGAAACCACTTCAAATGTTTCCATCATTTTATCAAGGGCCGATAGCCTTTGCAGTATTCAGCATCTTCAGTCTTTTCCTGATAGCACATGGAGCGAATCGAATTGCCTGAAGACTGGCATCTATCGGAGGCCGAGATGGATCGTCCATTTGGCATTTCTGACTAAAGATGGCTACCAATGCTTCAGTCCTCTCTTTTGCGCTAATGTACTGGGCTCCCTCATCATTGAGGATGCAGATTATTTGTGGAGCGTCCTCCTCCAGTGAGTTTTAATTGTCCACAACCATTCACGACTGGATGTGGCAGGACTGCAGAGCTTAGATCTAATTTGTTGGTTGTGGAATTGCTGAGCTCTTTCTATTACTTGCTGCTTATGCTGCCTGGCACACAGGGCGGGATTCTCCAAAACCCCGGGCAAGTGTTGACGCCGGCGTCAAAACTGGTGCGAGCGATGCCAGCGTCAACGGGCCTCCAGGCCCAGTCATTCTCCCCTTCCTCGGTGGCTAGAACGGCGCCGGAGTGCTGTGCACTGCTCCGGTGCCGAAAGCCGGTCCTACGCGGCCAGCGCGCCATGGCTGAGGCGGGTCTGAGCATGCGCGCGAGGGCCGTCTCCGTGCCGGCCCCTGGGCAACATGGCAGAGCCCTACAGGGGCCCAGTGCAGAGGAACATAGCCCTCCCTCCGAATTAGCACGCCCGCCGATCGGTTGCCCCCGATCGCGGGCCTGGCCACTGTGGAGGCCCCTCCAGAGTCGGCTCCTCCCACCCCCCCAATTAGGACGGCCCCCGCAGCCAGAACGTTGCGGTCCCGCCGGGTAGGACCACGTGTGAACCATGCCGGCAGAACTTGGCAGGCATTCGGCCTATGGAGCGCGGAGAATCGTTGCGGGGACCGCTTTCAACGGCCCCTGACCGGCGCCGCCGCAACCGCGCCGGCGCGATTGGTGTCGATTGCCGGAGAATTGGCGGCCCGGCGTTGGAGCGTCAGGGCCGGATTTGCGCGCCCCCCATGGCGATTCTCTGACCTGGCGCGGGCTCGGAGAATCCCGGCCATGTAGTCCTGATTTGTAGCTTTACTAGGTTACTACCTCATTGGCTGTTCCTGGCATGCCTCCTGCACTCTTCATTGAACCACGGTGGATCCCCTACCTTGATGGTTGTGGTGCAGTGGGGATATACCAGGCTACGAAGCTACATATTGTGGTTGAGTACAATTCTGCTGATTCTGATGGCCCAAACTACCTCCTGGATACCCAGTTTTGAGTTGCTAGATCCGATCAAATCCATCCCATTTATCACAGTGGTAGTGCCACACGTGATGGAAGATATCCTCAATGTGACGATGAGACTATGTCTCTGCGAGGATTGTGAGGTAGTTATTCCGACCAATACTGTCATGGATGCATCTGTGACACATAGGTTGGCGAGGACAAGGTCAAGTAGGTTTTTCCCTCTTGTTGACTCCCTCACCACTGGAAGCATACCATTTAGGACTCATCCAGCTTGGTCTGTAGTGGTGCTACCAAACCATTTCTGATGATGGACATTAAACTTCCCCACCCAGAATACATTCTGCGCCCTTGTCACCCTCAGTGCTTCCTCAAAGTGGTGTTCAACATGGAGGAGTACTAATTCATCAGTTGAAGGGAGCCGGTAAGTGGTAATCAACAGGAGGTTTTTCTGCCCGTGTTTGAGCTGATGCCCTGAGACTTCGTGGGCTCTGGAGTATATGTTGAGGGCTCCCAGGGAAAATCCTTCCCGACTACATTCCACTGTACCTCCACCTCAGGTGGGCCTATCCTGTCAATGGTATGACAATGGTGGTCTAGGACATTGTAAGATATGATTCAATCTTTATAACTATATCAGGTGTTGCTTAACTAGTCTGTGAGGCAATCCCAATCTTGACACTAGCCCCCCAAATGTTAGGAAGGAGGACTTTTCAGGGTCAACAGGGTTGGATATGCTATTGTCATTTCTGGTGTCTTAAGTTGATGCCATGTGACCCATCTACTTTAATTCCTTTTATTAGACTTTGTTGTGGTTGGATACAACTCAGTAGTTTGTGAGACCATTCCAGAGGGCAGTTAAGAGACAAGGGGTGGGATTCTCTGACCCCCCACTGGATCGGAGAATCGCCGGGGGTCTGCGTGAATCCCGCCCCCGCCGTCCTCCGAATTCTCCGGCCCCACAAAAATCACCCCGGCGTGAATTGCGCCACCCGCCTCAGAGAATGGCGGGGACTGGCGCGACGCAATGGGCCCCAGGGCCGCCCGAATTCTCCGGGCCGCGATGGGCCAAAGTCCCGCCCGTTTAACGAGGGTCCCACCGGCGTAAATCAAGGTTGGTCCCTACCGGCCGGACCCAGCTCCGTGGGCTGCCTTCAAGGTCCTCGGGGGTGCCCCCACGGTGGCCTGGCCCATAGGGCCCACTGATCCGCGGGCGGGCCTATGCAGTGGGGGCACTCTATTCCTCCGCGTCAGCCTTGATGGCCGCGCGGAGATAACCCCCCTGCGCATATGTGCGGGGATGATGCCAGCAGACACTGACACTCCCGCGCATGTGCCAATTCGCGCCGATCGGCGGAGGCCCTTCGGCACCGGTTGGCGTGGCACCAAGCCCCTTTCCGCCGGCTGGCACAGCACAAACCACTCTGGCGCCGTCCTAGACCCTGAAGGTGCGGAGGATTCCGCACCTTTGGTGCGGCTCAACGCCGGAGTGGTTCCCGCCAGGGTTTGCGCCGTTTTTTTCTGCCCCGATGATTTGCTCAGAATCCCGCCCAAAAACCTTGCAGTGGTTCTGGAGTCACATATAGGTCAAGCCAGGTAAAGAAGGCATATTTCCTTCCACAAAGGACATTAGTGAACCAAATGAGCTTGTACAACAACCATTCCATTGTCACTATAACTATGACTAGTTTTTAATTCCAGTTTTTCTTTGATAATTGAATTTAAATTCCACCAACTGCCATGTTGGGATTTGAACCCATGGCTACAGACTATTAGCCTAGGCCTCTGAATTATTAGTCCAGTGACATTACCACTGTACAACCATCTCCACCTGGCTTGTCATCTTCGATTAGGGATGCCAAAATGGCACTTATCTCCATTGCCTGGCCTTCTATCGAAGATATTTGCACAATCTGTGGTGAACCACCTCCAACCTACTCTCCCTCTTTGTGTTCAGTGCTCTTTTCTCCTGTAAGTATCGGTTGGATGCAGTGCAATCAGTGAGGGTGACTATCAGGCCTCTCGAGTGGCACTGGCATGGATATGAGGGATGTGCTAACAAATGGGTGAGCTGATTGCAGTGAGATAATGGTATATATGGATTGGGAAGAGTGGTAGTGGTGGAAGGAGAAAGGGGATGTTAAGATAGTGCATAGAACGGAGCTGTTGAAACCTATTGTGAGAATAGATTCCATGAGAATGGGCCTAACAGGACAGAGTGAAAGGTTGTGGGTTGTTGACAGAATGCAGGTGAATTTCCAACTGGTTACATCATTGAATTGTTTCCTGCACTGGATTCAGATATGGGACACATACTCTTGCTGTTGACTTCCTCAGCCTCTAACCTCTATCTAATGGCTACACCTTTTTTTGGTCATAGTAAGCAGTTTATCCATTCCTATGCTTGGAAACAGGACCAATTTCCTTACCCTTAATGCACCCAACAGTACATCAGGTGATGTTTTGTTGACATGGGTCACAGCTTTTAATCTCCCAGGCTGAATTTTTCCTTTGCTCTTAAATGCTCCCGGTTCCTCCTTATTCCATCTTTGTATTTGGCTATTTAAATAGTGGATATGAAATTGTGACATGCGAGCCCTCATCATATCCAATCATGTGCATTGGAAACGAGAAACCCGGAAATAAAATGAAAGTTGATACCTGTTTGGCCACATTATGAATGCGGCCATCAAGGCCTGGTGTGGAACTTCAATCCAATCGGAGTTGGGACGTCTTGTTGAAGTTGTACAAGACATTGGTACGGCCACACTTGGAATACTGTGTGCAGTTCTGGTCACCCTATTATAGAAAGGATATTATTAAACTAGAAAGAGTGCAGAAAAGATTTACTAGGATGTTGCCGGGACTTGATGGTTTGAGTTATAAGGAGAGGCTGGATAGACTGGGACTTTTTTCCCTGGAGCGTAGGAGGCTTAGGGGTGATCTTATAGAGGTCTATAAAATAATGAGGGGCATAGATAAGGTAGATAGTCAACATCTTTTCCCAAAGGTAGGGGAGTCTAAAACTAGAGGGCATAGGTTCAAGGTGAGAGATTCAGAAGGGCCCAGAGGGGCAATTTCTTCACTCAGAGGGTAGTGAGTGTCTGGAATGGGCTGCCAGAGGTAGTAGTAGAGGCGGGTACAATTGTGTCTTTCAAAAAGCATTTAGATAGTTACATGGGTAAGATGGGTATAGAGGGTTATGGGCCAAGTGCGGGCAACTGGGACTAGCTTAATGGTAAAAACTGGGCGGCATGGACTGGTTGGGCCAAAGGGCCTGTTTCCATGCTGTAAACTTCTATGATTCTATAAACCTTTTGTCCCAGAGTTATGGACATTACCCACTGCATCGCAAAACACCTAGAATGGGGGTAAAGACCATGGATGGCCTTTCTGTCCCACTGCCAACGAAGGCACATAAAGAAGCAAGTCATGATCGGCAGTCTGTTCTCAGTGGGCGGGACTTCTCGTCCAGGGTCCTTGAACCCGGGGAAGGTCTTCTGCTGTGCAGTTAAATGTCTGAGTGGCACTTAATTCGGCCGGTCTTCCCTAAAAGGGGTGACGTGGAGCTCTTGCCAATCCCGGCTGGTGGGCAAGACCACTGCTGCATCCATTAAATACCACTCATAATCTTAACCAATATCAACCCACCGTGTAATAAAATATTAATAGAACGTGGAACATTTCAGATAGAAATTAATCACTTTCCTCAACACTGCCAAACTTTCTTTCCATTAAATAATAATCCAGGGTACAGTGCAGTCTCGTGCTTCCCCTCCCTCCTCCCACACCAATTTGAAAAGAAAATGAACTAATGACACTCTTAAATGTATTTGAGCACAATATACTAAACAGATGTTGTGATATAATAGGTGTTGTGATGGGGTAGTATTACAGTGATATATTTATTCAGATAGCTGTAGCTTGTTTCATTGTGAACATGCCACAAAAACCAAAGGTTTGACATTTTTCATTTTGCAAATACCAGGGTGGAAAATAATTATAGTTTTGCACTTTGCATCAGATTTCTTTCCTACTCACGGGAGGAATATGCTGGCAATTATCAGGGTGCCTTTGTGATTGAAGTAACCCTACAGTGTTTGAAAGTAGATTATGGTGAAAGCAGACAATTTTTTTCCCAGAAATTCTTCTTTCTCACTCAGATCTTTACATATCCCATAACAAGAAGGAAAACAGCTGAAGAAAACATGCTGACATTATGGATTCCATTTAAAGCATAGGCACAAAGGGGAAATGGCCAATGTAGCGAGTACAAAGTACAAGTGATGTTGAAATAATAATTTTATTCTGGGCATTAACGTTCCGATGGGCTTTCATCAAAGTCACAAATGACATCTTATGTAACTATGACAAGGGTAAACTTTCCTTCCTCGCCCTTCTTAACCTGTCTGCAGCCTTTGACAGAACTGACCACACAATCCTCCTCCAACCTTTGCCGCTATTGTCTGGCTGGGTGGTACTGCTCTCACCTGCTTCCATTCTTATCTATCAAATTATAACCAAAGAATCACTCACAATGCCTTCTCTTCCTCCTCCCGCAACGCTACCTCAGGTGTCCCCCGGTGATCTATCCTTAGCCTCCCTCCTAATTCTCTTCTACATGCTCCCTATTAATTCAGGTTTAATTCAGAAGGGAAAATAGAATAAATCAGTAAGCTTGCAGAAAACATAAAAACAGACTGCAAAAGCATCTCTAGATATGTGAAGAGAAAAAGACAGGTGAAGAGAAATGTAGGTCCCTTACAGTTAGAATCAGGTGAATTCATAATGGGCAACAAAGAGATGGCAGACCAGTTGAACAAATACTTGGCTCTGTCTTCACCATGGAGGACACAAATAACCTTCAGGAAATACTACGGGATAGAGGGTCGCGCATGAAGGAGGAACTGAAGGAAATCCTCATTCTTCAGGAAATTGTATTGGGTAAATTGATGGGATTATAACCCGATATATCCCCAAGGCCTGATTCTCTGCATCCCAGAGTACTTAAGGAAGTGGCTCTAGAAATAGTGGATACATTGGTGATCATTTTCCAGCATTCTATAGACTCTGGAACATGTCCAATGGATTGGAGGGTAGCAAATATAACCCCAATTTTTAAAAAATGAGGGAGAGAGAAAACGGAATTATAGACCAGTGGCCTGACATCGGTGGTGGGGAAAATGCAGGAATCAATTATTAAGCATGGAGTAACAGTATTTGGAAAGCGGGGACAGGATTAATCCAAGTCAGCATGGATTCACTAAAGGGAAATCATGCATGACAAATCTTCTTGAATTTTTTGTGGATGTGACCAGTAGAGTGGACAAGGGTAAACCTGTGGATGTTGTGGGTGGGATTCTCTCAGCCCATGCCAGGTCGGAGAATTGCTGGGCTGAACGCGAATCGCGTGACGCCGCCCCAACGCTGGTCCGCCGATTCATGGAGATCGGAGAATCGGCGCAGTCGGCGCGGCGCCGGTTGGGGACCGCTCTATGAGGCCCCCCTGGCTATTCTCTGCCCCGGATGGCCGCAAAAAAAAACCAAGTCCTGCCGGCACCGTCCACGTGTTGTCTTACCCGGCGGGACCTCGGTGTGCATCCACCCGGGGACGGCCTTTTGGGGGAGAGGGGGTTCTGACTTCGGGGGGGGGGGGGTGGAGGGCTCCGCTGTGGCCTGGCCCGCGATCGGGGCCTACCGAACAGTGGGCTGGCCTCTTGGGCTGGGGGCCTTTTTTGCTCTGCGCCGGCCCCTGTAGCCATACGCCATGTTGCGTCGGGGCCGGAGCGGAGAAGGAAGCCACCGCGCATGTGCACAGTCGTGCCGGTCGCACTGCGCATGCGTGCATTGGCGCCGGTCACAGCACACATGCGCAGACCCGCGGCGCCTATTTGATGCTGGTATCGGAAGCTGGAGCTTCAGTGCCGTGCTGGCCTACTGAGGGGCTCGGAATCGCTGCTCCTGGGGGCATGTTGACACCATCGTGAAACGCGACGGCGTTTACGACGGTGTCAACACTTAGCCTCAGGATCAGAGAATGCCGCCCTGTGTATCTGGACTTTGTAAGGACTTTTGACAAGGTCCCATAGAAGAGATTAGTGAGCACAATTAAAGCTCATGGTATTGGGGGTAATGTATTAACATGGATAAAGAACTGGTTGGCAGACAGGAAGCAGTGAGTGGGAATAAACGGGTCCTTTTCAGAATGGCAGGCAGTGATTAGTGAGATGCAACATGGTTCAGTGCTGGACTGCAGTTGTTCACAATATACATTAATGATTTGGACGAAGGAATTACGTGCAATATCTCCAGACGACACTAAGCTGGGTGGCAGTGTGTGTTGTGAGGAGGATTCAAAAAGGCTGCAGGGTGACTTGGACAGGCTGACTGAGTGGGCAAATACTTGACAAATGCAATATAATGTGGGTAAATGTGAGGTTATCCACTTTGGCGGGAAAACAGGAAGGCAGATTATTATCTGAATGGTGGCAGTTTAGGAAAAGGGGAAGTGCAACGAGACCTGGGTGCCTTAATGGAACAGTCACTGAAGATTGACATGCAGATACAGCAAGTGATGAGGAAAGCTAATGACATTCTGGCCTTCATAGCGAGAGGATTTGAGTATAGAGAGGGGTAAAACCATGGAGAGATTAAAAACAAGGATCGGAATTTTAAAATAAAATGTTGCTTGAACCAATGATCAGCGAGCATTGAGTGATGGGGAGACGGGACTTGTTGCAAGTTAAGACACAGACAGCAGATTTTAGATGACTTCAAATTAATGGAGGTCAGAACATGCTGCAGTTATACAGGGCCTTGCTGCAGTTATACAGGGCCTTGGTGAGGCCACACCTTGAGTATTGCGTGCAGTTTTGGTCTCCTAGTTTGAGGAAGGACATTCTTGCTATTGAGGGTGTCCAGCAAAGGTTCACCAGACTAATTCCCGGGAAGGCAGGACTAACATATGAAGAAAGACTGGATCAACTGGGCTTGTACTCACTGGAGTTTAGAAAAATGAGAGGGAATCTCATAGAAACATATAAAATCCTGCTGGGATTGGGCAGATGCAGGAAGAATGTTCCCGATGTTGGGGATGTCCAAAACTAGGGGTCACAGCCTAAGAATAAGGGGTAAACCATTCAGGACTGAGATGAGGAATAACTTCTTCTCTCAGAGAGTCGTGAACTTGTGAATTCTCTACCACTGAAAGCTGTTGGGGCCAGTTCGTTGGATATATTCAAGAGGGAGCTGGACGTGGCTCTTGTGGCTAAAGGGATCAAAGGGTATGGAGAGAAAGTGGGAGTGGGATACTGAATTTGCATGATCAGCAATGATCATATTGAATGGTAGTGCAGGCTCGAATGGCCAAATGGCCGACTCCTGCATCTATTTTCTATGTTTCTATTGGTAACATCATCTGATGGTGTAGCCTTTGTTTTTGCATGTATGCTGATGACACCTGGCTCTACCTTACAACCAACTCCGTTGAATCCGCCATGGTTGCTAATTTATCAGACTGCTTATCTGACATCCAGTACTGGATGAACAGAAGTTTGCTCCAATTAAATATCGGGAGGACCAAGGCCATTTTCTTTGATCCCTGCTCTAAACTCCATTTTATACCTACTAACCCCATCCCTCTCCTGTCAACTGTCTGAGCCAGTCTGTTTTCAACCTCGATGAGACGGTTAATCTCATGACAAACTTCTGATCTCATATTTGTGCTATCACTAAGACTGTTTATTTCTGCCTCCATGACATTGTCTGACTTCATCCCTCTTCTGGGTAATGCGCTGCTGAAATCCTCATTCATGCCTCTAGACTTGACTATTCCAAAGCACTTCTGCTTGTCTCCCATGTTCTGACCTCCATGAATTGGATGTCATCCAAAATCTGCTGTCTGTGTCTTAACTAGCAACAAGTCCCGTCTCCCTATCACTCAATGCTCGCTGATCATTGGTTCCTGGTCAAGCAACATCTTGATTTAAAAATTCTGATCCTTGTTTTCAAATCTCTCCATGGTTTTTCCCCTCTCTATCTTTGTAACTCCTCTGACCCCATTACCCTCCATGATATCTGCACTCGTCTAGTTCTGGCTTCTTATACCATCGGTATCGTGGCCTTCATCTGCCTCTGTCCCAATGTTTTGAATTACTCCCTACATTTCTCCATCTTACTTTCCTCCTTTAAGACACTCCGCAAAATGTACATATTTGACCAGGTTCATGGTCATTTGACCTAATATCTCCTTATGTGGTTCAGTGTCATCCTTATTTATAATGCTCTTGTGACGTGGCCTGGGACATTTCATTTTGTTAAAGGCACTATATAAATAGAAATGGTTGTCGCGCATTGACAGATGTGAAAAATGGTTCCTTTACACATAATGCAAACTCTGATCGGGACAAATAATATTAATGTCACAGAGGGAGAATTGGGCTCCGAATGATGTATGTCACCTGAACTACTAATCATGTTAGCAATGTGACATGATCGGGGCCAAGTTCTCTCGAACACTGGAGACCTTCTTGTTCGACAGCCTGGATACCATGATGCATTCCATTGTTGCTGTTACCATGGTGACTAAAGGAGGCCTTTTGATCCAACTAGCATTCACCAGAGGTCTATTGTAATTATGCAAAAAGATTCAGAACAATCTTGTAGCTGGAGAGCTTTCTTTGCTTCTGGTTTAATATGCAATGTATCACTTATCGATTTTCACAGATATTTGATAATTTGGTGTTCCTTGCATATGTATTAATTTAATGATTGTTTATCCTGGGGATCTATGTTATTCATGTACATTTGGTGTGACCTTTTTTTAAAACAGGCAGTGTAAGGAAAGCAAACTAGACCTGAAAAGCTGTTAAATCTTTCTTTAGTTACAAACGATGAATAAAATCCAAACATACAATTAAAAGCAGTCAGTGTTAACAAATTGCTTCTTTACTCAGAAGGAACTGTTTTTATAACAGAAAATGCTGGAAACACTCAGCAGGTCAGGCATCATGTGTGGAGGGAGAAACAAAGTTAACCTTTCATCAGAACTGAAAGAAGTAACAGATTTAACAGGCTTTAAGTAAGTACTGAGACAAGAAGGAGGGGAGGGGTGGAAAGAACAAAATTGAAGGATCTATGTTGGGGTGGAAGATAGGAGAGATTAAATGATATAAGGAATGATGATGCAAGGGAAAAATGTGTGGCAATGCAACATGTAAGAAAACAAGAGGGGTCCAGAGAAGATGTAAACAAGAATAGCAAAACTTTTTTTAAACAGCTGCAGTTGCACAAACTAAAGGTGGAGGTTAGGATCTGAAATTATTGAACCTCCAGGTTATAAAGTGCCGAATTGAAAGATGAGGTGCTATTCCTTTTTTTCTTACATTATATCAAACCAGAGGCAAATTGTTTTGAGAAATAACATGTTGCAACTATAATTTGCAAGACTTCAACATAATCAATAAGGAAAGCTCTTGGTTTCTGTGCACTGTGATCCTGTTAGGGTACATCACATAGAACATAGAACAGTACAGGCCCACGATGTTGCGCCAACCATTTATCCTAATCTAAGATCAACCTAACCTACACCCCTTCAATTTACAGCTGTCCATGTGCCTGTCTAAGAGTCGCTTAAATGTCCCTAATGACTCTGACTCCACGACCCCTGCTGGCAGTGCTTTCCACACACCCACCACTCTCTGTGCAAAGAACCTACCTCTGACATCTCCCCACATTACTGTTGTGCATTTCCCCAAGAACAATTGTTCCCACTTTATGCACCTCAGCTCTTGTCTAATGGTAGTATAATTTCCCTTCCCCCAATTAAATACCTTCCCATACTGTTTGTTCCTATCCCTCTCTATGACTATGGTAAAGGTCAAGGAGTTGTGGTCACTGTCATCGAAAGGCTCTCCCACCGAGACATCTGACACCTGGGGCGAAATTCTCCGGTATCGGCGCGATGTCCGCCGACTGGCGCCCAAAATGGCGCAAATCAGTTGGGAATCGCGCCGCCCCAAAGGTGCGGAATGTTCCGCATCTTGGGGGGCCGAGCCCCAACCTTAAGGGGCTAGGCCCGCGCTGAACGAATTTCCGCCCCGCCAGCTGGCGGAAAAGGCCTTTGGTGCCCCGCCAGCTGGCGCGGAAATGATATCTCCGGGCGGCGCATGCGCGGGAGCGTTAGGGGCCGCTGACGGCATTCCCGCGCATGCGCAGTGGAGGGAGTCTCTTCCGCCTCCGCCATGGTGGAGACCGTGGCGAAGGCGGAAGGGAAAGAGTGCCCCCATGGCACAGGCCCGCCCGCGGATCGGTGGGCACTGATCGCAGGCCAGGCCACCGTGGGGGCACCCCCCGGGGCCAGATCGCCCCGCGCCCCCCCCCCAGGACCCCGGAGCCCGCCCGTGCCGCCTTGACCCGCCGGTAAGGTAGGTGGTTTGATCTACGTCGGCGGGACAGGCATTTTAGTGGCGGGACTTTGGCCCATCCGGGCCGGAGAATCGCGGGGGGGGGTCCCGCCAACCGGCGCGGCGCGATTCCCGCCCCCGCCGAATATCCGGTGCCGGAGAATTCGGCAACTGGCGGGGGCGGGATTCACGCCAGCCCCCGGCGATTCTCCGACCCGGCGGGGGGTCGGAGAATCTCGCCCCTGGCCTGGTTTGTTGCCAAGCACCAAGTCCAATTTGGCCTCCCCCTAGTTGGCCTATCTACATATTGAGTCAGGAATCCTTCCTGTACACACCTGACAAAATGTGCTCCATCCAAACCATTTGCACTAAGGAGGTTCCAGTCAATATTAGGGAAGTTGAAGTCAGCCATGACAACAACTCTGTTACTTCTGCACTTTTCCAAGATCTGCCACCCAATCTGTTCTATCTCTCTGCTGCTCTTGGGGGGGTCTATAGATAACTCCCAATAAAGTGACTGCTCCTTTCTTGTTTCTGACTTCCACCCATACTGACTCAGTAGACATACCCTCCTCAACTACCTCCTTTTTTGCAGCTGTGGTGCACTCCCTAATTAACAGTGCTACTCCCCCTCCTCTTTTACCTCCCTCCCTATTCTTCTGAAAACATATAAACCTCGGAACATCTAACAACCATTCCTGCCCCTGTGAAATCCATGTCTCCGTAAAGGCCACAACATTGTAGCTCCAAGTACTGATCCATGCTCTAAGTTCATCTCCCTTATTCCTGACACTCCTTGCATTGAAACAGACGCACTTTAACCCATTCCACTGAGTGCAACTTTGCCCTATCAACTGTCCATCCTTCCTCACAGACTTGCTGCATACTATTTCTGCCTGTTCAACAGCTACCCTATCCTCTGATCCATAGCTCTGGTTCCCATCTCCCTGCCAAACTAGTTTAAACCCTCCCAAAGTGTTCTAGCAAACCTCCCACCCAGGATATTGGTGCCCCTCCAGTTTAGGTGCAATCTGTCCTTCATGTACAGGTCCCACCTTCCCCAGAAGATATCCGAATGATCCACATATCTGAAGCCTTCCCTTCTGCACCAGCCCTGTAGCCACTTGTTCAGCTGCATTCGCTCTCTGTTCCTTGCCTCACTTGCACGTGGCACCGGTAGCAATCCTGAGATCACTACTCTGCTTGTCCTGCTCTTTAGTTTCCAATCTAACTCCCTAAAATCACTTTTTAGATCCTCATCCCTTTTCTTAGCTATGTTGTTGGTGTCTATGTGCACCACAACTTCTGGTTGCTCCCCCTCCCCCTTAAGAATCCTGTAGACTCGATCCGAGACATCCCTGGCCCTGGCACGCGGGAGGCAACATACCTTCCGGGAGTCTCGTTCGCGACCACAGAATCTCCTATCCATTCTCCTAACCATTGAGTCTCCTATCATTATTGCCTTTCTACTCTTCCCCTTCCCTCCTGAACTACCGAGCCAGACTCAGTGCCAGTGACCTGGCCACCTGGG
Organism: Scyliorhinus torazame; assembly: GCF_047496885.1. Classification (NCBI taxonomy): domain Eukaryota; kingdom Metazoa; phylum Chordata; class Chondrichthyes; order Carcharhiniformes; family Scyliorhinidae; genus Scyliorhinus; species Scyliorhinus torazame. Next base: position 98,600,102 of record NC_092721.1, read on the forward strand.
CCTTCCCCCGGTAGATCATCCCCCCCAACAGCATCCAAAACGGTATACTTGTTTTGAAGGGGAATGGCCACGAGGGATCCCTGCACTGTCTGCCCCTTTGTTTTCCTTCCCCTGACTGTAACCCAGCTACGCTTGGTCTGTACCTTGGGTGTGGCTACCTCCCTGTAACTCTTCTCTATCACCCCCTCTGCCTCGCGGATGATCCGAAGTTCATCCAGCTCCAGTTCCCTAACGCGGTCTCTGAGGAGCTGGAGCTGAATGCACTTCCCGCAGGTGTCATTGTTTGTCAGGAAAAGATTTGTCAGTGGAGAAAACCCAACAGTGCCAACCAAATAGAAACCTTTTGGAAACCCAATGAAACTGCTACGATTCAGAAACCAGTGACATCTTTGGCCCAAATTTACTGAAAAATGAACTGAATAACACGTGCTTTTATTAATGTGTAAATTGGCCAACAATTTGTAGTGATGAAGAGATACCCCAGGATTTGGGAATTGCCACAAGCTGGTCAATGATTTATACTGGCCTGTTGGCAGCTTTGTGAAAAAGGGAACTTATCACTAACCTTTGACAAAAGTATTTAGCCTTTTCACTATAATTTAAAATTAAACTTGCCACAAAAAGGTAAGCCCAGAAATGAGTAGTGTAAGTACCCTTTTGATGGTGTGATAACTATTAATAACTCGGATATAACCTCCCTTGCTCAGAAGGTGTGGAGTCTCATTTCTTCAAGCAGTGAACTGTTGAAGATTTAAAAAACAACACATTTTAGATCTAATTTTTTTCCTCTTTTTCCTTTCTGTCTCTTTTTTCTCCTTTTATAATTCAATTTTTCGCTCCCTCTCTATCTTTTTGTACCTGATTTGACATTTAATTCACCCACTTTAATCACTTTCCTTCTCAGTTCTTCCTTAAATGTCATTGGTTAAGGAGATTTAAATCCCTGGATCTGGTATTTAGACAGCAACATCTTGTGAGGAGATCAAGTGATCTTACAGGGGCCTCATTCTGGCTTCAATCTGGATGCTACAAGGGTGTCACTGGCTTGTTTGGCACATCGCTTCATCGACCTGGCAACTTCAGCTCCAGTTGCACCATAAGCTCCTTCATGAACATCAGTTTTGTCCTCTTCTTCCTCAACTGAGGAGCCATCGAGCTCCTTCATTTCCCCATAGACAAAATCTTTACCCTTCTCTTGTCTGCATTTTGTTGTGTAGGGCACAGCAGGCCGCAGTGATCCAAGAGACTCTCTGTGGAGAGTAATGAAGGGTGATACATGGGTTGATCCTCATCTTTAGCAGTCCAATGGTCTGTTTTATTGTTGGCCTTGTTGAAGTATAAGAACCATTGACCTCTCCTCTGCTGGACTTTGTAAGTTCTGCACAGGTGTCATGAGCCGGTTCTTCTGTGGAAGGACCCAGCCTGCACCCCACCCCCCCAGCCTCTGTAGGGTTGTCACCTCCCTCTCTCCTTTGGTCAGATGTGCCCTTTCCCTCTTTCACAACCACTACCGTGGAATGCCCTGCCTGCAACAGTAGTGGACTCGCCAACACTAAGGGCATTCAAATGGTCATTGGATAGACATATGGACGATAAGGGAATAGTGTAGATGGGCTTTAGAGTGGTTTCACAGGTCGGCACAACATCGAGGGCCGAAGGGCCTGTACTGCGCTGTAATGTTCTATGTTTTATGTACCCAATCCTAGTGCATCAATGCTTCCTCCCCCCGGCTTAACAAAACTCCCGTGTGAGAAAAAGCACCTCCTGCTTAGTCCAAATCCGCCAGGAAGACGACCTTTCCTGCAGCACGCCACCTTTAACCAGCCAGGAATCTGAGGGCATGGATTTGTTGTTTGCTGCGGACTTAATTCGAGCAGTACAGTTTAATCTGCTGAAGTTGTGTTTTAATGAGTATGCATGACATGCTAATTATTAAAGAGAGGTTCCTGCCACTTGCCGTCAGGAAGCACGATCCGCCTTCAATCCTCAGCATTTTAATAACCTACTTTCATTCCACCGCCGGGAAGCTGACATTTTGCCTCCCACTCTATTAAGTGCCCCCGCTCACTTCATTTCTTGCTCCCGGGAGCTTCACAAGATCCTGCCCGATATCTTCCCATTTTTAATTCAGATGGAGGCTGCAAACACTAGCAGAACAGATGCTTGAGGATGGCATAGTTGGGATTTTCAGAGCAACCAAATGTCCATTGACGTTGGGCGGGAATTTCTGGCGGGAGCAGAATATCCCACCCAGGGTTACAGAAAACGTGTTGATGTGGGACTAAGCATAACGATTCTTTATTAAGAGCCAGCACAGGCAAGGAGGGCTTTTTCTGTGTCGCAGCTTTCTCTGATTCGATGATGCTGTGCCCATTAGACTGAAAACTATACTTTTCAGGTATCAAGATTTGTTTCCCGATCCACCCCTTGCTTCCTCCCGCCCCCCCTATGCTTTTGGTATTTGTTTAGAATTTTATTCAACCTTTCTACCCTCAGAACATTGTAGCTCATTATCTGTGTTAAATAAATCTTCCTTAGCTAAAGGGGAGGGGGGGCAGAGTAAATTAAATGATGGAGGTGCAGGGTTATAAGCTAGAATGTGATTAAATATTGCAAATTTAATGTGAAGTTCTAATTTAAGCTGATGATCTATTTTTGATGTGACTGAATTTTTAATACGAGTAATCAAAAAATAGGTGTAATACTTACTGATCACTGCCACATCTTACAGTAATATTGCTATGATCCCTGAACCTCTTTGGCTATTCTCAGCTAGGGTTCCTGCTTCAGTGTACTTTCGAGTGACAGCAAGTGTCAACATTAGGGTGACGATCGGAAGTGGCTCTACTGTGTTGTCCTTCACAGTTAGATGGCTTTCCTGTTAAGTGCCCAGACTTAGAGTTAACCATCTGGATGAAGTACTGGACAGCATCCAATGGCTGTGGAACTAAACTGAACTGCAGCAAGAGTCACTACCTTTGACACTGTTTAAAGGGTCAGGGATGAGGGGTGGTTGGCAGAAAGGGGGTTATGGGAGAAAACTGGGGTCTTACAGACCTATTTATTCTGCTGAATGACATTATACACTTGAATGTCGCAAAGGTAAGAGTGTATAAATTATACTTCAGAGCCATGTTCTCTGCATTGCGCCCCGTGATTTGAATGAGATATTTTGACATGCTCTCAGAAACAGAATGATTAATATTGAAGGTGGTTACTTGGCCCATCACGCCTTTGCCAGCTCTTTAATAAAACTATCCCACCAATCACATACCCTTTCTGTTCCCAGAACCGTGTAATTTAGTTTTCTTTCATGTATTTATCCAAGTATCACCTGCCAGTCCTGCCAGTTAAAGCAATGAAGGAACCCCCAAATAGTAGAATTTCCAAGGAGCAATCCAATCAGCAGAAAGCTCAGAGGTTGATGTAAAGTGCCAAATCTTCTTCAGAGGTTACAGGGAAGCCTGTAGATGTTCTATCCGCAAGTTTAATCCTAGAATATGCTGAGTGCGCTGATGGTAATCGGGACACCATCATTGATTTTAGCAAGACGGGATGGGAAATTTTTTCGGAGTTATACTAAGAGGTGGTGGAACATGCATGAAATTCTACCCTCTAAACCTGAAGCCAACGCTTATTTCCTACTGAAACATCAAAAATCAAGTTAAAGAAAGTGTAAATATTAAAGGAACAGCAGAATTATAAATGATGGCATTCAGCTTTACCTCTCCACCACTTTGTGGCGTGTGTGTCGTCAGACTGCAAAATTAAATCTTGGATGAGGCATAGTTTCCTCCAGGTAAACATTAGGAAGATCAAAGCTATCGGGCTGGATTCTCCGTTTGGGAGACTATGTGCTGACGGCGGCATCAGAACAGCGGCTTTTTACGTCCGAAAAAAACGGCGCAAAACTGCACTGATTCTCTGACTGGTGGGGGCTAGCAGGCACGCAGTGTAGAGACTCCAGCTGTAGCTGCGGATACGGCCAGAGAATTGCCGGGTCCGTGGCCGTGCATGCGCACGACGGCGGCCTGCAGCGGCCGTGCCGTGCAACATGGCACCGGCCGTGCGCAAACCTGGCCTGCCAAAGACTGCACCACTCTGACCAGACTTGCCACTCCCGGACCAACCTCCACCAGTGCCCCCAGCCCCTGCCAAAGCCCCCCTTGCCCACGGAACGGTTCCCACCCGACTGACGGCGCTGGATTCAGTTCGCAGCCGCCGTGCCAGGTTTCTGAAAAAAAAAATCGCCCGTGTCCCACGCCGTTGGGAACTCGGTCCATTGGGGGTGGAGCATCGGGGGAGGGCCTCAGGTGACGTCCTGAGGCCGCCCCAACGGTGTACAGTGTACTCTGCAAGTATACCATTAATAAGGGGCAGCGCATCGCAAAAGCTGCACCGCCCCCAATTCTGACACCAATGGGGATTCTCTGGCCGTTTGCCGAACGCAATTTCGGCGTCGGAGACCGGAGAATCCCACCCATCATCTTTTGTCCACCACAATTTCCATATTGTTGCCATCTGTCTGTCCCATTCCCACCTGGCAAGCTCGCCTATTTGCAACTTTGTAGTTCTATCTACCCCAAGTTGAGTGCTTGATTCTGTATTCTCTTTATCACAAAGTCTTGTACCTCCATAACATGACACGCCTGGACTTCTATTTCAACCCATTTGCTGCTGAAACTCATATCCATGTCTTCATCACATCCAGACTTGACTATTCGAATGCTCTCATATCTGGCCTCCCAACCTACACTCTCCACAATCTTCAAATCGTCCAAAACTTTGCCCATTTCCCACCTTGCACCAAACCCCACTCACGCATCACTCTTGTCATTGCTAATTTAAATTAGCTCCTGCCCCCCATCTCCCCGCCCCCCCATGCCTCAATTTAAAATTTGCACCGTATGTTTAATCTCATTGGTGGCCATGCCCATCCTCGTCTCTAGAACCACGTCCAGCTCTACACGGTTTCTTCAATCCTGGCTATTTGTTCATCCCATTTTCCCACATTTGGCAGTTGTCTGGACCTGAACTTTGGCATTCAATCCCTCACCCTCCCCATCTTCGTCTCCTCCTTAAAACCCAACCCATTGACAGCAATTTTGGATCGCCTTGCGAATATCTTTGGTTTGGCATTCATTTTTACGTGAATCTGTCTCTATGAGGTACTTTGGGATATTTTTCTATGTTAAAGACATTATATTAATTAAAGTTCTTGTTTTTTTACAATCCTGTGCTTATTGTCTGAGAGAAACAAACATGAGTGTGTGCAGTACAACCCCCGCAGATATCATGGGGTGCGGACCATCCGGATCCCCGTGACCTCCACAGATTACGAACATCCCCGGTAATAGGGCGGGGCTTCCCCTTTAACAAGGGGAGCCGACATAGTATAAAAATCACAACCTGAGTGTGGGCCGGAGAGCCTCAGGGACTGGAGAGAGTTAGTGAATGTGTCAATAAACCAGTATTGTTTGCATCCTGCCCTTTGTTCCATGTGTGTTCACTCTGTGCGGATTCTGCAAACACAATTGTCAATAGCATTAATTGTTGACAACAATAAATTGCAATTTTAAAAAAAGTTCCCAGAGTTATTAACCAACCAGGATTATTTTAGAATTTCTCAAATTCACCGAAGTTTTGAATAGTTTGTTTTTGGGTTGTTTAGAGTTACAATTTTTTCCTTGCTAATTTGTCCTTTATTTCCTTTCCTTCCCTCTACTGGGTACATCGACACCAATTGCACTGCGGAGTTCACACAAGTGCTCGTTATTCATGTGCGAATATTGACTCCGAACTCCATTGGTCTACTCGACCACAGGGGGGCACCACAGTTGAGCCCAATCCTCTCTTCACTCAACATCCACAGATGTTAATTAGCATTAGATTATTGAGTAGTGGCTCGGAGCCAACTTTCCCGATACCAGAGATCCGGAGGCCCTATGTAACATCTTCAACACCGCCTTAGCTAAGGTCAGCTCAAGTCGAACAGCCTGAAGATTAAAGCTGGGATCATTCTGGCCTGTATTCACTGGATGTACTGGCGGGGATCTTTGGGGGCTGGGGTGGAATAAATAGGGAAGAGAATATCTGAGCTTTAATTATTGAAATCAATTAGTTACTGTCCCTGAAATAGTTCTTAATACATGCAAATGCAATTCAGGTTATATTTGACGATGATCATTAAAGCAAGAGACCCAACAGTGTGCAACATTTTTCTGGTTTGGGCACATTTTCTGCCTTACAACTGTGGCTACACTTAAGAAGCATTTAATTGGCTGTAAAACACTTTGAGACATCCTGAGGTTGCGAAAGGCAAACATCTTTCTTATATAAATCAACTGGAAAAGGAGCCAGATTGCAGCAATGAAGGGGCGATGTGTGGAACCTATTGTACCGTGGAATCCTTGAAAAGTTTTATTTATTGAGTAATGGAACATTGATATGTAAAATGAACCGAAACACACGGACCAGAATGAATTATGGAAACATTTGATCCACAATGGTTCTCTTGGAGTTGGTGCCTGTGAGACTCTCTTCCCCTCAGCTAGTCTCTAGGACGTATTGTCTGCTTAGGCAGTTTCCCACAAAAGCTCCTCAGTCACACGGCATTAAAATTAACCATGTTGGGCCCTGCAAATTTTTCTTTAAATACAAAAGCAAAGTACCACAAAGAAATCTGAAATAAAAACTAGAAATACTCAGCAGGTCTGGCAGCATTTGTGGAAAGAGAAACAGAGCTAACGGGTCCAATGGAACAGCTTCGCCCGCACGACTTGGGACGTGACAAGTCCGGTAAATCTCGAGAAAATTGCGACGCTCGGGACACCTCGCGAGATCTAAGGAGATCTCGCAAGATGTGCGATCTGGATGTCGTCCTCACTGGGCAGGATCCAGATTTGCATATTTAAATGAACAGTTAATTATGCGCTGGAGTCTCCAAATGCCCAGGATCGAATGCCCATGCCTAGGAGACCTTGCCGTGGTGCTGTTTAGCACTGGTCCACACAAATGTGGACCAGACATAAAAGCACCTGGGGGGGTTTCCCAGGCCATCAGAGACCCCAAGATAGTCGGATACCCTGGCACTCTGGCCTCCATTCAGGCACTTTGACTCTGCCACCCAGGCGCCCTGGCAGTGCCAACCGGGTGTGGCACTGCCAGGGTGCCAGGTGGTCAGTGCCAAGGTGCTTGTGTGCCAGGCAGCCCATGGCAGGGATTGGGCCCAGGGGTGCCCTGATCTTATGAGATGGTGAAAGGGGTGCTGAGGACCCCCTAAGAAGTAAGTTAGGATGTTGGGGACGTGTGTCCGGAGGCCGCATTGGCAGGGGGGGTGTCGCGAGATTGGGGCAGCATTTAAAAATGGAGGTAAGTGCGACCTCTGCGGGGTAGTCCTTGTTGCGGTCAAAAGGAGAACAGAGTCCCATTTGATAGTGGGGTTTTTAACACCCCGCTAAACACTTACAAAATGGGACTCAGGTTTTTTCCTGTTAAATTGCGCCTAACATTTCAAGTCATTTGATCAGAACTACAACCACATTGAAAATTTAAAGAAGCCACACACTTAAAACAATTGTTTGTGTGCACCAAACAATTTAATGGATACTTCTGAAGAAACATAACTCATTCTCTCCCTATAATAGAGCTAGAGACTGAAAGAAATAGTTAAATGATGGGTAAATAGGGTAAATAATGATGGGTAAATGATGGGTAAAAAAGGGGCTGGTTTAGCACACTGGGCTAAATCGCTGGCTTTTAAAGCAGACCAAGGCAGGCCAGCAGCACGATTCGATTCCCGTACCAGCCTCCCCGAACAGGCGCCGGAATGTGGCGACTAGGGGCTTTTCACAGTAACTTCATTGAAACCTACTGTTGACAATAAGCGATTTTCATTTCATTTTTCATATGTTGTATTGATTAAGGTAAATACACTGTCAGAATATTTCATTCTCTGCACAGACGATCTTAAACTGACTGATGATTTTGTTTTCCGTGTAGTTTCTCAGTCTTTCAAAGTGAAAAATTTTACTCGCTATGGGATCTAATCTAAATGATTTAACAATATTCTAACCTTTCAAATTTAAAACCAAATTTTAAATTAAAATGTTGAAAAGAATTATCCCTGCAATTTTTACCAACTGAATAGCATATTCAATAATAATATACACATTTTATACAGTAAAATTACAGTAAGTCACACTCCTCGGTATAGATTATCATAGAATTTACAGTGCAGAAGGAGGCCATTCAGCCCATCGAGTCTGCACCGGCTCTTGGAAAGAGCACCCTACCCAAGGTCAACACCTCCACCCTATCCCCATAACCCAGTAACCCCACCCAACACTAAGGGCAATTTTGGACACTAAGGGCAATTTATCATGGCCAATCCACCTAACCTGCACATCTTTGGACTGTGGGAGGAAACCGGAGCACCCGGAGGAAACCCACGCACACACGGGGAGGATGTGCAGACTCCGCACAGACAGTGACCCAAGCCGGAATCGAACATGGGACCCTGGAGCTGTGAAGCAATTGTGCTATCCACAATGCTACCGTGCTGCCCTGATCCTAGAATCATGAAATGCTTACAACACAGAAAGAGGCCATTCATCCCATTGTGTCTGTGCTGGCTCTTTGCAAGAGCAACTTAGTTATTCCCACTCCACCACTTTTTCCCCCACAGCCCTCCAGACAATTATTCAATTCTGTTTTTAATCTGCATCCACCACATATTAGGGGCTGGTTTAGCACAGAGCTAAATCGCTGGCTTTGAAAGCAGACCAAGGCAGGCCAGCAGCGCGGTTCAATTCCCGTACCAGCCTCCCCGAACAGGCGGCGGAATGTGGCGACTAGGGGCTTTTCACAGTAACTTCATTTGAAGCCTACTTGTGACAATAAGCGATTTTCATTTCATTTCATATTCCAGGCAGTGCATTCAGATTTACATGACTTATCCAACCCATGTTATTATAAATGCTCTACTAGAATTAACTAGTTCAAATGTAAAAATTGGAAGGTAATGAAAGTTGAGTCACCAGTAGAGACTCCACACCGTATTCATGCTACGTTTTCATTGCTGCTGAATGTTTGGACTTCAATCTTGGGGTCCCCGAAACTGATGTAAGCAATGACCATACTGAACGACACAAACCAATGCAGGCGAAACAGGATTGCTGATAAATGTATTTAGAAAATAAGGGTGTGATTCAACAGCCTTGATGTGCCCGACGTGGTGTCGGGACAAGGCCTTTGAATCTCCCAAGAGACCTTCATCGAGAATCCCGACGCTCAAAACGTCTTGTGAAATTTAATGAAACCTCGCGAGGCATCGCAGGCAGAGTGAGATCCAGGCACACATAGTTGAATTTTTTGCGCTCGCCCAATTCACCCAGGGCCCGAGATTCAGGCCTTCCCAAGGAGGCCTCAACCAGGTGCTGTTTGGCACTGGTTCACAAAGTCATGAACCAGTCATGATGGGGGTCTCACTGGGGAGTTGAAGCCCCCGGGTGGTCAGGGACAGGGTAGAATGGCACCTTGGCAATCCCTCTGGCATTTTGGCACCTTGGCACTGTCACCTGGGCACCTTGGCACTGTCACCAGGGCACCCTGGCACAGCCAGTATACCCGCAGCACTGCCAGACTGGAAAAGACACTGCCAGTCTGGCAGTGCCAAGATCCCTAGTTGCCAGGGCTGGAGGGGGGTGGGGTTGCTGAAGAACCTTGGAAGAGGTAAGTTGGGTGAAGTGGGGGGAAGTCCTGAGGCCACGATGGGAGTGCTGAAGGGGGTTGAAGGATTGGGGCTTCCTTTAAAAATGGTGCCCCGATCTAGGTAGTCTTCCTGCACTGTAGAGAAATAACTTAAAGAGTGGCCTCGACGGGCTGTTCCTTGCCGAGGCCAGAAAACGGCAAAGTGCTCTTGAATAGTGGGGCCTAGTGCCGAGAAACACCCCACTAAACGCACCGCCTGCTGAATCGCACCCAAAATAAATGATTACATACCAATACTTATTGTGCTGTATCGGATATGACCACATACCTTAATATAAAAACTTAAGTTAAATGCATTACTAGCTTTCTTATAAATAATACAGCGCAATATTCTTGCTATACTGAAAGGATATAAAGTATATGAAACACTCTGAATTGTTTGCACCCTAATGCTTAATTAGTACAAAAATGACTGGACAAGATGCCCATTTGAGATTGAGGCTAATTTTTATTTTAAATGTTCTTCAACATTCTCTGCAATCTTCTCTTGTTTGCCACAAAACACATTGCCTATATTGTTTGGCTTGGAAGGCAGGCTAAGTCTAGCCTACAAACCATTTCTACAGATGGAATTCTTGATTATTCCACATGAGAGTACACTTAAATGGTACTAGAAATATAGACCAGTTAGCCTAATACTTGTAATGAGGAAACTACTCAAGACCAATTTATGGAGTAAAATCATTGCTCAATTAAAGAGAGCACAAAAGTACCACAAAATCAACATGGAACTTTGAGTAACAAACGATGTCTAACAAATCTGCTGAAGAAGCTCATTGAGTGAATCCCTCAATTAATTGATAAATGCATGTAGTGGAGACAGAGGGCGAGAATTTCACCTCTGAATTTGCCAACCTGTAATGTTCCTGTCCATCAAATTGTTTGGAGGGAAAATGATGGGCTCACAAATGCACATTTGGAAAATTGCAGTGTTTATCTACATTAAAATTTGGAAAGTTTGCTTTGAAAGATAATTAAGATTTTTATATTCATGGAAAATTAGGCCACTGTATTGAACACTTGTTTAATTATAGAAAGTAATAATGGTGATAAAGTGGTTCTGATTAGAAGTCAATGACAATGGGTTTCCCACATTTCATTCTATGCTCACAGCTCAAATGATACAAGATAAATATGTTATTGTAGCACCATATAATTAACAACGCAAGAAAACGTGCCTTTTGAGCCTATTCTGCTACTAATATAAAAAGTAGCTAATCTGTACTGCAACTCCACTTACTGGCCGTTAATCAATTTCACCGTATAAAATAACCTGTCAATCTCAGTCTTGAAAATTTAAATTGACCCAGCATCTACAATCGTTTTACAGGAGAGACATCCACATTTCTATTCCAGATTTGATGAGAATGTGCTTCCTGATTCTTTCCTGAATTACGTAGTTCTAATTTGAAGGTTCTAGTCCCTATCCTTCACAAATAGCTTCTCTATATCTACTCTCATTTAATATACCTCAACTGATCACTGCTGTGATTTAATGTGGGCGTTAAGGATCTTGCCCTCTGGTTGGAGAATTGGGATGGGGGTGAGAGGAAACCGCAGCCAGGATTCTACGATCCCAGTGCGCCCTGCTACCACTGCTAGTGAGAAGGGAGAATTTGGCACTGATCCAAAACTCCCATTCATTGCAGCGGGACTGCCAGCGAGAAAGGACAGAGAATCGCAGCCCTGTGTCACTTTTCTCCAGGAAGCCCAATGCTATTTCATTCCAGTTGCACACTTACCTGGGCAGCATAAGGTCTCTTGTCTGATTAAACCCCCACTCGGGTGGAAATTCAGCCCCTGAGAGCGGATGGCCAATCAGAGGCTGGCAGCTCTGCAGTACTGGCAGTGCCACCTGGAGCAGCGGGCACGGTGAAGCCTGCAGGATGGAGTGGCGATAAAATGGTTAAAGGCAGGTAGAGTTTCCCACTGATCTATGTTGGGAACCACATTTGCATTCATTTCCATCTCATGAATACTCATTCAAAGGCCAACTCAATGGAATTACTTTCCTCCTCCAAATTAAGTGCCCCGCCAGCAAATTATTAGAATGACCTGTTTCGTGAGATATAGATGGGGCACACCTGGTGAGCTTCACTTCATCCATGATTCGGAGGTTGTTTGACGCTGCTTTCACCTTACTTTAAGACTGTAGCTGATGAATATGGAGTGCCTGTAGCACAAGCTATGCCAAGGCTGGACAATTTACTGCTCTAGCCTTCGAAAGCAGGGGTGAGCTGAGTGCAGGATTCCAGGGTCTAATGCACAGTGAATGAGCTTGGTTCCATTACTACTGTCGCACATTTAAGCAAGATTGCATTAAGTCTAGGTGTTGCGGTGCATTCGGTTTTAATTGGTTTCTGATCCTTACAGAAGCATGTGAGAATGGATGTAGATTCAAAAAAGGTTGCACAGAGGCAGCAAGGAGCCTACAGACTTCAATGTTCCCAGTGTACTGCTCATGGCATACAAGGCGCATTACTCATTGTAAATATTCAGTCAGGTCTGAAGGGAATGAACAGCCAGCTGCCATCCTCCAGATTGATATCATCCTGAAAAGGGGTGGTCTTGGAATGCCGGGCGGGATTCTCTCAGCCCAGGCCGGGCCGGAGAATCGCCAGGGTGGGCAAGAATCACGGGACGCCGCCCCGACGTCGGTCAGCCAATTCCCCGGAGAGCGGAGAATCGGCGCCATTGGCGCCGGTGTGGCGCCGGTCGGGGCCACTCTACACGCCCCCCCACCCCTGGCGATTCTCCGCCCAGGATTGGCCGAGCAACCGCGTAAAGTATCCGAGTCCCGCTGCCGTCCACGTGTGCTCTTACCCGGCGGGACCTTGGCATGAATGCATCCGGGGGCGGCCTGGTGGGGAGAGAGGGCGGTCCGACCCCGAGGTGGGGGGGGGGCCCTCTGCTGTGGCCTGGCACACGATCAGGGCCTACTGATCGACGGGCCGGCCTCTCGGGCTGGGGGCCTCTTTTGTTCCGTGCCGGCCCCTGCAGCCCTACGCCATGTTGCATTGGGGCATTGGTGCCGGTCCCACTGCACATGCACATGCCGGGATCGGCAGGAGCGGCGTGGGTCGCTCCAGTGCCATTCTGGCCCCCTGACCAATCCCTGGTCAGAATCGCTGCTCCTGAGGGCATGTTGACACCGCCGAGAAACATGACGGCATTTACGGCGTTTACGACGGCGTCAACACTTAGCCTCAGGATCAGAGAATCCCGCCCGCCATGTATAGACTGAGGGCAAGTCAAGGGTTAAATACTGAATTCTAGCCTTGGAGCTGGAGTGAAACCACTCAAAGGGATCCACTATTCATTGCTCAATAGCATCCATTCACAAGTACAAAGAGACTAGAGAATGCAGGCTGCAGCCAACACCACCTTGTTGATTGGTATGATTAGAATGAGGAGAATAGCGGTCTGTCGCCAATTGGCACGGCTCAGATTAAATTATTGAATCCCAGCAAAATTCCAGCAAGTCCCAGATGCTGACGAGGAGGGGCCAAATCCACAAAGTAATCAAGCACCTACAGAAGACAGCTCATTCAAGGAGGTGAGCAAAAAGTCACAGGTGCCTTTGCTTGTCTACGGATGTGGCAGCTCATAGCCTCCACATTCTCTGTGAGAATCTCACTCTGTGCCATCTGGGAGTGCATCCTATGCCTGTTGCTCTGCAGGTTACCACCACACCAAACCTTTTTGCCATTGGATTCATGGATCTCCATAAAATCGTATAAGGGAGGTGACAGCTGCCCTTTTCAGGAAAGCTCACCATTTCATGAATTCCACATGAAAAAAGGAAGCAAAGCTGCCAGATCTGTGGGATTTGCTGTGATCTCAGGTTTTCACAAGCACAGGGAGCCATCAACTACACAGAGTTCCCTGGCAGCAGCATGTGTGATATATTAATAGAAAAGGATTTGACTCTACCTGGGGGGTCATTAAATCCTGTCCCTTCCCTCAACCTTCTAAACTTAAAAAATACAATCCAATCGTGTACATCCTGTTGACATAGCTTTCCCTCATTAGCCTCCTCATTAATAAATATGTCTAATACCCTTTTAGGTCACTATCCTGAAAAGCAGTGCCCACATCTGAATACAACATCCCAGAGAAGGTCTGATTAAGGTTCTGTAAAACTGATGATGATGGTAAAGTGTGTGATTCGGTAATAAATAAATATAATAGAGATAACAGTCAAATAGAATTGGATCAATTATGAGGGTTAAACGCCAACAGCATACATTTACTTCGCATCTTTAATATAGGAAAGAATACATCACAAGGTGCTTTGCATGACTGTATTCAGGCATGAACTGAGTCAATGAGATGTTCGGATGGGTGACTAAATCTTGGTAAAAGAGGTGGTCTTGAGGAGAGTCTAAACGGAGGAGGGAGAGGTGGAAATGAGAATTCCTGAGTTTAAGACCAAGGTAGTTGGAGGCCTAACTGCCAATGACGAAGCAAAGGGATGCAAAAGAGAATCACGGAACACGTGGGAAGATGTAGGGGTAGAGAAGGGTACAGAGATTGGAAGGGGTGAGGCCACGGACAGACTTGAACACAAGAATGAGAAATTTTACTTGGATGAGATGCGATCCAATGTAGGTAAGCAAACACCGGGATGATGGGTGAGCAGAAGTTTGTGCAAGTTAGGTGACACAGACAGGGGAGGAATGGGGTGGGTGTCTATTCAAACAGCATTATTTTTTCCTCTCACCTCCCGCCCATCAATAGAAAGGTTTCCTTTTTTATAAGCGGTGGTGTATTTCCCAACTCTTCAGTTTTTGTGTGATCCAATTCCTACTGACAACCCCACAGCAATCCCGAGGTGAGGTGAACTCAAAAGGTCAGTTTATTGCGCATATTCAATAAACTATGAAAAGGAGTCCGCAACGTCTCTCTTCACACACAGAGTAAAGAGAAGGATAGAGAAAAGGAGGTTCTACAGTTAAGTGACTAGAGAGAAAATAAATATTGATTCACATGAGGTCCAGAGTCAAAGTCCCATGAGGAATTGCTTCCCGAAGGTCAGCGGGCTGATAACCAGTGTTGTGAGATTTGCTTTTCTGGTGGTGTTGACTTCACAAGATGAAATAGGCCTTAATTTTCAGCAGAGGTAAGGTAGATGCAGCCAGTTGTCCAACCTGGCCAGAGCTCCTTCTGTGTGGCCTGTTCATCAGATGTTAAACAGCAGACTAGGCTTGCAGCCCAGGGAGGCAATATTAACCCAAACCATAAACCAGTGTCTTAGGTCATGTGACCATATCTTGTCACAATATCTTTAAAGAAACAGGTTTGTCCAGTGCTTGGAAATTGGCTTTGATTTCCAGGCTGATAAAGTCTCAGCCATTATGGGTTGAAAGAGGTGATATTTGTTGAGGGCCTGTTCTTTGGGAAATCAGTCCCACAGTGGCCTGTTCGTAGCTCCTCAGAAACAATGAATGTGCAACACTTTCAAAACTGCAAACTGGCTTCATTTGTTCTGGTGTCTATCAGACAGTAAATCCCAGATGACCAGCCATCAAAATGGTCTTTGTTCAGCAAAAAGATCCAGTTTAAAATGAACAAATAGTAATGCAGATATACTTCTTATATAAATATAATGTAGTTCACGTGTGGCAAGGGAGACTGCCTGAACTGGTAAGAAAATACGAGAGCATATTCTCTGATGAATTAGGCGAAATCAAAGGGTTACAAGCTAAGATTTATGTGGATCCAGAGGCGACTCCCTGATTCCTTAGGGCAAAATCGTTACCATATGCCTTATGAGAGAAGGTGGAAACTGTGCTAAACAGCTTGGAAGAACAAAGCATTATCCAGCCGTTCAGTTCTCGGAATGGGCAGCAACTATAGTCCCCGTATTGAAACCAGACAACGCCACCCGCATTTGTAGCAATTATAAGCAAATAGATAATCAGTCAGCCAAGCTGGATAAATATCAAATCCCGAGAACTGGCAGCAAGTAAGTCTTACAAAAAGCTGGATATTAGTCACGTATACCAGCAACTCGAATTCTGTGATGCTTCCTGGGGGTATGCCACAATATACACACACAAAGGCCTGTTTCAATTCACGCGCCTGCCTTTTGGCCTGCCTTCGGCATGTGCAATATTCCAAAGGACAATGGAGAGTCGGCTACAGGGGCTACCGTGGGTTGTAGTATACCTTGATGATGTCTTTATAACTGGATCGACAGAGGATGAGCATCTAGAAAAACTTAGAGGAGGTGTTAAAGCGATTTCAGGAGGCTGGAGTTCACCTCAAGAAAGAGAAGTGCACCTTTCACGTTACTGAGGTGACCTATCTGAGGCACCGTGTAGATGCACAAGGAATACATCCCGCGGAAGACAAGGTCAAGGAGATAAAGGAGGTGCCTGCCACAAAAAATGGAACTGAACTCAAATTATTTTTGGGAATGATAAACTACGGTGGACGTTTTTAAAAAAAATCCATCCACTGCATTGGCCCCTTGCATATTTGGCTAAAGAAACACCAATGTTGGTGTTGGAGGGTTCTCTAGGAGGAAGCTTTCAACAGAGTAAAGAAATTGCTGCATTCCCCAAACCTGTTGGCGCACTTCGACCCATCTAAGATCTGATATTGACCTGCAAAACCTTTCTATATGGTGTTGGTGCCGTGTTGTCCCATGAGATGGGCAATGACTCTCAGAGGCTGTTCACGTATGTGTCAAGAACCCTCTCAGAGGCCAAAAACAGCTGTTCACAAATCGAGAAGGAAGAACTATCAATTGCCTTTGGCGTCAAGAAATTCCACCAGTATGTACATGGTAGACAATTTACCATAACTTCTGACCACAAATCATTCTTGTGTCTCTTCAAAGAGGACAAGGCTATCCTGCCAAATGCCTCGACAAGAACTCTGTCATCCTATGAATACAGTTTCAAGCACCGACTTGGAACACACATAGTGAATACAAATGCTCTTTGCTGCCTATCCTTGCAATAAAGTATCACATGTACTCGAGCACTACAAGAAATCATCATGGGGGGCAGCACGGTGGTGCAGTGGGTTAGCCCTGCAGCTTCACGGCGCCGAGGTCCCAGGTTCGATCCCGGCTCTGGAGTGGAGTTTGCACATTCTCCCCGTGTTTGCGTGGGTTTCGCCCCCGCAATCCAAAGATACGCAGGCTAGGTGGATTGGCAACGCTAAATTGCTCTTTAATTGGAAAAAATTAATTGGGTACACTAAATTTAAAAAAAAGAAATAAATCATCATGGCATTAACGTTTTAGGCACAGTGCCAATCTTGGCGAAGCAGGGATTGGATCAACCGAGATCCATTTCTATTCAAAATGAGAGACAAAATTCTTTTAGAATGGGTAAATGAGCCAGTTTACAAGAAAATAAAACAATTTTTTACCCGCAAGACTGAATTGAGTTGTCAGGATGGCATTATATTCTGGGGAGCAAGAATAGTTGTTCCTGTACCAGTCAGAGAGCTATTCCTAACTCAATTACACAGCGCTCATCCTGGCAGCTCTAAGATGTTATGTGTGATGGCCCGGTATTGATGCTGGTATCGAGAAGCTAGCCAAGCAGTCAACAGTGCCAATTGTAACAAAGGTTGCCTGCTACAGCCACACTCTACCCATGGAAATGGCCTGGCCGGCATGGGATGAATCTATATCATTAATGTTGTTCCATTCCTGGATACACTGGGCTGGATTCTCTGTCTGGGAAACGAAGTCCTCACGCCGGCGTGAAAACGGTGTTTTTTTACCCCAGGAAAACTGACGCAAAACGGCCACCAATTCCTGATTTTACTGGGGGCTAGCAGCCAGGCAGCGCAGAGCTAGCAGCTCTAGCTGTTGAAACAGCCCAGAGCATTTCCGGTTCCGTGGCCACACATGTGCATGGCGGCGGCCTGCAGCGGCCGCGCCGTGCTTCATGATGGACTCAGCCCGCGGACACAGACCCCAAAAGTAGAGCCATGTTCCCAAATTTGTCAGGAGGGTAGAAACCAGCCAAGGTAAACAGAAGGCAAGCCTTGATTCACATAGTACAGCACCGCCATTTATGGTAAATGAAGCCATACACATGAGAAACTTCAGTAGTGGATCAAGTTGGATCCCTGAATTATTTTGCCTCTAAGACCTTTCATACCAAACGGACATAGAGGGGCAGCACGTTCATAAACGTGTGGACCACTTGAGGAGTAGAGAAACATCCCAGCAAGATATGTTTTTGAACCCGTAAGCACCGAAGTACCTGATCAACCTGGTATAGACAGAGCTGATGTCCCCATGGAAGCAAATAGTGATGAATCACCTGTGCCAAAAGGGATACCCATTA
Organism: Scyliorhinus torazame; assembly: GCF_047496885.1. Classification (NCBI taxonomy): domain Eukaryota; kingdom Metazoa; phylum Chordata; class Chondrichthyes; order Carcharhiniformes; family Scyliorhinidae; genus Scyliorhinus; species Scyliorhinus torazame. The sequence continues at coordinate 98,618,191 of NC_092721.1, forward strand.
CTGTAGTTCCTGTTAACGTCGAACCTGTGGGAGCATCTCAGATGACAGAATTAAGCCGCTTTACAAGAAACAGAAACCCCCTCAAAGACTCAATTTATAATTGTCCAGCTTATGTATTTTAGTTAGAATTTAGGACGGAGTAATTTAATTATTGAAGGTTATGTAAAGTAGTTAAAGGGGGAGGGAATGTGATGATTGTCCCTTTAAGGGCAACAGAGCAGATTAAGGGTCACCTGTCCTGGGGACCAACTGGGACTGAGATGGGGGAATCATCCAGGGGGAGGAGGGGGGGAGGTGGAGCTCTCTTAGGCAGGAGATATGTAGGGAGATAACTACAGCCATGAGGCTGCTGAACAATTCCTTTTGTGATGTGGCAATGCGGCGTTGGACTGGGGTGAGCACAGTAAGATGTCTTACAACACCAGGTTAAAGTCCAACAGGTTTGTTTCAAACACTAGCTATCGGAGCACTGCTCCTTCTTGGAGTGCTCCGAAAGCTAGTGTTTGAAACAAACCTGTTGGACTCTAACCTGGTGTTGTAAGACTTCTTATTGTAATTCCTTTTGTGTTCATTAATGAAGTCTGTGAAAGTGCATCTTTCCAGGCAGAGTAAAAGAATCAATGACAATTTTTTTTCACGCAGAGCTAAATTCATAATGTAGCTTCAAACAGAATATCAAATTTGGAATTTGAATTTAAAACTAATGTAAAATGAACTAGCCTTCTGCAAGATACACGATTAGAATGATTTTTTTTCTCCATGTATAGTCACAAACACATAGGATATAGCCTTAGATAAAACAGTGTTTGCTACATTAATCAACACTTCTAAAAAAAACTGGGTGAAAGAGTTTTATTTTAATAAAATGGAAGATAATCACAGGAAGCATTGCCTTGGCATTATGAGTACATTATTGAATATAATGAAAATTTTGCGGACTACAGCTTATTGTATTCCTGTAAAAGGATGGCTGCTTTTTGAAAATCTTTCATTGTTCATTATGCGGTCGTCAAAAGTCAATAAGAAGTCAAAATGTTATTGGAGTACTTGCCTTTGTGAATAGAGGAGAAAAATTGTTTTGCGCCTACATTTGGAAGGGAGTTGGGTGGCAACATGGTGCACGTGCTAAAGAGTCAGTCCAAGAACCTTGCAAAATTGATCCTTGTTCAGCTTTCAGGTAATATATTGGGTGAGCTGCTGTCACCTCTCTAGCCTCTAGTGCAATCCAATTATGGGCAATCTTGCAGCAGCAGACTTCACTGGAAGGGGAGGTGGGTTGGTGGGGGAGCGGCAGCGGCAGAAATGCAACGGGGAGGGGGTTGCCGAGGGGTTTGGGAAGGAGAATCTGGGGACAACGACAGGCTGGCAGTGGTCCATAGGCGTTCTGTGGGCCAGGGAAAAGCATTGCTGCTCCTTTGGCTCCGCATCACGTGGTATTAAATGAGTCTCATCTTTTTGCAGGCCGCATTCCATGCAGCAACGTCTGACCACACCAGACCCAGAATTTGTTCCACTCAAGTTCTGCCCAGTGATAAATAACATCCAATAGTGGGGGGGGGGGTGTAATTATTCTTGAGATTAGGATTACGGTTATAAAAATCCTGCGTGTGCTTCTTGGTTTCTGACATCGTCTGAGTCCTTCAAATAGATAACTGCTTTGTAGTTTCTGTAAGGTATTCATTATTATCCACATATTAATTATTATCCATGTTTTACAACTGAGACTTATTTTAAGTCTGTTTTAAGTGGATAGTTATTTAGTCAGTATGGATACTGAGTGTGTGGGTGTATAATGTTCGCATCCAGATGTGCATTCGTGACATATGTTCACATGCAGTACTAATCGTGATTGCAATCAGTGGAGAAGGAAGACATTCTGCCCATCGAGTCTGCACTGATTCCGAAAGAGCACCCCATCCAGGCCCATGCCCCGCCTTAACTCTGTAACCCCACTTAACCTTTTGGACACTTAAGGGGCAATTTTAGCATGGCAAATCCAGCTAACCGGCACATCTTTAAACTGTGGGAAGAAACCGGATCACCCGGAGGAAGCCCACATAGACATCGGGAAAACTATGCACAGACAGTCTCCTAAGGTTGGAATCGATCCTGGGTCTGTGGTGCTGTGAGGCAGCAGAGCTAACCATTATGCCACCGTGCCGCCTTTAATGGACATTCTGGTATAAAATTAACTTAGCAATGGAAACCATTGCCAGTACAGATATTATTATTCAGATTGTAAGCAGCAGGCCAATAAAGTGATGCAAAATGAAGTATTAGTACTGCACGGTAGCATTGTGGATAGCACAATTGCTTCACAGCTCCAGTGTCCCAGGTTCGATTCTGGCTTGGGTCACTGTCTGTGCGGAGTCTGCACATCCTCCCCGTGTGTGCGTGGGTTTCCTCCGGGTGCTCCGGTTTCCTCCCACAGCCCAAAGATGTGCAGGTTAGGTGGATTGGCCATGATAAATTGCCCTTAGTGTCCAAAATTGCCCTTAATGTTGGGTGGGGTTACTGGGTTATGGGGATAGGGTGGGGGTGTTGACCTTGGGTAGGGTGCTCTTTCCAAGAGCCGGTGCAGACTCGATGGGCCGAATGGCCTCCTTCTGCACTGTAAATTCTATGATAATTCTATGATACAACTTAAAAACAAGTTATAAAAATAAATTACCTACTATTATGTTTCCTTTGTCGAAGCCATCTAAGAACTATATATTTGTGTCTGGGATGATTTTGGTGTTAATGGTGTAATTATCATCATCTAAGAATTCAGAACAAATGACTTTGTAATTGTATTTAAGAGAAATACGTTACCTGTATCACAAAGGAAGATAAACGGAGCCTTTGCATTTCATGGACTGCATTGCTCAGTATCAGCTTCTCCACAGGCACTGTGAATTACATTTAGGAGTTTTATTGAGTGGGCTACAATAATCTGAAAATGCAGTACACCACTCTGTTCTGCCACATCTATCAATTATGTCGTCACTTCACAAGCCTTATTGAGCACTGCAGTATATTTTGTTATCCTATTAGGCTTTCTAGGATGCAATTTCTAAGCAGTTCATTGTAAAATATAGATTACATGTGCCGGTACAAAATTAATTCAGACCATTTACAATTAAAGGCATTTCACCCATATGACATTTTCCAGCAGGTGGGGATCTAACCTTGAAGCAACAATTTCTCATTCCTTTTGGCAAACATATAGTCTAGTATTGCATTATATCCAAAAGACTTGTTGAATATTTGGTTGGGGTTTTATGAATATTCGTAACAATGGTAATTTGGTTTTTTTTCTCTGCTTCATTTCATTCATCTTTCTCACTCATTTCCCAGAAGAACTGTCATAGCTGCACATCCTCTCCTGGTCAGGATGGAAATGTAGGACACCACGAAGCTGAAATCATTCTCCTACCGCTGTCAATATTGCTGCATGATCTGTGGGGATGCGCATTTTCAGTGGGATGTGATCATTATATCAACCGTCTCTCTTTTTAACGATGTGCTATCTGGAGAGATGCTGTATTTAGCAGTGTGGCTGAACATTGGCAAAACCTGCTGTCACACATTGACAGGCGAGCTGAACTGACAGGCAACCCTGTGTGGGATTCAAGCGCATGGCCATCTGCTGCAGAAGCAAGAGCTTTGCCACCTTTGCCAATGTGCAGCTGAATTCTGGGACACCTTTAAGAAATTACATTTAGCAAATAGTGTAAACTCAAAAATATTTTCACTGGGACTAAGAGCATGTTAGACCTGAAAAAGTCACTCACCCTGGGAATTAAACTGACACATAAGGGACAGACGTTTGGCTGAAATAGATGATAAACTATTGGTTCTAATTAAAATATACACAATGATTTTTCTTTTTTGCAATGTGCAAAGGTGTGCAGGTTTGGTGGATTGGCCATACTAAGTTGCCACTCAGTGTCCAAAGGTATGCAGGTTAGGCAGCATTATGGGGTTACGCGGACAGGGCGGGGGAGTGTTCCTAGGTAGAGTGCTCTTTCAAAGGATTGGTGCTGGCTCGATGGGCAAATGGCCTCCTTCTGCACTGTAGGGATTCTGTAATTCTATGATTCTAATGGATGTGTGGAATAATGAATAAATACAGACCACCTGTAACTGGATGCTCTCAGGGATAGGCACTAGTCAGAGATGAATAATTTTGGAAAACTGAAAATGCTTGAAATGTACAGCAGGTCAATCAGCATCTGAAAGAGAAAGATAAGTTGACATCTTTGTCGGAATTCATCTGATGACAAGAACTGCACCCAAAAATGTATTGCACTTTCAGATTCTGATTGACCTATTCTAGAATTTTCTGTTTTTATTTTAGCTTTCCATTATTTGTTGTGCCTTTAACATAATAAAATATCCTCAGGCACTTCACGGGAGCAATACTAAACACAAAATTAGACACATATTAAGATGGGTGACCAAAGAGAAAGGTTTTAAGAAGCATGTTAAAGGAGGAGAGTGGAGGAGAAGCCGAGGCGGAGGCCATTCAGCCTATCACTCCTGTGCTGGCTCACTGGAAGAGCTATCCAAGTAGTCCCATATCATTGATCTTTCGCCACAGCCCCAAAATACTTTTATTTTCAAGTGTACAGACAATTCTCTTTTGGACGTTACTATTGTATCTGCGTCCAACACCCTTTCAGATAATTTCAGATTACAACATCCTGCCACGTAAGAAAATTTCACCCTTTTTCCGTCACCCCCTCCCCACCTCATGACGATTATTTTGCTATCTGTGTTAAAATCTGCATACTTCCTGCATTGACCCTCCTGCTGATGGATTCTGTTTCTCCCCTTATACTCTATGCCTTCAGAAGTTTGATTAACTCTGTTAAATCTCCATTTAATTTCCCTGCTTTAAGGTGAGCAGTCAAAGGCGTGATTCTCCGGAATCCCCCAATGGCCCGCACCAGCGTAAAAAAATGGCGTGAACCACTCCGGCGTCGGGCCAACCAGAAGTTGCGGAATCCTCCGCACTTCCAGGGGCTAGGCCGGCGCCGGAGTGATTGGCGCTGCACCAACCGGCCACCGCGAGTTAGCACATGCGCAGAACCGCCGGCGTGGTTCCGCACATGTGCAGACCGGCCCGCATATTCTTGCGCATGGGGATGTCTTCTCCGCGCCGGCCATGGCGGAGCCCTACAGAGGTCGGCGCGGAAGGAAGGAGTGCCCCCACGGCACAGGCCTGCCCACAGATCGGTGGGCTCCGATCGCAGGCCAGGCCACCGTGGGCCCCAACTTGGTTAACTTATCGAGACAAGATCCTTCAGAGATGTCCTTCACTGGCCAGAAACTTGGAACTTTGTGCTAAACCTTTGTAAATCCGTTATCAGTCCAAAGCTGGAATGTCAAATTCTGAGTGTTCCACTTCAGGAAAGGATGTTTTGATGAGGGCACAATGATATAATCATTCCAATGATGAAGGACCTCAGTTACGTTACGTGCGAGACTAGTGAAGACCTGCTATGGGATTCACCGACCACCACCCCTGCCCCCCCCGGGCCGGATCCCCCCGAGGACCACACCAGCCAGCCTTCCAGCCAGCCTACCAGCCAGATCCCGCCGTGTGGGACCATGTCCATTTCACGCCGGTAGGACTGGTCAGAAAACGACGGCTGCTCGGCCCATTGGGGCCCGGAGAATTGCCGGGGGGTTGGCGCTGCCAATGGCCCCCGACCGGCGTGGCTTGATCCCCGCCCCCGCCTGTAAACTGGCGGCGGAGAATACGGCAGCCGGCGTCGGAGCAGCGTGGCGGGATTCACGCCGCCCCCCCGGGGATTCTCCGACCCGGCTGGGGGGGTCGGTGAATCCCGTAGCAGATCTTCACTAGTCTCGCACATAACTGAGGTCCTTCATCACTGGAATGATTACATCGTTGTGCCTTCATCAAAACATCCTTTCCTGAAGTGGGACACTCCGAATTTGACATTCCAGCTTTGGACTGATAATGGATTTACAAAGGTTTAGCACAAAGGTCCAAGCTTCTGGCCAGTGAAGAACACCTCTGAAGGATCTTGTCTCGATAAGTTAATCAAGTTGGGTGATAAAAGCAAAGTGCTGCGGATGCTGGAAACCTGAAATAAAAACAAAGAGAGCTGAAAATACTCGGCATTATCGCTGCATTTGTGAAAAGAGAAATGTAATTAATGGGAAGATTTTCTGCTCCAGCCAGCTTTTGGGATTGTGGTGGGCAGGGGCAATAAATTTGGCGATGAAAAATGTCAGCTCCCTGCTGGCGGGAAATTAATTTGGCATTTTGTTCCCCCAAATTTGATGGTGGGTCAAAGGCAGGTCGGGTTTCCCGCTGATCTACTTTGGGAAGCACATTTTCATTCATTCGCATCTCTATGCTCATTAAAAGGTCAACTCGCCCAGTTCGTAGGATTTCCACAGGTGCAGCAAGCCATTGATTTCCGTGAAGTGGCGCGCCGATGCCTGTGGCATCAAGAAGTGCAGTCATCAACCACATTGGCTTCCAATCTCTAAATGTTCAGCTGGTCTGCGACCACATGAAGCGCATCTTCCAGGTGTACTAGGTTCCCAGGGAATGTTCACAGTTCCTACATCCTTAGCCAGTCTCAGATCTCTGAAATGTTTGAGGGACCACAGGGGCTGCAGGGTTGGCTCCTCAGGTTAGGGGATATCTACTGAGGATGTGGCTAATGATGCCTATGCGAAGGCCATAGAGTGCAGCTGAGAGCAGATACAATGAGGCTTATGCTGCTACTCACACTTTGGTGGAGAAGACCATTCGGATGCTGACAATGTGGTTCCAGAACCTGGACCGGTTGCAGAGGGTTCGCAGCAGGTTTTGCGCTTTGTAGTCATCTGCTGCACCCTTCATAACCAATGCAGGACAGAACTCTTGCACCAAGAGTGCCCGCCACTCTCACGGTGTTGACCTGATTGCCTCAGGCAATATAGCCTCAAACAGAAGGTGTTAAGACTCTCCCATTCTAGTAACTGGCAGAGTCCAGAGGCACTTCATCTGATTGGACCTTAACAGATTTCTGGCCTCCAGCTGTCCTCTGAGTGCCAGAACCCTGGGACATCTCTGCCTCACTTGCTGTGGATCAGAGAGGGTGAGGTGCTCACCAGATTGTGACCCTGAGAAGTCTCTGAAATGGACTCATTGACTAGTCTGCTGGAGGATCTGGGCTGCTTCTCAGATATGCCTGCAAGAGAATGGAGATCCATGTGGGGTTTGCACATTCTCCTCGTGTTTGCGTGGGTTTCACCCCCATAACACAAAGATGTCCAGGGTAGGTGAAATTTTTATCAATTTGCTGACAGGCTAATGATTTGCTTTTCACTAGCAATCTTTGGGAAAACAACATCAAAATTGAGCTCATTAGCATTTTAACACCATCAATTTAACTGCCTGTTTTGAAACACACTTTGTTTCAAAAGACAATCCTTGACTATAACATTTCCCCAAGTAGGCCTGCAGAAAAATGGTCAGAAAAACACAAAATATGACAGAACATGCAACACTTACACTTGGTGAAGATCAGCAAAATGTATTTATCTTATGCTGACAAGGAAGTCTTAACATTTTCCTGGAATTTCCATTGTAGTTATAACCTGGCAATTGGAAATGCCTTCCTAATATCCCAACAAAAAGAATTTCAACTGTAGTAATGTCATTTGTTCTTTCATTCAATCTTTGTTTATAAAACAAAAAACTTGGAAACAGGTTTCAAATAACAACATTGCTTTTTTCTTATCAAACAATTCAATACTTCAACATCTTCACAATATACACACGGAAGTTCGGGGACTTCATTGTCCAGACAAACTCTGCAAACCACCTCAATGGAACATAACTGCATGCTAATGGATTGATGCAGCTTTAAAAGTACTTTTGATCATCTGAATCATTATATTTGTGCAACCTTAGTCATTTTAGTCCATCAATACTTTAATGGATGATTTTCAGCAAAAGGTATTTTTCTTCCTTTCATTGATTTATTCTCACTTATGGAATAACAGTCATATCCCTGTTTTTATTAACAAGCAGCTCTCCCACAAATTACAGTTTAATTAGTACTGTAGCCACTTATTGCTTTATAAACACAAGATAAATTAATATTGCTTAATTCGATGTTTATTATTGTACATATAAAGCACCATTGTATTACCTAACAATGTGCTAAACATGGGATAATACTTAAAGTAAAGTATAAGTTTGAGATTTTTTTCTTTTTGATACATAATATATTTTTATTTGTTACTTTTTACCTGTGCCAGCACCAATTGACTCTAGGTCAGGATAACCAATGAGGAATAAAGCATACGTAACCCAGAATTGTACTCAATTGTGCATTACATTTTCCACATTCCCAAGCAAATCTGAAATTGCCAATTTAGTTCCAGTTTATCAGATCAGTAGGCTGTAAGAAATAGAGCGGGAGTGTATCACTTGGTCCTATGAACCTCCTCCGCTATTAAACAGACCATGGATGATCCTCTCCCTCAACTCAAAATGTATTATGTAAATTAATGTCTTCCTTTACTGATTACAATAGAAAACCAGGGTTAGATATTTTCTTGGTACATTGTGTGGGATGTCAAAGCTTGACCACAATGGATCAAGACTACCTAATCCCAGTTATCTATTGTAATAAGTAAAGAAAGACATGAATTTATAGAATACATTTCAAGCTCTCAGGCCATTCCAAAGTGCTTAACAACCAATTAAATATGTTTGATGTGTAGTTTTTAAAACTTCATTTACGATTTGTGAGCACAGCTGACTTGACTAGCATTGTTGCCCATTCTTAGTTGCCCTTAAGAATGTGGTGGTGAGGTGTCTTCTTGAACCGCTGCAGTCTCTATGGTGCAGGTACACACACAGTGCAATTAGGGAGGGAATTCAGGATTTAATAAAAAATGAGTGTACCCAATTATTATTTTCTTCCAATTAAGGGACAATTTAGCGTGGCCAATCCACCTAACCTGCACATCTTTGGGTTGTGGGGGTGAAACCCACGCAGACACGGGGAGAATGTGCAAACTCCACACGGACAGTGACCCAGGGCCGGGATTCGAACCCGGGTCCTCAGCGCCGCAGTCCCAGTGCTAACCACTGCGCCATGTGCCGCCTGGAGTTCCAGGACTTTGACCCAGTGACAGTGAAGGAACGGCGATAGATTTCCAAGACAGGATGGTGAGTGACTTGGAGTGGAACCACCAGGTGGTGGGGTTCCCCAAGTATCTACTGCTCTTGTCCTTCTAGATGGTACCAGTCATGGTTTTGGAAGGTGTTGCCTAAGAGCCTCACCGAGTTCCTGCAGTGCACCTTGGACATGGTACAAAAGGCTGCCACTGTTCCTTGGTGGTGGAGGAATTGAATGTTTGTGGAAAGGGTAGCAATTAAACGGGCTGCTTTGGCCTGAATGGTATCTAGCTATTGGAGTGTGATTGGAGATGCACTCATCCAGATAAATGGGGAGTATTCCATTACACTCCTGACTTGTGCTTTGTAGGTGATGGACAGGCTTTAGGGAATAAGGAGATGAATTATTCACTTCAGGGGGCGTCATTCTCCGACCCCCCGCCGGGTCGGAGAATGGCCGTTGGCCGGCGTGAATCCCGCCGGTTGGCGGGACCCCCCGCTCAATTCTCCGGCCCGGATGGGCCTAAGTCCCGCCCAGAAATTGCCTGTCCTGCCGGCGTAAATTAAACCACCTACCTTACCGGCGGGACCAGGCGGCGTGGGCGGGCTCCGGGGCCCTGGGGGGGGGGGCGCGGGGCGATCTGACCCCGGGGGGTGCCCCCACGGTGGCCTGGCCCGCGATCGGGGCCCACCGATCCGCGGGCGGGCCTGTGCCGTGAGGGCACTCTTTCCCTTCCGCCTCCGCCACGGCCTCCACCATGGTGGAGGCGGAAGAGACTCTCCTCACTGCGCATGCGCGGGAAACTTTCAGCGGCTGCTGACGCTCCCGCGCATGTGCCGGGAAACTGTCAGCGGCCGCTGACGCTCCCGCGCATGCGCCGCATTTCCGCGCCAGCTGGCGGGGCAACAAACACCATTTCCGCCAGCTGGCGGGGCGGAAATCCCTCCGACGCCGGCCTAGCCCCATTCCGCACCTTTGGGGCGGCGCGATGCCCGTCTGATTGGCGCCGATTTGGCCGCCAGTCGGCAGACATCGCGCCGTTGGGGGAGAATTTCGCCCAGGGTTCCTAACCTCTGATCTGCTTTTGTAGCCACAGTATTTATATGGCTAATCCAGTTCAGTTTCTCGTCAATAGTAACTTTATAAATTGAGGCACCAAGTACACAAGAACGCAACACACAAGGCCACCAGAATTAGGAGCAGGAGTAGGCTATTGAGCCCTTGAACCTGCTCCACCATTTGATAAGATCATGGCTGACCTGAAGTACAAAAGCAAGGAATCTATGATTAACCCTTATAAAATACTGGTTTGGCCACAACTGGAGTATTGTGTCCAATTCTGGACACAGTTTAGGAAGGATGTTAGAATGCAGAAATGATTTAGGCCAATGGTTCCAGTGATGAGGAACTTTGGTTATGTGGGTAGACATGAATTGAGGTTTGTATCCTTAGGGAAGAGAGGATTGTAAGGAAATGTCACCGAGGTGTTCAAAATTATGAGGGGTCAAGGCAAGGTAGCTACAGAAAAACTTAGAAGAAGTAGAGGGCACTGACGTAAGCAGAACAACCGATGACGAAATGAGGGAAGCCATGATGTGGAGATGCCGGCGTTGGACTGGGGTGAGCACAGTAAGAAGTCTTACATCAGGTTAAAGTCCAACAGGTTTGTTTCAAATCACTAGCTTTCGAAGCACTGCTCCTTCCTCAGGTGAATGACGAGGGTACCTGTTGGACTTTAACCTGGTGTTGTAAGACTTCTTAAAATGAGGGAAGATATTTTTATATAGCTAGTGGTTAGGATCTGGAATGCACTGCCCGAGAGCATGTTGGAGGCAGATTAAATTCTGGCTTTTGGACGGATTTGGATAAGTACTTGAAGAGAAAAAACAAGCAGAGTTATGGGGAAAGGGCAGGGGATTGGGAATAGCTGAGATATTCTTTCATAGAGCTGGCAAGCCAAATGCCTTCCTTTGTGCCGTAACCATTCTATGATATTATCTTTGACAATCATCAGATGGGCCGGGCTGGATTCTCCGCCCCACCGCGCCACATTTCCATTTCACCCCACTGGCGGGATGCTCCGTTACGCCAGCCGGTCAATGGGGTTTCACATTGTGTGGCAGCCCCACGCCGTCGGGAAACCCCCGGGCTGCCGGCAAAACAGAGCATCCCACCGGCGGAGAATCCAGCCTCAGGTCTTTGTTTAACATCTCCTCCAAAATACGCACGTATCTCAAAATAAATGGATTAGTGCCTCTGTTCAAATTATGCTTGGAGAAAATTTCTGAGGAATACATTGGAGGCTGAATTGGCTTCTCCTGCACATCCATTGTAATTTCAGTGCTGGAAAAACAGCAACAACCCAAGAAAAATGGTTAACTGCCAGAGCAAATAGCACATAACCGATTATTCAGATTTCCCAATAACTTTATTATATAAATATCGGTCCTCTGCCTTCCATTCATCTCTCACTTCTCTTTGACAAACCATTTCTTCTGACAGCATTCAACTTGCCAAATTTGAAAGCAGACATTCAAGTGAACCCATCACTGTATATCATCACATTTTGTATTATGTAAATAATAACATTCACCAAGAATACCCAACAAAATTGGTTCTAATTTTCTGCAATGTGTCCTTAGCGCAGTGATAAGGTTTTCAACCAGCTAATTTATTTACTCTAGCTTTGAATGCTGCTACAAAGTACTGACTGAAATGAGGTTGTTGGTATCTGGGAGACTATTCCAGGAACCATAAATGCAAATTGACTCTTGTCTCAAGGCAGCTGGAGTCCTAGAATGAGCAGTTTCTGACAGTTTGTTGCTTATAGTAAAAAGGGGCGCAGAACCCATGTCTGAAGGTCCCTGAAGTCAAGGCATTCATGAAAGACAGCGATATCTGCATCCACTGGTGTCAGGCAAACACTCAGTGTCATCCCACATTGAATAGTCCCAGTGAAGGTTTGGAAGTCACGTCCTACTGTAGCATTTAGGTTGACCTTCGAGGTATCTGTTGAAGCTCTGGTAGTTGCCAATCTAGAAACCACTATTGTCCTTGAAGTTCTTCCTGATGTCTCAATGATGCAGCAATCTCATAGACAGTCATTGCCTACAGTGTGCCCCATAGGTTATGAGAAATGTCTTTCAATGCGTTTCAAATGCAGGTAGTCAAGTCCATTTGTCAGCGTCATCATACAGATGCTCTTCTCGATCTTCCTTTCTGCAATGCTCCATCTCACCCTCAGCAAGCTCCCCGTTGTTGTCGAGCTAAACTAAAGAACAAATGGGAATTTGTTAAAACTCCTCTGCCTGCAGGCTAGATCCAAAGTCATCCCATCCTCTGTCATTCAACTACAGTACGCAAAGGATACTTCCATCTATATACACTTGGGGGACGAGATCCAAGCCATTGCCAACACATTCACAAGAGCATTGGCCTTACACTAAACACCTATAAGACTGAGGTCCTTTACTAACCTGCCGCTGTCACACAGCAGTGACCCGGTTATCAAAATACATGACATTGCCTTGGACAACATGGACCACTTTCCATATTTTGGGGGCCAACTGTCAACAAGGGAAGACATCAATGATGAGGGTCAACACTGCCTACAGTGTGCCAGTGCAGCTTCGGTCATCAGGTGAAGAGAGTGTTTGAAGATCAGGACCTCAGACCCAGCACCAAGCTCAAGGTCGACAGAGCACTAGTGATACCACCCTTCTGTACGAGTCAGAGACATAGACTATGTACAGCAGGCACCTCAAAACCCTGGAGATGTATCACCAGCACTGCCTCCACAAGATTCTGCAAATGCATTGACAGGATAGGTGTACCAACATCATAGGCGGGATTCTCCCCTACCCGGCGGAGCGGGGGGTCCCGGCGGGACGGAGTGGCAGGAACCACTCCGGCGTCGGGCCGCCCCAAAGGTGCGGATTTCTCCGCACCTTTAGGGGCCTTGAGGGGCTAGGCCCGTGCCAGAGTGGTTTCCGCTCCACCGGCTAGCGAGGAAGGCCTTTGGCCTTTGGCAGCTGCTGATGTCATCCCCGCGCATGTGCAGGGGGGTTTGTCTCTTCCGCATCGGACATGGTGAAGGCTGTGGCCGAGGCGTAGGGAAAAGAGTGCCCCGACGGCACAGGCCTGCCTGCCGATCGGTGGGCCCTGATCGCGGGCCAGGCCACCGTGGGGGCACCCCCCGGGGTCAGATCGCCCCGCGCCCTCCCCAGGACCCCGGAGCCCGCCTGCGCCACCAGGTCCCGCCGGTAAGAGAGGTGGTTTGATTCTCGTCGGCGGGACAGGCATTCCAGCAGCAGGACTTCGGCCCATCGCGGGCCGGAGAATCGCCGGGGGGGGGGGGGGTGCCTGCCGACCGGCGCGGCGCGATTCCCGCCCCCACCAAGTATCCGGTGCCGGAGAATTCAGCAACCGGCGGGGGCGGGATTCACGCCAGCCCCCGGTGATTCTCCGACCCGGCGGGGGGGTTGGAGATCCCGTCCCATGTTCTTCCTCAGGCCAACATCCCCAGCATTGAAGCATTGACCACACTTGATCAGCTCTGCTGGGTGGACCATATATTCTGCATGTCTGACACAAGACACCAGAAACAAGTGTTCTACTCGGAGCTTCGACATGGGACGTGAGCCCCAGGGGGGCAGAGGAAAAGCATCAAGAATGCCCTCAAATTCTCCTTGAAAATGTGCAACATCTCCATTGACACTTGGAATCCCTGGTCCAAGACAACTCAAAGTGGGGGAAAAGTGCCCGGGAAGCAGTTGAACAGATCTCGTTTCATCGCCGGGAGCAAGCAGAAGCCAAGCATTGACAGTGAGTGAACGCATGGCAACTCGGGTACCTCACCCACCTGCTCCTTCAACTACTGTCTGCTCAATCTGTGATGGAGACTGTAGGGCGCGTATTGGACTCCATGGTCACCTGAAAACTCATTTTTAATGTGTGGAAGGTATCCTGGACCCCGAGGAACTGCCTAAGAAGAAGACGTGAACTCCTTCCGCATTGCCATCGTTTCAACCATCTTCATTGTGTGCCCAGTGGAATTCGGGTTACCGACATTATGGCCTCTCTGCTGACAAACTATCAAATGGAGGAAACCAAGCTCAATGCCTCTGGATTCACACCCTGTAGCAAACTGCAATTCATCAAGGAAGACAGGAAAACGTAATTAAATTCCTCAAAGTATATCTTAAGGGCACGATACTACAGCCATGCAGCGACAGCAGGGTGGCCATTGAAAGCGTGAGATCCCACTACCGGAATCTACCTGGCTCGCAATGCCTCGCGAGATACAATGCAATCTCGCGAGACATTGCGGTGGGGCGGGATCACTTTTTAACAAATCTGCAGATCAGAGCAAGGCAGATTCTTGAGGTATCTGAGGCGTTGGGATTCAACCCCTTTGCCTCAGAAACCTCAGGGAAGCGCCGTTCAGCACTGGTCACCACCAATGGGGACCAGATGGAACGGCACTCATGGGGATGGAACCAAGGGGATCGGAGGCCCCCAGCCACATGTCCTTTGGGCAAGGTGGTGCCCTGGCACTGCTGGTGCCAGCCTGGCCACCTGGCATGGGCACTGTCAGGGTGTTAGTTTGGCACTGCCAAGGTGACGAGCTGGCATTTTGTGCACGCGTGTGATTGGGCCGGGATTGTCCGTCGTGGGTGTTGGGAGGGTGCGGGGATGGTGGGGATCCTCTCACCTCCCATATTGTGTTTGGGCTGTCGGGGAGGTCGGGGATTGTTTCGGGGACTTCTGAGATCGGGACGCCATTTTTAAGTGGAGTTCCGACGAGTCGCGTTGAATCGCCATGTGTTTCTCGGCACTGTGAGTACTGGGAAATACGCGGCTAAACACGCTTTCTCGGGGCCTTTGTTCTTTTTTGGGAGAATCGCGCCCTAAATCTTAAAATATATTCCAAAAAAACATGTATTGAAAGCTGAAGAGAAATTTTCATTGTCTTGAGTGTGATATGAAATCAACATGCCACGATTTTGTTCTTTTTTCGCACATCTATCTCTGGTGTATCAGATTCACCTCATCCTGCCTATTCAGGAATCGTATCGGCTACAAGCTGCACCAATTTGTTTCCCTGAGTTTTCTCTGAAGCTCATTTCAGAGTGAGTAGATAATATACAGTGTGGCTTAGATCCCAATACTTTAATGTTTTAGAAATATGATCATACTTATTAAGGAAATACAAACAAGCTATCAGAGGACAGACATAATCATGGTAATTTATGGCAAGAAAAATGTGTCAAATGTCCCTGTCTTTGTGTTCTCTGACAAGGAAAACTTGATAATAGAGGCAAATTGTGAACATTTTGACTTAAAGATGTGTACATTTATCATTCATATAAATAGCAGAAGGGTATTAGAAGGTCATTTTTTTTCAGTACCAAACCAAGTTATTTATTAACTGGGTAGTCATAAAAAAAACCTTCTAGCGAGTTCCAATAAAATACTTTTTACGGTCCATGAGCACATCAATAATAAAATGTACTCGACACTGAGAATTTAAGCTGATTTTCCAAATGTTAGTACTTATTTTATGCATGTGGACTGCGGACTAGAATTCATGCTCATTCTAACATTAGGAATTATGTTGTCCTGTTGAATGTGGTGAAGGGTCACTAATTACTGCACTAGTAATGGATGTTGATGTTGGTTGTATGCTGGAAGAAGGCCAAAAGCACAGAAAGATGGGGGAGTGATAGATAAGCTTTAGTAAACAATTTAGAGTTTTTTGTGCTGGGTTGATTTGGTATTATGACCCATTCTAATCAATCAGATGGTCACAGATTGGTGTTGGCACCTTGGTAGTGACAATAGTCACATCTGTGCAGAATCAGTGACTGAGACAGAATTTAGCTGCCCAAGCTGTTACACTTGGCATTAGATCTGATCCTGTGATGAAATATGGATCATGATGGTATGGCAGATCTTCGTTACCCTTGCTGGTTATTCTGGATCAGCTCTGCTGTTTTGCTGTTCAGCATTATATGCTATTTGACTGGAACTTTGTAATATTTGAGACGGGGGGAATATAGTTTGGTCTCAGAATTGAACACTTTCAACATTCAATATTCTTCTTTAAAGGCCCAAAACACTGAGGAATATCACAGAGTTAATGGCAATTAATAGGATGCAATTAATTGAACTATTGGCTCATGTACACAGATTCCTTGACACCATTTGATTCCCACTGCACTTAAATTAGGACAGAGGAACTCACCAGGGAAAGACCTAAAATCTGTTTGTGAAACTATTGCCATATATTTTATTAAAAATAGTGGAAGTTTAAAAAAAGTATTAAACTCACTGCCAGATAGTACAGACTGAAGCCATTAACTTTCTTACATCAGTAGTATTAGGCACAAAAATACAAGTCTTGATTTAACTTAGAATCTCAGCACTCTTGCTACTCAATGCTTTGGACTTTAATTGTAATGGCTATTCTGATGTTCCTAGAAATTGGCTTCACGCTACATCACAACCAGATTGGGGCAGGATCTTGATGTAGTTCCCATTCACGAGGCTGGTGGAAAAAACAAAGGACATTCATCTTCCAGCCTCACTTGGAGGATGTCTGAGCTAGCTGAGCACCAGAGGTGCAGACCTGGAGACAGCCTGCCAGCCACACAGGTGTTAGCAGGTAATTTCGAGAGTGCGCGGGGGAGGAAGGGGGCAATTGGGAGAGGAACGAGTGGCGGCCGACAGCAGCGAATACCAAAATTAATTGTGGAAAAACTGTTTCACAATCAGAAAAACACCAAAATATTAATCTTTATTTTTCTCCTTTAAATTCTTGTCAACCTGCTGTGCATTTCAAACAGTATTTGTTTCTTAGGCCTCGATTCTCTGAACCCCAGCCGCATGTTTCTCGTTGGTGCACCATTCGCTGCGATGTCCCGATTCCCTCTTCCCGTCGCTTGTCAATGGGATTTCCAAATGTGACCATCCCACACTGCTGTGAAACCCGCTGGCGGGGGGGGCGCTGTCGGCAGGAAAATTGAATCGCAACAGCCGGACAATTCCGGCCTTAAACTTCAAAATCTGACCCTATGAATGACTATTGATAGTAAGTTATCAGCTGCTTTCTATGACATTCTTCTACTTGTTATTTTTGACAATAAAGGTGCTGTCCCATTAAAATAAAGAAGGCAGTGTCTCTTAAAATGGCAGACAGGGAAATCTTGTACAAGTGTGTCAACTGTTTGTCTGCTATTAACACCAACAGTAATTCCTGGCCTGTTTTACTCTGGAGCCTGCCAGGAAGATTTATTTTTATACTTTTCACACCACAGATAGACTTTTGTGTGGCAAGGGTATCAAGGGAAATGGAGTAAAGGCAGGGAAATGGAGTTGAGATTCAGATCACTCATGTTCAAATTGAATGGTGGAGCAGGCCCAAGGGGATAAGTGGCCTACTCCTGTTCCAAATGTTACTATGTTATTACAAAAAATCTGAAGTGCACACAAATGTGGTTTTGGTTAAGTGGCAGACGAGCTGAATTTGTACTGTCATGTAGTATTGGCTTTGCCATCTATTCATACTCTTAATGTAAATTAATGTCACATTTCCCTGTGGATGTTGTGCATGTCACTGTTGCAGACTTAATTAGCATTGCACTCACATCACTTCAGAGTGGTGCACTCTAATAACATTCCAAATATATGAATCTTGACATAATTAAATAATGGCCACTCCAACCCAATTCAATACTTTATTTCTAATCTCTGACAACTCTGCAAATGCAGTAACAGGAATGTTTAAATGAAGTAAATTAATGTGCTTGCATCAGGAAACACCCTTCCCCTCTCAAAAAGTGTCAGCTACCAGTATTTCAAAACATTTAAAAAAACAAAATACTATAGATGCTGCAAATCTGAAATAAGAATAGAAAATGCCCAAAATATTCAGCAGGTCTGGCAGCATCCACAGAAAAGGAGGCAAAATTAACGGGTGGGACTTTGGGGACGACACTACATATTACACTAAATAACTTTAACTGCAGCTATCGAGGTATTAGCTCATTTTCAACATTTTCTACCTCAGCTTCACATGCTAACAGCAGTGGATGTGGCATCTTTTTGATTGCTTCTGACCGATGCGGTATAAGGGGTTAATTCGAACTATGTGATACAGAGACAATTGCTGTGGTGGTTTCACTTGTCGACACAAATGGGTCCTAAGCTCCTTTGGGGGAGATTGGGGATTGAAGTTATGTGCGTGGCCTCTCAGTCACCGCTGAGCAGAGGGAGAATTATTAGATGTCAGGTTCATCAGTCTGATGAAGATTCTAGATTGCTGGATGAATGTAGCAGCTCTGGTCTGTTCGATTTGTTCTGCCGGTGTACTGACTATTGATAGTAAGTTCTGACTATGGCAACCAGTGCACGCCTGTCCATCTCACTGTCTAATTATCTGCTTGGATGAGGTATGACCGCTGATGTGGTGATTGTTTCCCTCGATTCGAACATCAGCATTCTAGCAGTATCTGCTTGATTCCTGGATCTCTCCAAGGAACGGCATCACAATATCATTGATACCTTCTATTTCCCGAATCTTGCCACCTTTCAAAAGCTTCTCTTATAACTTATTCTGGGCAGGCGTCTTGTTGTGACACACAGCCCATAGGTGACCCTTCTGTATGCAAAAATGACATTTGACCTTTGGTGACAGATTTCATACATTTATTTTTTCCCACCACACTGATTACAGTTGGCTGGAGTGGTTGATGAATGATTTTCCTGCCTCCCTTGATTTTATACGGCCGTCTCTCTGCATTTAAATTTAACATACTCCACTGAGTCAATTGTTTTTGCGATATGTTTCTCTCCATTACCCCAAATTAGCAATTGATTTTACTTTCTGACCTCAGCTTGTCTGGTCAGTTGAATTGCCTTTGTAAAGGTTAAATCATCTCTTGACAGCAAGTGGCCAAACAACACTTCATCAGACACGAACAATTCTGTCCTTGATCAGTTCATCTTTTAAGCTACCATATTCACAGTTTATTGCAAGTCTATACAAATAGTTGATAAATAATCAATACTTTCCCCTTGATGTTGGGTATACTTGTTAAATCCAGTGCACTCAGTACATGGAAGTAGGCATCAAGTGCTTTTATTACTTCATCTTGCATAGCTTTATCTTAATTGCTCCCTTGCCTGACTTAGATATTGTATAAACGCGTGCTGACCTGTGCCTTGCGAGGCCCAGGCAGTGTGATGTCTGGTAAATCTTTGGCACCAGTCCAGCCACTGATTTGCCAAACATTATCTATGCCAATGATGGAATTGTATCACTTAAATGTGTCACTCTCAGGTGTAGTGTTGCAATGTGTAGATCTTGCTTGGCCTGTTAGTATTTCAGAATTAGGGATTTAACCATGTGAATCATTTGGTCAGCTAGGCAGTTAGACCTAGGGTAATGAGGAGAGGATGAAGTGTAATCAATATTCCACTTCTCGCACATATCCTGAAATGGCTTACAAATTAATTCTGGACCATTATCCACAATAATCTCTCTAGGCACATGAAATAAACTGAAAGTACAACATGCTATGATGGTCTAGCCAGTGATGCCCTCATCCCATGAATGAATTTTTAAAAATTAAAGGGTAGAATCCAACCAAATATTTTGCATGAGCGTGATCTTCCCAAAGGGGAACAAGGACCTGGAGCGAACGCATTTAGTTGTGTGTTTCCCTGCACTCGCAGTGCCAGGAAACACATGGCTATCCAATGCAACACATGTTAAATAACGGGCTTGAATGGGGAACGCATGGCCAAGGCCGCACATAGTTCCGTTTTTTACAATGGGGAGCTCTTCTCGCCAGAACGCCTCATTGTAGCGCGAGATCGGAACATCATTTAAAAATAGCGTCCCGATCTAAGGCCCCCAAAAGAATCCCCAACCTCCCCCCCAGCCCGAATGCAAGATGGGAGGATTCTCCCCCCCCCCCCGAATGCAAGATAAAGGATTCCCCCCCCATCCCCCAACCCCCCCACCCCCTCCCCCAACCCCCCCCACCCCCTCCCCCAACCCCCCCCACCCCCTCCCCCAACCCCCCCCACCAACCCCCCCACCCCCTCCCCCAACCCCCCCCACCCCCTCCCAACACCCACGCCAAGCAACCCCGGTACAATCGTGTGTGCGCAAAGAATGCCAGTTGGCACCTTGACAGTGCCATGCTGGCACCCAGGTGGTACTGCCAAGCTGACACTGCTTTGGTGCCAGGTTGGCACTGCCAAGGTACCCAGGTTGTACCAGCAGTGACAGGGCACCACCCTGCCCAAAGGGCATGCAGCTGGGGGCCTCTGATCCCCTTGGACACCTCCACAAGTGCCGTTCCGTTTAGTCCCTCTTTGTGGGGCCCAATACCAAGCGCGCTCACCCGAGGTCTCCGAGGCAGAGGGATTAAACCTCAAAGCCTCAGGCACCTCGGGAATCTGCACATTAGAGTAAGGCTTACTGCCCCGTTCTGATATGCAGATTTGTCAAAAGGTGATCCCGCTCATTGTGGGTGGGATTCAGGTGAGCCAGGTAGATCCTGGGAGTGGGGTCTCCTGGCTTTCAACGGCCACGCTGCGCCATGACAAGCCTCTTTTCCAGCGAGGCGTGGCCGGAGCATCGCGCCCCAAGTGCCATTTTCAGCGAGTTTGGCGGGGTGATTCTTGCCAACCTTTGGGGTGAGATGCACACCACTATTCACCCACACTTGATCCAATTGCCACACTGCCCCTGAAAGTCAGCTCGCCGCGGTGCAGCATGGCCGATAAAAGTCGGGAGACCCCGCTTCCGGGATCTACCTAGCTCACAATGCCTTGCGAGATCTAATGTGATCTTGTGAGATGTTGCGTTATAATGATCAGGTGTTCGACTGGTTGAACCACTTTTGTTGCCTGACCTGGTCTTTTTCCTATGTTTGTGGCGTCGATTTTGTGTGTCCTTTTCCTTAAAAACTGGTTTTGCTTTTTGGCCTTTGAACAAATACCAACTCATTAAATTTGTTGGAATGACTTATTTTTCGTCTAAACAATGTCCTATTCTTCCTGGCATTGGTGCCACCATGCATGAATTTTGTATTGTCTACACACACATTTGCTTGTTTGACTTCGACCTTTAGCTGTGTTTGACACACTGTCCTGCAGTCACTTGCTCGGTTGCCATCTGGATTGCTTTCCATCCTGTGTGGTCTGTCAAGTGTGACTGCGAGTTTCAACACTTTCTTGCCATTGCATTGGTCTGTGCTGTTTAATTGTCCTTCGGTTTCAGAATCGTACCATTGTGTACAGTCTGTTGTTCCATAGTTGTACTTTGTGTGCTCAAGGTCTGTTCCTTCTGGATTCATTTTCAAACTTTTTAGTATCAGTGTCCTTTGTATTATCTGATGTTTTGCTGCACTTGATGATCTCAGGTTCCTGTGGATGATCTGATGTATCGTTGAGTTTTATGACATCAATCCCTTCTGGATGATCCAATGTATCGTTGAGCTCTTGCTGCTTCTCATCTGGCATCAATTTCTCCAGGATGTCATTTTCTTGTAGGTTGTTCACAATTGATATGTTCTCAATTCATTCATTCATTGTTGCACTCTGATTGTCATTTTTTTTTGTGCAATCCAGCTGAGATCTGTCAGTCTCACTTTTGTCCTGCACAGCTTGTATGCTACTTGTAATCACTTTGTCACTATTTTCAAATACAATGAAGAGACCTTCATAGTCTGTTTTTTGTTGATCAAATAAACTAGATAGACCTTCATAGTCTTCTTCTTTCATTGCTCTGTGTCTGGAGTTCTTCAGTTCAGTTCCTGTGGAGACTGTTTCTTCTGGCCGTTCATTTGTCAGGTTACTGCTATCCGATGTATCAACGGTATGAAATAACATCAATGTATTGGATCCATCTACCTTTAGTAGAGTGCTATTTAGATTTTCAATCTTGTTACTAACAGAATAATCATCAAACCCAAATATCTCTGCCATATCTGAGTAATATTCCTCAATGTAGGATTTATCTTCTTTAGTTTTAAATTTGTTAACATTTTCTTCTTGTTGCATGCTGCAAACATTTTGTTCCATGGTGCTGCAAAAGTTTTCTTCAGCTGTTTGTTCAAATTCAGGCAATGTTCTGCCTTGCGAGGTAAAAAAAACTTCTGTTTTGTGCCTTTAAAACTCGTTCTTTTCGATTTCTGGGCAGTTTTGAGAAGCAGCAAGACCTCAACGATACATTGGATCATCCAGAAGGGATTGAAGTCATAAAGCTCAACGATACATCAGGTCATCCACAGGAACCTGAGATCATAAAGTGCAGCAAAACATCAGATAATACAAAGGCAGGTCAGCATCACGGTTCGATTCCCGTACCAGCCTCCCCGAAAAGGCGCCGTAATGTGGCGACTAGGGGCTTTTCACAGTAACTTCATTGAAGCCTACTCGTGACAATAAGCAATTTTAGAGGCTGTTTAGCACAGGGATAAATCGCTGGCTTTGAAAGCAGACCAATGCAGGCCAGCAGCACGGTTCAGTTCCCGTAACAGCCTCCTCGAACAGGCGCCGGAATGTGGCGACTAGGGGCTTTTCACAGTAATTTCATTTTGAAGCCTACTTGTGACAATAAGCGATTTTCATTTTCATTTTTGTTTTTCTTTAAGTGGGTGTGTCCACAACATTCTGACTTCATGATGTCCATGACGTCATGCGCAAACATGCATTGCACATGCGCAAATCGATCGTCGTCGTCCAGAGTGTGTTCTTTTTTCAAGCGCGCATGCGCAATCTTCTGCAAATGCGCAGAACGATATTCGGCCGGATCGTGTTGTTTTTCAATGTGCGCATGTGCGAACTGGTCCTGCACATGGGCAGAACGTTCAAATTCTGAATCACGCATTTCTTCCTTTAACTGCGCATGTCTGAAATGTCCGACTTCTGAAGCTTGCGTTTTTTTTCAGGTGCGCTTGCACAGATTGGTCTTTTTTTCCAGCGCAATGACTTTTCAACTGCGCCACAGCTTTCCTGGAGGCAAAAAAGTTTATTTTTACTTTGATTCAACGTTTCGGCACTTCCATTTTTGGATTCTTTCCTCGCACGGGTCACTTTAATTGAATCTTCCAGCCTTATTTTTTGTTTCTTTTGCAGTTGTTTACTGAGCTTTTCATTTCTTTTAAGCTCACAATAATGATCAAATTTTTCAATGACCACTTCAAAGTGATTTTTTTCAACTTGATTCTCAAAGTGGAATGAGTGATACACTTCTATAGCCTGTGGTCCAGCCATTAGTAGCAATAAAGCAGTTTTACGCTTATCACTGGCAGTTTGGAGGTTGGAGGATGAGAAATGTAGTTCAAACTCTTGTTTGAATATTTTGCC
Source organism: Scyliorhinus torazame (assembly GCF_047496885.1). Classification (NCBI taxonomy): domain Eukaryota; kingdom Metazoa; phylum Chordata; class Chondrichthyes; order Carcharhiniformes; family Scyliorhinidae; genus Scyliorhinus; species Scyliorhinus torazame. The sequence goes on from NC_092721.1 coordinate 98,641,719, forward strand.
CGATATGCTCAAGCCTTTGGAAACTGCAGACCTTTCATCACTCTTCGGTTGGATATTTCTTTCTGTGCTGTTTCTGGTTGTTGCTGGAGTCTGATTGTTGCTACTGGAGTCTGGTTGTGATTTTTCTTTGCACGTTTTTTTTGTTTCTTCGCATGGAGATTCTTTCTTTCTCCCTAAACCTGACTATTCTACTCTAACATCACTTCTGGTACCATGTTAGAACACGGTACCTTACTATTTAAAGTTTTCCACACCTTGTACTATGTTGTGTTCTCTATTCTATTTTACCTGGATGTGTTGAATAAAGAACACAAAGCTTTGTTAACAAACAATATTTATTACACAACTAAATAAGAATCGTTCACATTCCGAAAGTAGAAGGTTATTGTATAAAACTATGTTATCTCTAAGTTACAGATCTCTCAAGTATACAGTGCTTTCTATGCCTGACGATCTTATCTTCTCTGCTAACTCTTAACTCCTAATCATCTAATCCCAGAATCCCTGAAGTCACATGATATATATGACTGTTCTGTGGTTCCCTCTAGTGGTAAGAAGCATTATCATTAACTTGTTCACTCTTTACATCCCAGTCAATATACATATCATTACAGCATGATCTTGGTTGTTCACCATATCGTACCTGTACGTAGTCTTGCTGACAGGCTCCTTGACTGTTGCGGAGTACATGTTATGTTGTTATCAAGATGTAAAGGCACCAGTCACTCATAAGGGATTGGAGAAACACATTTTGGGTTCATGGACATGGCCAATGAGACCTTCCTTACAACTTTAAGGATGGTTCATTTCTTGACTATTTCAGTGCACTCTGGTCATCCTCCCATTTTACCCCCTCCATAAAACTAGGCTCATGCAAACTCTGCCTTCTATATCCTAACCTGCACTGAGACTTTTTTTTCAAATTTGGATATGCTGGCTAGGTGAACATTTGTTGTCCATCCCTAATTGCTGTTGGGAAGGTGGTAGGGGACTGCCTTCTTGAGCCACTGCAGTCCGTGTGCTGTAGGAACACCCACAGTGATGTTAGGGAGGGAGTTCCAGGATTTTGACTCACAGGCATGAAAGAACAGCGTTATGGAGTTGCTTCAGTACATTTTGTAGACGGTACACATTGGTTCTACCGTGCATCGGTGGTGGAGGGAGTGAATGTTGGAGGTGGTGTATGGCACCAATCAAGTGGGCTACTTTGTCCTGGGTGGTTTTTGTAAGGGCCACGAAGAATCCAGCATGAGTTTTAAGGATACAAAGTAATAACATTTATTTACTATAACATATATACATAACAGTAGCAGTAACTTCCCTTGCTACATACTCCTTCCTGCTGGTTCCTGAACTGGCCAGCTTTATTTATACTAGGAGTTTACTAGTGGTTTCTCCGCCCCCCTCATTGGGGAAGCTCATACTCCCACAGGATTGTGGGATAGTCATTAGTCCCCAGCCAATGGTAAGTAGGCAGGTTATAACAACCCTCCCCCCCAAAGTCCGAGGAATCCACCGAAGACCCTGGCGAAGGAGGGCGTCGGACTCGTTTGGCCGCAGGCCGGACACCATTTGCACGCGGCGCTGGATCAGGCGGCGTGTAACGAGACGGAGACCGGCGCTTCCATGATGAACGGTGCAACGGTTGTACATCCACGGCCCGTGGACCCGAGGATTCCCCTTCTGATGCATCCTGTGTCTCCATCTCGGAGTCAGAGTCTGCTGCCTCCGTCATGTCAGCGTCTCTATCTCCATTCGGTCCCGTAACGACCTGCGCAGGCTTCGAGTGAGGCACCAGTGGAAGATTGTGAGGACTACCTTCCCTTGACTCTGGTCTCTGCGGCTGTTGAAATGAGCTCCGGGGGCGGGGAATCTTTTGAGGGGATGGTCTTCTGGACCGAACGTGGTCTATATGTTTTCGCTGGAGACGGCCCTGGGCTTGCACTTGGTAAGATATAGGGCCCGTTTGGCGAAAGATTACACCAGGAACCCATTGGGCACCACCAGCAAAATTCCGAATGAACATTGGGTCACCGGGCGCAAACTGCCGAATCGGCCGATGCCGAGAAAATCCCTGTCCCTGCCGTTCTTGTGTGCGGCGCACCTTTGCGCCAATGTCCGGGAAAACCATACGAAGGCGGGTGCGAAGTCTCCGGCCCATTAGGAGTTCTGCGGGAGCTACCCCAGTCACTGCATGGGGGGTGGTCCTGTACGTAAACAAAAAGCGAGCCAGTCTCGTGTCCATTGATCCAGAAGACTGCTTCTTTAGGCCTCTTTTGAATGTCTGCACTGCGCGCTCTGCCAACCCATTTGAAGCCGGGTGGTAAGGGGCAGTGCGGATATGGCGGATGCCGTTCATTTTCGTGAACCTCGCAAACTCCTCACTCATGAATGGAGTGCCGTTATCCATGACCAGCACCTCGGGGAGGCCATGCGTACTAAACGATAAACGCATCTTTTCAATTGTTGCGCAGGACGTTGTCCCCTGCATCTTATGCACCTCTAGCCATTTGGACTGGGCGTCAGTTAGTAGAAGGAACATGGATTCTTGAAAAGAGCCTGCGACATCTGCATGCAAGCGTGCCCAAGGCCGCCCTGGCCATTCCCAGTGATGTAGGGGTGCGGCCGGCGGAAGCTTCTGATGCTCCTGGCAAATGGAGCAGTTTTGGGCCACCTTCTCAATGTCGGTGTCGAGGCCTGGCCACCAGACATAACTCCGGGCCAACATTTTCATTTTGGTCACGCCTGGATGCCCATTGTGCAAGTCTGATAGTATCAGCTCCTGGCCTTTTTCCGGGACAATCACACGTGTCCCCCACAAGAGGATGCCGTCTTCCACGCTGAATTCTGACAGCTTGGAGGAAAATGCCCGCAACTCGCCTGGGAGCTGTCTATGCTGCCCACCATACAGGACTATGTGCCGAACCTTTGACAGGACTGGCTCCGTCTGGGTCCACTCACGGATCTGTGATGCCGTGACAGGCAAGGTGTCCATAAAATTTAGGGTTGCAACCACCTCACCGGTCGTGGGGGTCGACATGGGGCCGGTCGATAAAGGCAATCGGCTCAGTGCGTCGGCATTTGCTATCTGCGTTCCTGGTTTGTGCTCCAGAGAATACTCGTATGCAGCAAGCAACAAAGCCCAGCGCTGGATCCGTGCAGAAGCAATGGGCGGTATTGGCTTATCCTCTCTGAAAAGTCCCAGCAGGGGCTTATGATCAGTCACGATAGTGAAATGGCGGCCGTACACGTACTGGTGGAAGCGTTTCACCGTAAAAACCACTACCAGGCCCTCCTTCTCGATCTGCGAGTACTTTTTCTCCGCTGCAGTCAATGTGCAGGAGGCGAAAGCTATCGGTCGTTCGGCCCCGTTCTCCATCTTGTGGGACAGGACGGCCCCAATACCATACGGGGATGCATCACATGTGACGAGCAAAGGCTTTCCAGGGTCATAGTGGGTTAGTAACCCAGACGACGACAATTGTTGCTTTACCCGCCGGAAAGCGGTTTCTTGCAGCTGACCCCAAACCCAGGTGTGATTTTTCTTTAGCAGAAGGTGCAAAGGGGCCAGCGTAGTTGCCAGATTGGGGAGGAACTTCCCGTAATAGTTTACGAGACCGAGAAAAGAACGAAGATGCGAAGTGTCAGTCGGGGCGGGGGCATGTTGAATTGCACGCACCTTCTCTGCGGCGGGGTGCAGACCTTCGCAGTCCACCCGATAACCTAGGTAGACTACTTCCTTTGCCTGAAATACGCACTTTGTGCGACGTAAACGGACTCCAGCCTCCGAAAAGCGTCCAAGGACAGCCTCCAGATTTTCCAAATGTTCCTGCTCCGACGTCCCTGTAATCAAAACATCAACTAGGTAGACAGCCACACGTGGTAAACCTCTCAAAATGCCCTCCATAACGCGATGAAAAATTGCGCAGGCAGAGGATACTCCAAAGGGCAACCGTGTATTTTCATACAGGCCCCGGTGTGTATTAATCGTTACATATGGTCGGGAGGCAGGGTCCAGCTCCAACTGCAGGTAGGCGTGACTCATATCTAATTTTGTGAACGAGAGTCCACCTGCATGTTTCGCGTAGAGATCCTCTATGCGAGGCATTGGATATCGGTCGAGTCGGGAAACCATATTCACTGTAAGTTTATAGCCGCCACACAAGCGAACTGTGGCATCTGGCTTCATTACAGGTACAATTGGTGCTGCCCAGTCAGCAAAACGGACGGGCCTGATAATACCCAAACTCTCCAAACGAGTGAGCTCCCCTTCTACCTTCTCGAGCAAGGCGTAAGGCACTGGGCGCGCCAGGAAATAGCGCGGCGTGGCTCCTGGTTCAACTTGGATACGGGCTACGGCCCCTTTTATTTTCCCCAAACCAGGCTGGAATACATCTGGGTATCGTCCTATCACCTCAGTCAACCCTTCAGAAACTGTTTGGAGGATGTGCTGCCATTGCCACCGCAAATGGCAACCAGTCCCGACCCAACAGGCTGGGCCCATGGGAATGCCCCTCCTGGCGTCCATAGACAACAGGGGTCATTGTAGTTCCTGCAATGTCCAGTGGTTCCCCCGTGTAGGTGGCCAACCTGGCCTGTGAGTCGGTTAATGTAAGGGTTTGTATACCCTGCTTGATGCGGTCGAATGTCCTCTGGGCGATCACGGAGACCGCTGCGCCAGTATCCAACTCCATCTCAAGCGGGTGGCCATTGACCCGTACTGTCACCTTAATGGGGGCCACACGGGGAGCTGCCACACAATGCAGCTGCAAGCAGTCGTCCTCCATCTCCACGTCCTCAGACGTCGTCGCCGCAGGTTCATCCACATGGAAGGTACGGCCTCTGGGCTGGTCCCAGTTACGGCCCCTGGGCTGGTCCCAGTTTCGGTCGGAACGACGGCGCCTCTGGTGCCCCCAGGACCGCCGTCCGCAACGGGATCGGCGCCTACAAGTCTGACACGGACATGGCTCCTCATCCATTGGCTCTGGAGAAGGCTCCCTTCGGGGAGGAATGTCCGACGGCCACTGGCGTCGGTCCGGACGTTGCCTCACCCAAGGTGCGGGGGGATGCTTTCGGACGGAAGGGGTTGCGCCCCAAGGCATGCACTTCCATTCCCTGTAGCTCCTGTACTCCTCGCTCTGCACTCTCTCGGGACAATACTATTTGAATGGCCTGTTGAAAAATCAATGTTGGCTCCGCTAACAACTTTCTCTGGGTGGCCGCATTGTTAATACCGCAAACCAAACGGTCGCGTAATATTTCTGACAAGGTCTCACCATAGTCACAGTACTCCGTAATCCTGCGTAGCCTGGATAGAAAATCGACAAGGGATTCTCCAGGGGTCCTCTCAGCGGTATTAAATCGGTAACGCTGGACTATCGTGGTCGGGGTTGGGTTAAAATGTTGCCCCACTATATTCACAAGTTCATCAAACGTTCTGGTGTCTGGCGCAGCTGGGTATGTAAGGCTCCTAATCACCCCAAACGTATGCGGGCCACAGGCGGTGAGCAATATGACCACCTGGCGCTCGTTTTCGGTGATATTGTTTGCCCGGAAATAGTAACGCATCCGTTGTGTGTACTGGTTCCAGCTTTCCAGCGCAGCATCAAAAACATCCAAACGTCCGTACAGAGGCATGGTATAATAGAAAACAACTTCCAACCTGTATCCAACCAAAATCCAGGGAGGTGGCTTCAGCAGTGTAGACAGCTATTCACTTTTACCTTCGTCGCCAGTTTTGTAAGGGCCACGAAGAATCCAGCACGAGTTTTAAGGACACAAAGTAATAACATTTATTTACTATAACATATATACATAACAGTAGCAGTAACTTCCCTTGCTACATACTCCTTCCTGCTGGTTCCTGAACTGGCCAGCTTTATTTATACCAGTAGTTTACTCATGGTTTCTCCGCCCCCCTCATTGGGGAAGCTCATACTCCCACAGGATTGCGGGATAGTCATTAGTCCCCAGCCAATGGTAAGTAGGCAGGTTATAACAGTGGTGTTGAGTTTCTTGAGTAACATTAAAGCTAGAGTCATCCAGGCAACTGGAGAGTTTTCCATTACACTCCTGACTTGTGGTTTGTTGATGATAGACAGTCTTTGGGGAGTAAGGAGGTGAGGTCCTCACTGCAGAATTTCCAGCCTGGGCCCCAGACAAGGAAATCCTGCAGTAATGTCCCAGGACCAAGGTTATTGACTTCCAATGGCCACAACCATCTTCCTATGTGCTAGGAATCAGAGTCCATCAGGGGATGTTGTGTTTGGTCGTTTGTACTTTATGAAAGAACTCACCAAACACTTCGACTTGTCAAAACCAGAATCCTTTTATTGAGTTTCATGTGGTAAGATAACAATCAGACACAGAGCACGTTATCATGGAGTCTGCTAACTAGTCCTCTGGAACTTGCACCTAGCACTGACCATTTACGTATACGTCTTATTAACCTCTCAATCCTGTTCTCATGATGGTCGGATGTGTCACCATTTATTTTTTTAAAATTTATTTTATTAAAACATGTATCAAAGCAGGTTACAGCACATAAACACCCCGGGAAACATACTTCCCAATTAGCTGTACAGTCTGTATAGATTTTTCCCCTTTTTCATCCTCCCACCGCTTTGCAATGAACAGTTCCTCAAACACGGTCATAAACATCCCCCACCTTTTCTCAAACGCCCTTGCTGAGCCCCTTAACTCATATTTTATCTTCTCCAACCACATATCTGATTTTCAGGTCACTTGACCGTGGTCTTGAGACCACATGGTGCATCTGTATCGCCACCTGCTGGTTGGAAGTCACACACCATCCAATTATGATGTAGCCCACAGACATATCACCACAATCAAGAGTTTTCCCCTAATTCCCATTTAGTTTTGCTCGGGCTCCTTGATCTAACCGTCCAAGACATCTTTGCTCCTTCAACATTAACTTCTTGAGGAAACCCTGATTTTGTTTGCTCCACTGTTTAAAAAAGGAGGTAGGCAGAAAGCGGGTAATTATAGGCCAGTTAGCTTAACTTCGGTAGTGGGGAAGATGCTGGAATCTATCATCAAGGAAGAAATAGCGAGGCATCTGGATGTAAATTGTCCCATGGGGCAGACGCAGCATAGGTTCATAAAGGGCAGGTCGTGCCTAACTAATTTAGTGGAATTTTTTGAGGATATTACCAGTGCGGTAGATAACAGGGAGCCAATGGATGTGGTATATCTGGATTTCCAGAAAGCTTTTGACAAGGTGCCACACAAAAGGTTGCTGCATAAGATAAAGATGCAAGGCATTAAGGGTAAAGTAGTAGCATGGATAAAGGATTGGTTAATTAACAGAAAGCAAAGAGTTGGGATTAAGGGGTGTTTCTCTGGTTGGCAATCAGTAGCTAGTGGTGTCCCTCAGAGATCAGTGTTGGGCCCACAATTGTTTACAATTTACATAGATGATTTGGAGTTGGGGACCAAGTGCAATGTGTCCAAGTTTGCAGACGACACTAAGATGAGCGGTAAAGCAAAAAGTGCAAAGGATACCGGAAGTCTGCAGAGGGATTTGGATAGGTTAAGTGAATGGGCTAGGGTCTGGCAGATGAAATACAATGTTGAAAAATGTGAGGTTATCCATTTTGGTAGGAATAATAGCAAAAGGGATTATTATTTAAACGATAAAATATTAAAACATACCGCTTTGCAGAGAGATCTGGGTGTGCTAGTGCATGAGTCTCAAAAAGTTGGTTGACAGGTGCAACAGGTGATTGAGAAGGCAAATGGAGTTTTGTCCTTCATTGCTAAAGGGATGGAATTTAAGACTAGGGAGGTTATGCTGCAATTGTATAAGGTGTTAGTGAGGCCACACCTGGAGTATTGTGTTCAGTTTTGGTCTCCTTACCTGAGAAAGGATGTACTGGCGCTGGAGGGCGTGCAGAGGAGATTCACTAGGTTAATCCCAGAGCTGAAGGGGTTGGATTACGAGGAGAGGTTGAGTAGACTGGGACTGTACTTGTTGGAATTTAGAAGGATGCGGGGGGATCTTATAGAAACATAAAATTATGAAGGGAATAGATAGAATAGATGCGGGCAGTTTGTTTCCACTGGCGGGTGAAAGCAGAACTAGGGGGCATAGCCTCAAAATAAGGGGAAGTAGATTTAGGACTGAGCTTAGGAGGAACCTCTTCACCCAAAGGGTTGTGAATCTATGGAAGTCCTTGCCCAGTGAAGCAGTTGAGACTCCTTCACTAAATGTTTTTAAGGTAAAGATAGATAGTTTTTTGAAGAATAAAGGGGTTATGGTGTTCGGGCCGGAAAGTGGAGCTGAGTCCACAAAAGATCAGCCATGATCTCATTGAATGGCGTAGCAGGCTCGAGGGGCCAGATGGCCTACTCCTGCTCCTAGTTCTTATGTTCTTATGTTCACTACTGGTGGCAGCTTCGTCAGCTGCCTAGACTCCAATTCTCTCTGCTTCTCTACCTCTTTCTTCTATAAGGCATTCCTTAAAACCAAGCTTTTTGATAAAGGTTTTAGTCATTTACCCTCATCACTGCTTCTGTCGCTTGATGTCAAAGTTTGGTTAATAATGCACCTTTAGAGCCCCTTGGGAGGTTTTACTAGATTAAAGGCAATGTACTGATGCAAATTGTTGGTGTTGTATTCTTTTGTAGGGGAAAAAATGTAAAAATACTTAGACTCTGTGCACAGAAGTATAATTTAATTATTCAAAAAATTTGCAGGAGCAAGAGAAAAGTGCTACTTATCTGGTAACCTTCAGACTCAACCTGAAAGAGAGGTTTGTTCCTTACCTTTTATGCAACCTAACGAATGCCTTGCAGTCTTGTTGGCTGAATTCCAGTCAGGAATTGATTATGTTTGATTCTGCTAGTTGACTGCATTTATGTTCAATTTATGTTCATTACTTTGTATGGAAACTTGGGGACAACTTCACCTTGGTTAGTCAGGAACAATGGGCGGGATTCTGCATCCCACTGTACCCGTTTTCTGGTGCGGTGCGTCCCCGCCGGCAGTGGGATCCTCCTGGCTGCCGGCCATAGGGTTTTCCATTGTGCGCACCCCAACGCCATCAGGAAATCCCGGGCGTGAGTGCACTACTGGTGAAGTGGCTGATCCCGCCGATGGAGAATCTGGCCAAAAGCATTTTAGACCCATTTTCCTGATTATGTCAGAGGAGGAAACGTCAGCCTCAGGAGACTAAATCCCACAACCGGTGTTACCGTGAGCAGTACAGACCAAAAAGGTCTCTCTTAATCTTGGTAGAGACTATGTTGGCTGATCTCTGTTGGGACACTATCAAAGGTGATACAAATGTTTGCAGTACTTATTGGATTGGATTTTGTTTTTTGTCATGTGTGCTGAGGTACAGTGAAAAGTATTTTTCTGCGAGAGGCTCAAACAGATCATTACATGAAAGGAAAAGAAAAGAAAAAGAAAATACATAATAGGGCAACAAGGTACACAATGTAACTAGATAACACCGGCATTGGGTGAAACATACAGGGTGTAGTGTTAATGAGGTCAGTCCTTAAGAGAGTCATTTAGGAGTCTGGTAACAGCGGGGAAGAAGCTGTTTTTGAATCTGTTCATGTGTGTTCTCAGACTTTTGTATCTCCTGCCCGATGGAAGAAGTTGGAAGAGTGAGTAAGGGTGGGAGGGGTCTTTGATTATGCCAGCGGGAGTTGTAGATGGAGTCAATGGATGGGAGATAAGGTTTGTGTGATGGACTGGGCTGGGTTCACAACTCTCTGAAGTTTCTTGAGGTCTTGGGCCGAGCAGTTGCCATACCAGGCTGTGATGCAGCCAGATAGTATGCTTTCTACAGTGCATCTGTAAAAGTTGGTCAGAGTTAATGTGGACATGCCGAATTTCCTTAGTTTCCGAGGAAGTATAGGTGCTGTTGTGCTTTCTTGGTGGTACTTAGTGGTACTTGTGGCATCGGGAAGGAAAAATCAACTAAAGTTCTAAATGGAACTTTTATAGCGTGTGATTTAATGGCCACCTCGCACTTGAGAGAGAGTGCGATGCTGCCGTTAGATTTGTGAGAGCCAAAATCAGGAACCGCACCTGGCACCGATTGGTTTGCGATCAAACTGGCCTGCTCCCATTGGCGAAATCAGGATCCAGCTGTGGCGTGGTGAGAAACCAATAATCACTAATTAAAGCCAATCTCCATGCCATAGATGGGAACAACCCCCTATCTAACGACCTCCATTGATCTAACCGTCTCCCCAGCAAGTGGCAATGCAGGCGCCTATTAGTACCTTTTTAAAAATGTGAAGCTGGTGGAAGGGCTGCAGAAGGGAATCCGAGGAGGTAAATAGCCATCTTCACTCCCGGGCCATGAGTCAGGGGCCCTGGGATTGCTGCCAGTGATCGCGAGGGGGGAGGGTCTCCCATGGGGGGCAGTCTTGGTGGGGGGGCACCATCACTGGAGGAAGGGGGAGGCTGTCCCTGGGCTGGAGGAGCGGTGGGTCCGCCATGCTATCCCTTAGATCATGTATACTCATAATGGGGGCATCCCCGACTCCTGCCTGTCTGAACCGATGAGCCACAATTCCTACTGACTGAGGAGGCCTCTGGCCGCACAACTGAAGGCTATTTCTAATATGAAATTGCCAATTGTAGTTCAGTAGCACCTCACAGCTCCCAAGTGGATTCCCGTGGGTAGGCATGCCATGTAGCATGTGAGAGTTATTGCCTAGCATCCCAATAAGACCATGAGGCATGGACACTGTGCCTGAACACTGCAGGAAGCAACACCATGGACACAGCGGCCAACATCCGAACACCCAGGGGCTGGGCCCCAGCACCGAGGACATTTCTGCAAACAGCGAGTGGGTATGTGCGCCGGGGAGGGGATCAGCGTCCGGTCCTGGTAACATTATGAGCGTGTATCTGGGGTGCAGGGTCTGGGATCCGGTGACCAGGGCTGGGGGTGCGTGGGCAAGGCGTGTTGGATGACACTGCTAGTTGCCAGTCTCACATTCTCTCCTATGCCTTATGTGTATTACACGGGATGGACGATATCTTGGACCCCAGGGGAAGCTGCCCTCGCGGTGCTGCTGGCAGGCCCGACGGCCAGATGCTGGAGGAGGCAGCAGCAGCAGCGTCGACAGAGGCCCGAGGAGGCAGCCCACATGCAGGCCCCTGCCCCACACCCTGAGGACCCGGCCGCCCATCAGACCAGGGAGAGACCCAGAGTGCGAGGCTGGCGACAACTCAAGGTGTACAGATGTTGCTGGTCTTTCGAACAGATGATGGATAGAATGTGTCTCAGAAGGCTCTGCCTCAACAAGGAGATGGTGCGGCACCTGTGCGATCTACTCGTGGACTTTGTACCACGTGAAGGAAGAAGATACCCACTCCCGGTGGTTGTAAAGGTCAAGGCAGCCCAGATCTTTTATGCCGCAGGATCATTCCAGGCTCGAGTGGGGCATTTCACAAGCTACAACCCACAGGTGCATCCATGAAGCTACGAATGCTCTGTTTGACCAGGTAGTTAACGATATAAACTTTGACCTGGACTAGGCTGAACAAGATGGCTGGGCAGCAAGATTCTTTGCAATCGATGCGATGTCCCAGGTCGGGGATAATAGATGGCACGCGTGTCACGTTGCTTGCACCAGGCTGACTGGGAGTGCCCTACATCAACAGGAAGGGGTTCCACTCCCTGAACGTCCAGCTTGTGTGCAACCACTACATGAAATCATGCGCGTGTTTGCACACTTCCCAGGGAGTGTGTACGACAGCTATGTCCTGGGGCAGTCGGACATTCCCAGCCTCTTTAAGGACCACTCCAGGATGACCAGTTAGTTCTTGGGAGAAAAGAGGTACCCGCTGAGGACCTGGCCAATGACGGCAGTACATTGGCTGGTGACTGATGTGGAGACAGGGTACAACGAGGCCCATGGGGCCACCCGGGCTGCCATTGAGCTGTGTATCGGACTCCTCAAAATGCAGCTCCGATGCTTCGACCGTTCTGGTGCACTGCATCCCCCCCACCCAGGAGGGTAGTCTGCTTTGTCATGGTTCCTGAGACTGATGATCCTCTGAGAGAAAGAAATTCGCCTCATGGCTGTCATAAATGAGTGATCCCTTATTTTTAAACTGTGACCCCGAGTTATAGATTCTCCCAAAGGTGGTAAACATACTCTCACATTCACCCTGTCAAGTCTCCTCAGGATCTTAAATGTTCCAATCAAGTCACCTTTTACACTTCTAAACTCCAGCAGATACAAGCCGAATCTGTCCAAGCTTTCTTCACTAGACAATCTGCCCATTCCACATATTAGTCTAGTAAAACTTCTCTGAACTACTTATAATGCATTTACATCCTTCCTTAAATAAGGTGACCAATACTGTACACAGTAGTCCAGATGTGGTCTCACCAATGCTCTGTATCACTGAAGTATAATCTCCCTTCTTGTTTACGCAATGATAACATTTTATTAGCTTTCCTGATTACTTGCTGTACTTGAATTCTAACCTTTTGTGATTCATGCATGAGGACACCCAGCTCCCTCTTGCATCTCAGACCTCGGCAATCTCTCCTCATTTAAATAATATGTTTTTTAAAAAATTCTTCCTGCTAATATGGATAATTTTACATTTTCCCACATTGGCCCCCTTTTGCCAGATCTTTGTTAATAACCTAACCTACCTATACCCCTTCTTAGCCTCCTTGTTTCCTCTTCACAACTTAACACTGCAAGTGTGAATTTGTAATATTACCCTTCATATATATGACTCTCAATCTGCGTGTACATGGGGCCCATGAATGAAGGTTCTTCGAGAAGGCCTCAGAAACTTTCTGCTGAAGAGAATCTTAACTCATTTCAATGGGGTCGATCAATAAATTTGAAGGTTTTGCGCCATTGAACATGGAAACATTGATCAGCCTCTAATGACTTTGAACACGTGGCATAAATTACCAGTAGAAGATCTATTCCTCACACCAACTATTCACATACTACAAGTCATGACAGGTTATTCTTTGAAGAAAAAGGCTGTCAAGGGACCAACATGGGAGTCAAAGGTTATTGGGAGTACTTGGGAATGTGGAATTGAGGTCACAATCAGATAAGCTATTATCTTATTGAATGGCAGAGCAGGCTCGAGGGATGGAGTGGCCTACTCCTGCTTTTAATTAGTATGTTCATGTGTATTTTCATCATAATACTCATGTTTCTCATGCATGAATGTATGTTAATCATATTGCACCTGAAAGAAAATACTGCCAAGAACAATATTTCTAAGGCATGCACATGAGTGAGTGAATTCAAAGAACATAGGAACAAGGCCTGGTGCTCTGCTTTGCTAAATGTTCTGTTGCTATCCTGACTTCATCAGGTGCCTATCAAGAGATGATAAATGGAATTCACCTGAGCTAAGTTCATTTTGCAGCTGCTGGATGTAAAAGTGAAAAATGTTATTGAGCTGAATTTCATCTCCCAAAAACAAGTGGTTGGGTCACGAGAGTGGTGAAGATGCTAAAAAATCGAAACCAAGAACCCAACTCAACTCGCCCGCTTACAGATGTAAGGGACACAATTCAGCAATCCTGTTGCGCCAGGCACGGATTTGAGTGCAACAGGTGAATGGCACGCGAGCCCCAAATCAGGCTTGTTGCCGGGCACAAAACCTCGCCCTTACTGGGTGAGATTCAGATCTACTTATGAGGGAGAACTGTTTCGTATTGGTGCACACAAGTGTGGACCAGTCGTAATGGCACCTGGGGAGGGAGGTCTCACAGGCCATTGGAGACCCCCGGACGGTCACGGTCAGGGCAGGATGACACTCTGGCACGCTCCCTAACACCCAGGCACCTTCGTACTGCCAGCCTGGCACTCTGGCGCTGCAACCCAGACACTGCCAGGATGCCTGGATGGCACTGCCAAGGTGCTGGGTGCACTGCCAGGGTGCCATGCTGGCAGTGCCAGGGTGACCATGAGCCAGGTTGGCACTGCCAGGGGTCCCAGGGGTGGGGGAGATTCCCGCAGCCTCCTCAAATTTGGGGGATTGAGGGGGGCTGACTCCCAAAATAGCACCCCAATCGGTGAAGAGCCTTTCCTGTTCGCGAGCTTCAGCCCGCGATCGGGGCCCACCGATCCATGGGCGGGCCTGTGTCGTGGGGGCACTCTTTCCCTTCCGCCTCCGCTACGGCCTCCACCATGGCGGAGGCGGAAGTGACTCTCCCCACTGCGCATGCGCAGGAAACTGACAGCGGCCACTGACGCTCCCGCGCATGCGCCGGGAAACTGTCAGCGGCCGCTGACGCTCCCGCACATGCGCCGCATTTCCGCGCCAGCTGGCGGGGCAACAAACGCCATTTCCGCCAGCTGGCGGGGCGGAAATCCCTCCGGTGTCGGCCTAGCCCCTCAATGTTGGGGCTAGGCCGCCAAGGATGCGGAGCATTCCGCACCTTTGGGCCGGCGCGATGCCCGTCTGATTGGCGCCGTGTTTGGCGCCAGTCGGCGGACATCGCGCCGTTGGGGGAGAATTTTGCCCCTGATCCACAGCAATGTGGTTGACTCTTTAATTCCCTCCAAAATGGGTGAACTAGCACTCAGGGCAATTTGGGATGAACAACCAATCCTGACCCAGCCAATGGCCCCCACATTCTATGAATGAATTTAAAAAAAAGGCACATGGGTCTGCCAACCGCTGGAACTTCCCCTCCAAGCCACTCACCATCCTGACTTGGAAATATATTACCAATACTTTACTGTTGCTGGAACACATTCCTGGAGCTCCCTCCCTATTAGCATGGTGGGTGTACCTACACCACAGGGACTTCAGCGGTTCAAGGCGGTGATTCACTACCACCTTTTCATGGTGCAATTCAGAATCGACAATAAATGCTGGTCAAGTCATTGATGCCCACATCCCATGAACAAATGAATTTGTAAAAAAATCAGGAAACCCATTATACTGAGTTTCTCAACTTCACATGAACCAATTTGGATGGAACATGTCTCTTGTCTGAAGTCTAGACCATAGGTTGTACTGTAATTCAAAAAGAATAATTATATGACCAAAGGTGTATACATTTTCGTTGTACATGTGTATACATATCCAAACTCTGACTCTGGAACAAATTTCTCAGTTTATGGTGCAGTCATAAACATTGTTATCTTCAAGGATTCTTGAAAATGGCTTCAAGATATGAGCACATATCAAATGCCATGAATGTCATTGAAGGTTATTTTCTGTGTGGGCCAGATAGCTCTTGACTTGATAGTGCAGGATAGTAATGGTTATAACAATGGCTGTGTGCACAACTTAGTTACACCGACTTAATCTTCATTTAGATTGGGCAACTCAAATTTGTATTAATAACCTGAGGAGTGAAGTAAGTGGAATACATTTAAGATAGTTTCCTAGATCAGTACTTCAAAGAACCAACTAGACACCAAGCTGTTTAAGGTGTGCAACGAGACAGGAATTATTGATAACCTTGTCGTAACACAGCTTTCAAGGAACAGTGGTCATAACATAATGCGTTTGAGTACATTTTAGTTATGTCTGAAAATAGTGTCTTAAATCTGAAGAAAGTAAACTGTCTATTACTGAAAAGAGAAACATGTTGCTGAGCTTTTTTTGTCTTTGATTTATCAGGACTGCAAGGTGTGCAGAACCGGTCATTGAATAAATAGTGTAAAATGGGACATCCCTTTTGTGAGTCTTTGGCAGCTCACACATGTGTGGATATAGTGAGCCAGGCGGACAAATTCTCACACGCAACATGAATATCTGGTGCCATTTCTCAGCTACAGGGCCAATGTAGGCATACATATACGCAAGCCTGACAAAGGAGCCAGAGCAGTTATTCTAAACAAGCGTGATTATATTAACAAAATGCATGAAATGAAAAAGAAAATCGCTTATTGTCACAAGTAGGCTTCAATGGAAAAGCCCCTAGTCGCCACATTCCGGCGCCTGTTCAGGGAGGCTGGTACAGGAATCGAACCGTGCTGCTGGCCTGCCTTGGTCTGCTTTAATAGCCAGCTATTTAGCCCAGTGTGCTAAACCAGCATGCCTTTCATATCAAAAGTTCCAAATTTATATCTGTTGGATTTTCCACCAAGCCTGACCTCACAGCCTTGTTTAAAAACAGGCTACAGGAATGTTTGTTAGACTTGTGTAAAAGTAACAGACTGCTTTACAATGTATATGGCACAACTCATCCTTATGGCTTACTGCATCCATGCAAGTATTGGCTGCAAAGCAACTGAAAGTAATCTGAATAAGAATATAGGCCGGAATTTTCCAGCCCCTGCCATGGTAGGTTCCCCCATGGCGGGGCCGTCGAACCATTGAAAACTCTATTGACTTGATCTTTTGGTCTCACAGGTGTGAAGGGTTGGAAAGTCCCGCCCATTGGAACATAGGACATAGAACATAGGAACATAGCAGCAGTCCATTCAGCCCAACAAACCTGCTCTGCCATTTAATTCAATATGATCATGGCTGATCATCCACTTCAATGTCTTTTTATACACTATCCCATATCCCTTTACATCATTGCCATTTCAAAATCTGCCAATCTCTACTTTGAATATACTCATTGACTGAGTTTCCACACCCTCTGAGGTAGAGAATACCAAAGATTCACAACCATTTGAGTAAAGAAAATTCTCCTCATCGTGTCAAAGAACAAAGAACAAAGAGATGTACAGCACAGGAACAGGCCCTTCGGCCCTCCAAGCCCGTGCCGACCATGCTGCCCGACTAAACTACAATCTTCTACACTTCCTGGGTCTGGAGCCCTCTATTCCCATCCTATTCATGTATTTGTCAAGATGCCCCTTAAATGTCACTATCGTCCCTGCTTCCACCACCTCCTCCGATAGCGAGTTCCAGGCACCCACTACCCTCTGTGTAAAAAACTTGCCTCGTACATCTACTCTAAACCTTGCCCCTCTCACCTTAAACCTATTCCCCCTAGTAATTGACCCCTCTACCCTGGGGAAAAGCCTCTGACTATCCACTCTGTCTATGCCCCTCATAATTTTGTAGACCTCTATCAGGTCGCCCCTCAACCTCCGTCGTTCCAGTGAGAACAAACTGAGTTTATTCAACCGCTCCACATAGCTAATGCCCTCCATACCAGGCAACAATCTGGTAAATCTCTTCTGCACCCTCTCTAAAGCCTCCACATCCTTCTGGTAGTGTGGCGACCAGAATTGAACACCAGACTCTAAGTGTGGCCTAACTAAGGTTCTATACAGCTGCAACATGACTTGCCAATTCTTATACTCAATGCCCCGGCCAATGAAGGCAAACATGCCGTATGCCTTCTTGACTACCTTCTCCACCTGTGTTGCCCCTTTCAGTGACCTGTGAACCTGTACACCTAGATCTCTCTGACTTTCAATACTCTTGAGGGTTCTACCATTCACTGTATATTCCCTACCTGCATTAGACCTTCCAAAATGCATTACCTCACATTTGTCCGGATTAAACTCCATCTGCCATCTCTCCGCCCAAGTCTCCAAAGAATCTAAATCCTGCTGTATCCTCTGACAGTCGTCATCGCTATCCGCAATTCCACTAACCTTTGTGTCGTCTGCAAACTTACTAATCAGACCAGTTACATTTTCCTCCAAATCATTTATATATACTACAAACAGCAAAGGTCCCAGCACTGATCCCTGCGGAACACCACTGGTCACAGCCCTCCAATTAGAAAAGCATCCTTCCATTGCTACTCTCTGCCTTCTATGACCTAGCCAGTTCTGTATCCACCTTGCCAGCTCACCCCTGATCCCGTGTGACTTCACCTTTTGTACTAGTCTACCATGAGGGACCTTGTCAAAGGCCTTACTGAAGTGTATATAGAAAACATCCACTGCCCTACCTGCATCAATCATCTTTGTGACCTCCTCGAAAAACTCTAGCAAGTTAGTGAGACACGACCTCCCCTTCACAAAACCATGCTGCCTCTCACTAATACGTCCATTTGCTTCCAAATGGGAGTAGATCCTGTCTCGAAGAATTCTCTCCAGTAATTTCCCTACCACTGAAGTAAGGCTCACGGGCCTGTAGTTCCCTGGATTATCCTTGCTACCCTTCTTAAACAGAGGAACAACATTGGCTATTCTCCAGTCCTCCGGGACATCACCTGAAGACAGTAAGGATCCAAAGATTTCTGTCAAGGCCTCAGCAATTTCCTCTCCAGCCTCCTTCAGTATTCTGGGGTAGATCCCATCAGGCCCTGGGGACTTATCTACCTTAATATTTTTTAAGACGCCCAACACCTCGTCTTTTTGGATCTCAATGTGACCCAGGCTACCTACACACCCTTCGCCAGACTCAACATCTACCAATTCCTTCTCTTTGGTGAAAACTGATGCAAAGTATTCATTTAGTACCTCACCCATTTCCTCTGGCTCCACACATAGATTCCCTTGCCTATCCTTCAGTGGGCCAACCCTTTCCCTGGCTACCCTCTTGCTTTTTATGTACGTTAACGCTTATTGTCACAAGTAGGCTTCAATTAAGTTACTGTGAAAAGACCCTAGTCGCCATATTCCAGCGCCAGTTCGGGGAGGCCGGTATGGGAATTGAACCCGCGCTGCTGGCATTGTTCTGCATTGCAAGCCAGCTGTTTAGCCCACTGTGCAAAACCAGCCAAAGTGGCTTCCTCCTTATTTTGAAATTGTGTCACCTGGTTTTAGACTCCCCAACTAGGTGTAAATATCTTAAGCTCACCTGCCCTATCTATTCCTTTAAGTATTTTGTATGAGATCACCACTCATTCTTTGAAACTCAGAGGATACAGGGCAAGTTTTCCAGTCTCTCTCTAGAGGATAATCATGCCATCCCAGGAACAGGTCTGTGGCAATAATATTGTTTGCTCATGTTGGGGAGAAAAACTGCACACTGTTCTCCAGGTGCCATCTGACCAAGGTTTCATACAATGAAACAAGACTCCACTACTCCTATACTCAAATTCTGTTGCAATAAAGGCCAACATTTCATCAGCCTTCCTAATTACCTGCTGCATCTGCATGCTAACTTTCAGTAACTTATTCATTAGGGCACCCCGGTCCCTTTGTACATCTACACCTTCTCATCACTTACCATTTAAGAAATACTGTGCACATCTGTTCTTCCTACCAAAGTGGATATCTCACTTTTCACCACATTATATTCCATCTGCCATGTTCGTACCCACTCATTGAGTCTGTTTAAATCCTCTTGAAGCCATTTTGCATCTCCGTCACAACACACATTCCCACCTAGCTTTGCGTCATCTTCCAAATTGGAAATGTTGTATGTTAACTCATTGATATGTATTGTGAACAGCCTGGGCCCAAGTATTGGTATCTGTGGTACTCCATCAACCACAGCCTGCCAATGCGAGAATGACCCGTTTATTCCTACTCTCTGTTTTCTGCCTGTTAACCAATCATTAATGCATGCCAGTATATTACCTCCTATCCCATGTGTTTTAATTTTGCTAACCAACCTCTTGTGGGAGACGTTATCAAAAACCTTCTGAAACCTAAGTATATTACATCCACCAACTCTCCTTTACCAATTCTGTTTGAAATATCCTCAGAAAATTCCAACAGTTTAATCAAACATGATTTCCCATTCAGAAGGACATGTTGCCAATGCCTAATCAGATTAGCATTATCAAATTTCCATTTATCACATCCTTTATAATATATTCGAGCATTTTCCCTACTACTGATGTAAGGCTAACAGGTCTGTAGCTCCCTGTTTTCTCTCTCCCTCAGTTCTTCAATAGCAGAGTGACTTTTGTCAACTTCCAGTGTGCAGGAACCATTCCGGAATTTATAGAATTTTGGAAGATGATAACCAATGCATCTCCTATCTCCAAAGCTACTTCTTTTAATACTCTGGGATGTAGGTCGTCAGGTCCCGCAATTTACAAATCTTCAGTCCCATTAATTTTTCCAATGCAACCTTCTTACTAAAGCATATTTCCTTCAATTGCTCATTCTTCTTAGTCCCTTGGATCTCTAATACTGGGAGATTTCTTGTATCTTCCTCAGTGAAGACGGACACAAAGTAATCATTTGGCTTCTCTGCCATTTCTCTATTCCCCATTATAAATTCTTCTGACTGCCTACAAGAGACCCACATTTGTCTTAGCCAAACGTTTCCTTTCTACGTACCTATAGAAGCTTTGACAGTACTTTTTAAATGTTTTTTGCTACTTTACATTCATATTTGATGGGTATGAGGAGTGAGTTGACTGAAGTACATTCGGATACTATATTAATATATATGATGTTGGAAAAGCAATGGCAACATTTAAATAATTAATTCACAACCTGCGACTATTTTACATTTCCTTAAGGAATAAAACCCCCAGAAAAGAATGCACTGTAAGAGTAGTACCTAACGAGCTAAAAGTAGTAATAGCTTCAAGGAAGAGGCTTATAACATTTCCAAAAAAGCTTGAGGATTGGGAGGATTTTAAAATTCAGTAAAGGTTGACAAAGAATCTGATAACGAAAGGGGAATTAGAAGATGAGAGTAATAAACTAGGGACATAAAAAGAGAAAATTTACACTTCTATCGATATGTAAAAAGGAAGAGATTAATGAGAATAAACTTGGGTTCATTAGAGGTGGAGACAGAATAAATTACAATGTGGAATAAGGAAAATGTAGAGAAATTAAATAAATGCTTTGTTTTAGTCTTCACAGTAGAAGACAGAAAAAAACAGAAGTAACCAATGATCCAGTGAAAACACGGAAGATAAGGATGCCAGTATTGTAAAGAGATAGCATACATTAATCAAACTAAACGGCAACATAGACCCTGGACCCAATAGCCTACATCCTAGAATTTCAAAGAAGTAGCTATAGAAATTGTGGGAGCATTTGTTTCAAACTTCCAGAATTCCCTAGATTCTAGAACTCCTCACTATGGATTGAAAGGTAGCAAATGTAACCCTGCTATTCTGGTGAGAAAAGAGGAAATGATAGGGCAGCTAACCTGGCATTAATCGTAGGGAAAATGCTACAATCTCTTATTCGGGATGTGCTAACAAGGGCCCTTAGAGAATTATAGTATGATTGAGCAGAGTCAATCCAGGTTTATGACAAATCTATTAGAATATTTAGAGGTTGTAACTAATAAGGTGCAGAAGGAGGAAACCGGTGAATGAAGTTTCTTTGAATTTTCTAAAGCAGATGATAAAAAGCCACATAATAGGGTGTTACACAAAATTAGGGGTGCAATTTAATGGCCTCGTTATGCCCGAATTGGTGACACGACAAGGCTGTTGAATCTTGTGAGATTCGTGACACTAGAAACGCCTCTCGAGATTTAACAAAATCCTGCGAGACGTCATGATCTGGATCTCACCCTCACTGGGCAAGATCCAGATGACCATATTTAAGTGAGCCAGCAGGCTCATTTAAATATGTCTGCGCTGTATTCTCCCAGGGCCCTGGAACTAACGACCTCGTCTGTGAGACCTCACCATGGCGCTGTTTAGCACTGGTTTCCACAAAAGTGGACCAGGCGTGACGGCACCTGGGAGGGTTCTCCCAGCCCATTAGAGACCCCTGGGAGGTCAAGGTCTGGGTAAGGTGGAACCCTCGCAATCCCATTGACACCTGGGCACCTTGACACTGCCAGACTGGCATCTTGGCAGTGTAACGGGCACCCTTTTCAGTGTGTCCAGGTGGCACTGCCAGGCTAGCAGGCACTGTTGGGTGCCAGGCTGGAAGTGCCAAGGTACCTGGGTGCCAGGTAGCCCATGCCAGGCACCAATTAAAAATCGCGTCCCAATCTACGAGTTATCTTCCTGCACTGGCGAACTGAGCTCGTCAGTGCAGGAAATGATCTAACTGCAGCCTCATTGGGGCATTCCTCGCCGAGGCCAAAACAAATGTCAACGTGCCATTAAATAGTGGTGTCGTTCTTGGTGTTGCCAGGCACCGAGAAACATCCCGCTAAATGCGCCCAAAACAGGACTTTGTTTCTGTCCTATTAAATCGTACCCAAGGGCTGAGCAGATTGAGGGTAATATTGTTATGAATATGAGATTTTAAAAGATGATCATGGTTTGTAAAATTAGAGCCATGTGGTTAACTATGAGCTTTGCCTAACAACAAGCTTGTGTGGCTTGGCTACTGTGTGGACAGAGGAGGCAAAACTTTCACACCTGGAAGCAAAGGCACCAAAGCTAGGTTGATTGTGGTCAGACGTTCAGTCTTTACAGTTTTCAGACAAAGAGAGAGAGAGACAGGTTTCGCAGAGACAAGAAACTGCTGGTGTAGTCAACACAGAGGAGAAGGCTGTGGGTCCTCTGTGAGCTAACAGACTGAACGTGGGAGGGAGGATTGTCTCTCGCCAAACAGACGCATCCTTCTGCAATCTACAGATTCTGGGGAAGTTGTCTGGGTGCGGCTGGGAGAAGAAATCACTGGAGTGGGCCTTACTGCAGAAAGCCAGTTCTGGAATTCTCAGGAAAATGATGGTGAAACTGCATGCATTGACAATCATTGACCTTCTGAACTGACGGCACTTCTGGGGCGTCATTCTCCGACCCCCCAGCGGGTCGGAGACTGGCCGTTGGCCGCTGTGAATCCCGCCCCCGCCGGTTGCCGAAGTCTCCGGTACCGGAGATTGGGCGGGGGCAGGAATCAGGCCGCGCCGGTTGGCGGGCCCCCCGCTGGATTCTCCGGCCCGGATGGGCCGAAGTCCCGCCCAGAAATTGCCTGTCCTGCCGGCGTAAATTAGAGTACCTATTTACCGGCGGGACAAGGCGGCGTGGGCGGGCTCCGGGGTCCTGGGGGGGGCGCGAGGCGATCTGACCCCGGGGGGTGCCCCCATGGTGGCCTGGCCCGCGATCGGGGCCCACCGATCCGCGGGCGGGCCTGTGCCGTGGGGGCACTCTTTCCATTCCGCCTCCGCAACGGTCTCCACCATGGCGGAGGCGGAAGAGACTCTCCCCACTGCGCATGCGCGGGAAACTGTCGGTGGCCGCTGACGCTCCCGCGCATGCGCCGCCCTGGCATGTAATTTCCATGCCAGCTGGCGGGGCAACAAAGGCCGTTTCCGCCAGCTGGCGGGGCGGAAATCCCTCCGGCGCCGGCCTAGCCCCTCAATGTTGGGGCTCGGCCCCCAAAGATGCGGAGCATTCTGCACCTTTGGGGCGGCACGATGCCCGTCTGATTGGCACCGTTTTGGGCGCCAGTCGGCGGACATCGCGCCGTTTGGGGAGAATTTTGCCCCTGGAGTCCACACATGTGAAGCTAAATGTGGAAACCCAAAGTTTGCTGTCATTGATTCTACTCTTTTCGATAGGTTATGTGGTTAGGTTCTCCACAGAATGCAATCAACTGAGACCTTCTACACTTGAATTCTTGAAAAACCTTTTAGAATTTCTTTGCTTATTCATTCAAGGGATGTGGGCATCGCTGGCTCAGTGAGCATTTATTGCCCATCCCTAATTGTCCTTGAGAAGGTGGTGGCGAGCTGCAATCTTGAACTGCTGGAGTCCATGTGGTGTAGTACATCCGCAGTTGTGGAGGAGGTTCCAGAATTTTGACCCAGCGATAGTGAAGGAAGAACGATATATTTCCCATGTAGCGCCTATTTGGGTGCACAGAGGGAGAATTCGGAATTCTCAGCTGGTACGGGAATTCTGAATTCTCCCTCTGTGTATCCGAACAGGCGCCGGGATGTGGTGACTAGGGGCTTTTCACAGTAACTTCATTGCAGTGTTAATGTAAGCCTACTTGTGACAATAAAAATTATTTACATGTGTCTTTTTGGCCTTGTCCTTCTGGATGGTAGTGGTTGAGGGTTTTGAAGGTGCTGTCTCAGGATACTTGGTGAGTTCTTGCAGTGGTACATGCTGGGAGTGATTTAACGAGTCCCGTTTTGGGCGCGTATAGTGGAGTGTTTCACATGCCCCCATCGCCAAGAATAACCCCGCTATCTAACGGGATTCTGCTGTTTTTTTGGACCTCAGTTGGGAATGCCCGCTGAGGCTGCACTTACCGGCATTTTTAAATGCCGCCCTGATCTTTTAAGCCCCATCTGTAACCTCCAACGCGACCTCTGGAACCATCACCCCAATGGCAACAACCTACCTCGTAGGAGGTCCTAGAGTCCCCTTTATCCCACCTCTTAAGGGCAGGGTACCCCAGGGTCCAATCCCTTTCTCGCATTCCTGGCACCCGGGCACCCTGAAACTGCTAGCCTAGCAGCTTAGCAGTGCCCCCTGCCAGCCTGGCAGTGCCCCCCAGGAACCCTGGAAAATCCAGGGTGGCAATGCCAGTGTGCCCAGATGGCAGTGCCCCAAGGTTCAGTTCTAGCAGTACCAAGGTGCCCAAGTCTCAGCAAGAATGCCACCCTTCCAAGAGCCCGACCATGTGGAGGTCTGGATCTCATCCTCACTGGCAGGGACTGAATGTTTGTAGATGGATTGTCACTCAAGGGATGTGCTTTGTCTTGGATGGTGTCTTGGATGTTGTTGGAACTGCACCCATCCAAGAAAGTGGAAAATATTCCATCACACACCTGACTTGTGCTTTTCAGATGGTGGACAGCCTTTGGGGAGTCAGGAGGTGAGTTACTCACCACAGGATTCCAAGCCTCTGACCAGCTCTTGGACACACAGCACTTCCAAGGCTAGTCCAGTTCTGTTTCTGGTCAATGCTAACCCCAGGATGCTGATAGTGGAGGATTCGGTGAGATGCAGTGATGGTAATGCCATTGAATATCGAGAGACATTGGTTAGATCCTCTCTTTGAGATGGTCCTCCCTCTACGACTGGATCCTGAACTTCCTAAACCACAGGCCACAATCAGTAAGGATAGGCAACAACACCTCCTCCATGAGCATCCTCAACACCGGTGCCCCACAAGGCTGTGTCCTCAGGCCCCTACTATATTTGTTATAAACCTATGACTGTGTGGCCAAATTCCCCTCCAACTCGATTTTCAAATTTGCTGATGTAGTGGGTTGGTTCTCAATGATGAGACAGAGTACAGGAATGAGATAGTGAATCTGGTGAACTGGTGCAACGACAATAATCATTTCCTCAATGTTAACAAAACAAAGGAGTTTGTCATCGACTTCAGGAAGTGTAGTGGAGAACATGCCCCTGTCTACATCAATGGTAATGAAGTAGAAAGGGTCGAGAGCTTCAAGTTTTTAGGAGTCCACATCACCAATAATCTGTCCTGGTTCCCCAATGCCGACACTACAGTTAAGAAAACCCACCAACTACTCTGCCTTCTCAGAAGACTAAGGAAATTTGGCATGTCAGCTACGACTCTCACCAACTTTTACAGATGCACCTTAGAAAGCATTCTTTCTGGTTGTATCACAGCTTGGTATGGTTCCTGCTCTGTCCAAGACCGCAGGAAACTACAAAAGGTTGTGAATGTAGTCCAATCCATCACGCAAACCAGCCTCCCATCCATTGACTCTGTCTACAATTCCCCCTGACTCAGAAAGGCAGCCAGTATAACTAAGGACCCCATGCACCCCGGACACACTCTCTTCCACCTCCTTCCATCAGGAAAAGGATACAGAAGTTTGAGGTCACGTACCAACTGACTCAAGAACAGCTTCTTCCCTGTTGCCATCAGACTTTTGAATGGACCTACCTCGTATTAAGTTGATCTTTTCTCTCCACCCTAGCTATGACTGTAACATTACATTCTGCAGTCTCTCCTTCCTTCCCTATGTACGGATTGCATTGTTTGTACAGCATGCAAGAACCAATACTTTACACTGTATACTAATACATGTGACAATAATAAATCAAATTCAGATCATTGCCTGGCACTTGTGTGGCACAGATGTTACTTGCCCATCGTTAGCCCGAGCCTGGATATTCTCAACCCTCGCACAGTTAATCGCCGGCTGCCTATAAGGCCCCCCGATTTGCCCGCCCCCGACCAGGGTGGCTGCGGACTCAGTCCCAACAGGCAATAGGTGGTTAGTTCCACGCCATTGGGAACTCGGCCGGTTGGGAGCGGAGGATTGGTGGGCGGGCCTCTGGCAATGGCTCCCCGGCGGCGCAGTGTACTCCACGGTCACGACGATTTTCGAGGCCCAGAGTATCGACGAACCAGTGCCGGGCCCGATTACGGCATGAAAGTGGATTCTCCGCCCCCGCGCCGGCCGCGATTTCGGCGCGGGGCTGCGGAGAGTCCGGCCCCAGATCTTTGTGAGCAGCTCTCTTTGAGGTCAGTGGTGAGTCTCATTGCTTCACAGCTGAACATACAATCCAGCTATATTTTTCTGCTTCTGTGCCTGTTAACAATTCTAAATATACTTAAAAAAAACTCTCCATGCATACAATTCTGCAGATAAATGTGCAAAGAGGTTGGTGATACATACAGGGATCAAAAGATTGCAATTTTGAAGTCCTCAAATAGATTTAAAATAGGAGACAGTACGAAGAGTCTTGATTTCAATGATTACAGTGTGTATAATACAGTGGGAGGGAGGTCAGCAGTAAATGTTGTAGTTCGCCATTATATATTTCCACAATAATTTTCAGATGGTAATGCGCTTGGACAATATATGTAGCCTAAACTTCACTGCATTTTCTTACTGAATACACTATACACAGCAGGACAGTTTGACGCAATTAATATTGTCAGGATTTACATAGATGAGAGGCTGGAGGGCAACGTGGGCGTTCTGTCAGTCAAACTTAAAACATAATTGATATTTCTACTGCTGGAGTACATCACTTTAGACTATCAAAACTCTACCTAGGGTGAGGAAAATAAAACCATGAGCTGAACATCTAGAGGCAATTTTGTGTAGAAAAAAAGTGGTAACTGCCAAAAACGCTATTAAAGATTGAAGACAGATTTAATGTTGGGTTATGGCCAGTAATACATTATGTTTCAATGTGAAGCAATATAGTTTTGTTGCCTTTGCTTTTGTATACATTTATGAAAAATGGATAAAGATTGCAGTATTAATTTTTAATACTGATTGGACCTGAATGACAATTAAAACCTATGATGCCTTAATAGATTGTAGCTATAACAATTTGAAGTGGAATTAAAATCGAATCATAAATTTCAGAGTTACAGCAGCACTGAAGGAGGCCATTTGGCCCATTGACTCCCTGCCGGCTCTTTGTAGAGAGTCAGTCCCATTCCCTCACGTTGTCCTTGTATTCCCTGCAAATTTAATTCCCTCAAATGTATTTCCTGTTTAACTCACTTATTGTTATTGTTTTCACCACTCTTGGAGGTAACGAGTTTCAAGTGGTTACCACTTGCTGTGTAAAATAGTTCTTCCTGACTGCACCTTGCATCTTTTAACCAAAAATATTCCGATATTGCTTGGTCAGTGGACCATCAGCTAACAGGGAACAGTTTTTCTTTGTCTACCTTAACTAAACCTCTCAAAATCTGGTACACCTCTATTAAATCAACCCCCCATCTCCTTTATTCCAAGAACAACCCCCAAGCTTCTCCAACCTAACCTGGTAGCTGTTTTCTGTCCTTAAGTCATTTCTTCGAATACAAGCTGGCACAGACTCACCAATTTCAGGAGCCTCAATTTTGTTAACCAGCCTTTTATTCTGTGTGGTGCTTTGTCAAACGCTTTCTTAAAATCCATACAGACATACA
The DNA here is from genome assembly GCF_047496885.1 of Scyliorhinus torazame. Lineage (NCBI taxonomy): Eukaryota > Metazoa > Chordata > Chondrichthyes > Carcharhiniformes > Scyliorhinidae > Scyliorhinus > Scyliorhinus torazame. The sequence goes on from NC_092721.1 coordinate 98,669,328, forward strand.
TTCCATTCCCTTGAACTGTCTCTTGAACTGTTGCTTCATCAAAAGATTCAAGCATGATCTGCCTTTTGCAAAACTGCACTCACCCTTCTTAACTAACTCAAACCTCTCCAAAAACTTTTTTCTAATGATTGTTTTTGAAACCATACCCACCACTGATGTTCAGTTGATCAGCATGCAGTTACTAGAAATTTCCTTGCACCTGTTTTTGACTTAGGTTATCAGAGTTGCCATTTTCTTCAGAAACACCAGTCCCCACATATCCGGGCAAGATGAAAGGCAAAGCTCTTCCACTATCTCCACTCCCAATTCTTTTAGCAGCTTGGGTTGCAGGCCATTCAGACAAGAGAACAAAACACTCGAAGCCAGTCGTTCCAGGACATCCTGCCCATCAATTTTCATCCTGTTGATTACCTCTATCACCTGCTTTTCGACCAATATTTTGTAAATATCTTTTTTTTTAAATGCATTTTATTCAAACTTGTATCAAAGTACCCTGGAAACATTCTACCCAACAATCAACTATACAGTTTGTACAGATTTTCCTCCTTTTTCACCCCCCCCCCTCCCCATCACCCACCCCCTCCCCCCCAACGACGAACAGCTCCTCCAACAAAGTCACAAACATCCCCCATCTTTTCTCAAACTCCCCTGCTGAGCCCCTTAACTCATACTTTATCTTCTCTAACCGCAGGAGTAAACAGCTTCTTAATCACTGATACTAAGTACGTGTTCAGCATTCTAACTTTGCACTGCACCTGTAAGCATACATTATCTTCTTTGTCCCTAATAGGCCCCACCCCACCTCTTACTACCACCAGTTACCTACCAAGGGAAGGTTTTCGGGTTCTCTTTTATGTTAATTGCCAATCTTATTCTCATTTTTTCCCTTTGTCTCAGTATTATTTCCTCCTTCTCTTCGTCTCTCAATTTATTGTATTTGACCTAGCTCTCGCTTGGAGAATTCGCCTGACATGCAAAATGCACCATTTTTTTTGTTTCTTCATATTCTCTATCTACCTTGCCATCCAAGGTCCTCTAGCTTTAGCTTTGGTTTCCCTCCATTTCGCCCATGTTAGAATTCATTACAGACAGGGGAGAGAGGTAACCTGAACTCCCTTATTTTTCTCACCATCTATCTGTAAGCAGAGGTGTTTTCATTTTTGAAATAGGCTATAGTAAGTTTCCCCAAACTCTCTAGGTGAGATCTACCTTAATGGGGACAGAGTCTCGTAGCGCGAGAATAGCTGCAACAGAAATAAATTTGTGGATCTGTGTCCAGTCTCTGGCTATTTGGATCTCATCCTCCACGCTCTGAGAGACAGTGAAGGCTGTGGTCAGAGGGAAAATAAGAGCCTACAAGGAACGTAGAGATAGGGAAGACTTCATCTTGGGGGTCGGCGGAAAGTACTCCGAGGCCCCAACCGTAGAGCTGCTGGCAGAGAGGAAAAAGCTACAAATAGACTTTAGCCTGTTATCCATCAGGAAAGCAGCAGACCAACTCAGTCAGACACGGGGACCTTCTTTGAACACGGGAATAAGGCTGGCCGCCTACTGGCTCATCAACTGAGAAAGCAGGCAGCCATGAGGGAAATACCACAGGTAAAGGACAGCAGAGGCAGACTGATAGCGGAACAAAAAGAGGTCAACTGTGCATTGGAGACCTTCTATCGAGGGCTGTACACCTCTGAGCCCCCCCCCCGACGAGGATGCAGGGATGAAATAGTTCCTTAATGGACTGGAAATACCAGTTGTAGGGGAGGACAGACAGGGGGAGCTGGAAGCACCAATAGATCTGGGAGAAATCATGGAGAGCATCAGCTCCATGCAGGCAGGGAAGGCACTGGGACCTAATGGGTGCCCGGCAGACTTCTAAAAAAGATTCACACCGACTCTGGCCCCACATCTAAGGGACATGTTTGCAGACTTGCTGGCAAGGGGCACTTTGCCTTCTACACTAACGCAGACCACAATTTCATTGATACCCAAAAAAGACAAAGACCCGGCGGAATGTGAATCATACAGACGCATTTCGCTGCTAAATGTGGATGCGACAATATTCGCAAAGCTCCTGGCTAAAAAGTTGGAGAGCTGTGTACCAGAAGTGGTCCCAGAGGCTTTGTCAAAGGTTGGCAGCTCACTGCGAACATCAGGCGGCTGTTGAATGTAATAAAGACCCCTTCTGGGGAGAAAAGGCCTTCGACAGAGTTGAATGGAAGTACCTCCTCGAGGTACTGGAACGGTTTGGGCTAGGAGCAGGATTCGCCGCCTGGGGAGACTCCTGGACAATGCTCCCAAGGCGAGCGTTCGAATCAACACTTCCAGCTCTGAATACTTCCAGCTACAAAGAGGCCAATGTAGGGATGCCCGCTGTCCCCGCACCTGTTTTCACTAGCAATCGAACCCCTGGCGATAGCCCTGCAGGATGCGAAAAGCTGGAAGGGCATCCAAAGAGGAGACAGAGAGCACAGAGACTCAGTCTATGCAGATGATCTGCTCCTGTATGTCTCAAAACCACAAAAGGGACTGAAAGCAATCATGCAGATCCTGAAAGAGTTCAGAACCTTCTCACGTTACAAACTCAACCTGGGCAAAAGTGAGGCATTCCCAGTGAACCCAAATGGGGGAGGGACAGAGCTGGAGATGCTCCCATTTAATATAGCCCAAAATAGATTCCGATACCTCGAGATCCATCTACCTCCCACCTAATAGTTTATTTTTTGCCAAGTTCCTTAAAGATTACCACCTTCTCCTGCATTTGTTCCCCGGTCCTGGTATCACTGTATATAACATTCAGTATGGTCAGGTAGCAGCACAACCAAACAACATTCTACCATTTCACCACAGATTCCCTTTCATGCCTTATCACGAAGTTTGTTTCCACTGTTTTTTGCCATGCAATCATTCTTCTGATACCACTGTGCAACTTCTGACCTAACAGCACTCTAGGTGTGCCTACACCACATTGGCTGCAGTAGTTCAAAAAGGTGGCTCACCACCACTGTCACGGGGGCAATTAAGGATGAGGGTTATTGCTGGCGCCCCAGTGAATCCCACATCCTCTGTGATACATGATCAATTTCACAAAGACTTGAGTTGGGTACAACTGAGGCTTGATTGCTCCAAGATGTGTGGCCTCCCACAGCAGCTGGCGAAATGGCTGCTGTCTGGAGGACACACATATTTGTACTCCGCCTACTGGGCGGAGCCAGCAGGCAGGGACTACCAATGTACCTGCAGTACAGGTCCGACCATACATCACCTAATCGAGGTGCAACAGTGGTTTACCACATTCACCCCCTGTTAAAATTGAGTCCGGCGGGGGTGGTGGAGAACTATATACAACAAATGGTTTTCTTTTTACATTTACATTTACAATTTTTGATAGAGAGGGGAAAAGAAATGTCTTTTGAAGTCCAGTGGACCAGTTAGAGGTTTAACCGGTCCGGGGCCTTGATGTGCTGGGAGCGACGTAGTGGTGGCAGCAATGCCGATGCTGGTCTGATGTCCGGAGCCTCCGGGAGCGTGCCAAAATCCTTTTCATCCTTGAGCATGGGCAGGGGGAGGACGGATGGTCCCGTGGGGGTTGCTGCTGGGAGCACCGGGGGAGAGGAGGGTGGTGCCGGGCCGGGGGTGTGTGTGTGTGACCTGCTGGTGCCAGGTCCCAGAGGGAGACAGTATCCTGGCGGCCGTCGCCTACGCCACGTAGGCATACTCGGGGTTTGCATGGAGCAACTGCACCCTTTCCACCAACGGCTCCGCCTTGTGTAGTCGGACATGCCTACGGAGCAGGACGGGTCCTGGAGCTGCGAGCCAAGTCGGGAGCGACACCCCGGATGTGGACTTCCTGGGGAAGGCAAAGACGCTCATGATGTGTGTCGTTAGTGGCGGTGCACAGTAGCGAATGAATGGAGTGTAGTGCATCAGGGAGGACCTCCTGCCAGCGGGAGGCTGGGAGGTTCCTGGACCATAGGGCCAGTTGTACGGCCCTCCATACCATCCCATTCTCCCTCTCAACCTGTCCGTTTCCCTGGGAGTTGTAGCTGGTCGTTCTGCTGGAGGCGATACCCCTGCTGAGCAGGAACTGACGCAGCTCATCACTCATGAAGGAGGATTCCCTGTCACTGTGGATGTAGGCGGGGAAACCGGACAGAGCGAAGATTGTGTTGAGGGCTTTGATGACGGTGGCAGACGTCATATCCGGGGCATGGGATGGCGAAGGGGAATCTGGAGTATTCATCGACCACACTGAGAAAATACGTGTTGCGTCGGTGGAGGGGAGGGGCCCTTTGAAATCCACGCTGAGGCGCTCAAAGGGGCGGGAGGCCTTCACCAGATGCGCACAGTCCGGCCGGTAGAAGTGCGGCTTGCACTCCGCACAAACCTGGCAGTCCCTGGTGATTGTCCGTACTTCCTCGACGGAGTAGAGTAGATTGCGGGGCTTTATGAAATGGTACAACCATGTGACTCCCGGGTGACAAATGTCGTGCAGGGTCCGGAGTCGGCCTATCTGTGCGCTGGCACATGTACCTCGGGATAGGGTGTCTGGGGGCTCGTTGAGCTTGCCGGGGCGATACAAAATCTCGTAATTGTAGGTGGAGAGCTCGATCCTCCACCTCAAGATCTTATCATTCTTGATCTTGCCCCGCTGTGTGTTATTGAACATGAAGGCAACCGACCATTGGTCAGTGAGGAGAGTGAATCTCCTGCCAGCCAGGTAATGCCTCCAATGCCGCACATCTTCAACGATAGCTTGGGCCTCTTTTTCGACGGATGAGTGCCGGATTTCTGAGGCATGAAGGGTGCGGGAAAAGAATGCCACGGGTCTGCCTGCCTGATTGAGGGTGATGTCTGAAGCATCGCTCTCTACTTGAAAGGGCAGTGTCTCGTCTACTGCATGCATCCCGGCCTTGGCGATATCGGCTCTGATACGGGCGAAGGCCTGTTGTGCCTCGGCTGTCAGGGGAAAATGGGTTGACTGTATGAGTGGGCGGGCCTTGTCCGCAAAGTTTGGGACCCACTGAGCTTAGTATATAAAGAACCCCAGGCAGCGTTTGAGGGCCATGGGGCAGTGGGGGAGGGGGAGCTCCATGAGGGGGATCGGGCCCCTGAACTCCGTTCTGGACCACATGGCCGAGGATGGCTAAGCGGGTCGTGCTAAACACGCACTTCTCCTTGTTGTAGGTGAGGTTTAGGAGAGTGGTGGTGTGGAGAAATTTGGCCAGGTTGGCGTCGAAGTCCTGCTGATCATGGCCGCAGATGGTGACGTTGTCTAGGTATGGAAAGGTGGCCCGCAAACCGTACCTGTCGACCATTCGGTCCATTTCCCTTCGGAAGACCGAGACCCCGTTGGTGACGCTGAAGGGAACCCTGAGGAAGTTATAGAGGCAGCCGTCTGCCTCAAAGGCAGTGTATGGGCGGTCCGATTTGCGAATGGGGAGCTGGTGGTAGGCGGATTTGAGGTGTACCGTTGAGAAGACCCGGTACTGTGCAATCTGATTGACCATATCAGATATGCGATGGAAGGGGTACGCGTCGAGCTGCGTGCACCGATTGATGGTCTGGCTGTAGTCCACGACCATTCTGTGATTCTCCCCAGTTTTAATTACTACCACTTGGGCTCTCCGGGGGCTGTTGCTGGCCTCGATCATGCCTTCCTGAAGCAGCCGCTGGACCTCAGACCTGTCCTGTCCTGGCTGCTGTACCGTCTGCTCCTGGTGAGGTTAGATTTGCGACCTTTAGGGTCGCGAGGCCGCACACAGTGCGGGGTGGTAGGGGCCCGTCGAATTTCAGGGTTAGGCTCTGGAGTTTGCACTGGAAGTCCAGGCCGAGTAGTAGGGCAGCGCAGAGGTTAGGGAGGACGTAGAGGCGGAAGCCACGAATTCTATGCCCTGGACCGTGAGTGTGACCGTACAGTACCCCCCGGATTGCCACAGACTGGGATCCGGAGGCCAGGGAGATTCTGTGGTTGGCGGGGTGTACCGCGAGGGAGCAGTGCCTTACCGTTTCCAGGTGGATGAAGCTTTCGGTGCTCCCGGAGTCCAGCAGGCAAGAGGTCACGTGTCCGTTGATTTTAATGCTGGTCGATGCGGTGGCCAGGTTGTGCGGACGAGACTGGTCGATGGTCACTGAGGCAAGTCGTGGGCGGTCGTTGCTGGTGTCGGATGACGGGGAGCCCGGGGGGCCCTGGTCCTGGAACGTTGGCGGTGCCCATGTGCCATGGGGGCGACAAGATGGCGGCGCCTGAAGATCTCGAGGAGGACAAAATGGCGGCTGAAGATCTAGAGGAGTACAATATGGCGGCACCCATGGGCCGCACGTGGCGGGGGTTGAACAAGATGGCGGCACCCATGGGCCGCACGTGTTGCTCGGAGGGGAAGATGGCGGCGCCCACTGGCCACGCGTGGTCTGACGGGGAGAAGATGGCGGCACCCACTGGCCGTGCATTGTCCGGGGAGGTGAAGATGGTGGCGACCATTGTCCGCAAATGAGGGGGGGTGGGGGCGATTGGGGTCCACGATGCGTAGGAGGGGTGGGCCGCGCGGCTGGGGGTATAGGCCTGAATGTTGCGCGAGGCGACCGTCATGGAGAGCGCTAGTTTCTTTGTCTCCGCTAGGTCGAGCGTGGCCCCCTCTAACAATCGCTGGTGTATGAGGTCTGACCCAATCCCCGTAACAAACACGTCCCGCATAAGGAGGTTTGAATGTTCAGTGGCCGTAACGGCCTGACAGTCACAGTCCCGGACGAGTGGGATTAGGGCCCGCCAGAAGTCTTCTATGGACTCACCAGGGAGTTGAGAGCGAGTGGCGAGTACGTGCCTGGCAAAGAGCGTGTTCGTCTTCTGAGCGTAATTCTCCTTGAGAAGCGTAATGGCTTTGGCGTAGTTCGGCGCGTCCTGGATTAGCGGAAAGACGCTGGAGCTCAACTTTGAGTACAGGATCTGTAACTTCGGAGCCTCCGAGACAGGGGTGGACGCCGAGTTGATGTACGCCTCGAAGCAAGCTAGCCAGTGTTAAAAGTCCCTTTTGGCGTTGCTTGATTGCGGATGCAGCTGCAGGCGATCCGGTTTGATACGGAGGTCCATCTTTTGAAAATCTTAGAGCAATAAATTGATGCACGATCAATTGCACAAAGACTTGAGTTGGGTACAACTGAGGCTTTATTGCTCTAAGATGTGTGGCCTCCCACAGCAGCTGGCGAAATGGCTGCAGCCTGGAGGACACACATATTTATACTCCGCCTACTGGGCAGAGCCAGCAGGCAGGGACTACCAATGTAACTGTAGTACAGGTCCTACCATACATCACCTAATAGAGGTGCAACAGTGGTTTACCACAGTCTGAAAGAATAGAAACATTTTTGGAAAGTTTTGTGAGGCCCATGAAGAATCCAGCACGAGTTTGTAGAATCAAAAGAAATAACTTTATTTACAATTACATATACACAACAGCAGCAGTACTTCACCACTGCTCTTTCCTCTAGCTAGTTCCACACTGGCCAGTTCTATTTATGCAGGTGACTCTGCTAATAATTTCTCCGCCCTCCTCATTGGGGAGCTCATACTCTCGAAGGATTGTGGAGAAAGCATACATGGACTGGGGAAGTTCTCAATTCCATTGCTGAGAGACTGCTACAGGCATTTGCAAACATGAGAGAGAGAGAGGGACAGGACAGGACATTCTGCTAGTAAGGCCTGGCCTGGGGTTTAGACTGAGGCTGGATTTAACAACTGCCTGCCTCTCTTTCTGCTGGTTTGATGGACTACTGCTGCTGACTCTTGAAGGAAGCAGGAGAGAAGGATGGTGGCTGGTTCATCTGAATGCCTTGGTGCAGGAGAGGGAGGAAGTCAGGTGCTCTGCTGCTGGTGAGGAAGGGTGGTGGCCCAAGTCAACTGCAACATCTGGAGGTTTGGAGGACTGATTTACCATCTGATGTTGCTTTTGTTTGGACTGCTGGCTGTTTACCGTTTCTATGTTTGAAAGCCATGTGTTGTTCCTGCCGCTCCTACTTTTGTGGCCTGGACCGGGGGCTGGCTGGAGCAGGTGGCCGGACATTGATTACAGGAGGAAGGTGGCTCACCTCAACTGGACACCTTGGAGGCCGTAATGACATGTCCTTGAAGGCTGTTGGCTGCTTCCTGTAATAATGACTTTCTAGTTCAAGTTTGAAAAACCATGTTAATGGCTGGTGTTTTTGTACTGTTGCCTATTGTTGTTTAATGTTTGCTCATCTGCTTGTTATTGTATTGGTGCTGTTTTTTGTCTACCATCTGGTTTGGTGTCTTCGCTATCTTTCTGCCCCCTTTTTGTGTTTTTGTTTGGTGCACGCTACTGATGCTGGTGGGGATATTCCCTCTCCTTCCATTACCCCGTGTCAGCAAGATCTTTTCCGGTGAGTTGGGCTGCTCGGAGCGCCCTTCTACCGATGTGGGTCTCTGCGGCCGGGGGGGGCGGGGGAGGCACTGCCTCGGCAGCTGGTGGCGTTGTTCCTCGCTTACCAAACTCCAAACTTGCTCTCAATTTCCTTGCTGCACTTTGCTTAGGCTGCACTAAATTACTGAATTTAGAGAGAGTCAACCTGGGTGTACAGAAACCAGATTAAACCAGTTAGTGAATTAACTACTTGACTCCGACAGCTGAGAATGAGTTTACCTTGTCTAAACTGGTAGAAAGAAAGAACTTATCCTGCTTACACACTACTTTCCAGTTACTGTTAGTTACAGACTTGATTAGAAAGATTGAAGAACATGATTAACACTTAACTCCCCCACTCCAGGTTTACACTCTGTTTCCTTGCTGCATTCCATTTGCTTATTGTGCAATAGATGAACTGAACATGTAAATGCATTGGAGGCGGTTCTGAGGAGGTTTACTTGATTTGATACCTGGAATGAGCGGCTTGTCTTATGAGGAACGCTTAGATAGACTGGACTTGTTTCCACTGGAGTTTAGAAGAGCAAGGAGTGACGACTGAATTGGATTCTCTATTTGCGAGACTATGGGCTGGATTCTCCGATTTTGAGGCTTTGTCCGGAGTACATGTCTAGTATCACGACCAAAAGGTCGGCGCCGACTTCCGCTTGTGACCGTGGAGTGATTGGTCACATTAAGGGCTGTTCCTGTTAAAAGTCACAGAAAAGGGCTCTTTTTACCCAGATCCGGGTGGAATTTTAATGAAAAGGCTGATGCACAATCAATAACCTCAGAAACGAGATTGGAGACAATTGAAGGCTTTTAAATGCTGGATGTTTCCCCCAGCAGCGCAGGTATAGAAGGAAGCTGCTGGGGCAGACGGGCACTTATACCCGCCTTGCAAGGTGGAGTTAACATGCAAGCTTATCCAATGGAACAAGTACAATCTTCACCAATGGTATTCCGGCATTACTAGGTACCGTAATCCTCCTAACACAGACGACCACATTCACCCCCTGTTAAAAAAGAGTCCGGCGGGGGTGGTGGCTTCGTATTACAATGTGGTAGAAGTTATAGTTATGAAGGTACCATAATGCCTCCGTACAACATTTTGCCTCATTACAACTCTTAACTATTTACAACAGTAATGTACAGTTCAAAAGAAAGCAATTAGTCGATCGGGGGCCCTGGTCATCCTTTGCGATCGTCGTAGCTTTGGTGGTGATGTCGGTGGAGGTTCGGGCATCTGTGACTCTGGGAGCGTGGTTTCGGCTTCTGCGGCGGCTTCATCACCCCTAGATGTGGCTGGCGGAATGGCCGACTGGCCTGGGAAGGAGGCAGCTGTGGGGTGCGCCGGTGGGCAGGGCCTAGACGGGGCCGGTGGAAGAATCGATCCACCTGGGAAGGGGGCGGCTGTGGGGTGCGCCGGTGGGAGGGTGGGTAGGTGTGGGGGTCCAGCGGGCGCCAGGTCCTGGAGACCCTATCCTGTCAGCCGTCGGGGTACGCCACGTAGGCGTACTGAGGGTTAGCGTGGAGGAGATGGACCCTCTCGACCAATGGTTCCGATTTGTGCGCCCGCATGTGTTTTCGGAGCAGGACGGAACCGGGAGCTGCCAGCCAGGTTGGGAGCGAAGTCCCAGAAGAGGACTTCCTGGGGAAGACAAGGAGACGTTCGTGAGGTGTTTGGTTGGTCGTGGTACACAGCAGTGACCGGTTGGAGTGGAGGGCATCCGGAAGGACTTTCTGCTAGCGGGAGACTGGGAGATTCCTGGACCACAGGGCCAGTAGGACGGTCTTCCAGACTGTTCCGTTCTCCCTCTCTACCTGTCCGTTTCCCCGCGGGTTGTAACTGGTCGTCCTGTTCGAGGCAATGCCCTTGCTGAGCAGGAATTGACGCAGTTCGTCGCTCATAATGAAGGACCCCCTATCACTGTGTATGTAGGGGGGGAAACAGAACGGCGTAAAGATACCATGCAGAGCTTTTATGACGGTGGTTGCGGTCATGTCGGGGCAGGGGATGGCGAAAGGGAACCGGGAGTATTCGTCAATCACGTTCAGGAAGTACGTGTTGCGGTTGGTGGAGGGGGCCTTTGAAATCCATACTGAGGCGTTCAAAGGGACGGGAAGCCTTTATCAGGTGCACTTTCTCTGGCCTGTAGAAGTGCGGCTTGCACTCCGCGCAGATTTGGCAGTTCCTGGTGGCTGTCGTGACTTCCTTGATGGAATATGGCAGGTTGCGGGTCTTGATGAAGTGGAAAAATCGAGTGACTCCCGGGTGGCAGAGGTCCTCGTGGAGGGTTTGGAGGCGGTCCACTTGTGCGTTGGCACATGTGCCGCGGGTTAGGAGGCTCGTTTAGCTTCAGGGACGATACAAGATCTCATAGTTATAGGTGGAGAGTTCGATCCTCCACCGTAAGATCTTGTTGTTTTTTATCTTGCCCCGCTGTGCCTTATCGAACATGAAAGCAACCGAACGTTGGTCAGTGCGGAGAGTGAATCTCCTGCCGGCCAGGTAATGCCTCCAATGCCGCACAGCTTCTACTATGGCCTGGGCCTCCTTTTCAACTGAGGAATAGCGAATTTCTAAAGCGTGAGAAGAAGGCCACGGGTTTGTCCGCTTGGTTGAGGGTGGTCGCCAGAGCTACGTCGGACGCGTCGCTCTCGACTTGGAAGGGAAGGGATTCATCGATTGCGTGCATCGTGGCTTTTGCAATGTCTGTTTTGATGCGGCTGAAGGCCTGGCGGGCCTCTATCGACAGGGGAAAAACTGTGGATTGGATCAGTAGACGGGCCTTGTCCGCATAGTTGGGGACCCATTTGGCATAGTAAGAAAAAAAGCCTAGGCAGCGCTTCAGGGCCTTGGAGCACCGCGGGAGGGGGAACTCCATGAGATGGTGCATGCGTTCAGGGTCGGGGCCTATCACTCCATAACGCACTACATACCCGAGGATGGCGTGCCAATTGGTGCTAAACACGCATTTATCCTTGTTATACGTTAGGTTAAGGATTTTTGAGGTTTGGAGGAATTTTCGGAGGTTGGGGTCGTGATCCTGCTGGTCGTGGCCGCAGATGGTGACGTTATCGAGGTACGGGAATGTGGCCCGTAAACCGTACCGGTCAACCATTCGGTCCATCTCTCGCTGGAAGACCGAGACCCCGTTAGTGGCACCGAAGGGAACCCTTAAGAAGTGGTAGAGCCGCCCATCTGCTTCGAAGGCAGTGTATTTGCGGTCACTAGTGCGGATGTGGAGCTGGTGGTAGGTGGACTTAAGATCCACCGTGGAGAAGACCTTGTAATGCGCGATCCTGTTGACCAGGTCAGATATGCGGGGGAGGGGGTACGCATCCAGCTGCGTAAAGCTGTTGATAGTCTGACTGTAGTCGATGACCATCCTAAGCTTCTCCCCGGTCTTTACCACCACTCATCCTAACACTGACTACCACAAACGCGTAGGTGAATGTTAGAGGAGTAGTTTACCCCTGGAATAGTATGTCTTCTGATCACCGGACATGGCAGAAAACAGTGAGAGGTTTGGCTGGAAAGTTGAAGCAGTCTTGTGCTTCACAGACAGTCTCTTCCGGCATGCAGGCGGGGGAGGGGCAAGCTGTCAGGCCCCAGATACAGGAACTGATGACTTTTATCAAGGAGGAATTCCATAAACAGAGGAAAGAAATGCATGAGGATCATGCAAAGGCCATTGCAGAAGCTGTGGCACCCCTGAAGAGTACTTTGGAGCGGATGGAGAGGTGTTTGGAGGTGCAGGGGTCACAGATTCGGGAGATTGAAGGAGTGATCTCGGACCACAGCGATCGTGTAGTGACTCTGGAGGCGGAGGTGGGACTCCTAGGAGACCTTTGTAAAACGCTGAGGGCAAAGGTGGAGGAGCAGGAGAATGCCTCGAGAAGACAGAACCTGCGAATAGTGGGCCTGCCTGAAGGAGTGGAAGGTGCGAGTGCCACAAGGTACGTCTCAAGGATGCTGGAGGGACTGGTGGCAGAAGGGGTGCTAGATAAGGCACCTGAAGTGGACCAAGCACATAGGTCTCTGAGGCAAAAGCCTAAAGCTGGGGAGACGCCGCGGGCGGTGATCGTGAGACTCCATAAATTTGTGGAGAAAGAAAAAATTCTACGGTGGGCCAGGGAGCAGCGTAGCTGCGACTGGGAGGGAAATAACATCCGGACTTACCAGGACATCTGAGCCGAGTTGGCAAAACGGCGGGCAGGTTTCAACAAGGCCAAGGCAGTGCTGTACCGGCGGCAGATAAGTTTTGGGTGCTCTACCCGGCAAAATAATGGGTGACGTTCGGAGGTCGGGTGTATTATTTTGAGACCCCAGAAGCGGCCGAAGACTTCATTAAGGAGCATAAACTGGGGGAGAACTGAGTGGACAATGCTTGGGAACCGGGGTGCTGGCACTATGTAATGGTCGGGAGCAGGTTTGAAGTGGGTGTAGGGATTGGGGGATGTTCGCCGTTTTGTGTGGGGGGGGGGGGGATTTCTGTGCAATGTTGAGATTGTAAGGAATGGTAGGGGTGAAACGTTTATGTGGGGATGCCCATCCCCCCTCCTGTTTTATGGGACTGTTTGTGTTTAACATCTGTTTGTTTGCTTTTGGAGAAGGCTACCTGGAGTTCAGGAGAAGTCCTTGTTTGGGTGGGGGAGGGTAAGGCCAGCAGGAGTCCTTCTTCTTGGAGCTGAGGAATGGGGGGGGGGGGGAGAGGGAGGGGGAGGTTGTCTTTTTGCATGAGAACATCTCTGTGTGAAGGATCAAGTTAGGTTAAGGAAGGGGTGGGTCGGGCAGGTTTTTCACTCGGGGTTTGATTTGAAATCGAGGGGTGTGGCGATTTTAATGAGCAAAAAAATGGGATTTATGAGTGCGAAGGAGGTGAGGGATCCAGATGGGAGATATGTGATTGTGAGTGGGGTATTGGAAGGGGCACTGGTAGTGTTGGTAAATGTGTATGTCCCAAATTGGGATGATGTGGGTTTTATGAGAGGGTTGCTGGCAGCAATCCCGGATTTGGCCACGTACCAGTTGATCATGGGAGGAGATCTTAACTGTGTCCTGGAGCCGAGGGTGGATAGGTCGAGCTCCAGGTCGATAGGTAGGGCACGAATGGCAAGGGAGCTGGGGGGTTTATGGAGAGGATGGGTATGGTGGATCCATGGCACTTTCAGAACCCAGGGGGAAGGGAGTACACCTTTTCACACGTCTTTAAGGTGTATTCAAGGATTGATTACTTTGTAGTGAATCGGGAGATTTTGTTTGGGGTGGAGCGGGCAGAGTATGCGGGGATAGTTATCTCGGACCATGCACCCCACTGGCTGGATATTCGGTTCAGGACGGGACGAGAGCAGAGGTCGGGGTGGAGGTTTGACTCGGGGTTGTTGGCGGATGGAGGTGTTTGTAATAAGGAGCGGTTGGAGATTAGGGATTATGTGGAATTCAATCAGAATGGGGAGGTGTCGGCGGACATTTTTTGGGAAGCACTGAAGGCAGTGGTCCGGGGAGAAATTATCTCATTTATGGTTTGTGCGAATAAGGAAAGCAGGGCGGAACATGACCGTCTCGTGAGCGAGATAATGGAGGTGGACAGGGAATATTCAAGGGTGTCCACCGTGGAGGGATTGGTGAGGAGGAAACATTTGCAGGGGCAATTTGACAGACTGACTATGGGGAGGGCGGTAGACAACTGAGTAGGGCAAGAGGGGTGCAATATGAGTATGGGGAGAAGGCGTGCCCCGGGGTCTGAGGGAGGTGCTGGATAATATCAGGGGTATGAAGTTGGGGAAGGCCCCTGGGCCGGATGGGTACCCGGCAGAATTTTATAAGGAATTTGCGGCGGACCTGACACCCCATCGGTTGGGGGCGTTTAATGAAGCACTGGAGAAGGGGGAGTTGCCGGAGACGATGAAGCAGGCAGTAATCACACTAATCCCCCAAAAAGTGGAATGTGGGTCGTATAGACCCATATCACTATTGAACACGGATGTGAAAGTATTGGCTAAGTTGTTGGCGGGGAGGATGGAGGATTGTGTCCCGGGGGTGGTTGCAGAAGATCAAACAGGCTTTGTGAAGGGCAGGCAGCTCGCGAGTAATATAAGACGGCTGTTGAATGTGGTGATGAATCCGTTGAGAGCTCTAGTACCGGAGGTGGTGGTGTCCATGGACGTGGAGAAAGCATTTGATCGGGTGGAGTGGCGGTACTTGTTTGAAGTTTTGGGAAGGTTTGGGTTTGGGCCGAGATTTGTGGCATGGGTGCGGTTGCTGTATGTGGCGACAAGAGCGAGGGTGAGGACGAATGATATGAGCTCACAAAGCTTTGACTTACACAGGGGTACAAGGCAGGGATGCCCGTTGTCGCCGCTGCTATTTGCGCTGGCCATAGAGCCATTGGCGATGGCTCTCAGGGGGTCGGCAGAGTGGCAGGGGATAATGAGGGGACAGAGGGAGCATCGGGTGTCGCTCTCTGCCGATGACCTCTTGCTGTATGTTTTGGATCCGTTGGAGAGTATGGGAAGGATTATGGGCCTGTTGGGGAGGCTTGGAGGGTTCTCGGGATACAAGCTGAATGCAGAGAAAAGCATGGTATTCCCAGTGAATGAACTGGCACAGCGGGCTAATTTAGGGGGAATGCTATTTACGGTAGTGAGGGATAGGTTTAGGTACTTGGGGATTCAGGTAGCGAGGGAATGGACGGGGCTCCGTAAGTGGAACTTAACGAAGCTGGTGGAGGAGGCCAGGGAGGATCTTAAGAGGTGGGAAACACTGCACTTAACGTTGGCGGGAAGGGTCCAAGTGGTGAAAATGAATATTCTGCCGAGGTTCTTGTTTATCTTTCAGGCTCTCCCGATCTTTATACCAAAGGCCTTTTTTCAGAAAGTTGACACAATCATCTCTGACTTTTTATGGGTGGGGAAGGTGCAGAGGGTGGGGAGGACCCTGCTACAGAGGCTGAGGCAGCAGGGGGGGGTTGGTGTTGCCAAACTTGCTTCATTATTATTGGGCGGCGAATGTGGACAAGGTGCGGCGGTGGTGGGAAGGAGAAGGGGTAGAGTGGGTTAGGATGGAGGTGGACTCTTGTAAGGGGTCTAGTTTGAGGGCTATGGTGACGGCAGCATTGCCAATGGCTCCGAGTAGGTATTCAGGGAGCCCCGTGGTGCAGTCCACGGTGAAGATATGGAATCAGCTGAGGAGGCATTTTAGGATGGAAGGGATGTCGGTGCTAACGCCGCTGTGCGAGAATCATGGGTTTGAGCCGGGGGGATGGATAATGTATACATGGGGTGGAGGGAAGTGGGGCTGGTCAAGGTGAGGGATTTGCATTTGGAGGAAGGGTTTGCCAGTCTGGAGGAGCTAAGGGAGAGGGTAGAGCTGCCGAGGGGTAGTGAATTCAGGTATCTGCAGGTTAGAGACTTTGCACAAAAGGTCTGGAAGGGGTTCCCAAGATTGCCAGGATACACCCTGCTGGAGCGACTGCTACTTCCGGATGTGGAAGGGGAGGGAAGAATTGGGGATATATATGAGTGGCTGGGGGAGCATGGAGGCGAGCGGGTGGTGAAGATCAAGGAGAAATGGGAAGCGGAGTTGGGAATGGAGATCAATTGGGGAGTATGGAGTGAGGCACTGCGAAGGGTAAACGGGACCTCCTCTTGTGCAAGGATGAGCCTGATACAGTTTAAGGTGGTGCACAGGGGACATATGACTCGGGCGAGAATGAATGGCTTCTTTCAGGGGGTAGCAGATGAGTGTGAGAGGTGTGGGAGGGGGCTAGCGAATCATGCGCACATGTTTTGGGGTTGTGAAAAATTGGGAAGATTCTGGGCGGGAGAGTTTGCGGTCTTAGCCAGGATAGTGGAGGAGGGAGTGGACCCGGACCCTTTGGTGGCGATATTTGGGGTTTCAGAGAAGCCGGAGCTCATGGAGGGGAGGAAGGCCGATGTCGTGGCCTTCGCCTCTCTGATTGCACGGCGACAAATTTTGCTGGAGTGATGGTCGGCATCGCCACCGGGGGTAGCAGCTTGGTTGCGTGACTTGTGTGACTTCCTGCTGTTAGAGAAGATAAAGTATGAGTTAAGGGGCTCAGCAGGGGAGTTTGAGAAAAGGTGGGGGATGTTTGTGACCGTGTTTGAGGAGCTGTTCGTCGTGTGGGGGGGGGGGGGGGGGGGTAATCGGGTTGGGGGGGCGGTGAAAAAGGAGAAAAGTCTGTACAAACTGTATAGTTGATTGTTGGGAAGAATGTTTCCCGGGGTGTTTATTTCCTGTAACCTACTTTGATACAAGTTTGAATAAAATGCGTTTTAAAAAAAAGAAACAAAAAAACGTCGCCGTCGCCATACCGATGCGACACCCGATGCGGGACTAGCAGCCGCACCACATAAAACCCAGGTTTTCCCTGCAGCTACAGACGGAGAATTGCCGGGTCCGTGGATGCGCATGCGCACGGCGGTGACCTGCGGCGTTCGTGCCGTACAACATGACGCCGACGTGCGCGGACTCGGCCTGCCAGATAGTGACCCCTGTAACCCCTTTGCCAAAGCCCCCCCCCCCCGGCCAGCGGAACAGCTCTGCCCCCCCCCTCGCCCCCGACTGTGGCGCCGCTGGACACAGTTCGCAGCCACCACACAATATTGACAAAACCTCAGACCACAGGTGATCCACGCCGTCGGGAAGTCGGCCTATCCGGGGCAGAGCATCAGGGGAGGGCCTTCAGGTGACGTTCTGAGGCCGTCCCAACGGGCGCCTGACATACTCACCGATGACGCCGTTTTGGAGGGAGCGGAACATCTGAAAACAGGCAAAAGAAATAAATTAAAATGGCAGTGTAGTGGTAGAACATCCTTCTGATTTGAAAAGGCAATGCTTTTATAACCTTTCCAAAAAATGTTTCTATTCTTTCAGAGGATGTGGGTTTCACTGGGGAGCCATCATTAACCCTCATCCCTAATTGCCCCCGAGAAGGTGGTGGTGAACTGCCTTTTTGGACTACAATGTGGTGTAAGCACAATTACAGTGCTGTTAGGTGGGAAGTTGCACAGTGGGGTAAGAAGAATAATTGCATGGCAAAAAACAGTGGAAACAAACTTTGTGCTAAGGCATGAAAGGGAATCTGTGGTGAAATGGTAGAATGTCATTTGGTTGTGCTGTTACCTGACCATACTGAATGTTATATACAGTGATACCAGGATCTGGGAACAATGCAGGACAAGCTGGTATTCTTTAAGGTGGCAAAAAAAATCCCTATTCGGTGGGATGGTGCAAGATTGCAAGTCACAAAATATTGGCTCTTAACTAATGTTTTGCTTACCCATGCCAAGCTCTCATGTGGCTATTTTCTTGCAATATCTTATGCACACCCACATTTCAGGAGGACATGTGGTTAAGTTGCAAATTCCAAATCAAAGCAATTGCATGCTCAAGTACTCTGAAGCTTTTACACATCAAACTACACATAGAGCTGAAATATATCAGATGTCACCTGTCCTACCACAGGAGAAAAAGTCAGGGGACAAACCACTCGGGGGAACAACTGCTGCTGTTTGGTTCAAGGTGGGAAATCCACCCCTTAGGAACAGGGGCGGGATTCTCCACTCCCGCGCCGAAGTGGCCGCGTCATCGTGAATGCCGTCGAGGTTCACGACGGCGCGAAACGGCCCCGATCCCGACCGATTCAGGCACTGACAATGGGCTAGGATCGGGGCCGCGTCATCTACACGCGCCAGGCCTTGTCGCCCGCGTAAAGGCAGCGCCGCATAGATGAAGCGGCCGGCGCCGCATAACTGGCATATTCAGCGCATGCACGGGTTGGCCGGCGCCAACCTGCGCATGCGTGGTTGCCGTCCTCTCTACGTCCGCCCCGCAAGAAGTTGGCGGACGGATCTTGTGGGGCCGCGGAAGGAAGGAGATCCTCCTTCAGAGAGGACGGCCCGACGATCGGTGGGCACCGATCGCGGGCCACCCCACATTTGAGATACCCCCCGGTGCAGGATCCCCCCTCGCCCCCCTGCAGGCCGCCCCCCCAGCGTTCGCACGCTGTTCCCGATGGCAGCGACCACGTGTGGACAGCGCCGGGGGGAACCCGCCGTTTTGACCTGGCCGCACGGCCCATCCAGGCCTGAGAATAGCGGGGGTGCCGGAGAATTGCCATTTTGGGTGTCTCCGGTGATTCTCCGGCCTGCGGCCCGCTGAACTCGACCGGGCCGTTCCCGCCGATTGGGAGAATCACGGGAGGGCGTCGGACCGGCATCCCGGGAAATTTTGGCGGCCCAGGCGATTCTCCCAACCAGCGCGGGAGTGGAGAATCTCACCCATTAAGTCTGGAGGGAGACTCCCGACTTCTTAGAGTCTTGAGGGGGGAAGGTGGCGCAGTGGTATTATCACTGGACTAGTAACCCAGAGACCCAGGGTATTCCTTTGGGGCCCGGGTTCAATTCCCACCACGGTGGAATTTAATTTTAACAAATACTGGTATTAAAAGTCAAATGATGACAATGAAACCATTGTTGATTATCTTACAAAATCTAATTTGCAAATGTTCTTTAGGGAAGGAAACCTAGTCTGGTCTACGGGTGACTCCAGACTCTTAAATGCCTTCTGAAATAGCCTAGCGAGCAACTCTGTTGTATACAGCCGCTACAAAGAAAACACAAAAGGAATGGAACTGGACGGAGTATCCACCATCAACCAAGGCACCAAAAACGACAACAGCAAACTCAGCCCTGTCGACTCTGCGAAGTCCTCCTTACAAACATTTGGAGGCTTGTGCATAATTTGGAGAGCTGTCTCACAGACCCAGCACAGAAGGTGCAGTGGTATAATAGAGAGGGGTTGCCCTGAGAGTCCTCAACATTGACTCTGGACCCCATGAAGTTTCATGGCAGCAGGTCAAACATGGACAAAGAAACCTCCTGCTGGTTACCAAGTACCATCCAGTGTCAGCTGATGAACCCGTACTCCTCCATGTTGAACATCACTTGGAGGAAGCGCTGAGGGTGGAAAAGGTGCAGAATGTACTTTAGTTGGGGGGGACTTCAATGTCCATCACCCAGAGTGCCTTGGTCGTACCACCATAGACCAAACTGGCTGGATCCTAAGGGACATAGCTGCTAGACTGGCTCTATGGCAGGCGATGAGGGAACCAACAAGAGGGAAAAATATACTTGACCTACCTGCTGTCGATGCATCCGTCTGTTCATGACAGTATCGGTAGGAGTGACCACCGCATATTCCTTTCGGAGAAGAAACCCCGACTTCACAGTGAGGATGCGCTCCATTGTGTTGTGTGGCATTACACACAAGGGGCTGGTTTAGCACAGTGGGCTAAATAGCTGACTTGGAATACAAAACAATGCCAGCAGCACGGGTTGAATTCCCGTACCGGCCTCCACGAACAGGCACCGGAATGTGGCGACTAGGGGCTTTTCACAGTAACTTCATTGAAGCCTACTCGTAACAATAAGTGATTATTATTATTACCACCATGCTAAATGGGATAGACTTCAAACGGGTCTAGCAACTCAAGACTGGGCATTCTTGAGGCGCTGTGGGCTATCAGGAGCAGCAGAATTGTATTCAACCAGATCTGTTACCTCATGATCCGGCATATTCCCCACTCTACCATTACCACCAAGCCAGGGGATCAACCCTGGTTCAATGAAGAGCGCAGGAGAGTATGCCAGGAGCAACACTAGGTATACCGAAAATTGAGGTGTTAATCTGGTGAAGCTACAACACAGGACTACTTGTGTGACAAACAGTATAAGCAGCAAGTAATAGACAGAGCTCAGAAATTCCACAATCAATGGATCAGATCTAAGCTCTGTAGTCCTGCCACAACCAGCCATTAATGGTGGTGTACTGGCGGAAGAGGCACCACAAATATCCCCATCCTCAATGAAGGCAGAACCTAGTGTGGTGTTGGGTGCTCTGGTGCACAGATGAGCCAACACAGTTGTATGTGGTACAACTCTATTTTATTTGAACTCTTATAATACAGTTCGTTCTGGATACTCTGCACGTGCTGTCTCCCTGAGTGTGCCTGGTGGCAGGTCTGTCCTGGTCCTCCTCTGCAGCTAATACTGACCACCGGGGGTCGTGTCTGTGCTTTTATATCTTTCTGTCATTGGTTGTGGTGTTGTGTGTTCTGATTTGTCTGTTGGTGTGTCTATCATGATGTGTGTGTTTGAATATCATGACATCCCCCCTTTTTACAAAGATATGTGCCTACGTGGTTATAAATATAATTGTGTCGTGAGTGCATCTAAGAGTGTGTGTGTGTGTTGTGTACAGCGTGTGTATATGACGTAACTATTTACATGGGGCGATGTCGGGTGCGTCACACTAACAAGGTTGTACCATAACAAAACTTGGATGCGAGAGAAAAAAAAAACTTGAACATTGGTCTGGTCAGACGATATCTGGAACAATAAACAACAACAGGTTATAATACAGAAGTGTTTGACTTTTTGAACGTATGAACAGCGTTATAAGTCCAGTCTAATGGGTGACCGCCTCAAGAATGGGCTGGTCCTCAAGCCGGTTCAGCTGTGGAGATTTGGGGTCACACTGGTTCACCTTGGACTGTTGGAGGTGATGCTGTTGCCGAAGTCTCTACTTTACCATTTGTTGTACTTCGTGCAGTGCTTGGTTTTTTCATTCGTGCAAATATAACATTCAACATCTTTGTTAGTGGTGCCTTGGCTGTGGTTTGGTTCTGGTGACGATGGAAGGGGCATGATCCGTGGCATCTCCACGAAGTCATCCTTGGGAACCAGTGGAGGATCCGGCGTGTGCGTACGGTTCAGTTGCGAGCGTGGAAGGCGGCGCAAAGCTCGCTGATTGCGCCTACGCACCAATCCATCCGCCCTGCATGCCAGGAACAAGGTGGAGTCTTTTTCTTTTTATGTTTGTGGTGGACGGCATCTTGTAGCCGATGGGTCGTTGCCATCGAAGTAGCACCATCACTAATATCATGCAAGGCGATGACTGTGCCAGATGTGGAAGTTGGCCGAGACCGTGCACGCTGGTTCCGGCCACCTGCTGTGCCGGAAGGGCGACTCCGCAGAGAAACGTCGAAGCATGTCGCCTTGGAGAGAGAATTGTTGCTCGCATCAACGTCTGGCGATGGCGCGAATTGGTGTGTCCATCTTGGACCGCCGGTGCTGGTTGCCACTGCCGACCCAGTGGGACTGCCACGCAATCCATTCCCTGTCGCCGTGGCATCCGCCGTCACCCTGAGCGTGCCATCACCGAGGCCGCGACACCGCCCGTCCGGAGCAAGGTCTGGCGTGCGCAAATCAGAGTCGGCGCTTGGCTGCTCCCCATCTGGAGTCCGGTCTGCCTTCCGTCGATGCCCCCCGTCCGGAGTCCCAACAGGTTCACTGGAGGCAGCCGAGATTCCCTGAAGCTGCACTTCTGGAGTCGGAACATGCAGGAATGCACCAACCAGTGGAGAGGGTCGAGCCATCGAGGGTGGAAGCGCTGCGCCGCCACCGCAGTCGTCAGTGGTCCCACCGTGATCGTCGAGTGCCTCGGTACGCACTAGGTGAGGTCTGTCACCTTGCACCTTTTGCATGGGAAGTGGGATGCTGTCGTCACTCGTCTCACACCCCGTGGATAGATCCTCATTAGCAGCTTGCTGTTCACTAGGGTTGGGTAAATTGTCAGAGTTTTCATCTGGTGGTGCACACCATGTCGGTGGACTGTCATCGTCTTGCCGTTGTCCTTCATTTGGGCTTTTCTTCTTTGGAATTTTAAATCTTCCCCCAGACATTGCAGAACCTTGTTTATTACCCCCAAATTCTCCCATATGTATGGTCTCGAATATAGGATCCAATGTTTCTATCGACATTGTACTATTTTCCAAAGAACATTCCGTTTCACTTTTCTTCTCAGGTACCTCATATGTATCTTTGTCTAATGTACATGCCTTCATGGTCTCT
Organism: Scyliorhinus torazame; assembly: GCF_047496885.1. Lineage (NCBI taxonomy): Eukaryota > Metazoa > Chordata > Chondrichthyes > Carcharhiniformes > Scyliorhinidae > Scyliorhinus > Scyliorhinus torazame. Next base: position 98,691,677 of record NC_092721.1, read on the forward strand.
GGGTCTGATTTTGCTGGGACTGGCATGGTCACAGTCTCTCTTTTACTGTTCTCAATTGCCCACATTATACTCCCCATACATAACTGCTTAATCACTGGGGTTAGTGTGGTACAATGGATAATCGGGTCGACCTTATCTGCATCTTCACCATTAGTGGAAAGCACACTTGGTTCACTTGAAACTGCTGTGGGTTTTAAATTCGTTATCTGGCTACTCGATGTCGGTGTCCTCAGGATTCTTGCTCCAATGTTCTGCTCAATAATCAGTGGAGTGTGTATAGGTTCAATGCAATTAATGTTCCCCTCAAGGTTTGAAGAGTCATTACTGACTAACTGCTGGTCTCCGAAGTTGGGATTTTGCGGCGTTGTGTTGAAGGGAGACATTTGTCCCTGCTGTAGATATGATTCAAGTTGTGTTATTTCCATTACCTGAGGATCAATGTCTTGTCCATTTTTTCGATCCGTACTAAAACACTGGCAATTCTCAGTCTGCTCCTTGCAAGTTCAACATTCAATTAATTTCGTTCGCAAATCCTCAGCATCCTTCTGTGGCCGTGCAGCATTATTAATCTCTGTTCGGCTATAATGATCCTGAAGGTCAGCGCATAAACCTTTTTTCTTCGGGCTTGGACGAGGCGATTCCTTTGGCTTGTCTTCAGTTGGGCTTGAACAGTCTTCAGCGCTGTGCCCTTCATTGTAGCATGAGAGACCGTCATGGTCATGCTGCTGTGTAGTGGAGCATGGTAGGCTGTTATAGCCTTCTTGCTGTTCACGTGAGCATGGCAGACTTGCATCGTCTGCCGCTGGTTGGTCAGGAGAGGTTGCTAGACCCTCATGGTCTTGTTCCTGCAAGGACTGCACATTGGAGTCTTGCGTTGCTTCTATCGTGGAGGCTGTCCACGAGCTCTCTGTGGAGGCTTGTGACACTGGAGTCACTTCTTGTTCGTGCAAGGACTGCGCTCTGGAGTCTTGCATTGCTTCTATCGTGGAGGCTGCCCACGAGCTCTCTGTGGAGGCTTGTGACACTGGAGTCACTTCTTGTTCGTGCAAGGACTGCGCTCTGGAGTCTTGCATTGCTTCTATCATGGAGGCTGTCCACGAGCTCTCTGTGGAGGCTTGTGACACTAGAGTCACTTCTTGTCCGTGCAAGGACTGCGCTCTGGAGTCTTGCATTTCTGCAATTGTGGAGTCTGTCCACGAGCTTGCTGTGGAAGCTTGTGACACTGGAGTCACTTCTGGTTCATGCGAGGACTGCACTCTGGAGTCTTGCATGTCTTCTTTCATAGAGTCGGGAACGTTGAGCGGGACGTGGACCACGCTCTGTGTGGCAGCAGGGCGCTCTCCGTGTGCTTGCAGCGCTCCCTGTCTGTTAATGTCAGGCTGCAGCATCATCCGGTACTGATAAGTTGGAACGTCATATCTGCTGGATTGAAGATCCTCAAATCTGAAAAATGAATCCACATCTGCGTCGGATTCAATGTGGGGGCCGCCAATGTGCAACACGAAAGGTTCGTCCGAGTCATAGTCGTATAGGACCACGGAGCTATCATTGGGCTCGCGAGGTCCGGAAACACTGTAAAGATCGTCATCGAAGTATTCGAGGTCGGAATCATCGGCTTGTGCGTAGGTAACTGCTTGTCGGAGGGTTCTTCGGAGGTCAAATTCATCTCCTGGGTCAATTTGCGGCAATGTGCTGTCATTCCAGGTGAGGGAAGGTTGTTTTACAGCTTTAACAGATTTTTGTTTTTTTTATTTGGGACGTTTCCCTTTTAAATTGGATTTGGGACATTTCCCCTTTAAATTGGTGCAGTCTGGGGCCTCTGACATCCTGACGCTCGGTATGTAGCACGTAGGAAGTGACTGCGCATGCTCAGATCGCTGTTCCTTTACCGATGGCCGTTTTCTTGACTGCGCATGCGCAGCATCTCGCGCATGCGCAAACGAAACTTCCGGTTCTGCGCACTGCTCGCGCAACTGTGCTAGCGTGATACCTTTAGCAAGATGGCCGCCAACCTCGACCCAGCCCTCTCTCAGGCCCGGGATTTCGGCCTCTGGGAATTCGGGCTCCGGGATCCCAGCCACAAGGTGAGTACTGCAGCTTTTCTTACCTTTACTTGCCGATTGGATTGCGTTTTCTTCACAGTACTTGGAGAATTTGTCCAGGACTGCCTGGTAATCGTACCTTTGCTGCCTCCTGAAGAACCTGAACCTTGTGAATATTTCTCTTGCCCTTGCACCGGCGATGGTGAGGAGAAATTCAATTTTTTCGCTATCATCCAGGTCTTGGAGTTCAGCTGCCACCAGGAACAATTCGAACCATTGCCGGAATCGCCGCCAGTTTTCGCGGAGATCGCCGTAGCACTGGAGCGGCTGCGGAACCGGGAGCTCTATCATTTTGCCTGGGCACTGCTGGTTGTCTCTGTACACTGAGGTATGCCGGCAGGTATCGATCCACTCCTGTACCATGTGGTGTTGGGTGCTCTGGTGCACAGATGAGCCAACACAGTTGTATGTGGTACAACTCTATTTTATTTGAACTCTTATAATACAGTTCGTTCTGGATACTCTGCACGTGCTGTCTCCCTGAGTGTGCCTGGTGGCAGGTCTGTCCTGGTCCTCCTCTGCAGCTAATACTGACCACCGGGGGTCGTGTCTGTGCTTTTATATCTTTCTGTCATTGGTTGTGGTGTTGTGTGTTCTGATTTGTCTGTTGGTGTGTCTATCATGATGTGTGTGTTTGAATATCATGACACCTAGCACATCTTTACAAAAGATAAGGCCACAATCTTCAGCCAGAAATGCCAAGTGGATGATCCATCTCCGCCTCCTCCAGAGCTCTCCAGCATCACTGATGCCAGTCTTCAGCCAATTCTATTCACCCCACGTGATATCAAGAAATGGCTAAAAGTACTGGATACTGCAAAGGTTATGGTTCCCAACAGTATTCCAGCAATAGGCCTGAAGACCTGCAATCCAGAACTTACCGTGCCCCAAGCCAAGTTGTTCCAGTACAACTACAACACTGGCATTTTCCCAGCAATGTGGAAAATTGCCCAGGTATGTCCTGTACACAATAAACAGGACAATTAAATGTCGACAATTATCGCACTGTCAGTCTACTTTTCATCATCAGTAAAATGAAGGATCATCAACGGTGCTATCAAATGGCACTTACTCAGCATTCTCCTGCTAATGGATGTTCAGTTTGGGTTCTGCCAGGGTCACGCAGCTCCTGACCTCATTACAGCCTTGGCTTAAACATGGACAAAATAGCTGAATGCCAGAGGTGACGCAAGAGCTAATCCGGGGCTGGCAACTCTCCAGTATATTGTTTGTGTGGCATTGTATCATATAGGCATGATTTGGGCTCTGCATGAATGCCAAGCTGACATGCTCAGGTGAAGGATCCATTAGGAGGTACACACTGTCTGCCAACAGCCGGGGTTGGGAAATTGACTGGGATGACCACTTGGCATTGACCTCTCCTGCTGCCGGTGAAATTATGGTGGATGTGGAATGAGGCCCTGGAGTCTGGTAATGTTTAGAATCTGTGAAATACTATCTAGTGGGAAAGGGGTACATGTTTTTCTGTCCAAAGCAGTGGGAACATGCTTTGATCCATGTGGGAGCGGTATATGAGTTAATATTGTAGTGCCAGTTGGGAGTAAGCTGCAAAACTTATCATTGAGTGTAGCTATTGCAATGTTGAAACAGGAAAGCAGTTGTGCTTACTACAACTGGCAGTCTGCCAGCTGACAGCAAACTGAGGCTGTCCTTGGTTCTTGGTAGGTAGGTGACCAGGTATGTCAAATGCTGCAGACATGCTCTGGCCCCTCTGATCTCCAAGTATCCTTTCAACTTGTACATCACAATCACAAAACATTGCATTTGAGTCACTCTGGAGGCAAATTTAACTCATTTTTAAAAATTACATATTAAACTGCCACCAACTGTGATGAAAATGCAAATGATTTGTGACTTCAGCAATCCCTGTACACATGTGGTCTCTTTGCTCCCATTGCAAGTGGATGAAAAAGAGCAAAATATCACAAAATGGTGCTATATGATAATTTCCATGAAACCTAAAGATCTTTGCCTGTTGTTTGGCATATAAAACCATAGCGCCGCAAACACTTTATTGCCACATCATATCAGTCTATGCAGCACAGGATACATTCTTGGCCTCCTATTTTAATCATCTGTCTCGGAGCCAATTCTAACTTTGTGAGTCACTAGAATTGTACATACACTAATTCTGGAAACACTTTTAAATTACAGCCTTCACGATAGCGGGAAGGTGTCCCATACTGCAAATTCACATTTTTTGTTGAGGGAAGTCATCTTTCAAAATTAAAAGCTATAAAATGGCTTTTAGTTGAATAACTGCAGGTCATTACCTAGTCAGAATGCATTTGCACCTTTAATTTCACCTGCCCCAACCTTTAGAATGCAGCTTTGAAAATGGGAGTAATAAGGCAGAAGTACAAAAATTTATTAAAGTACATATATTTCCAGCTCCAATGAGTCATGGAGCTAGAAATGTAAATGAGCGCTGCGACAGATTATTAAAATGCAATGTTTTGGAAGCTGTGATCCTGTGGTGGTCATGAGAATTGAGAAGCTGCTACAAAAGTAGTCCCAGTCCTCAGAACTGAATATATTATGCAAATAAAGTAAAGTGGCACATAAATGTGTTCAACATTTTACACACCCACATTCATGGAATCAATTGAACAAACTTTGTTATGCTGATCGAAATCCAGAGTTCCTCACCGACGCAGTGAGCATATACTTTGATATATTCATAAGGACTTATTTTTGTTCAGCAAATTGAAACTGGGAAGCAAATGCATCTACACCAATTGTACTTGGTCTCTGCACAGTTACACTGATTTTACTTGCACAAGTCATATAAATATATATCATAGTCCATCACCAGCAGTGGCTTGGTAGAACCACTGCTGACCAAGTTGGCTGCGACCCGAAGGACATATCTGCTAGATTGGGTCTGCAGCAGGTAGTGAGGGAACCAATAAGAGGGAAAAACGTACTTGACATCATCCTCACCAACTTCCGCAGATGCGTCTGCCCATGACAGTATTGGTAGGAATGACCACTGCACTGTTGTTACGACACCCTGGGCTAGTGCACGGTCAATTCCACAGGCCCCGGAGTCACAACACAAGTGAATTAGCAAACAAGTCTTCTAAAAATTCCTGAAATCACTGACCCTTGGCTGCTCAATAATTACAGTCATCAGGTTTGTAAGTTGAAACACAATTACTGTTTATTTATAACAGGAATAAAGGTGAAATATGCTGTAATTAGAGCTACTTAACAATAAGCTAAAACCTGACTCTACCCCCCCACACACACACAATGATCAAACACACAGAGGGGTGGAAAGGGCCAAAAATAATAATTAATGCCAAAAGATCAAGACTCCTTGCTCCAGCTGATGAACTCTTCAGTGCATCTACTTCACAGTATGTGTGGTTTAAAGTCTCTGGCCTACAGCGTGTAATGATCTTCTTTGCAGTTCAGCAGTAAACCTTACTCGCACCTTTTCCAGGAGAGCCCTCTGGCTTCAGAACAGCCTGTTCTACAGCGAGAGTGTTATCAGGTTCTAGATTCTGTTTCACATCAACCTTTTCTGCAGAGAGAGCTATCTGATTCTGGATTCTGCTTGCACAGACAATTTTGCAGAGAGATGTGGTTCTCACAGTGGCCTTATAGTGAAAATTAACTGGATATTCCTGGAGTGAGTTGGTTAGATTCCTCCATCCAGCCTGCAGAATCCAAAGTGACATGGAAACATAAGCCTTGTGACACTGAAAAGCATAGCAGTGTGAAGAGATCCAATCACCACCTGCTACCGGGCAGAACCCTGCCCCTTTTGGCCAATTAATTGGCTATCAGCCAAATCATTCAAATTGAGTCATCACTGATCTTCCCTACTGCTGCAATCCTCTACCTGAATTTAAAGGCACAGGCCTTTGCCTTAAAGTCACAAATCCATGAATGATCCATGGATCAAAATGATAATGGAAAGAACAAAAGAAAGGGGAATTAAGGGAATAAGCAGGAAACAAAGAGAAGGGACTGTTCTTGTGGAGACAAGTCCCATCTTCATGTTGGGGATACCCTCCAGCATGACATGTGGTACTATGACCATATTAAATGGGATAGATTTAGGACAGATCTATCAACTCAAGACAGGGCAGCCATGGGGTGCTGTGGGCCATCAGAGGCCGCAGAACTGTACTCAACCACAATCTGTACCCTCATGGCCCAGAATATCCTTGACTCTACCATTTCCCTATTTCAGTGAAGAGTACAAGGAGGCATGTCAGGAGCAGTATCAGACATTCCTAAAAATGAGGAGTCAACCTGGTGAAGCTACTACTTGCGTACCAAACATCATCAGCAGCGAGTGATAGACAAAACTAAGCTATTTCACAACCAGCAGATCAGATCTAAACTCTGCAGTCCTGCCACATCCACTCGTGGACGGTGGTGGACAATTAAACAACTCTTTTGAGGAGGAGGCTCTACAAATATTCCCATCCTCAATGATGAAGGAGCCCAGCACATCAGTGCAAAAGAAAAGGCTGAAGCATTCGCAATAATCTTCAGCCAGAAGTGCCGAGTGAATGATTCTCATATCACAGATGCCAGTCTTCAGCCAATTCGATTCACTCCATGTGATATGTTCTTAATTAATAAGGGGATCAGGGGTTATGGGGAGAAAGCAGGAGAATGGGGATGAGAAAATATCAGCCATGATTGAATGGCGGAGCAGTCTGGATGGGCTGAGTGGCCTAATTCTACTCCTATGTCTTCTGGTCTTATGTTGTTAATGATATTCAATGGCAGTAGTGCCACGGAGCTTCAAGGGGTGATGGTTTGATTCTTTCTTGTTTGAGATGGTCACTGTCTGGCCCTTGTTAGGCATGAATGTTACTTACCATTTGTCAGCACAAGTGCAAGCCAGCTCTTTGTGCATATGGACACAGAATATGGACACATTGCTTTAGTATCTGAGCTGTTGCGAATAGTGCTAAACATTCTGTAATCATCAGCGGACATTCCCACTCTGTCCTTATGCTGGAGGGAAGGTCAAATGATGAAGCAACTGAAGATGGTTGGGCCTGGGACACAACGTAAGGAACTCCTGCAGTGATGTCCTGGAACTAAGATGTTTGATCTCCAATCTTAAACAGTGGTGTTATATTAGCCACTTTCCAGTCGTCTGGGACCCTTCCTGCCTCCAGTGATTCCTGAAAGATCATCACTAATGCCTTCACAATTTCCTCAGCTATCTCTTTTACGACCCTGGGGTCTAGTCCATCCGGTCCAGGTGACTTTCTACCTTCAGACCTTTCAGTTTCCCCATAGCCTTCTCCTTAGTAATGGTCACTGCACTCACCTCTGCCCCCTGGTTCTCCTGGAGCTCTGGCATCCTACTTGTGTCTTCCACCATGAAGACTGATGCAAAGTAACTATTCAGTTCGTCTGCCATTTCTTTGTTTCCTATTATTAATTCTCCAGCCATATTTTCCAGTGGTGGAGTGTCATCTTTGCCTCTTTCTTACTTTTTATATATTGAAAAAAACTCTTCCTATCTTCCTTTATATTACTAGCTAGCTTGCACTCATACTTCATCTTCTCCCCCCTTATTGCTTTTTTAGTTGTCCTCTGCTCACTTTTAAAGGCTTCCCAATCCTCTGATTTCCCACTAATCCTTGCCACTTTGTATGCTTTTTCTTTAGCCTTTATGGTGTCCTTGACTTCCCTCGTCAGCCATGGATGCCTTGTCCTCCCCTTAGCATGTTTCCTCCTCCTTGGGATGAATTTCTGTTGTGCCTCCCTAATTATCCCCCCAAACCCCTGCCATTGCTGTTCCACTGTCTTCCCTGCTAGGCACCTTTCCAATCAACTCTGGCCAGCTCCTCCCTCATGTCTTTGTAGTTACCCTTATCCTGGTTATAATGGACCAGAAGCTGAATTGGACTATCCATATAAAAACAGTGGCTACAAGAGTAAGTCAGAGGCTAGGAATCCTACGGCAAGTAACTCACCTTATGTCTCCCCCACATTTGTCCATCATGTACAACACACAAATCAGGAATTTGATGAAATTCACTCCACTTGCCTGGATGAGTGCAACTCCAACAACCCTCAAGACGCTCAACACCATCCAGGACAAAGCAGTCCGCTTGGTTGGCTCCTTCCACAAACATTCCCTCCCTCCACCACTGAGACACAGTGGCAGCCGTGTGTACCATCTACAAAATGCAGTGCAGGAACTCATCAAGGCTCCTGAAACAGCACCATCCAAACCCATGACCGCTATCACCTAGAAGACTAAGGGCAGCAGGCACTTGGGAATACCACCACCTGGAGGTTCACCTCCAAGCCACATATCCCAGCTTGACCTGGAAATATTTTGCTGTTCCTTCACTGTCGCTGGATCAAAATCCTGGGACTCCTTCCCACCAAGAACTCTGCATGTACCTGTACCACATGGACTGCAGCAGTTCAGGTAGGCAGCTCACCATCACCTTCTCAAGGGCAGTTATGGATGGGCAATCAAATGCTCGTGTAGCCAGCATCGCCTAAGTCCTTGAATGAATTTTTTAAAATTCCATCAAAGCCAGTGAACAAACCTGAATATCATCTGAAGTTATTCCTTTATTCCTTTAAGTATCAGAGCAAATTCCACAGAGAGGGTTTATGTCTAAATTATAAAAAAAATATATTTTCTTTCTCAAGCTTACAAAGCACAATTGAAATGTCAGCTCTTGGTTGAGATCCTTAGATTATGCCTTTTTCTGCATTTAATCAGTCCACCATTCCACATTCTGTTCTTATCTCAACGCTGTCCCCAGTCATCAGAACGTTTGATTAGTTTTTTTAAAAATTAATCGCTTTCACTGGACACCAGAAGTCACCTGAGATCAATTAAGGCTGAGTTACATGTGGAAAAATCCATTCTTTGTAATAAAAATTACCCCAACAGCCTCATTCCTATTGTATATGAGTTATGTAGAACATAAAGAAGGGCGTGATTTAACGGCCAAGAAAGGGTCCCATTTTGGCCGCGTGTAGCAGCGTGTTTCTTGGCACCTGCAGCGCCTGATTCTCCAGAGACCTGGGAATGATGCCTGTATTTGGGAAAGCACACCATGATACCATTTAGCACAAACGTGGACCAGGCGTAATGGCACATTGGGGGGTGGGGTGCCAGGCCAGCGGAGGCCCCAGGTGGTCAGGCTCTGGGCAGGGTGGCACCCTGGCACTCCTGCTCGCACCCGGGCACCTTTGTATTGCCAACCTAGCACCTTGACCATGCCACCCTAGCATCCTGGCACTACCAGGATGCCAGTCTGGCAGTGCTAATGTGCACAGGTGCCCGGTTGCCCATGTCAGGAATCAGGTTCGTGTGTGTCCGGCCCGTAAGGGGTGGGGTGAGGGAGTGCTTGAGGATCCCCTAAGAGGTATGTTGGGCCGTTGGGGGGAAGCGGTCCAAGGCTTTTAAAATTGACGCTCCGATCTCTCGAACCCCCTCAGACACCCACCGTTGGCCCTCACATTTGTGTGGACCAGTGTTAAACGGCACCATGGAGAGGTCTCCCATACACGGGCGTTCGTTCCCAGGCCTCGGGAGAATCAGCGGCAACACACTTAAATGAACCTAATGGCTTACTTAAATATGTAAATCAGGATCTTGCCCAGCGAGGCGTTCCGAGCGTCGCTAATCTTGCGAGAGGCCTCTTGTGAGATTTAACGGCCTCGTCGCATCATCGAGTTGGGCGCAACAAGGCCGTTCGATCGCCCCCAAAGTCTTTTGTCTTTGTATTGGAATCCTTGAACTGGTTTCTTTCAAGTGCACGCAGTAACCCAAACTTTTCAATGAGCAGCTGATTTACTTTATCACACCCCTTTATCAGCATTCTAGAAATTAGAATTTTTGATTCAATAATTGCAGCTCTCTGTTGTGAGATTGATGTTTAACCCTCGTTTTGATGATGATGGCAATTTATTTTGGCCGTTAAAGGAAAGGTTTGAAAGCTTAGTGTTGCTGAAATCAGGCCACAAAGAATTTCATTACGGAACAGCTTATCTTAAGGATGACATTTTTCAGATTGGTAAATTGTTTCATTTTCCCCTCCTTTTTCTCTTCACCTGCTTCTATGTCACCCACCAAACTGTGGAGGGAGGTTACATGTTTGCTCCATATTTTGACCAGCTGCAGAAGCTGTGCAAGGGCAGTGTGGTGCAAATGGTTTTATGATTTTCCTTGCCTGTAATAGAGCTAGTGGCACATGCTCAGTGCTGTTCTGCCAGCATCATGACTGAGATTACAGCTTTGAGCAGAATTACCAGCTTGAGTTTTTTTGGCTGTATTACAGCTCAATTGCAAAACACCATGCAATGCCTATTTTCAATAAAACAAATATTGGCTGGATGTTACGTTTTTTGGGGGAGCTGAGGGGGGTAAAATGGAAATTGAGTGCTGTGCATAAGGCTGCTACTCTCCCTACTCTCCCCCCCACCCCCCCATTCCCATCCCCAGTTTCAGATTGTCCAACCAATCGTCGGATGGACAATTTGTGACCCCCCCTCTTGCAGGAAGAAGGTCAATTAGAGCTACAAAGGGGGACTCTGCACCGAACCAGTCCTGTAGCCAGGGACATCATGTGGCAGATAGGTAATTTCTCAAATAGGAGCACAGCTCCAAGTTTAATGTCGCTTTATCTTTTGTTAAAGGCTCGAGAAAGCTCAATATTGAGTTTTTAAAAATAAGCATGCTGACGTCGCAACCTTTAGCAGAAGATTCGGCTGTTGGATTCCGCCATGGTCACAGTAGCAGGCCTATTGCTCTGGCCTTGTGTCGCCTTCTCACATCTGTCATAAAGCACTTTCAGCCTGTTATTTAGTTGATGCACTTGGCAGTGAAAAATTAACGATTGAGTTATTGATAAGCTCAATAGCATGTTAATGGTCATTTCAAATGGCAGACGGGCTGCTAATTCCCACACTTAATACTTCACCCTGCCCCACTTTGCAGGTGTAAAAATGTCAACTCCAGGCGCGATCCAGCCAAAATAAAACCGAGTCCAAGTGCTGGGAATGACCCCACTATCTAATGCACTCTGTCTTGTTTCTGTGCCCCGGTGGGGAATGCTCCGCCGAGGCTGCACTTACAGAACAATAGAACATTACAGCGCAGTACAGGCCCTTCGGCCCTCGATGTTGCGCTAACCTGTGAAATCAATCTAAAGCCCATCTACACTATTCCATTATCATCCATATGTTTATCCAATGACCATTTAAATTGTGGTAGTATGCATTAGGGGTCATGTGGGACTGTGAAGCCGTGATGTCATTGGCTGACAGATCCCGGGTCCTGGTTGGCTGTTGACCTAGGGCGGAGTATAAGAACCAGGAGTTCTCCCCCGCAGGCCAGTCTGTTACTGAACTGCGGGGAACAAGTCACGCTTAATAAAGCCTCATCGACTTCATCTCTATTCGTCTCTCGTGAGTCTTTGTGCGCTACAATTTATTAAGCGTGCTTAAAGGACTATGGAGCTCAGGATCATCCCGGAATGCCTGAGGATCAGCCCCCACGCAGTGAACTCAGCAGCAGTTTTTAAACACTGGCAGACTTGTTTCGAAGCATACCTCCGAACAGCCCCCGGCCGGGTCACAGAAGACCAGAAACTACAGGTCCTGCACTCGAGGGTAAGCCCGGAAATTTTCCCTCTCATCGAAGACGCAGAGGATTTCCAGACGGCGTTCGCAGCACTAAAGAGCATCTATGTTCGCCCAGTGAACCAGATCTACGCACGCTACCAACTCGCAATGAGACGGCAAAGTCCCGGAGAATCGCTAGACGAATTCTACGCCGCGCTGCTAATTTTGGGACGGGCCTGCAGCTGCCCGCCGGTAAACGCGATTGAACACACGGACATGTTAATTCGCGATGCTTTTGTGGCAGGTATGAACTCTCCCCAAATCCGCCAAAGACTTTTAGAAAAAGAGTCGCTAGGAATCTCAGAGGCACGGGCCCTTGCAGCCTCCCTAGATGTGGCCGCGCGAAACGCCCGCGCGTACGGCCCCGACCGTGCGGCAGCCCCTTGGGCTCCATGGACCCCCGTAGCGACAAACCTCCCCCCCACAGGCTTGCACGGTTCAGACGCCAAGTCGTCCCGGGGGGGCCCGCTGCTATTTCTGCGGCCAGGCGAAACACCCCCGGCAGCGCTGCCCGGCCCGCGCAGCGATTTGCAAGAGCTGCGGGAAAAAGGGCCATTTCGCGGCTGTGTGCCGGTCCCGGGAGGCCACCGCTGTCCCCGGAGAACAAGGAGTCCTGCGCGTTTCAAACGCTCCCCAACCCCCCTAGCGCCCCATGTGCGACCCGCAGGCGCAGCCCTTTTGGGTCCTGGCCACGAGGGGAGGAGGGGCGCCGCCATCTTGGGACACCCCAGCCATGTGCGATGCATGGGGTGGCCATTTTGTCCACCTCCGCCGCCATCTTGTGACCCCCCAGCCATGTGCGATGCATGGGGGCGGCCATTTTGTTCACCCCGCCGCCATCTTGGACGGCAACAATGGACCCCAGCATCGACGGCTCAACGGGATTCGAGGAAGACGCTGAAGCACTACGACCACGTCTGGCCTCAATGACGCTGGACCAAGCACGGCCCCGGACACTCCAGACGACGACAACAACGGTGCTGATCAACGGGCACGAGACACCATGCCTGGTCGACTCCGGGAGCACAGAAAGCTTCATCCACCCCGACACGGTAAGACGCTGTTTTTTGACCATCCGTCCCAGTGCGCAAAAGATTTCCTTAGCTGCAGGATCCCATTCCATACAGATCAAAGGCTTCTGCATAGTGACCCTAACGGTGCAAGGGAGGGAGTTTAAAAACTACAGGCTCTACGTCCTTCCCCAACTCTGCGCGCCCACATTACTGGGATTAGACTTCCAGTGCAACCTGCAGAGCCTAACTTTCAAATTCGGCGGCCCAATACCCCCACTCACTATTTGTGGCCTCGCAACCCTCAAGGTTGAGCCCCCATCCTTGTTTGCAAACCTCACCCCGGATTGCAAACCCGTCGCCACTAGGAGCAGACGGTACAGCGCCCAGGACCGGACATTCATTCGGTCCGAAGTCCAGCGGCTACTGAAGGAAGGCATAATCGAGGCCAGCAATAGTCCCTGGAGAGCACAGGTGGTAGTAGTAAAGACAGGGGAGAAGCAAAGGATGGTCATAGACTATAGCCAGACCATCAACAGGTACACACAGCTAGATGCGTACCCTCTCCCCCGCATATCCGACATGGTCAATCGGATTGCCCAATATAAGGTCTTCGCCACCGTGGACCTCAAGTCCGCCTACCATCAGCTCCCCATCCGCCCAAGTGACCGCAGGTACACAGCCTTCGAGGCAGACGGGCGATTATACCACTTCCTAAGGGTCCCATTTGGCGTCACAAACGGGGTCTCGGTCTTCCAACGAGCGATGGACCGAATGGTTGATCAACACGGGTTGCGGGCCACGTTCCCGTATCTCGACAATGTAACCATCTGCGGCCACGACCAGCAGGACCACGACGCCAACCTCCAAAAATTCCTCCAGACCGCTAAAGCCTTGAACCTCACATACAACGAGGACAAGTGCGTTTTTAGCACAAACCGGCTAGCCATCTTGGGATATGTAGTGCGCAATGGGATAATAGGCCCCTCCCTCACTGCTCAAAAGCCCTAAAACGCTGCCTGGGGTTCTTTTCATATTACGCCCAGTGGGTCCCCCAGTACGCAGACAAGGCCCGCCCCCTAATACAGACCACGACCTTCCCTCTGTCGACAGAGGCTTGCCAGGCCTTCAGCCGCATCAAAACGGATATCGCAAAGGCCACGATGCGCGCCATCGACGAGTCCCTCCCCTTCCAGGTCGAGAGTGACGCCTCCGATGTAGCTCTAGCGGCCACCCTTAACCAAGCGGGCAGACCCGTGGCCTTTTTCTCCCGAACCCTCCACGCCTCAGAAATCCGCCACTCCTCAGTGGAAAAGGAAGCCCAAGCCAAAGTGGAAGCTGTGCGACATTGGAGGCATTACCTGGCCGGCAGGAGATTCACTCTCCTCACTGACCAACGGTCAGTAGCTTTCATGTTCAATAATGCACAGCGGGGCAAAATTAAAAATGACAAGATCTTAAGGTGGAGTATCGAACTCTCCACCTTCAACTATGAGATCTTGTACCGTCCCGGAAAGCTGAACGAGCCGTCCGATGCCCTATCCCGCGGCACATGTGCCAACGCACAAATTAACCGTCTCCAAACCCTCCACGAGGACCTCTGCCACCCGGGGGTCACTCTACCATTTTATAAAGTCCCGCAACCTCCCCTACTCCGTGGAGGAGGTCCGTACAGTCACAAGGAACTGCCACATCTGCGCAGAGTGCAAACCGCATTTTTTCAGGCCGGATAGTGCGCACCTGATCAAGGCCTCCCGTCCCTTTGAACGCCTCAGTCTGAATTTCAAAGGGCCCCTCCCCTCCACCGACCGCAACACGTACTTCCTGAACGTGGTGGACGAGTACTCCCGTTTCCCCTTCGCCATCCCCTGCCCTGACATGACAGCGGCCACAGTCATTAAAGCCCTTAACACCATATTCACACTGTTCGGTTGCCCCGCATACGTCCATAGCGACAGGGGGTCCTCCTTCATGAGTGACGAGCTGCGCCAGTTCCTGCTCAGCAAGGGTATAGCCTCGAGCAGGACGACCAGCTACAACCCCCGGGGGAACGGGCAAGTAGAGAGGGAGAACGGCACGGTCTGGAAGACCGTCCTACTGGCCCTACGGTCCAGGGATCTCCCAGTTTCACGGTGGCAGGAGGTCCTCCCGGACGCCCTCCACTCCATCCGGTTGCTACTGTGTACCACCACTAACCAAACGCCCCATGAGCGCCTCCTTGTCTTCCCCAGGAAGTCCTCCTCTGGAACATCGCTGCCGACCTGTCTGGCGGCCCCAGGACCCATCTTGCTCCGGAAACATGTGCGGGCGCACAAGTCGGACCCGTTGGTCGAGAGGGTTCACCTCCTCCACGCGAACCCGCAGTACGCCTACGTGGAGTACCCCGACGGCCGACAGGACACGGTCTCCCTGCGAGATCTGGCGCCCGCCGGCAACACGCACACCCCCCCGACACCAATCACCCCCTCCCTGCCACCGGCGCACCCCGCGACAGCCCCCTTCCCGGGAGGATCGGTCCTCCTCCCAGGTCCGACCAGAAGTGAAGCTGAAGCAGAAACCGTAAAGCTCCCGGAGGCGACAACACTGGAACAAGCACCACCACCACCAGAGCTGAGGCAATCGACAAGGACGACCAGACCGCCCGACCGACTTGTGGCATCGGTGTAACACTAGAATGTTGTGGACTTTAACGAGAATTTTTTTCTTTTCCTCTTTTTCCCTCTTACGAATACTGTAAATAGTTCAAAACAAAAAAAAACCCTGTACATACTGTGATGACATGCAAAAGTTTTTCGTCCCAGGACCAGCCTTGTAAACCTCTACCACCATGCGAAGCACCACCCCGCCGGGTTCATTTTTAACAAGGGGTGAATGTTGTAGTATGCATTAGGGGTCATGTGGGACTGTGAAGCCGTGATGTCATTGGCTGACAGATCCCGGGTCCTGGTTGGCTGTTGACCTCTAGCTCCGCCCTGAAGGCAGAGTATAAGAACCAGGAGTTCTTTGTGCGCGACATAAATGCCCTTAATGTTGATGAGTCCACTACTGTTGCAGGCAGGGCATTCTATGCCCCTACTACTCTCTGAGTAAAGAACCTATCTCTGACATCTGTCCTATATCTGTCTCCCCTCAATTTAATGCTCCGTCCCCTCATGCTAGACATCACCATCTGATGAAAAAGGCTCTCACTGTCTTACAATCTAATCCTCTGATCATGCCTCCATTATGTCACCTCTTAACCTTCTTCTCGCTAACGAAAACAGCCTCAAGTCCCTCAGCCTTTCCTCATAAGATCTTCCCTCCATACCAGGCAACATCCTGGTAAATCTCCTCTGCACCCTTACCAATGCTTAGCATCATTTCCTTCTCTGACGAGCTCCCATGAGTGGCGCTGCTCAGTGCAGGAAGGGATCAGGATGCCATTTTTAAATGACACCCCAATCTCTTGAACCCCCTCCTAACCCTGTAACTCACCTGTTGGGGGGTCCTCGGGTCCTACCCATACCCCATCTCTTTGGGCAGGGCACCCCGGGACTCGACCCCTGGCATGGGCACAATGCCAGCCTGACACCCTGGAAGTGCCTCTGCCAGTCTGGAAATGCCACTTGGGCACCCTGGAAATTCCAGACTGGCACCAGAGTGGCACAATCTTGGTGCTGATGTGGCACTGCCAGGGTGCCAGGCTGGTAGCGCCAAGGTGCTACCCTGCCTGGAGACCAACGACCCAATGGCCTCTGATTGCCTAAGAGACTCCCCACCCTCCAGGTACCTTTCCACCTGGTTCCAGTTTGTGGGGACTAGTACTGAATGGCGTCAGGGCCGGAGTCACCTCGGTGAGGCCGATAGATGCCGGGTGACCAATCGATCCTGCGCCAGTACGACTAATTGGATTCTTAAACTCACTTAGCCATGCCAGACTGAGTCTCGTCATCTCGCGAGATCTGGTTAGATCTCACGAGGCATACCGGCTGTTTGGAATCCCGGGGGAGGCCTCTCCCGGGATCTACCGGCCACGTCCTGCCCGATTCCGGTAGGATGCGACCAGTAGTTTGCACCCTCCAACCCTAATCTTTTTATCTTGCCCCTGCTTTGAACCAGATTATGTTATTGATTGCTCTGTCTCAACCAAAAGATGCACATCAAATGCCTTAAACAAACACGTCTTTTCAATGTTATGTAGTATTATAGCAACAAGCTCCTTCCAGTACAGCATAATAATAATCTTTATTATCACAAGTAGGCTTACATTGCAATGAAGTTACTGTTAAAAGCCCCTAGTCGCCACATTCCGGCGCCTGTTCGGGTACACAGAGGGAGAATTTTGAATATCCAAATGACCTAACAGTACATCTTTCGGGACTTGTGGGAGAAATCCGGAGAACCCGAAGGAAACCCACGCAGACACGGGGAGAACGTGCAGCATCCGCACAGACAGTGATCCAGCCGGGAATCGAACCTGGGAACCTGGCGCTGTGAAGCCACAGTTCTAACCACTGTGCTACCGTGCTGCCCAGCATATGTAACCCTGTAGATATAAATCCTGACCCAGCACTTCCAGTGATAGCTGTTGTCATGTTGAAAATGTGGAAAAATACCTTTTCTCCCTTGAAAGATCTAATTTAAACTGTTTCCACAGTGCAGGCTAGGTAAGCATCACAGTTCCAGGTTACACATAACAATTCTTATGATTGTTAATGCCACAGATGTTGAACCCATCCAAGTCAGACAGTCAAACAAACTGCATATCAGGGTCTGGCCAAGCAAAAAGTGGCAAACAAAAAGTGGCAAAGATTAGTGGGAGACTAGAGGACTGGGAAATCTTTAGGGGGCAACAGAAAGCTACTAAAAAAGCTATAAATAAGAGGAAGATATTTTATGAGAGAAAACTTGCTCAGAATGTAAAAACAGATAGTAAAAGTTTCTACAATTATGTAAAAGTTTCTACAAATATGTAAAACAAAAAAGAGTGGCTAAGGTAAATATTGGTCCTTCAGAGGATGAGAAGGGAGATTTAATAATGGGAGATGAGGAAATGGCTGAGGAACTGAACAGGTTTTTTGGGTTGGTCTTCACAGTGAAAGACACAAATAACATATCAGTGACTGATAGAAATGAGGCTATGACAGGTGAGGACCCTGAGATGATTGTTATCACTAAGGAGGTAGTGATGGGCAAGCTAATGGGGCTAAAGGTAGACAAGTCTCCTGGCCCTGATGGATGCATCCCAGAGTGCTAAAAGAGATGGCTAGGGAAATTGCAAATGTACTCGTGATAATTTACCAAAATTCACTAGACTCTGGGGTGGTCCCGGCAGATTGGAAATTAGCAAACGTGACACTGCTGTTTAAAAAAAGGAGGTAGGCAGAAAGCGGGTAATTATAGTGAGCTTAACTTTGGTAGTAGGGAAGATGCTGGAATCTCTCATCAAGGAAGAAATAGCGAGGCATCTGGATGGAAATTGTCCCATTGGGCAGACACAGCATGGGTTCATAAAGGGCAGGTCATGCCTAACTAATTTAGTCGAGTTTTTTGAGGACATTACCAGAGCGGTAGATTACGGGGAGCCAATGGATGTGGTATATCTGGCTTTCCAGAAAGCCTTTGACAAGGTGCCACACAAAAGATTGCCGCTTAAGATAAAGATGTATGGCATTAAGGGTAAAGTAGTAGCATGGATAGAGGACTGGTTAATTAACAGAAAACAAGGAGTGGGGATTAATGGGTGTTTCTCTGGTTGGCAATCAGTAGCTAGTGGTGTCCCTCAGGGATCAGTGTTGGGCCCACAATTGTTCACAATTTACATAGATGGTTTGGAGTTGGGGACCAGGGCAATGTGTCCAAGTTTGCAGATGACACTAAGATGAGTGGTAAAGCAAAAAGTGCAGAGGATACCGGAAGTCTGCAGAGGGATTTGGATAGGTTAAGTGAATGGGCTAGGGTCTGGCAGATGGAATACAATGTTGACATCTGAGGTTATCCATTTTGGTAGGAATAACAGCAAAAGGGATTATTATTTAAATGATAAAATATTAAAACATGCTGCTGTGCAGAGAGACCTGGGTGTGCTTGTGCATGAGTCGCACAAAGGTGGTTTACAGGTGCAACAGGTGATTAAGAAGGCAAATGGAAATTTGTCCTTCATTGCTAGAGGGATGGAGTTTAAGATAAGGGAGGTTATGCTGCAATTGTATAAGGTGTTAGTGAGGCCACACCTGGAGTATTGTGTTCAGTTTTGGTCTCCTTACCTGAGAAAGGACGTACTGGCGCTGGAGGGTGTGCAGAGGAGATTCACTAGGTTAATCCCAAAGTTGAAGGGGTTCGATTACGAGGGGAGGTTGAGTAAACTTGGACTGTACTCGTTGGAATTTAGAAGCATGAGGGGGGATCTTATAGAAAATATAAAATTATGAAGGGAATAGATAGGATAGATGCAGGCAGGTTGTTTCCACTGGTGGGTGAAAGCAGAACTAGGGGGCATAGCCTCAAAATAAGGGGAAATAGATTTAGGACTGAGTTTAGGAGGACCTTCTCCACCCAAAGGGTTGTGAATCTATGGAATTCCTTGCCCAGTGAAGCAGTTGAGGCTCCTTCATTAAATGATTTTAAGATAAAGATAGATAGTTTTTTGAAAAATAAAGGGATTAAGGGTTATGGTGTTTGGGCTGGAAAGTGGAGCTGAGTCCACAAAAGATCAGCCATGATCTCATTGAATGGAGGAGCAGGCTCGAGGGGCCATGTGGCCTACTCCTGCTCCTAGTTCTTATGTTCTTATGTAAAAAGCTGATATTGAAGTTGGAGATACAATTCAACACTAAAATACTCTGGATAATGAAAATCTGCAAATAAAACATACAATACAGGAAATAGCATTTTGGCAGCATCTGGGTAGAAATTTTAAAAAAATTAGGCCCAATTTTAACTCTGAAGGTGGATGGTTTTGAATGGGGTAAAATTAGGCTCAATGTTTCAGGTTAATCTAAAAACATAATTCTCCACAAATGACCAGTTGTTTTCTTCCCAGCATATTCTGTTTTTATTGCAAATATAATTGGTGTGTAGCTCTCATATTTGTGATGATAAATGTTATCAACTGACATATTGCCACCAATTGGCATCCTGCGGGGAACAGAGCAGAACGTGCATATAGAATACATATAGCCAAACTTTTTCTAAGTCTCAGCTGATTATGCAGTGTGTGGGGTCTCTCTCCCCTCCCTCCCACTATACCCCTTATTCCCCTTTCCAAACCCATCTTTTCTCCCCTCATTTCCTCCTCCTCCATCCATCTCACCTCCTTTCCCTCTGCTTTTGCTCCCCCTTCCCCTCCCCTCCTTTGCCCCTCCCCTTACCTTTCCCTCCCCTCTTTCCTCATTCCTTCCGTTCCTCCCCCCTTACCCACTCGCTGAAGTCAATTGCGACAAATTACAAGCCGATATGAACAAGCTTGCAGAATGGGCATGTGTACTTAGCAAAAGA
Organism: Scyliorhinus torazame; assembly: GCF_047496885.1. Lineage (NCBI taxonomy): Eukaryota > Metazoa > Chordata > Chondrichthyes > Carcharhiniformes > Scyliorhinidae > Scyliorhinus > Scyliorhinus torazame. The sequence continues at coordinate 98,711,922 of NC_092721.1, forward strand.
ATTTCAACATCAATCAGTGTGTGGTGTTATATTTTGACAACACTATCATTTGAATATGTTAAGCATATGCAAGCTGGCATGTTAATGGGTTTTCAAGCTTGATTTTAAGTTTCTCATGATAATTCCCCTCAAATTGATTCATGAACCAACAAAACCTCCAATTTTAAACAAAACATTGTCAGGTTTGAATAGTTCACATTCAAGTCCTGCATGGGTTAAATATTAGATCCCAGAGACATGTGAAACATGTAGCTTACAGAGAGACCAGAAAACTGCATTCGAAAACATCAATTTATTGTAACCTCAGTTAACTCTGAGGGAATTTGATACTCCCTGGGCAGGATTTAGCAGGCAAGTTCGGCACAGCTACAAATCCCATTATGGCCACTCAATCTCGCGAGAGGGCCATAACGGCTTTTGCACTGGCGAGATCTCAATTTGAGATCTCCCCACCCCCATCGGTGATGTGATGAGGTTCACACCTGATTTTCATAATTTTAAATATATTTACATATACTTACCAGGCTTGACGCCATAATGTCTGCCCACGCCTTATCCTCCTGCCCAGTTGGCATGACGTCATGTTGACACAAATTACTGCTTGTTTTGAAAACCGAGAACCAGTCATGATGACCTCACTGGAGGCTCAGAGGTGAGTATAGCCCCAGATGGTGAGGGACATGGCCTGGCACCCTGCCACTGTTATCCTGGAACTGCCAGGTTGGCACTGCCAGGTTGGTGGTGCTAGGGGACAGTGGCAGATTGGCACTGTCAGGGGCAGTCCCCTGGGGAGGTGGGGAGGTCTATTGTATCAGGGAAGTGGCCTGATGGTTGTTGGGGAGGAGGTGGTGGTGTTGTGCATGCATTGTGCTGGTAAGGAGCCAGACACTGTGGAAAGGGGGGCAGCACTGATGGGAGTCGGGGGAGTTCCCCGATACTGGTGTGGGTGGAAAGGGTTCACCCTGATCTTTGTGCGGTGGGGAGGTGGCTGCTCATCTGCATGTGGGGGGTGTCCCTTTGTCTGCCGGGGGGTGCAGATCTCCTTGTGGAGGAGTCCCGATCTCTGTGAGGGATGGGGGTGCGGTGGTTCCGATCTCCTTGGGGGATTGGGTCCTGATCTCTGGGAAGGCGGTGTTGCTAACTTTTGGTTGGCTCTTAAATGTTTACTTAATTTGCTCTGTTTCTACAACCTTTGCTCTAGAGTCGCCAGGTATCTTTATGATACCGCCACAAGGTTCAAGTTCAAGTACTGATCAATAACTCAACACACCAATTAGTAAGATTCAAATCAAAGCACATTTATTATACACAGTAATCGCTACTCATGCATAAATTCTACTTTCTAGACTATTCTCTATCACGAAAAGGCCTATACTTAGCTTCAGAATTGGCCCACCAAGTCAGGGGAACAAATGGCCTTTCGTTCGATCTGAGTCTGCAGGATTCAAAAGCTGGTATGGACTGGTAGCTAGGAGCGCCTATCTCGTAGCGTGCGTTGACTGGAGACTTATTTGGTTGATGCGGCAGCTTGGGCAGGTCACTGTCAAGGGTTGTTTCGCGCTGCTGAGTGACCCTGCCAAGAAGGATGATTTGAACTTGGGGATTCTATTTTATAGTCCCCAGGGGCTTTCCGCTCCTTTGGGCGGACTCCGTACCTGGTTCCAAGTGATTGGACTGCGTTCCGATCACTTGAATCGATTTCCTCAATACTGGAGCTGTTCCCTGATCACTGGGCGGTCCCTGTCCGTTGGCTTTCCTTCGTCTTGGCTCCTGCTGGCGCCGAGGTGTCTAGCTTGGCCTTATTCACCTTAAATGTTTCGATTGTTCCCGGGGATCGCTCATTAGTATGCAGATGGCTGTGAGTTTCAGTGCTGTCTGAGCTTTTGCAAGTTCTAATACACAGGATTTCTGCACTTGCTAGTTTTTGCCTGTGTTGGCTGAATTTCCCTGTAGTCTTTGCAGACCTCCATTTTAAGTCGGGAAGTGGCCAACCCAGGTGGCTACAGTGGCCTTGAATGTAACTTGGAGACATGGGCGTCCTTTAAAAATGGTGCCCAATCACAGAATCCCAGCGTTTGCCGGTATATTTAGGCCCCACCCACAGCTGGCCATGTGACCCTTAGTGTTGCTAACTTTTGGTTGGTTCTTAATTTGGCTCTATTTAATCACGTTTGCTCAAGAGTCGCCAGGTATCTTTTGACACCGCCACAAGGTTTAGAACCAAATACTGATCAATGACTCGATACACCAGTTAGTAAGTTCAAAAGCAATGCTCATTTATTTACACACAGTTAAATCTACTCATGCATAAACTCTACAAGCTAAACTACCACTATTACTAAAGCCTATACTTAGCTTTGGGCACCTACTCAGAGGAACAATGGCCGTTGCTCGGTTCTGAGGCTGCTGGGTTTGGCTGTTTACAGGGTAGCAACTAGGAGCGTCTATCTCGTAGCATGCTTTGACTTGGGACTTACTTGGTCTGATGCAGCTTCTAGGCTGGTCTCTCTCTTCGGTGAGAGCCAAAGCCAAAGGAGGGCGTTCTCCCTTGGGGGATACCTTTTATACCCAAAAGGGCTTTGCGCTCTTTTGGGCGGGCCTTGAACTTGGCCTCAACTAATTGGGTCTTTCCCAATCATCGGTATCGGTTTTCCTCCAATAGAGGGGTGGTTCCCTGATCGCTAGGCGTGTCCTGGTGACTGTCAGTCAGCTTTGTATAGCTTCTTCTGGCGCCGGGGAGTCTGTCCTACCATTGTGTATCTAAATGTTTCCCTTTTGTCCCCGGAGATGGCTCATTAGTATGTAAATCGTTTGGTAGTTTCTGTCCTGTCTGAGCATTTAAGGTTCTAATCAACAGACAGAGCTTGCACCTGCTTGTTTCTTAGCATTGTCCAATTTTCCCTGCAGTCTTTGCACGTGTCCATTTTGTAATCGGGACGTGGCCATCCCAGATGGCTACACACCCTCCTTGTGATCCTCAACGCGAAACGTGAAGGATCACATTACCATGGCATCTTCATCCTCTGATCTCCGGGGCACCCATGCTTAGGCTCTACACTGTCCTATCCTATGCAACACAATTTTACCTAAACCATTCAAAATACATTCATTATCAAAAATTCTACGGGGCGCTATGACATTAATACATGCATTACAGAAAAATAAAAAGACTGGAACCTCTAACTATTCTCAATAAACTATCCTCATTTAAACAATCCAAAAATACAAACAATCCAAAAATAATCTATACATCTTAAACTGTACAAAATAGCAGCACACAAATTTCTCTGGCCTGGCAGTCAGACACAGAGGTTTACATCTCTTTATTCCATAGAATACATTAAACAAAATAGATGCTCTTTAATCCGTCCCAGTGGGTTCGGGGGTCTGGTGAAATCCAAAAATGGGGGACCTAAACCTGTATACCGGGGTGCGAGAGCGATATGCTCTGTTTTGCCATTTCCTGACTCTAAATGTTTGCACGACACTGCAAAATATCACCAGCACTAAGAGTGCTTCGACTACATATGAGAGCGAGTACCAGGTGATAAACGTATCACACCAGGTCGGGGTATTGCTAGCTGTCGCTGGGCTAGTTATCTCGGGGTTCCGTGTATTACAGGGGTGAAAGTAATTTACGGTTTTTGTGGTATGGGTCAGGGGGGTAGCGTCCGTGCGTAACTGAAGGGCACAACTAAGATCCATGTGAACACGAAGGCTGTCTTCATCTTTGTCGGACTTCTTTGTCTTCCTCTGTGGTTCCTGGGTTTCTGGAGTTCTGTGAACACGAGCATAATTTCTGTTATTATTTTGCTTAAGATCTCGTATGTCTGTCTGGTCTGTCCTTTATTGCCAATTTCCCTTTATAATTGGTCACCATCTGTGTCTCCCTCATTTTAAAAAAAACGAAAATTTGGACAAGACATCTAAGAAAATACTGTCGTCCTGCGAGCCGTCTCGCAGCCTGTGTGATTTACCATCCCAGTGTTTGAGGATGTAAATAGCCTAGGGAAGCAACCTAATGGTTGCCAAAACAAAACAAAAGAATTTTGAACGTAACGAGCCAAAATGGGGTGCGTATGGGCCGCGGCGGGTAACAAATGAAAAATGAAATGAAAATCACTTATTGTCACAAGTAGGCTTCAAATGAAGTTACTGTGAAAAGCCCCTAGTCGCCACATTCCAGCGCCTGTTCGGGGAGGCTGGTATGGGAATCGAACCGTGCTGCTGGCCTGCCTTGGTCTGCTGTAAAAGCCAGCGATTTAGCCCAGTGTGCTAAACCAGCCCCTTGGGTGGAATCCCGGGTTGGACGGTGATCAATGCCGAATGTGCTCTACCCGAGCGTAGCTGACCAGAGGTGGGGTCCTCAGGCAGGGCCAGGACCAATGCCGTTTCTCCACTGTCTGAGCAACCGGCAAGAACGGGTAAGAATGTGGTCGTCGTGGGGCCTGCCTCTTGAACTAGGAGAGTAACTATGAGTCGGGTTGTGTCGACAAACTAGTTCCTATGAACTATTGTCTGGGACAAACTTGTTCCATTAACAAGTTTCTGGGGACAAACTAGTGCCTCTAACAGCCATTGGCCGTCAAAGGGGGTGGTGATGTGGGGCCGTGAAAAAAACCTTCCGAGTTTACACACAACACTTAACGATAACACTAACGAACAAACATTCAACAAACATGGTGCAGGTTCCGTCAGAAAGGACACCGTATCTCTCCATCGGTTCCTTTTTCTGCATCATCTGGACACCTTACTGTTCAATAGCGAACAGGGCCGCAAAGGGATTGGTTTGGTGGGAGTCAGACTCTAAGTCATCATCTTCTCCCGGCTGCCAAACTCTTGTCTGTAGTAACCGTGCTAAAGCTGCTTGGGGCGAGTTGGGGTCCATCTCATCGTTCCGGATGAGCCTGAACAAATTTTTCCGGTGCCAGAATCGTGTGTCGAGGTTGGAGTTACTATGCTTCAATCCGTAATTGTCGGGCGGTGGGTCTGGGTCAGGGGCTTTGATATAAGTGATCTCGAATGGGTCAGTAGAATCATGCTCAGATTCACTGGGAGTGCGGCCTGGTACAGAAGTGTAGTCGTAACGTGGTGTGCTGTGGCTGTCGTCATTGTGATTGCTATCACTGTCGCTGTCGCTGCTAGTTGAGGGAAGGGAAAGGTGGAGTCGTGCCTCTGGGGGTGGAGTTGAAGCCTTGTCTGAGGACGGGCTTGAGTGGTTGGGGGAGGGTGGGAATACGTCATCTGTAGGCGGGGCGTGATCGTCTGCTGCTGCGAGCAGGATGTGGTGTGTGTGGTTATTCTCTGAGCCGTGAGTCTTGAGCTGGTTTATATGAAACCACTCAGACTTACCATTGGGATAGGTTATTTTGTATACTGAGGGGCTGACTTTGTCCGAAATGGAGTATGGTCCAGAAAATTTTGGGGAGAGGAATGAGCTGGGGTTGTAAAGGGAAAGCATAACTTGTTGCCCTACTGTAAATTCAGTGGCGTGTACTGTTTTTTTGAAACAGGCCTTGCTCTGTTTCTTTCTGGTTCCAAGTCTCACTGCTGCAGCGAGTTGGGCTGCCTTTATGTTCTATACTAGTTGTGTGACCGCGTTTTCATGTGTGAGGGCTGTAACTGCGGGGCTGGCCAAATCCAGTCCTCGTAAATACTCAGTGCCTTTCATCGGGCGTCCGGTCATGAGGGTGGGGGGGGGGGGGTGTAATCTGTGGATGTAGATACTGTGTTTCTTAAAAACATCAACGCAAATGGGAGTACTGAATCCCAGGTACTATTATTTTGCTGAACCATTTTCCTGAGGGTGGCTTTCAATGTCCTATTCATTCGTTCTACAATACCACTTGACTGGGGGTGGTATGCTATATGGAACTTTTGTGTAATTCCGAAAATCGTGAGGACATTTTTCATTACACGTCCGGTGAAATGGGAGCCTTGATCGGACTCTATATTGCGTGGGAGGCCCCATCTTGTAAAGATGTGGTGTGTTAATATTTAAGCCGTCGTCTTGGTCGTATTAGTTCGTGACGGAAATGCTTCCACCCATTTTGTGAAGGTGTCTCTGACCATCAACACATACTTGTAACCATTTCTGCACAGGGGTAGGGGTCCTATATAATCTACTGGAGATTTGTCCAGGGTCCATTAACTGGGCGGGTATGGCTAAGTTGAGCCTTTTTAGCATATCTGTCTGGATTGTTCTGGGCACAGATTAAACAATTCTCTACGTTGTGTGTGACATCGGTTTTTAAATCAGGCCACCAGCAAAGCGTTCTGAGGTGGGCGAGGGTGGGTACAATTCCTTGGTGTCCATGATTGTCATGGAACTGCCAAATGACCTGGTTCCTGTCCTGGCTGGGAACTATATAAAGGCCATCCTTTAAAATCACACCGTCGTATGTGGTGATTGCTTTTTTAAACTTGTCGTACGGGGCTGGGAAGGTTCCCTTTAAAACTTCCCTGAGTTTCTCGTCCTCTTTCTGGGCCTTTGCTAAATCCTGAATGTTGGTCTGTGAGACCTGAACTGCGTGTCCTGGGGTGCTTTCAGGGGGGGTTCCAGAAATAACCATGCCTGGAGCCTGCCTTCGCTAGGGCGTCTGCTTTATCGTTACCGGGGGGGAAGAACGGTGATGACTGCGAACCTTAATTATGCCGTATTTCCTATCCTTCGCTGTCTCTAAGATATGGCAGAGTAATGGGGCTGAGGGTAGGGGTTTACCGTCCGCGGAAACAAATCCTCTCGTTTCCCAGAGTGGTAGGAACTCTGTCAAACTATTACAGACATACAAGCTGTCTGGATAGATGTCTGCTGGGGTCGGGAACGAGTCTGGGTGCTCTACAATATATGCAATCGCTGCCAGCTCTGCTGCCTGCGAGCGTAAGTGTCCTGGCAACTTCAAGGAAATTTCATTGAGGGCGCGTCCCTGTGTGTCCTCTACATATATACCGCAACTGGTAATTCTCTTTCCGTTTAACACTGTGGATGAGCCATCCACATAAATCCTTAGGGGTGTGCACGAGTCTGTGGGCTGGGGTCTCTGGGGTGTACTACCCGTTTTGCTGGAGGGTGTTTTGGGAATAAATGGGCCTGTGTTGTGTTTTGTGGAGATGATCCCTCATTCATGAGGGGTGCCTGCATACTGCAAATTATCGGCAAGGATGGTGTGGGTTTTGGTTCACTTTACCGTGATGTCCTGTCCCTGCAAAAGAAGGGTCCAACGGGCTGCGTGGATTTGGCTGACTGTGCCATCTTTAAGTCAGCCGTCTAACAATAGCCGTGTCGGTGTGTGTTCTGTGAGGATGGTGATGGGGTTGAGTCCTGTAATGTAAGCGATGTATTGCACTGCCCAAAAAACTGCGAGCAGGTGCCTTTCACAGGCAGAAAATCCTTGCCCTACGAGGTCTAACACGCGTGAGGCGTATGCTACGGGGTGTAATTGGTCATGGCGTTCCTGGAGGAGCACGGCCGAAAGGGTTCGGTCAGTGCTTGCTACCTCTATAGCGTATGGGGAAAGTGGATCTGGGACCTGTTGTGCGGGGGCTGTGCTGAGTGCTCTTTTTAAAGCATCCACGGCATCTGTATGCTGTGGAAGCCATTCCCAAGGTGCCTGCTTCTTGAGAAGTTCGGAAAGGGGCGCTGCTTTAGTGGCGAAACCGTCAATATGGTTTCGGCAGTAACCAACTAGTCGTAAAAATGACCGGAGGGCTGAGACATTGTGGGGAAGGGGCAATTTGACAATCGAGTCAATTCTCTTGTGCTCCATCTCGCGTTTACCATGAGTGATCACTGTTCGCAAGTAAATCACTTTTTCTTTCAGAATCTAGGCCTTCTTGGGGTTGACTTTCCAACCAATTTCTTTTAGGAGTGCGAGGAGTTCGGTGAGAAGCAAAATGTGCTCTCCCTTTGTGTCTGTCCGTAGTAACAAGTCGTCTACATACTGGACCAGACAATCGGGGCTGGAAAATTTTGCTAATCCATTTGCCTGCTGTCGGTGGAAAATGGAGGGGGAGTTGTGGAAGCCTTGTGGAAGGCACGTCCACGTGTACTGTTGCCCTTGGAATGTAAAGGTGAATTTGTACTGGCACGCTTTAGCCAATGGAATGGATCAGAAGCCATTACTAATGTCCAAAACCGAAATTTTTTTTGACTGGAGTCCCTGTTTGAGCATGATCTCGGGACTCATGGCTACGGTTGGGGCTGCTGCTGGGGTTACTTTGTTCAATGCCCGGTAATCAATGGTCAGTCGCCATGATCCATCCGGTTTCCTGACGGGCCAAATCGGTGAGTTGTTTGTGGAGGCTATTGATCTGAGTGCGCCTTGATCCAACAAACTCTCTATTACTTTGGAGATTTCTCCCTTTGCTTACTGGGGAAATCTGTACTGCTTCTGGGGTTTAGGGTCGGGACCTGTAATGTTCACAAAGCCAGCCAAACTGCCACAGTCGTGCGTGTGCTGTGCAAATGCTGCGTTGTGTTCCTGCAGGACTGCCCTAACCTGTTTGTCTGTACTAATGGCTCGAGGGTCGAACCAGAAGTCTCCTACTGAGCTAATCCTATTTATGTATTCTCCTACTGTGAGCGTGGCGGGGGCTCATGCTGCCTTTGCCATTATCTATTCACACTTGTTCACTGGGTTGAAAGAAAGGTTATGGGAGCTCATGAAATCGATCCCAAGGATATGTTTAGCTGTCTGGGGCAGATCACCTAAAATTATGGGGTGCTTGGTTGCGATGTTCCCTATCTGTATTGCTATAGGGACTGTGACTGTTGTAAATGGCATGTAAAACCGCTGAGTGTAATGGTGTCTGTTGTGGGCCACTTGTCTCGCTGGAACATCGTGGAGGAATTGAGTGTGGTGTGGGACCCTCCTGTGTCCCAAAGAAATTCCATGGGTTGTCCCTGAACTTTGCCTGCTACCACCAGTCTACCGGACTTGTCCCAAAGGGTGTCGCAGACCCAAGTTGGGGAGCCCGAACACCGTCAGTCGGTGCCGTTCATGTCTGTACTCTCTGAACGGGCGCTAACGCTATGGATCGGCTTTGCGCAATTCTTGTTTAGGGTGCCTGTCTGTTGGTTTCTCTGCTGCTTCTGGGGCGCGTTGCACTCTCGTGCAAAGTGTCCTAGCTGTCCAAAATTATAACATTCTTGAGGTTTTGGCTGGGGTTGACTGTTCCTGCCCTCATTTACCCATGCAGGGTTCTGGTGTGCCTCAACTGGGTTCATTTCTACCTGCTCTTCATCAGGTGTTATAAATGCGGTTTTGCCTGCAATTGATTGCTCCCAAGCGCGGGACAATCTCTTCAAAACCCATTTTTCATTGTGGGCCTCATCTGAGGGGTCATAATTTGCGCAAGCTTTTCGTCCTGTTTCTGTGACGTGGGAGACGAGACTTCGGGTCCATTTGGCCATATTATCTGGGGACAAATGGGCACGGGCTAACTCTTCAAAAACTGCGGTAAAGTGAATCCACAAACGTTCAGCAAACGCTGTGGGGTGCTCTGTCTTCTTTTGCCTACACTTATTTAGGCCTTCTACAGGGTCTCCTCTGTTAAAGCCAATCGCATCAAGGATCGCTGTGTGCATCTCTTGGAGTGTGCCTCCTCCTACATTCTGTGGGTCGGGAAGGGCTGCTACGACTGAAGGGTCGAGGCTCAAAACTGTGAGCTTCACTTGTTCCTTTTCGTCCAGGCCGTACATGGTAGCCTGTTGTCTGACTTTCGCGAAAAATTGGTGGGGGTCTGAAGTGGGAAAGAACGGTGTAATTGTTCCACATGTGTCCCGTGATTGGGTCACGGTTAACGGGGTTGTGTAAAGGAAATCTGCTTCTCCTTCTCCTGCGGCCCTGCGGTGTGTGGTCACAGGATTCATGGGGGTGTGTTCTGCATGTTCGGTTGGGGGTTGGGCGCTGTCCTTTTCTGGGGGTTTTCCTGCGTACATGTCCCATTTACGTATCTATGGGCAGTCTCGTTCAATTCCTGCCAATCGGGGCCTTTTTCTTGATCTAATTGGGGTCCGAATGCACTTTGAAATCCACTTTGAATGTTAAGCAGAGATTGCAATTCTGCAATTTGCTTCCGGCACTTTGCGTGGTCTACGGAGCTCTGCCTTTGTTCCATCATGGAAGTATGGAGTGCTCGTAGGGCTGCTTTTAAATCATTGCATTGTTTCTGCAATTTCTCAACTTACTGTTCTGTTTCTTGTCTCACCAAGACCCGCACGTTGCGTGTCCTGGTAGGCCTTATCGTATTGTGTCTGAAAGCTGTTCAAATGCGCAAGACAAGACTGATGTGCCCACTTGGCACCATCCACCTCTTTGTCCCTTGCTGCTAACTGCTCTTTCAGATCTCAATTCTCTTTCTCTACCTCACTCACATCTACCTCACTACTTCTGTCTCTCTCCTCTATCTCTCCACAGAGCGTCCTAACGACCTCCTCTGTGCCTCGCAATTGTGCCAAACAGGACACGATTGCCATCGGCTTGCGAGCTTTTCCCAAGTTCTTCTTGTGGATCTCTGGCAGGTTCTCCCACCAAGTATGTCCTATGCTAATTTATTTACACACAGTCAAATCTACTCATGCATAAACTCTACAAACTAAACTACCACTATTACTAAAGCCTATACTTAGCTTTGGGCGCCCACTCAGTCAGAGGAACAATGGCCGTTGCTCAGTTCTGAGGCTGCTGGGTTGAGCTGTTTACAGGGTAGCAACTAGGAGCGTCTATCTCCTAGCATGCATTGACTTGGGACTTACTTGGTCTGATGCAGCTGCTAGGCAGGTCTCTCTCTTCGGTGAGAGCCAAAGCCAAAGGAGGGCGTTCTCCCTTGGGGGATACTTGTTATACCCAAAAGGGCTTTGCGCGCTTTTGGGCGGGCCTTGAACTTGGCCTCAACTAATTGGGTCTTTCCCAATCATCGGTATCGATTTTCCTCCAATAGAGAGGTGGTTCCCTGATCGCTGGGCGTGTCCTGGTGACTGTCAGTCAGCTTTGTCTTAGCTTCTTCTGGCGCCGGGGTTGTCTGTCCTAACATTGTGTATCTAAATGTTTCCCTTTTGTCCCCGGACGGAGATGACTCATTAGCATGTAAATCGTTTGGTAGTTTCTGTCCTGTCTGAGTGTTTAAGGTTCTAATCAACAGACAGTGCTTGCACCTGCTTGTTTCTTAGCATTGCCCAATTTTCCCTCCAGTCTTTGCAAGTGTCCATTTTGTAATCTGGACGTGGCCATCCCAGATGGCTACATTAGCTGCACGTTGAAATTGCAGAGTGCTATTTAATCACTTGAGAAAAGGCATCCGTGAAGCCAACGAGTTTTACACAGCATTTCTCGACTGATCCAGCATCCTGTGCAATTTTGGGAAAATTCCACTCCCGCTGGACCAAGGGGAGGCCCTTGAACCTTCAACTGAAGATTTTCATTTACAGAACTGGCCAAAACCAGAAAGGACATTTTTCAGGGTGGCCCTGTGAAGATTTAAAAGCGACGCGGGAGGAGGAAACAGTGGATTCAGAGACTGGCGCAGGTGTTTGGAGGCTCAGCGTGGGAGTTCAGGAGGGTCCAATGCCTGGAAGGTTGGCAAGGCCCCAAGGCCTGGAGACTGGAGGGAATAGAGAGCTTGGATGGAGAGAGGCTGGAGGGCTGGAGAGAGGGGTAGAGGGAAGGCAAGGGCACCTGCTGCTAACATGCATTGAAATGCAGAAGTGGTGCACTTAATGGCCAAAATCCTACCCCTGCCACTAGGAGCAATTGTCTTCTTGTCTTCACTGGTATTTGACCAATGGTGGTGTTGGGTCCTTAGGCCAATTAAGATCACTTATGACCGACCCTCTTCCCTCCGTCATTGGTATGCAGCTGGACACCTCACCACCTGTGAAGGCTGCCAAAAATCCTGGCAGCTTCCCTGCAGGCTGCTGTGTGGATCACGTCTGATTGGGCAGCTTGTGACTCAGATAAATCCCTGAGGTGGAAAATGCCACCGCACTGTAAGACCCCCACCATAAAGATTATCCCCCATCTCTCTGTCTGATTAGCCCCAGTGAACCCTGGCCTTACCAACCTTTACTCTCCGACTTCCTTGATAGTCGCTGGTGTGGGGAATTCTTCAGTCCCAGAAATGACCACTGTTCCTGATTTCATGAAAGCCATGATTTCAAGCACCTAATTGCCTGAACCAAATAAAATAGGCTTCTGGGCAGGCAAAAGTGGGCTCACCCCAAACTTTCTAACCAGTGAGCAGGGCCATCACCTCTGTGTTAAATCTTGGCCGATGATTGTACAGCAATGCTATTTTATGATAGTTTGTAACTTAAGTTGCAAGTACTGTCATACTAAAATTCAAATCCTTGTAAGTGTATTTTTTAATCTTTGTAACCAGAAGTTGTACATTCACAATTCCATTCAAGTAGTACATCAATGTTAGCGAGGTAAACCACAGCCACAATTATCGATACACAGGAGTTGAGCGAATACCTGAAATCTTTATTGCTTTTTATAATGTAATGCTACTCTATAGCCTATTCTTGTAATTGTAGCTAAATGATGTGGCTTGTAAGAGACCATTAGTTACAGTCCATAAGAGGCTTTTGCTACTGTTAAATTGTTTCTCTCCTTGACAGCGCCATAAAAAGAATTCAATTTACAAATTCATGAAGTTAACAGATAGATAATGGTCTGCATGCATTTTTAATAATGAACTCACCTTATTTTATGCTGTTATTCATCACATTTGCCATGACAAAATCAGATTTCTTTAGGTATTACAATGTCACACTGAATCCTAACTCAATGTAACTTACCAGGAATGTATTTGATTTCTAATATTGTCAAATTATGTTGAAGCTGAATTTTAGAAGGGCGATTATTAGAATTTAAATGCAACAGTATTTTAAATTGGATACATATTGATACTTTGGCATGTGATACCACACTGTGCTGTCAAATAGGCTGCATTTTGCCCCATGAAATAGAAGGTGTTTTTTATTAATAATTTTTTAAAAAATAAACATTTTATTGAGACATTTTTGGTATAGTAACAACAACAAAATAAACAATATACATGAAACCATAAGTATAGTGCAAAAGCCATTTACCTCTCGTGCAGGTCCCACCCTTATTAACCCCCTACTCTAATCTAAACTACCCCCACCCCCCCTTCTGCTGCCGATTAATTTTCCGCAAAAAAGTCGACAAACGGTTGCCACCTCCGGGTGAACCCTAACAGTGACCCCCTCAAGGATAAGTTGATTTTCTCCAAACAGAGAAAGCTAGCCATGTCCGATAGCCAGGTCTCCGACTTCGGGGGCTTTGTGTCCCTCCATGTTAATAGTATCCGTCTCCGGGCTACCAGGGAAGCAAAGGCCAGAATGTGTGCCTCTTTCTCCTCCTGGATTTCAGGGTCTTCTGACACCCTGGAAATCGCCACCTCTGGACTCAGTGCCACCCTTGTTTTTAACACCGTGGACATGACGTCCGCAAACCCCTGCCAAAATCCCCTAAGCTTTGGACATGTCCAAAACATGTGGACATGGTTCGCACACGGTCCTCCCGCACATTTTGCACACCTGTCCTCCACCCCAAAGAATCTGCTCATCCGGACCACTGTCATGTGAGCTCGGTGAACAATCTTAAATTGTATCAGGCTGAGCCTGGCACATGTTGCGGACACGTTGACTTTACTCAACACGTCTGCCCATAGACCATCCACTATCTCTCCTCCCAGCTCCTTCTCTCACTTGTGCTTCAGCTCCTCAGTCTGCGTCTCCTCTGACCCCATAAGTTCCTTGTAAATGTCCGAGACGCTCCCCGCTCCTACCCACCCCTGAATCCCCCTTGGCGGTCGGAGCGGGAAGGTTGACACCTGTTTACGAAGGAAATCCTGCACCTGCAGATAACTGAATTTGTTTCCCCTCGCCAACCCAAACTTTCTCTCCAACGCCCTCACACACGGAAAGCTCCCCTCTATGAACATAACCCCCATCCTCTCAATCCCCACTCTTTGCCATAACCAGAACCACCCGTCCATACTCCCCGGGGCAAACCGCTAATTATCACAGATTGGGGCCCAGACCGATGCTCCCACTGCTCCCACATGCTTCCACTGGCCCCAAACTCTCAGGGCCGCCACCACCACTGGACTGGTGGAGTACCGTGCCAGCGGGAATGGCAGAGGCGCAGTTACCAACACCCCCAAACTGGTGCTCTTACATGAAGCCGCCTCCATACGCACCCATTCCGACCCCTCCCCAACCACCCACTCCCTGATCATGGCTGTGTTCGCCGCCCGGTAATAGTTGCAAAAATTTGACAGCGCCAGCCCGCCACCTCCCCGCCTCCGCTCAAGCATTACCTTCCTTACTCGCGGGGTCTTGCCCGCCCAGACAAAGCCCATGATCACTCTGTTGACCCGCTTAAAAAAGAACCGTGGAATAAAAATGGGGAGACACTAAAATACAAATAGGAATCTCGGGAGGACCGTCATCTTCACCGTTTGCACCCCCCCCAGCCAGAGACAACGGAAGCGCGTCCCATCTCCGAGAATCATCCTTCATTTGGTCCACCAGCCGAGCCAGATTCAATTTATGCAGCTGGTCCCATTCCCGCGGCACTTGGATACCTAGGTACCTAAAGCTTCCCTCTACTAACCTAAACGGCAGCTCTCCCAGTCGCATCTCCTGTCCCCTCGCCTGGCGACAAACATCTCACTCTTTCCTATATCAAGCTTATACCCCGAAAACCGGCCAAATTTCCGTAAAGCCCTCATAATTTCTTCCATCCCCTCGATTGGGTCCGAAACATACAGAAGCAGGTCATCCGCATAGAGTGAAACCCTGTGCTCCACCACCCACCAGACCAGTCCTCTCCAGCCCCTCGAGGATCTTAGAGCAATTGTCAACGGCTCTATAGCCAGCGCAAACAACAGTGGGGAGAGGGGGCATCCTTGTCTCGTCCCCCAGTGCAGTCTAAAATAGTGCGATGTAGTCCTATTCATCCGTACACTCGCCACAGGAGCCTGATACAGTAACCTGACCCAGTCGATAAAGCCCCGCCCGAATCCGAACCGTCCCAGTACCTCCCACGGATAGTCCTATTCTACCCGATCAAAAGCCTTTTCTGCATCCATTGCGATCACTACCTCCACCTCCCTACCTTCCGGGGACATCATGATCACATTTAACAGTCTTCTTACATTGGCCACCAACTGCCTGCCCTCAACAAACCCCGTCTGGTCCTCCCCAATAATGTCCGGAACACAGTCCTCAATATTGGAGGACAAAATTTTGGCCAGTAACATGGCATCCATATGTAACAGGGAGATCGGCCTGTAGGACCCACATAGCTCCGCGTTCTTGTCCCGCTTAAGAATCAGCAAAATCATGGCCTGTGACATCGTCGGGGGCAACACCCCTCTTTCCCTTGCCTCATTGAACATCCTCATCAACATTGGCCCCAATATCCCAGAGAAATGTTTATAGAACTCCACTGGGTACCCATCCGGCCCCGGGGCTTTACCCGACTGCATGGCCTTCAGACCTTCCACTATCTCTTCCAACCTGATCGGAGCCTCCAGCCCTCCTTCCCACTCCCCGTCCACCTTTGGGAAATTCAGCCCCTCCAAGAAGTGCCTCATCCCCTCTGGCTCCACAGGGGGTTCCGACATGTACAGCCTGCTATAGAAATCCCTAAATGCCTTATTCGCCCCTACTGAATCACCAACCAGGTTCCCAACTCCATCATTTACTTTCCCCATCTCCCTAGCTGCCTCCCTCTTCCTAAGCTGCTGTGCAAGCATTCTGCTGGCCTTCTCTCCATGTTCATAGATCGCCCCTCTTGCCTTTCTCAGCTGCTCCACCGCCCTCCTTGTGGTCAGCAAGCTAAACTCCGCCTGTAACCTCTGCCGTTCCCTTAAAAGACCTGCCTCTGGGGTCTCCGCATACCTCCTATCAATTTGTTGTATCTCCTTTACCAGTCGGTTCGTCTCTGCCCTGTTCACCTTCTCCCTATGGGCCCAGATTGAGATCAGCTCCCCCCTGACCACCGCCTTCAGTGCTTCCCACACCACCGCTGCTGAAATTTCCCCCGTGTCATTGACCTGCAGGTAGCTCTGAATACATTTCCTCAGCCGCTCGCACACCCCTTCATCCGCCAAAAGTCCCACATCCAACCTCCACTGCGGGTGCTGGTTATTGTCTTTACTAACCTGCAGGTCAACCCAGTGTGGAGCATGGTCTGAGATTGTAATCGCCGAGTGCCCCGTGTCCGCTACCCCAGCCAGCAAGGCCCTGCTCAAAATAAAGAAATCAATCCGGGAGTACACTTTATGCACCTGTGAGTAGAAGGAGAACTCCTTCACCCTCGGCTGCCCAAATCTCCATGGATCCCCCCCCCCCGCCCCCCCCCCCGCCCCCCCCCCCCCCCCCCCCCCCCCCCCAATCAGCTCCATGAACCCTCTTGGCCATTGCCCGTTTTCAAGCTTGACCGGTCCAAGCCAGGGTCCATAACTGTGTTGAAGTCCCCTCCCATAACCAACCTGTGCGAGTCCAGGTCCGGTATCTTCCCCAGCACCCTCTTTACAAATTCCACATCATCCCAATTTGGAGCATATACATTTACTGATACCACCTGCTCCCCCTCTAACTTCCCACTGACCATAATGTACCGACCTCCCATGTCTGAGACTATTCTACCCGCCTCAAACACCACTCGCTTATTGATCCGGATCGCGACCCCACTAGTCTTTGAATCTAATCTCGAGTGAAAGACCTGATTGACCCAGCCTTTCCTCAGTCTCACCTGGTCCGTTACTCTCAGGTGCGTCTCCTGCAACATAACCACGTCCGCCTTCAATCCCCTAAGATGCGTGAACACACGTGCCTTTTGACCGGCCCATTTAACCCTCAAACATTCCAGGTGCTCAGCCTAGTTGGGGGGCTCATTGCCCCTCCCCCTCCCCCCGCCGATCAACCATCCACTTTTTTAGGCCCACCTCCAGCCCGTGCTCCGCGCCTCCACCGGTCCATCCCCAGGCACCTCCCGCCCCCAACCTCCTCTCTGTCCATCAGCTCAAGTCCCTCCCTCGTCAGCAGAACATTTGCCCCCCCTCATCCCCCTAGTAACAATATCCTGTAACCCAACCCCTTTACTAAACCAAACATATGCACCCCCCCCACTGCGCTTCCGTGAGCTAGCTCGCCCAGCTAGCTTGGTGGCCCCCATCCCTGGCACCAGACAGTCACCCACCTTTTGTCCCCCCCACCCCGCTCATACAAACAAACTCCAGCATCAAACAATCCCCACATAATTGCCCAACAGGAAAAACACCAAGATCAAAAACAAGCACACCTCCATCCCCCAACAGTGCAAATGAAAACCTTAACTCACTCAGCTCTACCGCTGGTTCCAGATCAATGCAAACGGCATCACAAACATCTTCCATAAAACGCAAAACGAGAAACATTTTACAAAAACAGAGAAACAAAAAGAAGAAAAAACCAAAAACATGAACGTTGCAGCCAAGTTCAAAATTTCTCAGTCCTTCGCCAGCCCTTTATTTTTCGCAAAGTCCAACGCGTCCTCAGGTGACACGAAGTAGAAGTGCTGATCCTCATGCATGACCCAGAGACGGGCTAGGTATAACAATCCAAACTTCACCTTTTTCTTGAAAAGGATCGCCCTGATCTGGTTGAAGCCTGCTCTCCTCCTGGCCATCTCTACACTCAGGTCCTGGTAAACACGCAGGATGCAATTGTCCCATTTACAGCTCCGTGTCTGCTTGGCCCACTGTAGAATGCGCTCCTTATCAGAGAACCTGTGGACTCTCACCACCATTGCCCTCAAGGGGTCTCCCATTCGCGGCTTCCTCGCGAGTGCTCTGTGAGCCCTATCCACCTCCAAGGGTCGGGAGATTGCCCCATCCCCCATCAGCTTCACAAACATGTCTGCAATGTATGCCCCAGCGTCCGTTCCTTCGGACCCTTCCAGAAGCCCGACGATTCTTAGGTTCTGCCGGCGGGACCTGTTTTCAAGGTCCTCCACCTTCTCCAGGAGCTTCTTCTGCTGGTCCCTCAGCATCCCCACCTCCAGCTCCACCACAGTTTGATGTTCCTCCTGCTCAGCCAGCGCCTTCTCCACCTTCTGGATCGCCCGATCTTGGGCGTTCAATCTATGCTCCAACTGCTCAATCGACTCCTTTATCAGGTCCAAGCAGTCCTGTTTCTGCGTAGCAAAGCCTTCCCGAATGACTTGCATCAGCTACTCCATTGACTGCTGGGTCGACAAGCCCGAGGTCCGAACCTCCGCCATGCTGTCTTCTGTTGCAGCTGCAGCCCAAGCCTTCTCTGTCTTTTTGTTTCAGCCCTTACAAACACGTCTAGTCCTTCCCTCCATGCACCAAAGTGGGAATTCAGTCAACAATTGCCACTAACATCCGTTTTACAGTTCAGGTCTGGTAGAAAAACGGGGAAAAGGTCCAAATGTCCGACCAGAATGGGAGGCACCAAATGTACGACTTACTCCTCCATAGCTGCCACCGGAAGTCCCCTTTTTATTAATAATTTGATGATATATTCATTTCTCATGAATAAGATTCTTGAAACCATGCTAAGTGGCCATAGGTTTGTTAATACAGCACTTACAATCCTACGAGATGATTGGGAAATCAAATGCCTTACAGTTGTGAGCTTCCAATCTCCAGGTGGATCAAACCTCCAAATCTGAATTTCCTCACGGTGCACTGATTTATGTGCCTTAAGTTGCTCATAATTTTTTAATCAAAATTTCTGTTTATGAAATGCTTAGCATATTTCGACCTAGCCTTGTTCTTGTGCAACTTTAGATTTCCAAGATACAGTGTATTCTGATCCAATTGGCATGGGTGAAGATGGTTGGAGATTAAATGATCCTTTTATCAACTGTCTTAAATTGCCAAAAGTGAATAAGTTCGCCCTCTCTTTTCACTTTTGAGGTTCCAAGATGCTTTTTAATTATGCTTTAATGCAGTACCGTACACAAATGTGTTCAGGGCTTCCGGTGGCGCCCTTGGGGAAGCAGGTCACAGGTCGGATCGCTCCCGCCCGCGATGGGCAAACGGACCTTTTGAACGGACTTTTGCGGGACCTGGCGACCTGGTTAGGTTGAGGGGACGATAGGGAAGAGGCCCCCCCCCCCCCCAGGGTATGAGCAGCTGGACCAGAAGTGGTCGAGTGGAGCGGCAGGGCTCGAAGCGGGAGCAGCGGGGACCCCAGACCGGGCGGCGAAGCATGGCGGACGGCAGGGACCAGGGAGCGGAGGCTCACTGGCCAAGGGAGCAGCAGATGGAGTTCTTTAAGAACTGCTTCGCCGAATTCAATAGGGACACGTTGGACCCGATGAGGGGGGTAATGGACCGAATGGTCGAGGCGCAGGCGGTCCAGGAGAAGGCGTTCAGGGGGGTCGAGGTGAAGCTCTCCAGCCAGGCGGACATGGTGGCGGAGTTGGAGCATGAGGTGGAAGAGCTGAACGCCCGCCAGAGGAGGATGCAGGAGCAGCTTGAAGAGCTGGGGAACAGAGCCAGGAGGCAGAATTTGAGGATCGTTGGCCTCCCCGAGGGCTGCGAGGGGTCGGATGTGGGTCCATACGTGATGGGTATGCTCGGGGCGCTGATGGGGCCGGAGGCCTTCCCCGACCCCTGGAGTTGGATGGGGCGCATAGAGCCCCCGCAAGGAACCCCAGGATGGGCAACCGACCGAGGGCCTTGGTGGTCCGCATTCACCGGCTTGCTGAAAGAGAACGTGTGCTGCGATGGGCCAAGGCAGAGAGGAGCAGCAGATGGGAGAATTGTGAGGTGCGCATCTACCAGGACTTGGGAACGGAGCTGGCCAAGAGGCGTGCAGGATTCATCAAGGTAAAGGCAGCCCTCTACAAAAAGGAGGTGATGTTTGGAAT
This sequence comes from Scyliorhinus torazame, assembly GCF_047496885.1. Taxonomy (NCBI): domain Eukaryota; kingdom Metazoa; phylum Chordata; class Chondrichthyes; order Carcharhiniformes; family Scyliorhinidae; genus Scyliorhinus; species Scyliorhinus torazame. The sequence goes on from NC_092721.1 coordinate 98,731,844, forward strand.
GCTGTATCCTGCGAAGCTTTGGGTTACGTTTGAGGAACTCCACTACTACTTTGAGACACCAGAACAGGTTTGGACGTTTATTAAAGAAAAGAAGCTGGACTTGAACTAACGGGCACTTAGTTTTCTCAGTGCTGTACAGTGACGGTGGTCTGTTAACCTAATTTGCTCTGACTAGGTGTGGACTTTTATTAAAAGGAGCGGGACTTGAACTAAAGGACTCCGGGCTCTCAGAGCTTTTGTGTGGCGGCGGTTTGTTAAATTATCCTGTACTGTAATGTTCTATCCAAGATTGTTTTCAGCCGGGACAGAGAGCGGGGGCTGGAGGGCGCATTGTGTAGGGTGTTTTGGGGGGATAGCATTGAGGGGGGGGGGGGGACGTAGCGAGAGGGGTTCTGCAGGTGGGGTCCTGCAGTTGGTACCTTTTGGCGGGAGATCGGGGCCTCGGAGAGGGGAATGGGCTAGGGGCTGGTTAAGGGACTTGAAAGGGCACGGAGAGATACAATCTGGTTAATGGGTCCTTGGTGTGTGGGGGGAGGGCCCGAGCGCTCGGGTGGGAGACAGACAGGTGCCAAGGGCAGTGGTCAGCGTAGCTAGCATAGGTCAGGGGGCCCCAAGGAGAGTAGGAGGAGGGGCGGGCTAGGGCCAAGCGCAGGGCTGGCCTGGCAGGTCAGGCCTCGGGGGGGGGGGGTAGGGGAGGTTGGGGGAGGGGGGGGGCAGCCGGGAAGGAAAGCAGAAAAGACTTAAGTGGGCATGTGGGGGGTGTCTAGGGTTCCCCCGGGGAGAAGGTCGCTTGCAGACTCTCAGGGAACGGCGCAGGAAACCGACAGCAGCGGCACCTGAGGGGGGTGGGGGGGGGGGGGGGGGCGGTTAGAGCCACGTTAGTTTAGTTGAACACGTAGGGCAGGGCAAACAGAGCTGACAGGGGAAGTGCTTTATTAACATGTTTATTATTTCCCACTGTTTGTTTTCACTATGTTAAGGCTCTTAGTTTCGGGCCTGTTTTCTCTCTGGAAATGTGACAAATTTGTTTTAAATAAAAAATATCAAAAAATAAATAAATAAATGTGTTCAGGATTTAATTAGGAATGTCTGGTGAGATTTTTCTTGACTTATATGGGAAGCAGAACACTGATTCAAACAGACAATAAAGCTCTGTCTACATTTGTGTACTGCTCCTGTTTTGTTTTGGGTCAATATTCCAGATATTAACCATTTGGTCAGTCAATTTCAAGATCAGAAAGGCATAATAAAGACCCAAGATAATTTTTACCATCTGGGCAGGTCTGGAAATGAACATTTTGGATGAGTATGTTGGGAAAGACAGAAAAGGTAAAAGGGGAGGATTGGAGAACAACAAATGTGACGCCACTGTTTAAAAAAGGAGGGAGACAAAAAGCGGGTAACTATAGGCCAGTTAGCTTAACTTCTGTAGTGGGGAAAATGCTTGAATCTATCATCAGGGAAGAAATAGTGAGACACCTGGATAGAAATTGCCCCATTGGGCAGATGCAGCAGGTCATGTTTAACTAATTTATTGGAATTATTTGAGGACATTACGAGTGTGGTGGACAACGGGGAACTGGTGGATGTGGTGTATCTGGATTACCAGAAAGTATTCAGTGAGGTGCCACACAAAAGGCTGTTGCATAAGTTAAGGGTGCACGGCGTTACGGGTAATGTATTAGCATGGATAGAGGATTAGTTAACTAACAGAAAGCAAAGAGTATGGATAAATGGGTGTTCTTCTAGTTGGTGATCAGTGGCTGGTGGTGTGCCTCAGGGATCAGTTTTGGGGCCACAGTTGTTTACAATTCACATAGATGATTTGGAGTTGGGGACTGATTGTAATGTTTCAAAGTTCGCTGATCACACTAAGATGAGTGTGCAGAGCACACTGAAAGTCTGCAGAGGGATATAGATAGTTTAAGTGAGTGGGCAAGGGTTTGGCAGATGGAGTACAATGTTGGTAATTGTGAGGTCATTCATTTTGGTAGGAATAACACAAAATGAACTATTATTTAAATGGTAATAAAATTACAGCATGCTGATGTGCAGAGGGACCTGGGTGTCCTTGTGCATGAATTGCAAAACGTTGGTTTGCAGGTGCAGCAAATAATTAAGAAGGCAAATAGAATTTTGTCCTTCATTGCTAGAGGGATGGAGTTTAAAAACAGGGAGGTTATGTTGCAGCTGTATAGGGTGCTGGTGAGGCCACACCTAGAGTACTGTGTAGTTTTGGTCTCCTTACTTGAGAAAGGATGTACTGGCACTGGAGGTGGTACAGAGGAGATTCTCTAAGTTGATTCTGAAGCTGAGAGTATTGGCTCATGAGGACAGTCTGGGACTATACTCATTGGAATTTAGAAGAAAGAGGGGGATCTAATAGAAACATTAAAAATTATGAAGGGAATAGTTAAGATAGAAGCAGGGAGGTTGTTTCCATTGGCAGTTGAAACTAGAACTAGGGGGTGTAACCTCAAAATAAGGGGGAGCAGATTTAGGACTGAATTGAGGAGGAACTTCTTCACCCAAAGGGTTGTAAATCTGTGGAATTCCCTGCCCAGTGAAGAAGTTGAGGCTACCTCGTTGAATGTTTTCAAGGCAAAGTTATACAGATTTTTAAATAGTAAAGGAATTAAGGGTTATGGTGAGCAGACGGGTAAGTAGAACTGAGTCCACAAAAAGATCATCCATGATCTTATTGAATGGCGGAGCAGGCTCGAGGAGCCTGATGGCCTACTCCTGCTCCTAGTTCTTATGTAATATTGGTGAAGTGGGAATATATACAAGAGTCAGGATTAATGTGCAGGGCGTTTGAGATCAATGATCAAAGAGTAAACATTTGCATTGTACTGCAGATTCTAATTGTGGAAGCAAAATGGAAGAAAAATGTGTTTACAAATCAATAGTAGGAACAATAACTTTATTGTGCCAGGAGATTTTAGGTACCCACTCCTCAATTGGAATATAAATTAAGTAGAGGAGAAAAAGAATGCAGTTCCTAAAGCAAACACAGGACTCTCTCCGCGATCAGAAAGTTCATGCTTACAAGGTGAAAGACATTTATAGATGCACCTAATAGCTCACATTAACACTGCAATGAAGTTACTGTGAAAATCCCCTAGTCAACACACTCTGGCACCTGTTCAGGTACACTGAGTGAGAATTCAGAATGTCCAATTCACCTAACAAGCATGTCTTTCAAAAAATGTCAGTTGAAATAATCAAATATGGGTGGGCCCCTGAGGCGTAGTATAATATATATTGAGAATTAAAGTCAAAATCCAAAAAGAAAAAGTTTGGATAAAAACAAAGTCATCAGATCGGAACAGGGACGATTTTGGGAAAATGTGAAGTGATCTAGCTGAAGGAAGGCAGAAAGGGAACGGCTTGCAGGTCAAGAGTGGTGTAATGTATAAAGATGATTGTAAAGTAACAGAAAAAGATAGCTAAAGGTTTGAGAATACTTTGGATAAATAAGAAGGCCAGTGTTATGCCACCTTGGGCAACTGCACAGGCAATTCTGGTCCCAAGTACTCCGGAGTCACAAACTGATTAACCAACAATTCTTATAAAATTCCCCAAAATCTTTGACCCTTGGCTGCCCAATACTTAAAGTCATCAGGTTTGTAAATTGAAACACAATTACTGTTTATTTAAAATCAGCATGAATATGAAATAAACAGTAAACACAGCTGCTTTATGTCGAGCTGATCACTGACTCCCCTTTAACTGCCCCACTCTCACACAGGCACAAGACAGACAAACGCAGAAGGGGGGACAGGTGGACAAATAATGAGGATTAAGGTGAAAAGATAAGAGTCCTTGCTTCAGTTGATGAGTCCTTTATTGCACTTCCTTTACAGTTTGAGTGTGGGTTAAAGTGTCAGGAATGCAGCATATAATGATCTACTTTATAGGTCAGCAGTATATATTATTCACAGCTTTCCCAGAAGAGAGCTCTGGCTCCACATCAGCCTGTTCCTAGAGAGGGTTATCAAATTCTGGGGCGGGATTATCCAATCCCGCGGCAGAGTGTCCACGCCGTCGTAAACGCCGTCTCGTCTTACGACGGTGTGAACGGGCCGCTCCCACGACTAATTCTGGCCCCTATAGGGGGCCAGCACGGCGCTGGAGCGGTTCGCGCTGCTCCAGCTGCAGATCCCAGCACGAACTGTGCGCCACGGGATCCGCACATGCGCAGTTGTGCCGGCACCAACGAGGACATTCGCAGTGGCGTCGGTGCTAATGCGCACATGCACAGTGGCCTCCTTCAATGCGCCGGCCCCGAGCAACTTGGCACAGGACTACAGGGGCCAGCGCGTAGGAAAGGAGGTCCTCAACCACAGAGGCCGGCCCGCCGATCGGTGGGCCCCGATCGCGGGCCACGCCACATCGGAGGCCCCCCCCGGGGGTCGGACTCCCCTCCCACCCCAAAGGCCGCCACTCAACCCTTACACGCCGAGGTCCCGCCGGCCCAGAGCAGGTTAGAACGGCGCCAGCGTGACTTGGCTCTTTTCTTACGCCCACTCGGCCCATCCGGGCCGGAGAAATGGCGGGCCAGCCGGGTAGAGCGGCCCGCAACCAGCGGCGCGCCAACCACGCCAACGCCATGCCGCCGATTCTCCGCTCTGTGGAGAATCGCGTGCCGGCGTCAGGGCAGCGTGGCCCGTTCGCAGGGTTCTCCGGCTCGGCCCAGGACAAGGAGAAACCCGCCCTGGTCTCTGCTTCACATCAGCCATTTTTTTTCAGACAGAGAGAGAGTTATCAGATTCTCATAGTGGCCTTTTGGTAAGAATTAACCGGATATTCCTGGAGTGAGTTGATTCAATTCATCCACCTAGCTTTCAGAATCAAATGTGAAATGTGAGAAAAAGCCTTGTGGCTTTGGCAAACATGTCAGTGGGCCCAGAACCAATCACCGCTGGCCTCCGGATAGGGCACAGACATTTGAGCCAATTCATTGGCCACCAACCAATTCCATCAAAGCGAGTCATCACTGATGTCAGTCAAAAACAGCATCGCCTTCGGGATAGTGCTTTTTTGAATTAAAGGCTGGATATGGGCTGCTTCTTTGCCTTAAAGATACAGGCCGGGATTCTCTGAAATCGCGGCTCAGTATTGATGCTGGCGTAAACACCGGAGTGTTTCACGCCAGCGTTAATGGGCCACCTGACCCAGCGATTCCATGCCACACAGGGGGCCAGCACGGATGAAGCTCGGCACCCCCTAGATCACGCGCGCACGCCGATCGGTGGCCCCCGATCGTGGGCCTGGCCGTCGTGGAGGCCCCCCCAGAGTCAGATCCCCCTGTTCCCCACCACCAGGACGGCCACCATGGCCACGGGTCCGAGCACCCGCCGGGTAACAAACTAAAAGGGTGCAATTTAACAGGATAAAAATCAGAGGCCGGGATTCTCCAATAATGGGTCTATGTCCCCACGCCCACCAGACAACGGGCGGGAATCACTCTGGACTTTTTCCCGGGGTGATGTTCCATTTTTAAGGGGCTTGCAGGGCCCCGGCTTGTGCTGTACAGTTCCTGCTGCCGATACTGGCCCTGCACTTCTGGCCGCGGGTCCGCGCATGCGTGCGGCAGCCGCCTGCAGCGCCGGCCCCACATACCGGGCCGGCGCGGACGAAGGTAGGCCCCCCCAGATCGCGCATGCCCGCCCCTCGATGGCCCCCAATCATGCGCCTGGCCGTTGTGGAGGCCCCCCCCCCGGAGATTGATCCCCCCACCAGGACGGCCACCGCAACCGCGACGCTGAGCGGAACCGTACGAGAACCACACCGGCGGGAACTCGGCCAGTAGGCGGCGGAAAATTGCCACGGGGCCGCTTTCAACGGCTCCCGACTGATGCCGCGTCGATCCGCTGGCGGTGATTCTCCGGTCGACGCCCCATTCTCCGCCCCCGCGCCTGGCACAATTGCAGTGCGGGGGCTCGGAGAATCCCGGCCAGAGTCTGTTTTCGGGTGTGTTTAGTGAGGTGTTTCTCCTGCAGCGCCGAGAAACATGCTATTCAACGGCATTTTACCAATTTTCTTTACCTCAGCGACGAATGCCCCGTCGAGGCCGCACTTACACAATTTCTTGCACTCAGCTCACCAGTGCAGGAAGAGTACTTGAGAATCGGGTTAGACTTTTTAACCCCCTCAGCATTCCCACCCTAGCCTCAGGACCCCCCCCAGTTGCATCCAATGTACCTCTTCCAGTACCCTCTGAAGCCTACTTGTGACAATAAGCAATTTTCATTTTCATTTCATTTCTTCAGGAAAGGCACCCTAGGCCTGATCCCTGGCATAGGCAACCGGGCACCTTGGCACTGCCAACCAGGCACCATGGCAGTATCCCTGCCAGCATGGCAGGGGCAGCCTGGCACCATGAGGATGCCCAGGTGGCAGTTTCAAAGTGCCATCCTGGCAGTGTCAAGGTGCCCGGGTACCACCCGGCTCAGAGCTGTTCATGCGTGCATCTTCAATGGCCATCCCCAGATGCCTTTACAACTGGTCCATGTTTGTGTAGACCAGCACTAAACAGCACCTGGTCGAGGCCTCACTGGGGAGGCCCATAGTTCCTGGGCCATTGAAGAATACCGTGCAGAAATATTTAGATATGTCTGGATAGCACTGCTGCTTCACGGCACCAGAGACCCAGGTTCAATTTTCGGCTTACGTGACTGCCTGTGTGGAATTCTCTCCATATCGGCATGGGTTTACTCCGGGTGTATCGGTTTCCTCCCACAGTCCAAAGATGTACAGGTTAGGTGCTAAATTTTCCCTTGGTGTCTAAAAGATGTGAAGGTTAACTGGGGTCACAGGGACAGGGTTCCCGGGGTGTAATGAGCTTGGGAAGGTGCACTTTCAGAGAGTCGGTGCAGACTTGATGGGCTGAATGGCTTCCTTCAACACTATAGCGGTCCTGTGACTTCTATAACTTTCATTTGAGTCTAATGGCTCATTTAAATATACTGATCAGGATCTCGCCCATTGAGAGCGAGATCCAGATTGCAACAACTCGCAAGGTTCCGCTGAAACCTCGCAAAACATCTGAAACATTGCGAATCTCACGAGAGGCTTCTCACGGGATTAACAGCCTCATCGCAACACCAAGTCAGGCATGATGAGGCTGGTAAATCCCACCCAAATTGTCGATGTAACTTGAAGATAATTTGGGTTTTTTCTCTCTGATTCTTATCACCTGATCTATTAATGCTTGTCTAACATTCTGACGAGAAAGAATAGGCTTTGAGACTACAATAATATCCAAAATGTGTAAACTATAGATCTACTGATGTCCCAAACAATAATTGTCTTGTCATCATCATGTTGAGTTTCCTTTGTATCTGTTTCATAGCAGGTTTACTTAACAGCATTGGTATCTATCTTTCTTCAGGCTTAATCAATACTGAAAAAATTGTTTACCTCATCTATTTTACATGGAATTGCCATTCGCTTTAGTGACCATAATGGGTTTTTATCACTATACCTAAACAAGGAGTACTTTCAGAATCCTTGCTACTTAATCCTCGCTATTTAGTAAATTAAAGTAAGTGAATTAAGATAACGTTCAGAATTTTCTGGCTATTCACGCAGGCTGGGGGGTGCAATCAAGGGAAATCCCATTGGCAATGGCGGGAGCAGATGATTCCACCCATTGGCAGGCCGCCTCTGCTATCGCGAAACACACAGTGGGTTGCGGGGAAAATGCCGCCCAACCAATTTGTCCTACATGCCGTCAAAGTGCAAGCAATGAATTTAATAACGAGCATGTTACGAACACGTTTCTCATAGGACTGAAACGTCTTGTGACCAGTACAATTTGTTCTCTTCTGCAGAATTCTCTTCAACGTGTATCATTTTGAGGAATCTGTTGCTCTACTTTGGGCAGTTGACTGCATAATGACACTTAAGTTACACCTGAAGCACATAGTAACTGTTCCTTGAGCATTTCTGAGATTCATTCACCTATTATTGCTGTTGCAGTTCTGCCTTTTGCTGTAATAGTCAAATGTGCGAAAGGAGCTTCCATCATTGTTCTATCAGACTTTAACCTTTTCTTTAACACCTGTGTTTTGAAATCTGGCAATTATTGAGTCCCCTATTCTTTAAGTCACTGCACAGTGTCCTATTTGTTCCAAAAAGGCTGAAGGAGATAATAATTTCCTGGCAGTATCTTTTCCAAAATTGCAAAGATCTGTGCCAACAGGGTCTCCTTCTCTGAAAACCGAATACCAATTAGAACCAGGAACTTAGAACATAGAACATACAGTGCAGAAGGAGGCCATTCACCCATCGAGTCTGCACCGACCCACTTAAGCCCTCACTTCCACCTTATCCCCATAACCCAATAACCCCATCTAACCTTTTTGGACACTAAGGGCAATTTAGCATGGCCAATCCACCTAACCTGCACGTCTTTGGACTGTGGGAGGAAACCGGAGCACCCAGAGGAAACCCACGCAGACACGGGGAGAACGTGCAGACTCCGCACAGACAGTGACCCAGCAGGGAATCGAACCTGGGACCTAGTGCTGTGAAGCCATAGTGCTATCCACTTGTGCTACCGTGTTGCCCAAATATGAGACATTGTAGCACAATCCAGCAATTTAAAAATACTAATACTAATGTAGGGATCTCAAACTACATTTTGTAAATCTTTTATATAATCTGTTAAAAGTCCATGATATATTCCCCCATGGAACGAGCATCCATTTCCGTAAAGCTATCAAATTCTGACCACATTGGTATTTCTCCGATCATCTTTCTTGAAGATTTCATCCAAGAACTTAATTGAAGGTCCAAACTTTAATCCTAATCCAACTAATGGATATTGAGCTCACAAAATATTTAGATTTTACTTCTGGTAGGAAGCAACAATGCCAAGGCTACAAACCCTGTTTCCTATTTGGTAGGGACAAAACCCATGTCCACATATCCAATTCATTTGTCCACTGGTCATATGGTTTTGATTCCAAAACCATTCAATGGTAATCATACCCCAACATTTTACACTTACATTTGATTTCAACCATTTTTCACAATGGCTATGAGATTATAATTTTCTGTTTGAATTTTTTTTTCTTAGCTTCCGACTATCACTTTTAGGCAACATTCCTCTCTACTATGTTTTATTCCAAAAAGCCATTTGATGAAGGCTAGAACTGAAACCAATCCTTACACTATGTTATTTACAGAGTTGCACATTACAAATGCACACCTCCCAAGCCATCAACCACTGTTTTAGTCTGTGACTATATTTAGGGACTCAGGTTGTGTTTTTTTTATTTGGGGTGGAGGGAGGGGGGTTAAAACTTCCAAATCTGTGTGTCTGCACTCCGTCAATGTTCATTTATTATTTTGAGACTTTACCATTTAGACAGTAGAAGATAATCTAGTGGCATGCCTCAGAAAATATAATTAGGCAACAAAAGTAATACTTAAAAAGCTAGGCAACAACTTTAATGACTTAACCTGATTGTAGCTTCCTAACTCAGCCTCAGGCATGAATTGACACATGGTTGTTTCTCTCTGTCTTGGTCAGTTCTGCAGTCTACTGCTCCCAGCTAGAAAGCAATCTCTTGTCTTCAGTTTTCAAATTGTGCACCTGGCCGCTCAATTCTTTTAACTCTTTCTTATCGACACCCCATGTGCATGAGCAGTGGTGTTCCTGGATTCTGATTGGCTTGGGCAGCACATATCTACTCTATGATTGGATTAGGTAGTGTGTGATCAGTTTCTGATTGGTTTAGGTAGTCCATGATCAGTTTCTGATTGGGTTACTAGTGTGTGATCAGTTTCTGATTGATTTAGTTAGTCCATGATCCGTTTCTGATTGAGTTATTAGTGTGTGATCAGTTTCCAATTGGTTTAGGTAGTACATGATCAGTTTCTGATTGGGTTACTAGTGTGTGGCCAGTTTCTGATTGGTTTAGGTAGTCCATGATCAGTTTCTGATTGGGTTACTAGTGTGTGACCAGTTTCTGATTGGTTTAGGTAGTCCATGATGAGTTTCTGATTGGGTTACTGTGGTGAATGTATTCACCATAATACATGCATGATACCCTAACCTGTGACCTATGACCTGGAAGTGGTGATATGAACTACTTCCAGGTACTGTACTATAACCCCGGTATGGCTCTGCCTCTGGCTCCGCCCACACCGGGGCATAAATAGGCCGGCCTCTTGTGGGCGGTATTCATCTGTACTACTGACTGTGGCTAGGCAAGTTCATGACTAATAAAGCCTTCGCTGCCTCTTTGTGAATTGAACGCCCTTTGAGCGCCTAAGCATCGACTTTGAAGGGCCCCTCCCCTTTCTCACCGTCATCGATGAGTACTCCCGCTTCCCCTTCACTGTGCCCTGCCCCGACATGACCTCAGCCACCGTCATAAAGGCACTGCAAAGCATCTTCATGCTGTTCGGTCTCCCTGCCTACGTCCACAGTGACCTCATGAGCGATGAGCTGCGTCAGTACCTGCTCAACAAAGGCATTGCCTCGAGCAGGACTACGAGCTATAACCCACTGTGAAACGGGCAGTGTAGAGAGAGAACGTGACGGTATGGAAGGCTGTTCTTCTGGCCCTTAGGTCTAGAAGTCTCCTAATTCCCCGCTGGCAGGAGGTCCTCCACTCCATCAGATCACTCCTCTGCACGGCCACGAACGAGACCCCTCACGATCGTTTGTCTTCCCCAGGAAGTCCATCTCCGGGGTCTCGCTTCCATCTTGGCTGAAAACTCCAGGACCAGTCCTTCTCCGGAGGCACATGAGGAGCCATAAGACCGACCCCCTGGTCGAGAGGGTCCAGCTGCTCCACGCTAACCCCCAGTATGCTTACATTGCGCACCAGGATGGACGGCAAGATACGGTCTCCCTACGGGACCTGGCGTCAGCTGGTTCCCCCGCCAACGCGCCCCCCCGCCTACATCTCCCCCATCCCAGCTGCCCGCCGCCACTTACAGCACCCCAGATGCCCCCCTGTATCTCCTGTATTGTCCCACACCGACACTGCTGCCACCCATCACCCCCCACCCTACCCCCGCACCCCAACCATCTCCGATACCCCAGACTGAGGCTCAAGCTCCAGACACAACCATGCCTGCCACACCGCCAGAGCTGAGGAGGTCGAAGAGAACGATCCGGGCTCCAGATAGACTGAATATGAAATGACCCCACGTCACCCCCGCCGGAGTTGATTTTTTAACAGGGGATGAATGTGGTGAATGTATTCACCATTATGCATGCATGATACCATAACCTGTGACCTATGACCTGTAAGTGGGGATATGAACTGCTTCCAGGTACTGTACTATAACCCCGGTATGGCTCCACCTCTGACTCCGCCCACACTTGGGCATATATAGGCCGGGCTCTTGTGGGTGGCATTCATCTGTACTACAGACTCTGGCTAGGCAAGCTCATGACTAATAAAGCCTTATGTTCACTTGCTCTCGCTGCCTCTCTGTGAACTGAAGGTACAGCAATTACTTAGTGTGTGATCAGTTTCTGATTGGGTTACGTAGTGTGTGATCAGTTTCTGATTGGGTTATGTAGCATGTGATCAGTTTCTGATTGGTTTAGGTAGCATGTGATCAGTTTCTGATTGGTTTCTTGAGGGTGTCAGTCATTTTCCTTGACTCCTGCTTGGCCCTCTTCTGTGTTAGCTATTTGCTTTATCGCCTTTTCTGTTACTTTGTTAAATTTTACGACTTTGCACTGTGATAGTGGGGTGCATTTATATATTTCCTTTGCTTATTTAAAATACGTGAACACGTGATGTCAAGCTCTATGATTAACAATTGGACTCATCATCAAATGACTAACTGATGTATAGGTGCCCTGCAGAATTTACATTAAGCATGGTGCGATCAGTATGTTTTGGCTTTGGGAACAGTTTTACTATTATGTTTTCATAGTATCTGCCAGTGCTTGGTATATTAAAAATAGCAACAAAAAAGTACAAATGGCGTGCAGACTAATACAGAAATTACAAAGTTACTATAACATGTAAGTATGTATAAAAATCAATACATAAAGATAGGTAGTGTGTTAAAACTGAGGTAACAGGAAACAGGATACATATATAATGCATTCAAGTAATACATGTTCATATGGATTAACAGTTGAGAGAATTACATAGTTACAAAAAAATGATTACAGGACTCGATTCTAATGTTACAGACCCAAAGATGTTGTGAAGGAAAAGTGACTGCTTCTCATTTTGAAATACTAATGACTAAACTAATTATGACAGTAAGGCTGAATGTTTCAGGATTTTTTCATTACCCAATAGGCCTCCCTAACTCCTCTCTGAGTCATAGGTATGAGTACCACTTAGAAGTTTTAATTGCCGGGGAATATGATGATCTAGGACTTGAACTGCTCAACCGTGACAGCTTTGCAGCATTTGCGCTATAATTAGACCGTAAAAGTATAACTCTACCTGGCTTGGAGCCATGTGAAGTAGGGATGCAACTGCTCACAAAGAGCGAGTCGTGTGATACACTAATGTCCTGCATTGGCCACAATTAAGCAGACTATCAAATTGGATTAATTAATTAATTTACTTCAATTACTTGATCATTACACATAACAGAACTGCAAACTATTGTAAATAATTGTTAAATATAAACCTTTTTAACAAAGTAATCCCCAGTTAATGGTCACTACCTAAATACAAATGAACACAATTAATGATAATGACTAAATTATTTCAATATTATGCCATATATAGCATCTGAGACTAACCCTATTGGACCTTCAGGTAATCTTATTAAAGCTTGAAGAGGTGTCTGTCACAAGATATTTGCTTATCACCTCATGCATGGCCTTGATGCCTCAAGAGGTTATCAGACTATCAAATATATCTTTGTAAAAAGCTCATAGGCAAGGGGACAAACATCTTCAAGAAGATATTGCAATTTATTTTCCACAGACTCCGCCAACAGTGTGCTGACTCTTTCTGAAAATGTCTTTATTAATTCTCACATCATTTTCCCATGTAACTTAGTATTTAGTTTGGCGCATCCACTTTGGTCAGTTTTAATGTTACATAGTATTTAATATTATTTAATGTCACCTTGTGATGCACATCATGGTGCAGTATCATTCATGTTGGAACTATCATTAATTCATTTAACTCTCTTTAGTAACTGAACCGCATTTAATATAGGCTGACTATAATTATTCTATGCTCTCAGGTCCCTTGTACAAGGGTGCACTACATCCAACCTCATATAGTTTTATACCACCATCTGGCTTCCCAAAAGCCATTCCTGTGGCTTACTAGAAACCTTTTATTGAATTCCACCCAGGTGATTCTTTTCAATACCTATTTAATGGCATGATTTTTCTGTCTTTATCTTTTATCCTATGTGGCTTCCCATCAACTACCTTTCTACCTTATTCATGAGCCTTGGAGAAACTTTAGGATCCAATAAAATATTGTCAAAAGGTTTTTAAAGCAATCAAATATTTCCACTTCATTCTCAGCATTAATATGTATGTTTGTCTCATGCTTCTTTTGTACAACTTTTTGTTTTTCCAAAATTACCCATTATAATGTGCTTGGAATTTTGTATTACAAAATTAAAACACGTTTTCAATCTTAACATTTAATTCTCCCCAAAAGTAACTCTATTCCTTGAGACTTGGGAGCCATCTAACCTGCTTTTCATTGATTATCCCTTAAACTTTAGTGTACTTTCCCTTTTCTGTGTCTGCGAAATAGCAAGTGCTCTCAATCTATCATAACAAATTCCAATCTCCAGAAAAGTGTACAGAATTTTCCAGGCCTCCTCTTGCGATGTTGGTGGTTGTGGGGTTGCCTGTAAAATGAGCCATGTGGTAACCCTACTGCTTATCTATCCATCCCCCGATCTGTGTATAATTTAAAGGAGCGGGGCAGTGTCGGTGAGGCCTGTGGTAGCCCATTTTCCCTTGCATCAAGTGAGGCCTTTAACTGGCTTCAATTTTGCAGCCAGGAAAAGAGTTCAGGGCAGGGAGGAGACCCAGAAAGGTGGGGTGGGATGGGGTGGTGTTGTTGGTGGGGGTGGTGGGAGCCTTCCATTATTGATGCCCTATTCAAATCAGGCCTCCCTGCCTTTCCTTGCCGTCAGGAACCCCACCTCTCATCTCATCTCCACCTCCCAATCAGATTGGTCAACACCTCCCTGAAGCGGAACTTCCTCCCGAGTTAGGTGCAGAATCCCCGCCTTCAGTGAACTGAAGCTTACAAAGTGTTAAATGGCAGCAATGGGGCTATGTTCTCTACTGGCCTCTTTTGATGGAAACCCTGGTATCTGAATAAACATATCCAAAGATTCCCTTGATGGTTTTACATTAAAGAGAGAAGCTCTTATAATTATTATCTGCCCTTGTATGCCCCTGAAGGTAATGAATCATCTCAAATATATTAAATCCAAGTCTTAGAAAGCAAAGCCATTCCTTCAAATTGCTATCATGGTGAGACATTCTGGCTGAATCTTCCACTCTGAAGTGGAACGCGCAGAAGTGTGAGCGATTCCCACTGGGGGGTGAGAGGCCTGAACATGGGAGATGTTGCGCTGTTCAGCTCATTACTTATGCATTTGTTTGGAGCATGGTGAATCTCAAGGAGTGGGCAGGAAGTCACCCTCCTTGCCATAATCTCAAGGGGTCAAAGGTATTTAAAGAGAACCTGCACAGTTTCCCTCCACTTCCCCACCTAGCCTGTCTCCCAGCTCCAGCCTTCACTCTTCCCTTCAAACCTATTTCCCCCTTTCCAGCCTTCGTGCAACATGTGTTGCTGGCACCCGATATGAATGAAGCTATGAGCGGACCTCAAGAAGGTGAAAGCAGTGAATACTGAGCTTAAAGCCACAGAGGAAGTGGAGCTTTCCAAGTGCACACTTCTGACATTCTGGCGTAAAACTGAACAAACTAATTTCCCGCTGGTGGGGGACTTAATTTGGTGGGGGAGCTTAATTTCAGTGAAGTGGCCTTTTAACAAGGATTCATGACATGCAAATGCATTCAAAAGGCTTCCCAACATCGTTCATCGGGTAGCTTGACCTGCCTTTAAAGACCCCAAAACAGAATTCCGACAGTTCATCTGGAAGTCACGGAACTGATTTTTGGTGTCAGGCCACATTAAATCCCCCATCCACCACGGTTTCCGCTGCTTGTGGGACTGGAAGATTCTCCCCATGATATCCGCAAATAGGCCTTAAATTCTAAAGGTGGCTGGATTGCTGCAATGGTCATCTGGATCTGGAAACCATGATAAGAAGAAAAATCAAATAATTCCATGTAGCTTTCCTTAAGGGCCCAATCGGTTTATTTAGAAACTTAAAATTGAATAATCCCCAATATATAAATTTACACTCAGCAATACAAAGGTAATGTGTAATGAACTAAAAATAAACTGTCAGCAGAAGGTGGAGGGGAACATTCCCATCAGAGATAACAGTATTTGAGATGAAACTCCAGTTGTTTCCAAAAACGTTTTAGCCTTTATTTTAAGAGAAGCTGCCCAACCCAAGATTTTAGTACAACCGAGGCATTTAAAACAACCAGAATCAATTCACAGGTTCCACATTCCAATTCACTCCATTAAACCATTCAGTCAGAGGAATTGAGGAATTCGCTGGCGAAGTAACTCACCTCCTGACCGCCACCACCCCGCCCCCCCCCCCTCCCGCCCGAAAACTTTATGCCCACTGTGGCAGCATGACCCTTTTAAAGGGGGTGAGTCCCACTGATCACGTGACTGACTTGGGGCCAATCACACGGTAGTGCGCAAACCCTGGCCAATGGGTGTTTGCGCTGGGAGCAGGACCCCGGGCAATGTGGACCAGGGAGCCTAAGTGAAATGAAAAATGAAATGAAAATCGCTTATTGTCACAAGTAGGCTTCAAATGAAGTTACTGTGAAAAGCCCCTAGTTGCCACAGTCCGGCACCTGTTCGGGGAGGCTGGTACGGGAATTGAACCATGCTGCTGGCCTGCCTTGGTCTGCTTTCAAAGCCACCGATTTAGCCGTGTGCTAAACCAGCCCTTAAGTGTTAAGACTTGTTGTATAGTGTTCTGTGCCTGTTACTTAACTACTTTTGCTTTTCATCAATAAATCCCTTTGTTAACTACTGGAAGCCTCTAGTATGTCTCGAGCCACCACATTCACCAACAACACTCAAGAAGCTCAACACCATCTCGAACAAAGCAGCCTGTTTGATTAGCACTCCATCCATAATAATAAACATTCACTCCCTCCACCACTGGCGCACTGTGGCAGCAGTGTGTACCATCTACAAGATGCACTGCAGGAACTCACCAAAGCTCCTGCTACAGCACCTTCCAAATCCAGAACCTCCACCCCCTAGATAGGCAAGTGCAGCAGAAACGTGGGAACACCACCAGCTGCCTCCTGGTCACACATAATCCTGACTTGGAAATATATCGCCGTTTCTTCAATGTTGTTGGGTCAAAGTCCTGAACTCTCTTCTGAATAGCACTGTGGGTGTTTCTACAACACGTAGACTGCAGCGATTCAAGAAGGCAGCTCACCACCACCTTCTCAAGGGCTTTCTCCCTCTATGTACCTGAACAGGCGCCGGAATGTGGCGACTAGGGGCTTTTCACAGTAACTTCATTGCAGTGTTAATGCAAGCCTACTTGTGACAATAAAAAGGTTATTAAAAAAAATAAGGGATGAGCAATAAATGTTGGCCTAGACAGTGACAACTACATCTGATGAACAAATATAGAAACATTGACAAAATTCAAAACTGCCAATTCTTATATGTGTGAAATTTATATCCACAAAAACTCCCACAATGAATTTCAGGCTCTCACAACTTTGCAAGTTTACCTGAATAATTCTAATTTAATTCAGGCTAGCACTCACTAACTAAATACAGAAGAGAATAGCATATGTTTAAATAAGAAAAGATACGTTACATCATTTTTTCCTGTTGCTTCTTCAGATGCCTTTCCAAATGTTTATAATAAAATTCAGAAAAAGTTAACTCTCACAGTTCAACAAAGCTCTTCAACATTCTTACACCAAAAGACATTGAAGAGAGTGGAGCTTCCCATTCCTTGTGGGCTCCAAACATTCACAGCAGAGTTGAAAGAGACAACACTGCAAATTTGCAGTCCTTAGCAATTAAAGAAACAATTCCCCGTTCTTCCACCATTTGCTCATTTTTACCAATATTCAATTTCTGATGTTAAACGTGCTATCTCCTTCTGCACTGATTCAAAGGCTCAGCATTTAGCTATTGAGGCTGATGGCTTGAGTTTGGAACTTTCCTGATTCACTAGACACCTCTCAAATAAAAAGAAAAGGCCCCTGAAAGTCATCTTTGCTCTGGTGTTGGCGGGTGTGGGATGGAGTCAGCTTGTCAATTACAGAAGCAGAGCAAATGCACTAGTGATAATTTACCAAAATTCACTAGACTTTGGGGTGGTCCCGGCGGATTGGAAATTAGCAAACGTGACACCACTGTTTAAAAAAGGAGGTAGGCAGAAAGCGGGTAATTATAGGCCAGTGAGCTTAACTTCGGTAGTAGGGAAGATGCTGGAATCTATCATCAAGGAAGAAATAGCGAGGCATCTGGATGGAAATTGTCCCATTGGACAGACGCAGCATGGGTTCATAAAGGGCAGGTCGTGCCTAACTAATTTAGTGGAATTTTTTGAGGACATTAACAGTGCGGTAGATAACAGGGAGCCAATGGATGTGGTATATCTGGATTTCCAGAAAGCCTTTGACAAGGTGCCACACAAAAGGTTGTTGCATAAGATAAAGATGCATGGCATTAAGGGGAAAGTAGTAGCATGGATAGAGGATTGGTTAATTAATAGGAAGCAAAGAGTGGGGATTAATGGGTGTTTCTCTGGTAGGCAATCAGTAGCTAGTGGTGTCCCTCAGGGATCAGTGTTGGGCCCACAACTGTTCACAATTTACATAGATGATTTGGAGTTGGGGACCAAGGGCAATGTGTCCAAGTTTGCAGACGACACTAAGATAAGTGGTAAAGCAAAAAGTGCAGAGGATACTGGAAGTCTGCAGAGGGATTTGGATAGGCTAAGTGAATGGGCTAGAGTCTGGCAGATGGAATACAATGTTGACTAATGTGAGGTTATCCATTTTGGTAGGAATAACAGCAAAAGGGATTATTATTTAAATGATAAAATATTAAAACATGCTGCTGTGCAGAGAGACCTGGGTGTGCTAGTGCATGAGTCGCAAAAAGTTGGTTTTCAGGTGCAACAGGTGATTAAGAAGGCAAATGGAATTTTGTCCTTCATTGCTAGAGGGACGGAGTTTAAGACTAAGGAGGTTCTGCTGCAATTGTATAAGGTGTTAGTGAGGCCACACCTGGAGTTTTGTGTTCAGTTTTGGTCTCCTTACTTGAGAAAGGACGTACTGGCACTGGAGGGTGTGCAGAGGAGATTCACTAGGTTAATCCCAGAGCTGAAGGGATTGGATTACGAGGAGAGGTTGAGTAGACTGGGACTGTACTCGTTGGAATTTAGAAGGATGAGGGGGGATCTTATAGAAACATATAAGATTATGAAGGGAATAAACAGGATAGATGCGGGCAGGTTGTTTCCACTGGCGGGTGAAAGCAGAACTAGGGGGCATAGCCTCAAAATAAGGGGAAGTAGATTTAGGACTGAGTTTAGGAGGAACTTCTTCACCCAAAGGGTTGTGAATCTATGGAATTCCTTGCCCAGTGAAGCAGTAGAGGCTCCTTCATTAAATGTTTTTAAGATAAAGATAGATAGTTTTTTGAAGAATTAAGGGATTAAGGGTTATGGTGTTCGGGCCGGAAAGTGGAGCTGAGTCCACAAAAGATCAGCCATCATCTCATTGAATGGTGGAGCAGGCTCAAGGGGCCAGATGGCCTACTCCTGCTCCTAGTTCTTATGTTCCTATGTTCTTATAACCGGTCATGGGGGTGGCTGCATGTTGATGCGGGCTAGTGAGAACGCTTGCTTGCCTTGGTTCTCTGGCATTTTATCTAAGCTGTGTTATAAGAATTTAGGTCCTCGAGCCCTCATTTCTCACACCACCTTCCCTGTCCTCACTTCCAATGGCCCTTTATATTCTCCATTCCTCCATCCAAATCCCTTTATATTCCCACACCAACTCATCCCGTATCCACCAGGGGCAGACCTCAGAAGCCATTTGGAGATTAAATAGAATACATTTCTAAAAATGTAATACAACTCTCATTATTCAGACTTCATTGTAAAACAACTACCATTCATGAAAACCAATTTGAAGTTTAAAAAAATCTTAAGTGCTTAATTTCTTCCAAAAACAAGCAAACTGCTATTCATACCCCGCATCAAGAACAGCTAATCCTTTCATTGGTTACTTCAAATGTCAATCAAGCTGTGAACTCAGACCCCTCCCCCCGGCAATAACACTGCTGATATCAGGTTTTCTTCAGGCGTGAATCACACTCTGCCCCCTTCCCCCAACCACTGAAACGTGGATCTGTCGGAAATGGGGGCAGAATCTCCGAATCCAGGTTCCTCCTGGTATTTATGAACACAGAGTCTATCTGATTCTACAAAAATCTGTCTCAAACCAAAGCTGTCACTTACTGCAAAATTCTGAACACTTTCTTTTCATATAAGGGAGAGGTGTAATGACAGAATGAAATGGACGAGTGGAACACTGAAGCTCAACATTTCAAACAAAACAACATCCACGATGAGACCAAAAAGGATTAAACAGCTTTTAGTTCTGTGCACATTACAGTGAAGTTGAGATACACAGCTACTCTTTCAACAAAATAGACAATCAGATAGAAGAGATGTCCTACCTTACACATATTATACCCACACTCATACAAACTGTTAACATAGTCTTTTATTTGAAAATCATTTGCAGATCGAACTTCAACTGGAAACACATTAAGTTGTCTTTGCCTTTTTCCAGCATTTAAACAGTTGCTGTAGGTCTCTTTAATTTCTTTATTTCATTCCTTTTAACTTGCTGCTGGTATGTTATTAATCAAATGGTACCAACTTCTCCCAGAGGAGCATCAGGATTCCCCTCTCCAGATGGTAGAGCAGTCTGTCCTTTGCTGGCTTGCACTTTGCATTCTGAACTCTGATTCCACACTTTGATCGCTGCTCTTTAAAAAAAATCTTTCTCAGACTTTTCTACCTTTTACTTCTGGCTGTACATTTCTTGTCTGTGGGCTTCTCTTTCCCTAGTCTTATCAACAATGACCTGTGTTTTTGCCGAGATGGAGAGATTCTCCATCTTAGCAAAAATCACGCTGGAGGTGAGATTCTGGAAGCCCTCTGACTGAATGTGGCCTCCACCATTATAGGGGGGCGGGGGGGGGGGCGGGTGGAATGGGCGAGAGGGTTGCACATAGCACATCTGTCGTTCACCTAGGCAGCTGGACATTTTTTCAAAACATATTTTTATTGGCATTTTTTCAGTTTTCACAGAATAACAATTTAACATATAGTGCACCTGATATTTACATGTTGTGACATTTCTTATTTCCAAATTTCACATGCATTTTCTCCGTCCATCCTCCCCCCTCTCTGCTCTCCCCTACCCCGCTCCTCCCCCCCCCCCCACGCCCACCCCCATTGGTAGACTGGCTCTTTCCTGCCACCATCTTTCGCCCTGGGTGTCGTATTACTGTGCTCTGCTTCTCGCGTCTGCGGTTCCTGTTGTTGTCTTTGTGGGTTTGGTGGGGGGAGGGAGGGGGTGGTTCTTGCCCCCGCCCCTCCTCCCTTTTCCCCCATGTCTCTCTCTGCAACTCCCCTAGGTTCCCTCCTTACATCCCCTCCCCGCCACCCTCTGCTCCTCTTCATTATGTGTGCTCTTATCAGTTGCCCTCAGTACCCCTCCTGTCCCCTCTCTTCCTCGTCACTATTGGCTTCGTACAGGTCCTGGAACAGGCTGATGAATGGCCCCCACGCTTTGTGCAAACCCACGTGTGGCTCGCGAATGGTGTACTTGATCTTCTCCAGCTGGAGAAATTCCGAAAGGAATGTCAGCCAGTCTGCTGCTGTGGTTGGTGCTGTTGATCGCCAGCCGAGCAGGATTCTCCGGCATGCGATTAAGGAAGCAAAAGCCAGGGTGTCGACTTTCTTCCCCAAATGTAGTTCTGGCTGGTCAGAAACCCTGAAGGTTGCCTCTCTCAGGCACAGCTCTACCCTCACCCTCATAACCTTGGGACATCGCCTCGAAGAAGGCTGCCCAGAACCTGACACGTTTAGGGCAGGCCCAGAACATGTGGGTGTGGTTGGCCGGGCCTCCGTTGCACCGTTTGCATTTATCCTCCACCTCCGGGATGAACCTGTTCATTCACGTTCTGGTTAGGTGAGCTCTGTGCACCACTTTAAACTGCATGAGGCTTAGCGTTGCACAGGAGCAGGTGGAGTTGGCCCTACTCAGTGCTTTACTCCAGAGACCCCAATCCACTTCCGTCCCGAATTCACCCTGACATTTCTGCCTAGCTCTGTCCAGGGAGCCCTTTCCCTTTCCATAAGTTGTCCGTAGATATCCCCACAATTTCCCTTCTCCTTACTGTCTGTGCCCAGTAGCTCCTTCAGCAGAATGTCTCTTGGGGCTCGAGGGTATCTCGTCGTCTCCTTGCGGAGAACCTTTGATTTGCAGGTGCCAGAGTTCCTGTTCTGTTGGTAACTCCTGTTCCTCTAGGGTCGCGAGTCTGTTCCCCATGTAAAAGTCCCTAACTGCTAGTGTCCCCACATTCTGTCTCCATGTTTTGACGGTGGCGTTGAGCATGGCTGCAGGGAATGTGCGGTTACCGCAGATGGGGGTCATGGAGGACATTCAGATTAAACCGAAATACTGCTTCATTTGTTTCCATGTCCTCAATGTGGCTACCACCACTGGGCAGGATGTGTATTTTGCTGGTGGGGATGGGAGTGCTGCCGTGGCAATGGCTTGGAGTGTTGTTCCTTTTGCAGGAGGACTCCTCCAGCCTCACCCGTTCCATGTTGCGTTCCCGTATCCACCCCCTCACCCTCTTGCCTGTGTCTGCCCAGTGGTAGTATTGCAGGTTCGGTCGGGCCAGGCTGCCCCTAGCTTTCCTCCTTTGCAGTGTTGATTTGGGCATCCTTAGGTTCTTTGCCCCCCACACAAATGCCATGATAATTTTATCTATCCCTTGAAAAAAGGCCTTGCCGATGAAGATCGGTGAGGACCTGAACAGGAAGGAGAGCCTTGGCAGCACATTTATCTTGGTAGCCTGGTGGTTAGCACAGTTGCTTCACAGCTCCAGGGTCCCAGGTTCGATTCCCGCCTTGGGTCACTGTCTGTGCGGAGTCTGCACGTTTTCCCTGTGTGTGCGTGGGTTTCCTCCGGGTGCTCCGGTTTCCTCCCACAGTCCAAAGATGTGTGGGTTAGGTGGATTGGCCAAGCTAAATTGCCCTTCGACAAGCTAAAGTGTCCAAAAAGGTTAATTGGGGTTACTGGGTTAAGGGGATGGGGTGGAGGAGGTGTGTGCTTGAGTGGGGTGCTCTTTTCAAGGGCCGGTGCAGACTTGATGGGCCGTATGGCCTCGTTCAGCACTGTAAATTCTATGAAATCTCTGAAATTGTCTGCATCCTCCCCGCCAGGGAAAGCAGGAGTGAATCTCATCTCTGTACGTCCTTTTTAACTTCCTCCACTCAACTGGTCAGATTCCACTTATGGATCCGAGTCCAGTCATGGGATATTGGATCCCCAGGTAGAGGAATTTGCTTTGGGCTAGTTTGAATGGTAAGCTTCCCAGCGCTGTCCCTCCCCCGCTTGGGTTCACTGGGGATGCCTCGCTTGTGTCCAGGATGAGTTTGTAGCCCGAGAAGGCCTTGAACTCTTCCAACAGCTTCATGATTGCTTTCAGGCCATTCTGTGGGTCCGAGATATAGAGGAAAAGGTCATCCTCATAGAGTGAGACTTTTTGCTCTCTGCCTCCTCTTCGGATGCCCATCCAGTCTTTTGCATCCTGCAGGGAAATCGCCAGAGGTTCGATTGCCAGGGCGATCAAGAGCCTTGTGCCTCGGTGAAGCTGGAAGTATTCAGAGCTGGTGGCTTTGGTCCAAACGTTCTCCTTGGAGGTGATGTACAGGAGTTTTACCCATGAGCTGAACCCATCCCTATCCCAATGAGGTGCTTCCATTTGACTCTGTCGAAGGTCTTCTCTATGTCTAGGGAGATGATCACCTCTGGTCTTCTCTCCCCGGATGGAGTCATTATTACATTTAGCAAACAAAGAACAAAGAAATGTACAGCACAGGAACAGGCCCTTCGGCCCTCCAAGCCCGTACCGACCATGCTGCCCGACTAAACTACAATCTTCTACACTTCCTGGGTCCGTATCCCTGTATTCCCATCCTATTTATGTATTTGTCAAGATGCCCCTTAAACGTCACTATCGTCCCTGCTTCCACCACCTCCTCCGGTAGCGAGTTCCAGGCACCCACTACCCTCTGCCTAAAAAACTTGCCTCGTACATCTACTCTAAACCTTGCCCCTCTCACCTTAAACCTATGCCCCCTAGTAATTGACCCCTCTACCCTGGGGAAAAGCCTCTGACTATCCACTCTGTCTATGCCCCTCATAATTTTGTAGACCTCTATCAGGTCGCCCCTCAACCTCCTTCGTTCCAGTGAGAACAAAACGAGTTTATTCAACTGCTCCTCATAGCTAATGCCCTCCATACCAGGCAACATTCTGGTAAATCTCTTCTGCACCCTCTCTAAAGCCTCCACATCCTTCTGGTAGTGTGGCGACCAGAATTGAACACTATACTCCAAGTGTGGCCTAACTAAGGTGCTATACAGCTGCAACATGACTTGCCAATTCTTATACTCAATGCCCCGGCCAATGAAGGCAAGCATGCCGTATGCCTTCTTGACTACCTTCTCCACCTGTGTTGCCCCTTTCAGTGACCTGTGGACCTGTACTCCTAGATCTCTTTGACTTTCAATACTCTTGAGGGTTCTACCACTCACTGTATATTCCCTACCTGCATTAGACCTTCCAAAATGCATTACCTCACATTTGTCCGGATTAAACTCCATCTGCCATCTCTCCGCCCAAGTCTCCAAACAATCTAAATCCTGCTGTATCCTCTGACAGTCCTCATCGCTATCCGCAATTCCACCAACCTTTGTGTCGTCTACAAACTTACTAATCAGTTGCCTGATGTTCGCAGTTAGCTGTGTACCCTAGACAAAGCTCGTCTGGTCCTCTAGGAGCACCTCTGGTACGCAGTTCTCCAGTCTCTTGGCCAGGACTTTCGCGAGTATCTTTGTGTCCACATTGAACAGTGAGATGGGTCTATATCATCCTTATTCTGTCGGGTCTTTGTCTTTTTTGGGTATCAGTGATATTGTAGCCTGTGTTAGCGTTGGAGGCAGAGTGCCCCTCGCTGGCGAGTCCGCAAACATTTCCTGTAGGTGTGGGGCCAGGGCAGGTGCAAATTCTTTGTAGAAGTCCGCTGGGAACCCATCAGGTCCCGGTGCTTCCCCACCTGCATGGAGCTGATGCTCTCCATGATCTCTCCCAGACCTAATGGCCCTTCCAGCTCCCCTCGTCTATCATCCCCACAACTGGCATGTCCAGTCCATCGAGGAATTCCCCTGTTCTGGTTGGTTGTCATGTACTCGCCAATGGCCTGTGATGTTTTCTGGCAGAAGACTTTATCGGCCATGTAATGTGGAGCGTAGTCAGAAATGACTATTGCGGAATATTCCGCCCTTGCTATTTCTGGAAGCACCGATTTCCCCACAGCAAAGAGGTTAATCCATGTGTATACTTTGTGGCCCGGCGAAACTAACAAGAATTCCTTCACACCGGGGTATAGGCACCTCCATGGGTCCACCGCCCCAATCTGCTCCATGAATGCTCCCAGTTCCCTTGCCATGCCTGTCTTTTTCCCCGTTCTGGGGCTTGATCATTCCGTCAATGGGTCCTGTACACAATTGAAGTCGCCCCACATGATGACTTGGTGTCTGTCGTGTTGGGGATTTCTGCCGTGGTCTTTTTAATGAAATCTGTGTCATCCCAGTTCGGCACATACACATGTTTACCAGAACTACCGGTACCCTGTCCAGAGCACCGCTGACCACAGCTACTCCCCTAGCCCTCGTCCCTGAGCCCTCGTCCTGTAACACAAATGATATGTCTCTCCCACCCAGCCTTTCCTTATCCACAATCAGTCCTTCTCCCTCAGGTGCGACTCTTGCAGGAAGACTATGTCAGTTTTCAAACTTCTTAAATGGGTGAAGACTCTGGATCTTTTCACAGGGCCTTTAAGTCTCCTGACATTCCAGATGATAATCCTGATAGGGTGTTTCTGTCCCCCCTTTCCAGCGGAACCAACCATACTTACCCTGCACTCCGGGGTTTCCCTTTGTTAGGGGGCCATCCAAAATGGGCACGGTCGCCGTTCTCACCATAAGGCCGGGCCCCTGCGCACCGGGGCCTCCCTTTGTCCAAGGGCACCCAACATGGTCGCCAACTGTGTTTATCCCACATAGGTGCGCCCCTGCACTCCGGGGGTCCCCTTTGTTTGGGGACCTTTCAAAGTCCCCAAACAGGGGCTGGTTTAGCACACTGGGCTAAATCGCTGGCTTTTAAAGCAGTCCAAGGCAGGCCAGCAGCATGGTTCGATTCCCGTACCAGCCTCCCCGAACAGGTGCCGGAATGTGGAGACTAGGGGCTTTTCACAGATACTTCATTGAAGCCTACTCGTGACAATAAGCGATTTTCATTTTCAAGTAGCTGTTTCCTCAACCTGCACCTTACCTGCCAAAGCCAATTTGAAAACCAACCCTTTCTTCTCTTCGTGTTCCCTTTGTGTTCCTTCCCCTCTCCCTTTGCTGCCCCTTCCCTGTCTCCCCCTGTGCAATCCCCCCACCCTGTCCCTGCTTTCCCCCCCTAGCCAGACGCTCTCTCCCTGCTGGGAGGTGCGCTGCGGCCCCCGGGCTGTCTATCTTCCTGTGCTAGCTATCCCTGCTAGTGTGGTGGCCTCCCTTCCAGGGCTGATCTTACCCCTATCTTTTGCCCACTGTCTGACCACTCCCTCTACCTGTGCCTCACACTCACCTGCATTTCTCTATCCTCGCCCTTCACTGTGACTCAGTCTTTTTGCTCAGAGCGAGGCAGCACAGTCCTGTGCAAACATAGCATGTGTCCAAGAAGTGTCTTTCTCTTTCTCTTTCCTCCTCTGTTTCGCCTTCATTGTGCCTCGCCTGCCCCTTGTCCAGGCCGTTTGGCTGCACAAATTTGTCCGCCTCCACCGGGGTATTAAAGTAGTGCTCCTTGTTCTGGAATGCGACCCAGAGCCTGGTCGGGAACAGAATTCTGAATCATACCCCATTCTTGTACAGGGCTGATTAAAGTTGGCCCTGCGTTTCGCCAAGTCCGTCCCAATGTCCTAATATACCCAGATTTTGTGTCCTTCCCAGGTACTCGCCTTGGTCTGTCTCGTCCAGCTCAGGATCCTGGTATTGGTGCAGCTTCGCAATGACTGCCCTCGGTTGTTCTCCCGACTTGGGTTTTGGCCAGAGTGACCTATGTGCTCTGTGGATCTCAGGTGGGTTAGGGAAGTTGTCTCTCTCAACTAGGTTGCCCAGCATTTGGGCAACGTAGCCCATTGGGTTTCTGCCTTCCATACCCTCTGGCAGGCCCACATTTACAGCGTTCTAGCCTCGGGTCCAGTTTTCTTGGTCCTCGACTTTCCCTTTAACGTTCCCCTGTACCACCTTTTGACTTCTACCACCAGAGCGGTAATCCTGTCGCTATGGTCTGTTGATCTTTTCTCCAACTCGTGGATTGCTTTTTCCTGCGCTTCCATCTTCTTCCCCAATTTGTCGATCACTTTTTGCATGGTGGCCATCACCTCTGTCACAAACAACACATTTACAACAACATCTAAGATGAGACCAGAAGGATTAATCAACTGGCAGCTGGACATGTTAAAGTGCCTTCAGTCAGATTCAGTTTTGGCCAGTGGATGTGCACTTTAGCCACTCCAAAAGCCATTCTAAATTTAGCAAAGTTTTTTGAGAGGTCCAAGGACAGCCTTGGGTAAGGTAACATACCCTTTGGTAGATTAAGTGCCTTTTAGGATCGGTAAAGTAGGGGCAGCATGGTGGCGCAGTGGGTTAGCCCTGCAGCCTCATGGCACCGAGGTCCCATGTTCGATCCCAGCTCTGGGTCACTGTCCGTGTGGAGTTTGCACATTCTCCCCGTGTTTACTTGGGTTTCGCCCCCACAACCCAAAGATGTGCAGGCTAGGTGGATTGGCCACACTAAATTGCCCCTTAATTGGAAAAATTAATTGGGTACTGATGTACCGTCAATTACCACGAGACGAGAATGGTGAAACAATCGAGGCTTTATTGCCTCCTGCAGCTGGAACCAGAATGGGAGCAGCGCAGGAGAGCTTACACTTTTATATGCCGCCTGCTGGGAGGAGAGGGATTTACTGTAGTACCTTAAAAACACAGGCAGTGCCGTAATACATACAATATATCACTAGTGGTGTTTACCACATTCACGCCCTGTTTAAAAAAGAGTCCAGCGGGGGTGAAGAACAACATTACAAATTAAGTTTGTCGGGGGCTTTGACCCTCCGCTGCGATCACCTCAGTCCTGGAGGTGATGTGGGTGCCGACGTGGTCACCTGCGGCTCCGGGAGCATGTTGTCCTCTCCTTCGTCACCCCTGAGTGGATCCAGTGGGAGGACGGATCCTGCTGGGGTGGGGGCTGCGGTGAGGTGCACTGGGGGGAGGGTGGGTGATGCAGGGGTGAATGAGGCAACCAGGGGTGGGAGGAGTGGTGTCAGGTCGGGGGTCGTGGGTGGGAACCCAACGGGTGTCAGGTCTCGGAGGGAGATTGTGTCCTGGCGCCCGTCAGGGTGTGCCACGTAGGCATACTGCGGGTTGGCATCGAGGAAGTGGACTTTCTCGACCAAGGGGTCCAATTTATGGCTCCTCACATGCTTCCGAAGGAGGACGGACCCAGGAACTGTCAGCCATGTTGGGAGCGAGACCCCGGAGATGGACCTCCTGGGGAAGGCAAACACACGTTCGTGAGGGGTCTCATTAGTGGCGGTGCAGAGGAGCGACCGGATGGAGTGGAGCGCGTCGGGACCTCCTGCCAGCGGGAGACGGGGAGATTTTTAGACCAAAGGGCCAGCAGGACGGCCTTACAGACCGCCCCGTTCTCCCTCTCCACCGGCCCGTTTCCCCGGGGGTTGTAGCTGGTAGTCCTGCTCGAGGCGGTGCCCTTGCTGAGCAGGAACTGACGCAGCTCATCGCTCATGAAAGAGGATCCCCGGTCGCTGTGGACGTAAGTGGGGAAACCGAACAGAGTTAAGATGCTGTGCATGGCTTTAATGACCGTGGCAGAATTCATGTCGGGGCATGGGATGGCAAAGGGGAACCGGGAGTACTCATCAATTACGTTGAGGAAATACACGTTGTGGTCGGTGGAGGGGAGGGGCCCTTTGAAGTCCATGCTGAGGCGCTCAAAGGGGCGGGAGGCCTTCACCAGGTGCGCTCTATCTGGCCGGTAGAAGTGCGGCTTGCACTCCGCGCAGACCTGGCAGTCTCTGTTTATGGTCCTGACCTCCTCAGTGGAGTAGGGCAGGTTGCGGGCCTTGACAAAATGGAAGAACCGGGTGACCCCCGGGTGGCAGAAGTCATAGTGGAGAGCCCGGAATCTGTCCACTTGTGCTCTGGCACATGTACTGCGGGATAGGGCATCAGGGGGCTCATTGAGCTTCCCGGGCGATACAAGATCTCATAGTTATAGGTGGAGAGCTCGATCCTCTAACTCAGAATCTTGCTGTTCTTGATCTTGCCCTGCTGCGTATTATTAAACATGAAGGCAACCGACCATTGGTCAGTCAGGAGAGTGAATCTCCTGCCGGCCAGGTAATGCCTCCAATGTCACACAGCTTCCACAATGGCTTGGGCCTCCTTTTCAACAGAGGAGTGCCGAATTTCGGAGGCATGGAGGGTGCGGGAAAAGAAAGCCACGGCTCTGTCCACCTGGTTGAGGGTGGCGGCTAGAGCTACGTCTGATGCGTCGCTCTCCACCTGAAAGGGGACAGTCTCCTCGACCGCGTGCATCGTGGCCTTAGCGATGTCCGCCTTGATGTGGTTGAAGGCCTGGCGGGCCTCAGCCGTCAGCGGAAAAACTGTGGACTTGATAAGTGGGAAGGCCTTGACCGCATAATTTGGGACCCAAATGGGAACCTCTAACTATCCTTAATACACGACACTCACTTAAACATTTCATCACACTAACTTCCTCAACCATACAAACAAAATCATAGCAGTTTATACACATTTTTCCTGGCTTGGCAGTCAAGCTCAGGATCGTACAATTGCTCATGAACATTTCTTTATTTACAACAAAAATGCAAACGAATGCTCTTTATTATAGATCGCGGGGGTCAGGGGTCTGGTCGTATCCGAAAATAGGGGATCTGACCCTATATACCGGGGTTCGAGCGCGGTAGGCTCTCCTTCTCCATTTTCTCAGACGCATAGTCTGCACGATGCAGCAGAGTACCGCCAATACCAATAGGGATTCTACCAAGTAGGACAGGGTGTACCAGGTTATAAACCTGGCACACCAAGATGGTGTGGTGTCGCTGGTGACTGGGCTCTGGGTACTGTGGGGAAGTGAATCATTAATGGCTGGGGGGCTTGAGGTCATGGCGCAACCAAATGTCCATTATATCGATGAACCACGTGGAGGATGTCCTCATGGTTCTTTTTCTTTCACTTCTCTTCTCTTCTCTTCTCCTGTCCTGGAGCTTCTGGAGTTCTGTGGAAACAAGCATAGTGTCTGTTACTATCTTGGGTTAACATCTCGTATGATCGATGGGCGGTCTTGAGGTGTTCGTTAACCTCTTTTGTGTTGGCTCCTGCTGGCGCCGGGGAGTCTGGCTTAGTTTTGTCTGTCCCAAATGTTGCTGTTTTTCCCGGGGATTGCTCATTAGTATGTAGATGGCTGCTACATTATTATGCTGATGGTCGCTGGTATCGATGCTGTCTGGGCTTTTGCAGAGTTAAATACACAGCAAACCTGCACCTGCTGATTGCTGCCTGTGTTAGCTGAATTTCCCATCAGCCTTTGCCGTTTACCATTTTAAATCGGGAGTTGGCCAATTTAGGTGGCTGCAATGGTACAACTGTGTTTTATTATTCTGTACAATAATAACTATTAACTTCTGGCTGTGGTTCGTACTTCACCAGCTAACCTGTGGACCCAGCCCTAGCACTATCTTAGTGAGGCACTCAGCACATGGTGTATGTCTGAGTGGGACGCTGTGAGCTCTGTGCTCTGAGCTATCTCCTGATAGAATGAGCGGGATCTGTGGTGTTCCCTGTTTTATAGTGCGTGTGCTCTCACTGGTGATTGGCTGTGATGTTGTGTGTGTGTTGGTTGGTCCAACTACCTGTCCATCAGTGTGTGTGTGTGTGATTGCACCATGATATGTTAATGTGGATATCCCCCTTTTCACAAGAATATGTGCCTACATGGTAATAAATATTGGTGTGTACTGAGTGCATCTGAGTATGTGTGTGCAATATTTACAA
The DNA here is from genome assembly GCF_047496885.1 of Scyliorhinus torazame. Classification (NCBI taxonomy): domain Eukaryota; kingdom Metazoa; phylum Chordata; class Chondrichthyes; order Carcharhiniformes; family Scyliorhinidae; genus Scyliorhinus; species Scyliorhinus torazame. The sequence goes on from NC_092721.1 coordinate 98,762,441, forward strand.
CATGTACATGAGGCTAAACTATATACATAGGAAGGTGTCAGGTGCAACAGAGCAACGAGGTTGTACCACAAACAAAACAAGTGCAATCATCAAATATCGAAAGAGAACTCCTGGAACGACAAGAGAGAAACAAGTTAACAGTATTGCAAAACAATTCAGTGAGTCCAATGTGCAAACAGGCTCATAAGTCCAGTTTATTAGGTGGGCGACAAATTCGGGTTGACCGCCTCAAGTGTGGGTCAGGATCCACCGGCTGAGGAATGGGCCTGGCCACGGGCGAGAGAGGAATAGGCAGAGTGGCAGGCAGCTCAACGAAGTCGACATCAGGGACAACAGGAGGGCATGGCACCGGTGCATGATCACGTAGCGAGCGCGGAAGCAGCCGAAGGGCCCGCCGGTTCCGCCGGCGAATGGAGCCATCAGACAGGCGAACCAGGAACGAGCGGGGAGCCATGCGGCGGAGAACCTCGGCGGTTGCCGACCAGCCACCCTCCGGTAGGTGTATGCGGGCGTTGTCTCCATGCGCCAGGGCAGGAAGATCAGTTGCCCGAGCGTCACGTGCCACCTTCTGCTGAGCACGCTGCTGTTGCATCCTTTGCAGTACTGGAGCATGGTCGGGTTTAGGAACATGAATGGACGGCACAGTGGTCCTGAGGGTGCGACCCATCAACAGCTGGGCTGGCGAGAGGCCCGTGGACAGTGGGGCCGAGTGATAGGCCAGCAGGGCTAAACGGACGTCAGATCCGGCATCAGCAGCCTTGCAGAGGAGCCGCTTCACAATATGGACGCCGTTTTCCGCCTTGCCATTCGACTGGGGATGCAAAGTGCTGGACGTCACGTGTGTGAAGCCGAATGAAGCGGCAAAAGGAGACCATTCTTGGCTCACAAAACAGGGCCCGTTGTCAGCCATGACGGTGAGCGGAATTCCATGGTGAGCGAAGGTTTCTTTGCATGCTCTGATGACAGCTGATGATGTCAAGTCGTGCAGGCGTATGACCTCCGGATAATTTGAAAAATAGTCAATTATAATGACGTAGTCCCTGCCGAGCACATGAAAGAGGTCCACACCCACCTTTGCCCAGGGGGACGTCACCAACTCATGGGGCTGAAGTCTCTCAGGGGGTTGCGCCGGCTGAAACCTTTGGCAGGTGGAGCAGTTGAGCACCATGTTAGCGATGTCGTCGCTGATGCCCGGCCAGTACACAGCTTCATGGGCCCTCCGCCTGCACTTTTCAACTCGGAGATGACCTTTGTGCAATTGTTCGAGGACAAGCCGGTGCATGCTGTGTGGGATCACAATCCGATCCAACTTTAGGAGGACACCATCAATGACGGCCAAGTCGTCCCGGACATTGTAGAATTGTGGGCACTGCCCCTTGAGCCACCCTTCTGTCATGTGGCGCATCACACGTTGTAGAAGGGGGTCAGCCGCAGTCTCACGGCGAATGTGGGCCAGACGTGCATCAGTAGCCAGCAGATTGGCCGATGTGAAGGCCACATGTGCTTCGACCTGACAAACGAACCCCTCCGATTCAGGCGGTGTGCTCACTGCTCTGGGCAGGGCATCCGCGATGATGAGGTCCTTTCCCGGGGTGTAGACAAGTTGGAAGTCGTACCTCCGGAGCTTGAGCAGAATGCGCTGGAGGCGAGGTGTCATCTTGGTGAGGTCCTTCTGAATGATGCCGACCAGGGAGCGATGGTCGGTCTCCACAGTGAATTGTGGAAGACCATACACATAATCGTGGAATTTGTCGATGCCGGTCAACAAACCCAGGCACTCCTTTTCAATCTGCGAATAGCGCTGTTCTGTGGGGGTCATGGCCCATGAGGCATAGGCGACCGGGGCCCATGATGCAATGTCGTCCCGTTGCAGGAGTACCGCCCCAATGCCAGACTGGCTGGCATCAGTCGAGATCTTTGTGTCTCGAGTAGTGTCGAAGAACGCCAATACCGGAGCGGTGCTGAGCTTGACCTTGAGCTTCTCCCATTCCTTCTGGTGTGCGGGCAGCCACTGGAACTCCGTTGTATTCTTCACCAGGTGGCGAAGAGCCGTTGTGTGCAAGGCAAGGTAGGGAATAAACTTCCTCAGGAAGTAGACCATGCCGAGGAAGCGTAACACTGCCTTCTTGTCTGCCGGCTGCAGCATAGCTGCGATAGCTGCCACTTTGTCGGCATCCGGCCGCACCCCTGACCGGGATGTGTGGTCCCACAGAAACTTTAGCTCAGTTTGGCCAAAAGAGCACTTGGCTCGGTTGAGGCGCAGGCCCTGATCTCGTATCCGTGCAAAGACACGCTGGAGATGACTGATGTGCTCCTGTGGTGTGGTGGACCAGATGATGACGTCGTCAACGTAGACTCGTACCCCTTCGATGCCCTCCATCATCTGTTCCATGATGCGATGAAACACCTCAGATGCCGAGATGATGCCAAACGGCATCCTATTGTAGCAGTATCTGCCAAAGGGTGTGTTGAAAGTGCACAGCTTCCTGCTGGACTGATCCAGTTGAATCTGCCAAAAACCCTTTGAGGCATCAAGCTTGGTGAAAATTCTAGCCCGGGCCATTCCGCCCGTGATTTCTTCGCATTTGGGTATGGGGTAGTGTTCCCTCATGATGTTATTGTTCAGGTCTTTCGGGTCGATGCAGATCCGGAGCTCGCCTGAGGGCTTTTTTACACACACCATGGCGTTGGCTCCGTGACCCGGGAAAGCACTCCTTGGTCCTGCAGGTCCTGCAGCTGCTGCTTGAGGCGGTCCTTGAGTGGTGCTGGGAATCTACGAGGTGCGTGAATGACCGGGGTGGCGTCCGGTTTGAGCCGTCTTCTGTAAGTGTAAGGCAGTGTGCCCATGCCCTCGAAAACCTCCTGGTTGTGGGCGAGGAGCGAGTGGAGCTGCGCCCTAAAGTCTGCATCCGGGAAATCGGACGTGCCTTCTGGAGACAACGTGTGTACCCGCTGAATGAGGTGGAGGATCTTGCACGCCTGTGCGCCTAACAGAGAGCCTTTCGAGGATCCAACTATCTCAAAAGACAGTGCGGCTGTATGTGAATTGTGTGCAACCTCGAGCTGGCAGGACCCCATGGTCAGGATAATGTTTACGTAATAATCAACCAGCTGACAGTTGGATGGCAGAATCGGTGGTTTAACCTTCAAGGTGTGGAAGGCTGAACATGCAATGAGATTGGCGGAGGCACCAGTGTCTCGGCGGAATGTGATTGGTGATCGGTTGACTGTTAGGGTGGCACTCCATTCATCGCCCGGATTAATGCTGTGCACTGGCATCGGCTGGTGGGTCCGACTTGGGGACATCCGGTTCTTGTTTATTACCGCAACGCGGAAGGGTTCCCGGTCGTCGGTATCACTGGTCTGCACGTTGTCAGAGTATGACTCGGTGTACGGGGGCTGAATGGCCCGCACATCCTGCGAGGCTGGCGGAATTGCGGAGAATTGGCAGGTTGAGCTGCTCGACAGCAGGCAGCGTAGTGGCCCATCCTGCCACAGCGGAGGCATTGTCGCGCTTTGGCCGGACATTTCCGCTTTAAGTGTGCGGATCCACAGTTGCCGCACATCGTGACGTCATGGTGTTCGTTACGTCACCGCGCATGCGCGGTTCGGTTCTGCGTAGAGCGCTCCTGCGCATCCCGTCCCACTGCGTCGACGTCCCCTCTTTTGGCGTGTACAAGCGCGGGAGGCCTCGGAAAGCGCGCGAAATGGCCGCCCTCGTCCGGATGCGGGTCGGAAGAAACTCGATCGACTGGACACGCTCGGCCTCGTAGGACCCCTGCCCTGCCGATTCGGCCGCCTGGAATTGGGAGTACCGGCTGATCGCATTTCCGTGGAGGACGCAGGTCTCGAATGCGGTGGCTAGGGTGAGGCACTTTATTTTGAGGAGCTGCTGGCGTAGGGTATCCGAGGTGACCCAAAAAACTATCTGATCCCGAATCATGGAGTCGGAGGTGGCCTCATAGCCGCAGGACTGCACGAGGATACGGAGGTGTGTCAAATAAGATTGAAAAGGCTCATCCTTACCCTGCAGGCGCTGCTGGAAGAGGTACCTCTCAAAGCTCTCATTAACGTACACGCTGAAGTGTTCTTCAAATTTTAGAAGGACCATCTTGTACTTCGTCTTGTCCTCGACTTCCGCGAATGCCAGGGAGTTGTAGATGTGGATGTTGTGTTGCCCCGCCGTGGAGAGGAGGAGGGCGATCTTCCTGGTGTCCGATGCATTCTCCCTGTCTGTGGCTTCCAGGAAGAGCTGGAAGCGCTGTTTAAACAGCTTCCAGTTGACTCCAAGATTTCCAGTGATTTGGAGCGGCTGCGGCGGGCTGATGGTTTCCATGGCGCAGGATGGCGGGTTTCTGAAGAGGTGCAGGTAGGTCTCACAGTCGCTGGCGAGTTTCCAGACCTGGTATCATGTTGTGTTGGGTGTTCCGATACACAAACGAACCAACACGGTTGTAGATGGTACAACTCTGTTTTATTATTCTGTACAATAATAACTATTAACTTCTGGCTGTGGTTCGTACTTCACCAGCTAACCTGTGGACCCAGCCCTAGCACTATCTTAGAGAGGCACTCAGCACATGGTGTATGTCTGAGTGGCACGCTGTGAGCTCGGTGCTCTGAGCTGTCTCCTGGTAGAATGAGCGGGAACTGTGGTGTTCCCTGTTTTATAGTGCGTGTGGTCTCACTGGTGATTGGCTGTGACGTTGTGTGTGTGTTGGTTGGTCCAACTACCTGTCCATCAGTGTGTGTGTGTGATTGCACCATGATATGTTAATTTGCATATCATGACAATATCCTCCTTTCCTAAATATTTAATGACTCTGTCACCATATTTTTCCCATTGGAGTTTGGATGTGTTATTCTCACTCATCTCTCAATTCTGTTACCAATTTTGTAAGATGCAATCTTATACCCTGGACAGGTTCCTCTCCAGTTCAAATACAGGAATTGTGAGAACTGATGAAAACACTCAAAGCCCAAATTAGACACCCATGTCTTTATTAAGTTTGGGAGGAATATCAGCTAGCCAAACAATACATCCATACACCTGTAAGTTACAACTACATGACATACATACGATCATGGAGTGAGTGGTCACCCCTTGTTTATCGCATTATTCAACAACTGACGAAGTTGCTTGACTGCAGTGCCAAACCATTCTTGATGATGATATATATTTGTTTACAAGGTGGACAAGGATGTTCTGATGACAGGGTCATACTGTCCGATCAAAATCCACCTTCACCTTCAATTATCCAATGTGTATCTAATACTTTTCTAACCATGGCATAAGGGCCTGCCCTGACGCAGTACATCTTCCTTCAATTTTTTCCAATAAATTTCCAATATGCCAGCCTAGGCGCTGCAGATTATTTAGTAGATCATTATCAGCACACACACCAGCAGCATCTCTTCCTGGTCTCACATTCCAGAACCACTGAGATAATTAATCAAGCAGTGTCTCTCAAATTACTGACCTTGAAAGTTGAGCAGAGTATTAAAAGTTTATCTGATACTTGGAAGTATAGAACAACATTCAGAGCTGATCTTCTTTGCATTTCAAAAGAAGATAAAGCCAGATATCATCAATCAATGCCAGCTTGTGTCAGTTTCCTGGCGATTTCAAGTGAACTTCGGACTACTAACTCGAACTGATTTAGCTGTCTTTTTCTCTGTGTATGGGTTTTTACAAGCCACTGTCTCTGAAGCTAACTTTTAAATCTTCCTTGTTTGAATTCAATGGTTATCATTGATCACAGCTCAGAGCATTTCATCTAGTTTCATTTCTTATCAAACTTATTGTCACAAAGGTTTTAAACTTGCAACAAGGCTATTCATTTTAATTAACCGGAATACTTAACATCGCTTTGAAGGATGGCTGTTTGTCATTTTCAGCCTGAATTTTCTGACCCTGGGCCTTTGGCTAAACATTCCATAGCGTTAGAAATATGATCTTCTAATCAGACCCGTAGTTTTTGTTTATCTGTGGAAAAGCAGCCTGTAGACTTTAGTAGTTTTTTAAAGTAGAAATGTCTTTTGGTCTCTCAAAGTGTGCTGGTACATCATTTTGTGGTGCTTTTAATTCCAGTCGAGTTACATTAAACTTATGTTCTTACACTCACCTGTCCCTATCTCTGTCACCTCCCCCAACCTCATAACCCTCCAAGATAGTTGCACTCATCTACTTCTGCCGTTTTAATATACTCTGAATTGAATCACTCCAGTGTTGGTGGCCACACCTTCAGATACCTTGGCACTAAGCAAAGGAATTCCCTCCCTACCCCTCCACACCTCTCTACATCATTTCTCTTTTTAAGACACTCCTTGAAACTCATCACTTTGTCGTGTTGGGTGTTCCGATACACAAACGAACCAACACGGTTGTAGATGGTACAACTCTGTTTTATTATTCTGTACAATAATAACTATTAACTTCTGGCTGTGGTTCGTACTTTACCAGCTAACCTGTGGACCCAGCCCTAGCACTATCTTAGTGAGGCACTCAGCACATGGTGTATGTCTGAGTGGCACGCTGTGAGCTCTGTGCTCTGAGCTATCTCCTGGTAGAATGAGCGGGAACTGTGGTGTTCCCTGTTTTATAGTGCGTGTGCTCTCACTGGTGATTGGCTGTGATGTTTGTGTGTTGGTTGGTCCATCTACCTGTCCATCAGTGTGTGTGTGTGATTGCACCATGATATGTTAACGTGGATATCATGACATCCCCACTTTTCACAAGGACATGTACCTACATGGTAATAAATATTGGTGTGTACTAAGTGCATCTGAGTATGTGTGTGCAATATTTACAACATGTACATGAGGCTAAACTATATACATAGGAAGGTGTGAGGTGCAACAGAGCAACGAGGTTGTACCACAAACAAAACAAGTGCAATCATCAAATATCGAAAGAGAACTTCTGGAACGACAAGAGAGAAACAAGTTAACATTATTGCACAACAATTCAGTGAGTCCAATGTGCAAACAGGCTCATAAGTCCAGTCTATTAGGTGGGCGACTAATTCAGATTGACCGCCTCAAGGGTGGGTCAGGATTCGCCGGCTGAGGAACAGGCATGGCCACGGGCGAGAGAGGAATAGGCAGAGTGGCAGGCAGCTCAACAAAGTTGACATCAGGGACATCGGCGGAGAACCTCGGCGGTTGCCGACCAGCCACCCTCCGGTAGGTGTATGCGGACGTTGTCTCCACGCGCCAGGGCAGGAAGATCAGTTGCCCGAGCGTCATGTGCCACCTTCTGCTGAGCACGCTGCTGTTGCATCCTTTGCAGTACTGGAGCATGGTCGGGTTTAGGAACATGAATGGACGGCACAGTGGTCCTGAGGGTGCGACCCATCAACAGCTGGGCTGGCGAGAGGCCTGTGGACAGTGGGGCCGAGCGATAGGCCAGCAGGGCTAAACGGACGTCAGATCCGGCATCAGCAGCCTTGCAGAGGAGCCGCTTCACGATATGGACGCCCTTTTCCGCTTTGCCATTTGACTGGGGATGCAAAGGGCTGGACGTCACGTGTGTGAAGCCGTATGAAGTGGCAAAAGAAGACCACTCTTGGCTCACAAAACAGGGCCCGTTGTCAGACATGACGGTGAGCGGAATTCCATGGCGAGCGAAGGTTTCTTTGCATGCTCTGATGACAGCTGATGATATCAAGTCATGCACGCGTATGACCTCCAGATAATTTGAAAAATAGTCAATTATAATGACGTAGTCCCTGCCGAGCGCATGAAACAGGTCCACACCCACCTTTGCCCAGGGGGATGTCACCAACTCATGGGGCTATAGTGTCTCAGGGGGTTGCGCCGGCTGAAACATTTGGCAGGTGGGGCAGTTGAGCACCATGTTAGCAATGTTGTCCCTGATGCCCGGCCAGTACACAGCTTCTCGGGCCCTCGGCCTGCACTTTTCAACTCCGAGATGGCCTTCGTGCAATTGTTCGAGGACAAGCCGGTGCATGCTGTGTGGGATCACAATCCGGTCCAACTTTAGGAGGACACCATCAATGACGGCCAAGTCGTCCCGGACATTGTAGAATTGTGGGCACTGCCCCTTGAGCCACCCTTCTGTCATGTGGCACATCACACGTTGTAGAAGGGGGTCAGCCGCAGTCTCACGGCGAATATGGGCCAGACGTGCATCAGTAGCCGGCAGATTGGCCGATGTGAAGGCCACATGTGCTTCGACCTGACAAACGAACCCCTCCGATTCGGGCGGTGTGCTCACTGCTCTGGGCAGGGCATCCGCGATGATGAGGTCCTTTCCCGGGGTGTAGACAAGTTGGAAGTCGTACCTCCGGAGCTTGAGCAGAATGCGCTGGAGGCGAGGGGTCATCTTGTTAAGGTCCTTCTGAATGATGCCGACCAGGGGGCGATGGTCGGTCTCCACAGTGAATTGTGGAAGACCATCCACATAATCGTGGAATTTGCCGATGCCGGTCAACAAACTCAGGCACTCCTTTTCGATCTGCGCATAGCGCTGTTCTCTGGGGGGTCATGGCCCGCGAGGCAGAGGCGACCGGGGCCGATGGTGCAGTGTCGTCCCATTGCAGGAGTACCGCCCCAATGCCGGACTGGCTGGCATCAGTCGAAATCTTTGTGTCCCGAGTAGTGTCGAAGAACGCCAATACCATGGCGGTGGTGAGCTTGATCTTGAGCTCCTCCCATTCCTTCTGGTGTGCGGGCAGCCACTGGAATTCCGTTGTCTTCTTGACCAGGTGGCGAAGAGCCGTTGTGTGCGAGGCAAGGTTGGGAATAAACTTCCCCAGGAAGTTGACCATCCCGAGAAAGCATAGCACTGCCTTCTTGTCTGCTGGCTGCAGCATGGCTGCAATAGCTGTCACTTTGTCTGCATCCGGACGCACCCCTGACCGGGATATGTGGCCCCCCAGAAACTTTAGCTCAGTTTGGCCAAAAGAGCACTTGGCTCGGTTGAGGCGCAGGTCGTGATCTCGTATCCGTGCAAAGACACGCTGGAGACGACTGATGTGCTCCTGTGGTGTGGTGGACCAGATGATGACGTCGTCAAAATAGACGCGCACCCCTTCGATGCCCTCCATCATCTGTTCCATGATGCGATGAAACACCTCGGATGCCGAGACGATGCCAAACGGCATTATATTGTCGCAGTATCTGCCAAAGGGAGTGCTGAAAGTGCACAGCTTCCTGCTGGACTGATCCAGTTGAATCTGCCAAAAACCCTTTGAGGCATCAAGCTTGGTGAAAATTTTAGCCTGGGCCATTTCGCTCGTGATCTCTTCCCGTTTGGGTATGGGGTAGTGTTCCCTCATGATGTTGTTGTTCAGGTCTTTCGGATCGATACAGATCCGGAGCTCGCCGGAGAGCTTTTTTACACACACCATGGAGCTGACCCATGGCTTTGGCTCCATGACACAGGAAAGCACTCCTTGGTCCTGCAGATCCTGCAGCTGCTGCTTGAGGCGGTCCTTGAGTGGTGCTGGGACTCTACGAGGTGCGTGAATGACCGGGGTGGTGTCCGGTTTGTGCCGTATTCTGTAAGTGTAGGGCAGTGTGCCCATGCCCTCGAAAACCTCCTGGTTGTGGGCGAGGAGCGAGTGGAGTTGCCCCCTAAAGTCTGCATCCGGGAAATCGGACGTGCCTTCTGGAGACAGAATGTGTCCCCGCTGAACGAGGTGGAGGATCTTGCCCGCCTGTGCGCCTAACAGAGAGTCCTTCGAGGATCCAACTATCTCAAAAGACAGTGTGGCTGTGTATGAATTGTGTGCAACCTCGAGCTGGGAGGACCCCATGGCCGGGATGACGTTCCCGTTGTAATCAACCATCTGACAGTGGGATGGCCAAATCGGTGGTTTAACCTTCAAGGTGTGGAAGGCTGACCATGCAATGAGATTGGCGGAGGCACCAGTGTCTAAGCGGAATGTGATTGGTGATCGGTTGACCGTTAGGGTGGCACACCATTCATCGCCCGGATTAATGCTGTGCACTCGCATTGGCTGGTGGGTCCTACTTGGGGACATCCGGTTCCTGTCTATTACCGCAACGCGGAAGGGTTCACAGTCGTCGGTATCACTGGTCTGCACGTCGTCAGGGTATGACTTGGTGTAAGGGGGCTGAATGGCCCGCACGTCCCTGCGAGGCTGGCGGAATTGCGGAGAGTTGGCAGGTTGAGCTGCTCGACAGCAGGCAGCGTAGTGGCCCATCCTGCCACAGCGGAGGCATTGTCGCGTTTTGTCTGGACATTGTCGCTTTAAGTGTGCGGATCCACAGTTGCTGCACGTCGTGATGTCATGGCATTCGTTGCGCCACCGCACATGCGCGGTGCGGTCCTGCGTAGAGCGCGCCTGTGCATCACGTCCCTCTGTGTCGACGTCCCCTCTTTTGGCGCGTACAAGCGCGGGAGGCCTCGGAAAGCGCGCGAAATGGCCGCCCTCGTCTGGGCTGCAGGCCGGGAGGAACTCAATCGACTGGACCCGCTCAGCCTCGTAGGACCCCTGCCGTGCCGATTCGGCCGCCTGGAATTGGGAGTACCGGCTGGTCGCGTTTTCATGGAGGACGCAAGTTTCAATGGCGGTGGCTAGGGTGAGGCGCTTTATTTTGAGGAGCTGCTGGCGTAGGGTGTCCGAGATGACCCCAAAATCTATCTGGTCCTGAATCATGGAGTCGGAGGTGGCCTCATAGCCGCCGGACTGCTCGAGGATACGGAGGTGTGTCAAATAAGATTGAAAAGGCTCATCCTTACCCTGCTGAAAGAGGTACCTCTCAAAGCTCTCATTAACTTACACGCTGAAGTGTTCTTCAAATTTTAGAAGGACCATCTTGTACTTCGTCTTGTCCTCGACTTCCACAAATGCCAGGGAGTTGTAGAGGTGGATGGCGTGTTGCCCCGCCGTGGAGAGGAGGAGGGCGATCTTCCTGGTGTCCGATGCATTCTCCCTGTCTGTGGCTTCTAGGAAGAGCTGGAAGCGCTGTTTAAACAGCTTCCAGTTGACGCCGAGATTTCCAGCGATTTGGAGCGGCTGCGGCGGGCTGATGGTGTCCATGGCGCAGGATGGCGGATCTCTGAAGAGGTGCAGGTCTATCTCACAGTCGCTGGCGAGTTTCTAGACCTGGTATCATGTCGTGTTGGGTGTTCCGATACACAAACGAACCAACACGGTTGTAGATGGTGAGGTGTTGCGTGCTCTGAGGTACAGACGAACCAACACGGTTGCGATTGGTACCACGCAGTTTTATTCCAACCAACTATTTATACATCTGACTTGGTACTCAGCACGTTGTGACTGTGTGAGTGTCTTGCTAATGAGGTCCTGGCCCTGTGCTGTCTCCAGATGGACTGCCCAGGAAGTGTTGTGTTTCTTGTCTTATACTGTGTCTGCTCTTGTCTGTGATTGGTTGTCGTGTTATGTGTGCTAATTGGTCCGTTGGTCTGTCTATCATTATGTATGTGTTATGATGTATGTTTGAATATCATGACAGATGGTTCAACTCTTTTTTATTATTCTGTACAATAATAACTATTAACTTCTGGCTGTGGTTCGTACTTCACCAGCTAACCTGTGGACCCAGCCCTAGCACTATCTTAGTGAGGCACTCAGCACATGGTGTATGTCTGAGTGGCACGCTGTGAGCTCTGTGCTCTGAGCTATCTCCTGGTAGAATGAGCGGGAACTGTGTTGTTCCCTGTTTTATAGTGCGTGTGCTCTCACTGGTGATTGGCTGTGATGTTGTGTGTGTGTTGGTTGGTCCATCTACCTGTCCATCAGTGTGTGTGTGTGATTGCACCATGATATGTTAATATGGATATCATGACACACTTTGATTAAGCTTTCGTCATCTGACCTAATGGCTGGATTCAATGGAGTGAGCATGATGGCAGGGCAGCTTTTAGAATCAGCCTGGAGTACAAACCCCCAATTCCCTTCATCGGGAAATCTTTCCCTAATATTATAGAGGGTGGGAAGGGCCTGACCTGCCAATACTGCCTGCAGGATGTTGATAAAGTTCCGTAGTGAGTCACTTCAGGCCAATTATATCGCAGCCCACCAGAAATTAATGGCAGGCCAGGGATTAAATGTGATTTGCATGGGTCCCCTGCGCCTCCCAAAAGGTTTGCCTCTGGACTTGTTGAAGAGGGTACCTTGCTTACAAGGACCCAGTCCTCGGTCAAATGACCTAGCATTGGGACGTGGAGGGGAGATGCTGATAACCAACACCCACCCTTACAATGGACCCCTCTCACCGCTACCCCAATCCAGCCCAACCCCCGTCTCCAGGAATTCAGTGGCAATCTCTGGTGAAGGCTTTGAAGTTCTGCTCTCTGCAGACACCGGTTACGATACCAGCTGATGTTACTAATGGACAAGTCAGATTCCAGAGTGATTGATTGAGCATAATGGACCGAATCGAACGGACTCGTCGCGCCCGACTCGGGCTACGATGAGGCCGTTAAATCTTGTGAGAGGCCTCACGTGAGATTTATGATGCTCTGGGTGCCTCACGAGATTGAATTCACTGCGCGGGATTCCAATTTGCATATTTAAGTGAGCAGTTAGCCTCACTTAAATTTGTGCGCCAGAGCCTCCCAAGGTCTGGGATCGAACGCCCACGCCACAGAAACCTGGCCGTGGAACCGTTTAAAACTGGTCCACATAAACGTGGACCAAGCATAACAGCACCTGAGGTGGGTCTCCCAGGCCATTGCAGCCCTGGTGCCCTGGTCGTACCCTGCTGCTCGGGCACTTTGGCACTGTCAGCCAGTCACCCAGGCACCCTGACAGTGCCTCCCGAGCATTCTGGCAGTGCCACCTTTGCACTTGTCAGTGCCGGAAATGAAAGTAAATGAGGCCACGGTGGGGCGTTCCTCACAGAGGCCAAAAAAAATGAGTGCCCGTTTAATAGTGGGGTCATTCCTCACATGGTAGGTGCTGAGAAATACCCCACTAAACACACTGAAAATGGGACATTTTTCCCTGTTAAATCAAGCCCAGTGATTATTTTATACTTAGATACATTGGAGGTGGCTACTGAACAGAGTTATAGGAGTAAAAAAGTACACAGTCAAACCAAGTGGGGAAACATGGCCAGTTACCCCCCCCCCGCCCCTCCCCCTCCCCACCCCCCCCCTCCCCCGCCACCATCCCACTTTGAAACCAGGTGATTTGTAAAGTGGGGGCAGGATCAGTCCAAGTCAGCATGGAAATCATGGAAATCATGCTTTACAAATCTTCTGGATTTTTTTGAGGATGTGACCAGTAGAGCGGACAAGGGTGAACCAGTGGGTGTTGTGTATCTGGACTTTCAAAAGGCTTTTGACAAGGTCCCACACAAGAGATTAGTGAGCAAAATTAAATCTCGTGGTATTGGGGATAATGTATTGACATGGATAATGAACTGGTTGGCAGACAGGAAGCAGATAGTGGGAATAAGTGGGCCCTTTTCAGAATGGCAGGCAGTGACTAGTGGGGTACAACAGGGTTCAGTGCTGGACCGTAGCTGTTCACAATATACATAAATGATTTGGACAAAGGAATTGCATGCAATATCTCCAAATTTGCAGACTGGGTGGCAGTGTGTGCTGGGAGGAGGATGCAAAGAGGCTGCAGGGTGACTTGGACAGGCTGACTGAGTGGGCAAATACTTGACAGATGCAATATAATGTGGGTAAATCTGAGGTTATCCACTTTGGTGGCAGAAAACAGAAAGGCAGATTATTATCTGAATGGTGGCAGTTTAGGAAAAGGGGAAGTGCAACGAGACCTGAGTGTCATGGTGGAATAGTCGCTGAAAGTTGGCATACAGGTACAGCAGGCAGTGAGGAAAGCTAATGGCATTCTGGCCTTCATAGCAAGAGGATTTGAGTATAGGAGTAGGGATGTCTTGCTGCAGTTATGCAGGGCCTTGGTGAGGCCACACCTTGAGTATTGCGTGCAGTTTTGGTCTCCTATTTTGAGGAAGGACATTCTTGCTATTGAGGGTGTCTAGCGAAGGTTCACCAGACTAATTCCCGGGATGGCAGGACTGACATTTGAAGAAAGACTGGATCAACTGGGCTTGTACTCACTGGAGTTTAGAAAAATGAGAGGGGGTCTCATAGAAACACATAAAATCCTGATGGGACTGGGCAGGCTAGATGCAGGAAGAATGTTCCTGATATTGGGGACATCCAGAACTAGGGGTCACAGCCTAAGAATAAGGGGTAAGCCATTCAGGACTGAGATGAGAAAGAACCTTTTCTCTCAGGGAGGTGTGAATTTGTGAATTCTCTACCACTGAAAGTTGTTGGGGCCGGTTCGTTGGATATATTCAAGAGGGAGCTGGACGTGGCCCTTGCGGCTAAAGGGATCAAGGGTATGGAGAGAGAGCAGGATACTGGGATACTGAATTTGCCTGTTCAGCCATGATCATATTGAATGGTGGTGCAGGCTCGAAGTGCCAAATGGCCGACTCCTGCACCTATTTTCTATGTTTCCATGTGACAGGTACCACCCAAACAGCTTTTATTAATTTCTCATCAATTCCCCTTGATACGTATCATACTGTGAGTTAACTGGTCTCACTGGAATTCTATCATCCCCACAAGGTTTTCTGATTGCTGATCTTGAAGAACAAACCTTGGAATCTTCTCTCAAACAATGCTTCCTCTTGGATGTCTTCTCCAAGGACCCACCTCCAGGGTTTCAATCTATCCTTCTGTATTCCTCTGACCTGGAGTGCCACATGCATTCAAATTTTGTCTTTCATGTAATCTCTCAGATATCCAGCCATGTCAACATAACACCACTGCTTCACAGCCATATTAAGGTTTCACCAACCTTTGGTTCACCTTGGATCTCTGGCTTCTCACAAGCCAATGTCTCAAGGTCTGGACCTTGCAGTCCGGTCTTTAACTTGGTGCCTCTCTGCTCCTTGCTCTCAACTTTACTGAACAGAACCTTTTTTATGAACCTCACGGTCTTCCTCGAACTGTCTTCTCTCCCATTCCCTTGTTTCTGGGACTTTTTTGTTCTTTAATTTATGGGATCTGCTCCCTGCAGTCTCTCCATGTCCCTGTTCCAACAGTTTCTGTAAAAAGCTCCTAATTTTTATGTTACAGTCTTTCAACTGCACTGAAACTGCTTTATGTTCCCCTGTGGCCTCTGTCACTGGGCAACAGGCCAGTTTTTTATACCCTGTGTTTGCTTTGGTGTCAGAGAACCTAATTACAATGCAAGCTCCTAAACAAACCCACAGACTTAAAGGCAACTTTTGAAAATGAAACGAAAACTGAAGAAATAGCAATTAAGCTTAAACCTAAGGCTCTGCCTTATCCTTAACACAAAATGTAACTTACTCAAAACTATATCTATTTCCTAACACACCTCTGATTGGTCAGCAGCTCGCAAGGGGGGAACTTCCTCCCACTGAGTACTTTGATCATATGGAAGGCCTGAAAGTGGTTAGTTAAGTCCCTGATGATGCTTAAATTGTATCAGCGCATGGTTCCGATCAGTCCTGCAAAGGGGTTGGGGGGGGGGGTGAAGAATGCATGAGACCAAAATTCTACCCAATATCATAGAATCATAGAATTTACAGTGCAGACGGAAGCCATTCAGCCCATCGAGTCTGCACCGGCCCTTGGAAAGAGCACCCTATTTAAGCCAACGTCTCCACCCTATCTCCGTAACCCAATAACCCCACCTAACCTTTTCTGGACACTACGAGCAAATTAGCATGGCCAATCCACCTAATCTGCACGTCTTTGGACTGTAGGAGGAAACCGGAGCACCCGGAGGAAACCCACGCAGGTATGGGGGAACATGCAGATGCCGCACAGACTGTAACCCAAGCCGGGAATCGAACCTGGGACCCTGGAGCTGTGAAACAACAGTGCTAACCACTGTGCTACCGTGCCGTTAATCGTCTTATGTGGATCAGTGTCATATTTTGTTTTACATTCTGTGAAGAATTTTGGGAAATTTTATTACGTTAACGGTGCCACAGAAATATAAGTTGTTGATGTTGAAAACCTATGAACCGTCATCTGGAGTTTAGAGGAAAACAGTCAAGGAAAGTAAAGTGCCAGTGCCCATTGATCTTACAGGTCAATAATATTCAATGGTCTACACTGATAAGTACTGAAGCATTGATCTTGATAGGTCAGCACTGAAGCATCAATCTCAACATGTTGGTACTTAATCATTGACTAAGACTGGTCAGTACTAAAAGACTGATAATGACAGTTCAATATTGAAGCATTTTCCCAGACCAGTCCATGATAGTCCGTATTGATCTGGACTGGTCAGTATTGAAGCATTCCCCAAGGTAGGTCAGTTCTGAGGGTTGAAATAGATAAGTCCATACTTCAGCATTGGTCTAGAATAATCAGTCCATAAGCATTTGAGATAGAAGCAATAACCCAGCAGAAAATTTACAGCAACTTAGACAAGCATGGAGCTCAATAAAGGCAAAACAACATGAATTTGGTAAGAATAAATCATGGGTGAAATTCTCCGTTACTGATGAGGCGGAGAATCCAGCGCCATGAAGACCGATCCATTTCCGATGCTCCCTGCTGTCGGGATCAAGGTTCGCGCCCCATCCTAGCGGGTCTTGATGACCCAGTTGCATCAACATTGTGGGCCGGGCACGATTGAAATGATCCAGGTGCTGTCATTCAAAGCTTGATGTTTATAAACCTTGCAGTTAGAGCACTCCAGAGTTACTCAACCGTGAAGGAAGATTAATAGACTAATGCTGACAGCTGGGGGTGTGTGGAAGCTGTCAGTCACAGCCCAGTAAGGTCAATATCGAAGAGAAATGAATGAATGACTTTCAGATCAAGGATCTGAGGCCTCTCGTCTGGGGGGGCTTCCTGACAGGTGTCTCTTTTCTGTGGAGTCTCCGAGGGGGAGGGTCAGACCCCAAAATCTGGGGCAGTGGAGCTGAATTGCGCTGAGGGGCGGGGGCTGTACTGCGATGTGAGGGTGGGGAGTGGCCAGCCGCGGGACTCGCTATTAAGCGGCTCAGCTCAAAATGGTGGCCTGATAGCGGGATTCTCTCTGGAATCCCTCGCAAACCTTGCCATGCATAAGTTTGCATGGCTAAGGATTGGGCATCACTTCCTGATTTGTATTTCCAGCGGGAGTGCAAAACTGGTGCAATTCAGATCTGGTGGGGGAACATAGAGCTGGATTCTCCATTCCTGCGCCAAGCTGACACCAACGGGGGTCCGTGGAGTTCCACGTTGGAAAGATCAGTGCCACGCTCACACCAATTCTGCTACCAGTGAGGGGCTAGCATCGGCGACTTGTGGAACACCTGCAGATCACGCGTAAAATGGTGGGGGAATCGCCGGGTCTGTGATGGACACACGCAGGGCTCACCGCACCCCCCCCCCACATGTGCACTGATCGCGCCTGAAAATATGGCACCGATTGTGTTGGACCACATACCCATCCACCCCGACCCCACAGCCCACCTCCAGGCCACCTCCTACTACTCCCCCCGGCCCTGGGAGAAGATCCCTGACCAACGGCATGACTGTCGCCGAAGTATGGCGGTGCTGGACACTGTCTGTACGTCAACTCTCTCTCTCCGCAGCCACCATGCCAAGTTCAGGCTTTTGAGGTCACACGTGGACCGCGCCGTCTGAAACTCAGCCCATCGGAGGTGGAGCATCGCGGGTGGGTCCTATAATGAGATGCAAACGTGATTGAAACTACGTGCGGCACAATGACGCCATTCTGGAGGAGGTGGAGCGTCGTAATTCAGCGTCAAACCGGCGCCTGCCACAATTTTGGCATCGGGAGCTATTCTCCGCCTGATCACCGTTCCCGATTTTGGCGTCGGGCACCGGAGAATAACGCCCACAGTCTCAAAATGGAGCGTTTCACCCCATCTTTTTATCTTGATTGTGTTTTGATGAGATGAAAGAGAGGGTGGAGGAAATTAATGTGGTTGATGCAGATTTCCAAAAGGTACTAAATAAAGAACCACATGTTAAACTTGTCAGCAAATAGAAGCCAGTGGAATAAAAGGGATGGTAGCAGCATGGATAGAAAATTAGGTAAGACATAAAAAACAGTTTTGATGTCTTGCTGACTGGAGGGAGCTATACAGAGGGATTCCTCAAAGTTCAGAATTAAGACAATTGCTGGTTTTGATATCCAGGAATACTGCATATTTAGTAGACACATTCCTGGAAACCACTACATAAAATCATTATATTGAAGCGAGTCTTCTCTTTCAAATGTATGTAATATCAGGAATTGTGTTCATAACCCAAAATTTTGGCCCCAATAAGTAACATAAAGATTAAATGCACCTAACGTATAAGCCAGGAATAAACAAAACACTACGTACAATGCACAAAAAATGATCACGGTGTAATATTTCATAGAATTTACAGTGCAGAAGGAGGCCATTTGGCCCATCGAGCCTGCACCGGCTCTTGGAAAGAGCACCCTACCCAAGGTCCACACCTCCACCCTATCCCCAGAACCCTGTAACCCCACCCAACACTAAGGCAATTTTGGACACTAAGGGCAATTTAGCACGGCCAATTTACCTAACCCACACATCTTTGGACTGTGGGAGGAACCCAGAGGAAACCCATGCACACACGAGGAGAATGTGCAGACTACGCACAGACAGTGACCCAAGCCGGGAATCTGGAGCTGTGAAGCAATTGTGCTAACCACAATGCTACCGTGCTGCCCCTAAATATAACAAAGTAAATCAATGCAACACCAGGCTACAGGCCTCAGACGATGCACACATACCAGAATCTTGCCTATTGCATGCTTTCTTGAACACTGTGCAAGAGTGTATTAAAGGCCTGTTCGAATATTTTGTGTCAAGTCCAGGATCTTTCTAACTGTGTGCAGAATAAGGATGGGTACGATAATTTAGGACAACTACTTTATAACAGGGTGAGCAATATGCACAATTGAAAATCCAGTGCTAATTTGTTGACTATTTAATAATGAAACTATGGGGCAGCACGGTGGCACAGTGGGTTAGCCCTGCTGCCTCACAGCGCCGAGGTCCCAGGTTCGATCCCGGCTCTGGGTCACTGTCCGTGTGGAGTTTGCACATTCGCCCCGTGTTTGCGTGGGTTTCGTCCCCACAACCCAAAGATGTGGAGGGTAGGTGGATTGGCCACGCTAAATTGCCCCTTATTTGGAAAAAATGAATTGGCACTCTAAATTTTTTTTTAAATAAAATTAAAAAAATAAACTATGCTATTAGTTTAGAACGTTCATTAATTACTTGGACTTGGTGGTACAGAACTACATTTTGGAATGTGTAGTTGACACAAAACCTGGAAGTACATTAAACAGTGAAGCAGGCAGCAAAAGACCACAAGGTATAGGCAGGCTGTTAGAATAGGCAGATGAATGGCTGTTGAAAAACAACACAAAAAGTTGTGAAATGTAAGGTACGATTCTCAGGCCTCGTAACGCTCTCGCTCGAGCGAAGCGAGGCCAGTGAATAGCAGGAGAGGCTGAAAATGAGAACCGCGCCAGGCACTAAACAGTTTGCGATGCAACTGGCCCGCTCCCCTGAGACCTACCCCTCCTGACAATGGTGCGCCTCGGAGTCAGCACCAGGAACAGGGTAGCAAGGCGGGGCATGTGCTGCCGGCAAGTGCGCTGGTGCCCTCTGGCCCCAGAACCGCAGAGAACACCCGCCAGGGGCATCGAAGGCCACGGGATGCAGTAGGCAGCTGGTTTCCTCCACCTCTGATGTGCATTCGAGGGACACACCTGGATGTAGCGGTGGGGCATGGAAGGCGAAGCACACTGACGGCATGGGGTGGTGGGTGTTTTGTTACCTGTGTGGTAACATGTGCTACTCAATCCTTGGTGAGTGATGAGGTATTCTGAATCTCGATGAGGAAGATTCAAACTCGTCCAGTAGTAACAAAAGTTTAATTGAGTAACTACAACAATATTTACATGAATTCTTTACTTTAACTTAGACACTTGTGTATGGGCGAGGCATTTTCAGAACCCCAAAATGTATCATGGAGTTCAACCAACCTGTCCCTTTAATGTATGTGTTGCTTTCCCTAGCACACGGTTTGTTCCCCAGGTGTGATATTACAATTATGGACACGTGGTTTTTAAACTCAAAACAATGTTTATTCTATGAACTCAACTTAACCTTTTATATAAACATTGGATCCCTTAACACCCCTTACTTCAAAGATAACCCTGAAAATAATACACCACTAAATAATCCCTCGAAATGTTCCTTCAAACATCCAAAAGGCTTCAAACCTTCAAAACAGTAACACACCAGTCACAGAATATAGATATTTTCGGTTGAGTGGCAAAGATGTATCAGCTTGGTTGACTTCAGCTCCCGCACCTTGCTTTCCTTCCTGCAGCTCTCTGGAAACACACAGAAGCTGCTTTTTCAAACTGGCTTTCTCCCTTCAAGCCGCTCACAGCAAACCAGAACTTCTCAAGCTGCTGTCTCAAACTGGCTTTCTCCTTTTAAGCAGCTCACAGCAAAAACAGCCAGGCACTTTTAAACTGCTCTCAGCAAAACCAGCTAGGCACTTTCCAGCTGCTCTCAGCCAAACTGAAACCAAAAGCAGAAGTGAGCTCAGCTCCCCCACTGTGACATCACTTCAGTAATATGATCATCTCCATTCCTTAAAGGTACATTGCTTAAACATTCATTTCTTAAAGGTACTCTCACATGACACTAGTGATAAGGTTAACAAGATCTAACTATGGTAACTATATGTAACTCCACTGGCCATCTAAACTAGTCTGCTGTTGCTTTCATCACAGTGCACCCAAGAGAGAGAGAGAGCCCCAATGTGACTGCCTTTTATACCCCTGTTGGTCCGGCCCTCTAGTGATTATGTGGTGCTACTGATTACACATTAACCCCTTGTGTACATGCACACATAGAGATCATTACATCCCCCTTTGGTCGTGTTACATATTTTCTGTATGTTGTAAAGAAAATTGAACAAACATAATGGATGCAGTTTGCAAATGCATGACATAAAATCAAATGAGTTAGTCTGTCAAATGTTAATACATTCAGCCTCTTAAGTTTTTTTTTGCTTGAAATAGGTAGACAAATGATGTTATGTACAAGTTGTGATGATCGTGACGATTATACAAAGCCAATGAATATTTATGAGTCCAGTCTTAATTAAAAAAATGTTTGTGAGTCCATACTTTATGAGTTTGTTTGGTCGAGTTGCTTTCTTCTTCTGTTGTTGAAGTGGTGATGTTGATGTTGTTATTTCTTTGTGAACGTTGTCAGTGTTCCTGTGTTTAAATAGCCAAGAAGTCATCAATGAGGTATTTGAATGGTCAAATCACTTTGTTGTCTGATTTATGCTTGCTTTTTTTTCTATGCTTGTGGTAGCGATTCTATGTTACATCTTTGTTGTCTGACCTGGACTTTTTCCTATGTTTGTGGCATTGATTTTTATGTTATCTTTCTTGAAAGCTGGTTTGCTTGTTTGTTGTGGAGCAAATGTGAATTAGTGAGCTTTGTTGCCATGCCATGGCATATTTGTACACTTGCCATTCTTTTGCAGTGTGCTGTGGCATTGTCCTTCATGTGCAGAGTTGTACCATGTTGTACAGGTCATTGTTTCATTGTTGTCGTTTCTGTCTTGGTCGTTTTCGTTGTCGTTCTTATTGTTGTCATTCTTGTTTTTGTTTTTGTCGTGCTTGTTGTTTCTGTTTTTGTTATTTTCGCTGTTCTTGTTATTTTTCTTGTTGTGATTGTTTCTGTTTTTGTTATGCTTCTTGTTGTGTTTGTTGTTCTTGTAGTTTTTGTTGTTGTGCTTGTAGTTTTTGATGTTGCTGTCCTTGTTCTTCTTTCTGCAGAGCTTCTTGTTGTTGTTGCTCGTGTTACGCTGCATGTTGTTTTCGTTGTTGCTCTTGTTGTTGATTCTGCTGTGCCTCTTGCGGTTTTTGTTGTTCCAGTTGTGCTCAATGAGTGTTCCGTTTGGATGATGTGAGTCATTGTCACAGTTATTGGTGTCATTGTGGTATCTGTTACATTGAGCGTTTCTTCTTGAGAATTGTGAGAATGATCTGATGTTGCATTGATGTTGGTGACATCAGTCATTTGTGGTGGATTTGATTCCTCTTCTTTGCTTCCTTAGTACTCTTCTTCTAGAGTCATTTCTGGTTCACTTGAATCATCTGAGATCTCTTTGTGCTCCTCTTCTGGAGATATTTCTGGTTCATTTGAATCACCTTTGGTTTCTTGGTGCTCCTCTTCTGGAGTCAAAATCTTCAAGATTTCTATTAACGTGGTCTCTCTGGACTCTTGGTGCTCCTCTTCTGGAGTCAAAATTTTCAGGATTTCTATTGACGTGGTCTCTCTGGACTCTTGGTGCTCCTCTTTCGGAGTCAAAATCTTCACGATTTCATTTGACGTGGTCTCTCTGGACTCATGAGTAGCCCTCCTCTGATTGTTAAGTGCTTCTGTGCAGAAGAGCTGAGATCTGTCAGTCTCGCTGTGATCCTGCACATCCTGTATGGGAATTGTGATTTCTTCGTCACTTGTCTCACATACAGTGGGTAGACATTCAGTGTCTTCTTGTTGGTTAAATGAGCTGGGTAGACTTTCATAGTCTTCTTCTTGTGGCTCAAATAAGCTTGATAGATCTTCATGGTCTTGTTAATGCATGGCGTTCGCTATGGAGTGTTTGCTTGCTTCCATTTTTGAGTCTGTCACCAAGCTGCCTGTGGAGACTCGCGTCACTCTTTTTGTGGAGGCTTGCATCGCTCTCTTTGTGGAGTCTTTCATTGCTCTCTCCGTGGAGTTTTTCATCGCTTGCTCTGTGGAGCCCTTCGTCGCTCTCTCTGTGGAGTCTTTCATCACTCTCTCTGTGGAGTCTGTCATCGCTCTCTTTGTGGAGTCGTGCAGTGTTCTCGCTGTAGAGTCAATCCGTACTCTATCAACGGAGTCGTTCTGTGCTCTCTGTGTGGCGTTGTCTTCCTCTTGGGTATTGCTGTCATCCAATGTATCGACGATCTGCCATGGCACCATGGTATTGGATTCATCTACCATGAGAAGAGTCGTATTGAGCTTTTCAACCGTGTTGCTGATGCTGTAATCAGGATCTCCGAATAACTCAGCCATGGCTGAGCAGTATTGTGCGTATTGTTCGATAGACAAATCATCCCTTTTTGTTTTGGAGTTGTTATTCTCTTCATGTTCAATGAACAAATCATCTTCTTTGGTTTCGTATTTTTCATTGTGCTCTTCACTTTGGGTGGTGCAGACTGCTTGTTCCAGGGTGTTATGAAAATTATTTTCAACTTAAATTTCTTTTTGTTCATTTTCGTGAATTTCCCTTTTAAGTGGGCGTGGTCCTGGTCCTCTGACGTCATGACGCTTGTGACGTCATGTGTAGGACTCGATTGCGCATGCACACTCCGAATTTCCTGTGCTGTGAGCTCTTTTCGCAACTGTTTTCGCAGAACACTGTTTTGGAGGTTTGCATCTTTTAGGGAACTGCTCATGTGCGACTCCTTTCCCAAGATGGCTGCCATTCAAAACTGCCGTTTTCTGCATTTGCAGGCCTATCTTCGCCTCGTGCTGCGTATTGGCGCCTCTTTTACTGATTTTGTTTTCTAGATAATGATTCTGTGTTTGTAAAGACTCACAGTATTGATTTTG
Organism: Scyliorhinus torazame; assembly: GCF_047496885.1. Lineage (NCBI taxonomy): Eukaryota > Metazoa > Chordata > Chondrichthyes > Carcharhiniformes > Scyliorhinidae > Scyliorhinus > Scyliorhinus torazame. The sequence goes on from NC_092721.1 coordinate 98,786,087, forward strand.
TTTTTGTTCATAAGCAAGGCATTTTTGTATAACAGTTTCTAGAGTTAGATGCTTATTTTGTGATAGTTCTTCCCTCAAATTTTTATCAGATAGTCCAGAAATTAATTGATTCATTATCACAGTGTCTCTGAAATCAGCATAATCACAGCCTTGCGGTATTAACTTGAGATTTGTAATAAAATCAGTGATGGACCCTCCGTTTCTCTGGCATTTATGACAATTGTTAAATCTTTCCAGCAGATCACCAGACTGCCTCTTAGCGTTCATCAATTTCTTTGAGTATTACTTCTATTTTGGTGTCATCTTCACCTTCTAAGTAATTAAAGCAATTATAGATTTCTATAGCTTCATGACCTCCTATTTAGAGTAGTAGTGCTATTTTTGTTGCATTAGAGACCGTGCTTAAACCATTAGCTGTGATAAATATTTGGAATATCTGTTCAAATCTTTTCCAGTCATAACTTAAATTACGGTTGTTTCCCTAGAGGTCCAATGAGTCCCATAGTTAGTCGTCGAGGATCCATTTGTTGCGACGTCTTCCACAGTCGAATGTCCAGTCTTTTTTTGTCTAACGTAATCTAACTAGTTCTGTTAAAGCCACTCGACTGGTACCATGTTTTGTTACCTGTGTGGTAGGTAACATGTGCTACTCAATCCTTGGTTAGTGATGAGGTGTTCTGAATCTCGATGAGGAAGATTCAAACTCGTCCAGTAGTAACAAAAGGTTTATTGAGTAACTACAACAATATTTACATGAGTTCTTTACTTTAACTTAGATACCAGTGATAAGGTTAACAAGATCTAACTATGGTAACTAGACGTAACTGCACTGGCCATCTAAACTAGTCTGCTGTTGCTTTGAACACTGTGCACCCAAGAGAGCGAGAGAGAGAGAGCCCCAATGTGGCTGCCCTTTATACCCCTGTTGGTCCGGCCCTCTAGTGATCATGTGGTGCTACTGATCACACATTAACCCCTTGTATACATGCACATATAGAGATCATTACAGTGGGATTGTAGAGGAAGGGGGTGGGGGATTGGGTGCGTAGTGGGGGAAAAGGGGTGGGGGTCTGGAAGGGGTGGGGAGAGTGTAGCGGCATCATCAAGGAATTGGGGCAGTTGGGGACACGTGTAAATGATTAAAAATCGTTTACCCCGACCAATATGATGGCTTGGGCACTTTCATCCGCAACGTGGGCTGAATATCAATCGCATGCCCCACCACTCCGACATGGACGTCCTGCATACATCTTCCCTCCCCCACCCCCAGCCCCTCCCTCCCCACACCACCACCCCAACCAAATGCAGGTCTGAGCAAGCAATCAGCAGGCAGGGGTCAGACTATGACATTGAATGAGGATCACAGTGGGTTATAATGACCCCCTACAGTGACCCGCTAACAGAGCCAACACAGTCCCATTAACCTGAAGTGATGTTGCACAGACCCTGGGAGGGTGAGAAATGATGGGGAGGGTGGTGGTGGTTGGGGGTTTGCTGGGGAATGGGGGTGGCGAGAGGGAAGGCTGAGGGGTTGGAGACGGGGCAGGAAGGGGGAGTTTTGGTGAAGGGGGAATGACGGATGAAGCCACATCCTGTATAAAGAAGGAAAGGATAAGGCATCTCCAGGCATGTCAGACCCTCGCCGCAGCCACTTGTCCTCCAACCTCGGGCTGATCCTATGGGTACTCCCCGGGGTTGTCCTCCAGCCCCTCCTGATCCGGCGCTTTCTCGGAGGTGGACACATGTTCTTCGCCCTCCACCTCCAGCACGTCATCCCACTGCTGTGCAAGGTTGTGGGGGACAGAGCGGGCCACCACAAAGCGGGCGACCCTCTGGGAGGTGTACTCCTTGCACTACCAGAGTGGTTGAGGCATTGGAAATGCATTTTGAGGAGTCCAATGTGTCGCGTTAGGTACACTGGTCTAACACTGGCTGCAACTGGATGCAGCTTAGATCAGAAAGATACTCCAGACCTTGAAGTTAGTTCAATCAGGTTTATTGAACTAATAGCACAGTTAGCACAGTTCTCTGTGAGTTCGACTCTCTGCTAACTTAAGTGTGGTTACTCTGCCTGACTGAACCAGACTAGCTCTTAGCCATGTGGTGGAGGTGTGAGATTGTAACAACACCCTTGACTGACTCTCTAGATGTTCATCAGTGGAAAGAGGTGGAGTGTGAGTGCCTCATGTCTTTTATAGTCAGATCCCACCCCTGGGTGTCCTGCCTGCTTATTGTCCTGTTCTCTGTGTTCATTAGCTGCTTGTCTCTATATCATTCTGTGTGTGTCTGCATATCATGACACAATGCACCGCTCAGTGACAGCCTGGTTGGCTGCATGCGTCTTATTGTACCAGGTCTCCGCTTCGGTCATCGGTCTCCGTTCTGGCGTCATTAGCCAGGTCCTCAACAGGTATCCCTTATCCCTCAAGAGCCAACTGGCCACCCTGGGGTGGTCTTCAAAGATGCTGAGGATGTCCAACTGCCCCAGGATGTAGCTGTCATGCACACTCCCTGGGAGGCATGCATGCACATGCATGATCTTCATGTGGTAGTCGCACACAAGTTGAGTGTTGAGGGAGTTGAACATCTTCCCGTTGACATTGGGCACTGCCAGATGGCCCGGTGAGCCTGGTCCATGTCAAAGTTTATATAGTTTGCTGCCCGGGCAAACAGGGCATCTATGACCTCACGGATGCACTTGTGTTCTGTAGCTTGTGAGGTGGGGCTACTCACCTCCTTGGGTCCCCAAAGTGAGACTTCCGCCAGTTTCACGTTTTTAAAAAGGAGTACTAATCGGCACCCATATGACTACTTGCTGGGGAGGCCGATAGGTCACATGGGGCCATTAGTTAGGGGTCACTCCCATTAATTATATGGAGATTCAGCTTAAGTGCTGATTATTGGTTTCTCGCTACACTGCGGCAGGATCCTGATCACGTCAACGGGAGCGGGCTGGTTGGCTCGCAAACAGATCGGCACCCGACACAGTTCTTGATTTTGGACTCTCTCCCGCAATTTAATGGCCTTGTAGCGCTCTCGCTTAAGTGCAGCATAATAATAATAATCTTTTATTGTACAAATCACACCCAAGGCTTTTTGTTGAAATAATCGGCAGAATTTTACACCTTCCCATGGTGGGTCCTGTAGTGGTAGTGGTGTGGAGGGGGCCGGGGCGGCAGTGGTGAAACTGAATGTATGGGATTCTCCCGGGAACCCGCCCACCCAAATCCAGATGCAATTTCACGTATGGGCAGGCAGGGCCTGGGCGGTTTAGTGACTCAGAAGGGAGGAGTGCTTCACTCTGAAGGCCCCCTTAGAGTTGGGGTTCCCTCCCCCATGGACATTGGATCTCTGGGACTCTGGGACTCGCGTCAAGCGAGGGAACTGTGGTTTACCAAGGAAGTGGAATCTCTTGTTAAGAGGAAGAAGGAGGCCTATGTGAAGATGAGGTGTGAAGTTTCAGTTGGGGCGATGGATAGTTACAAGGTAGCGAGGAAAGATCTAAAGAGAGAGCTAAGACGAGCAAGGAGGGGACATGAGAAGTATTTGGCAGGAAGGATCAAGGAAAACCCAAAAGCTTTCTATAGGTATGTCAGGAATAAGCGAATGACTAGGGAAAGAGTAGGACCAGTCAAGGACAGGGGTGGGAAATTGTGTGTGGAGTCTGAAGAGATAGGCGAGATACTAAATGAATATTTTTCTTCAGTATTCACTCAGGAAAAAGATAATGTTGTGGAGGAGAATGCTGAGCCCCAGGCTAATAGAATAGATGGCATTGAGGTATGTAGAGAAGAGGTGTTGGCAATTCTGGACAGGCTGAAAATAGATAAGTCCCCGGGACCTGATGGGATTTATCCTAGGATTCTCTGGGAGGCCAGGGAAGAGATTGCTGGACCTTTGGCTTTGATTTTTATGTCATCATTGGCTACAGGAATAGTGCCAGAGGACTGGAGGATAGCAAATGTGGTCCCTTTGTTCAAAAAGGGGAGCAGAGACAACCCCGGCAACTATAGACCGGTGAGCCTCACGTCTGTAGTGGGTAAAGTCTTGGAGGGGATTATAAGAGACAAGATTTATAATCATCTAGATAGGAATAATATGATCAGGGATAGTCAGCATGGCTTTGTGAAGGGTAGGTCATGCCTCACAAACCTTATTGAGTTCTTTGAGAAGGTGACTGAACAGGTAGATGAGGGTAGAGCAGTTGATGTGGTGTATATGGATTTCAGCAAAGCGTTTGATAAGGTTCCCCACGGTAGGCTATTGCAGAAAATACGGAGGCTGGGGATTAAGGGTGATTTAGAGATGTGGATCAGAAATTGGCTAGCTGAAAGAAGACAGAGGGTGGTGGTTGATGGGAAATGTTCAGAATGGAGTTCAGTCACAAGTGGAGTACCACAAGGATCTGTTCTGGGGCCGTTGCTGTTTGTCATTTTTATCAATGACCTAGAGGAAGGTGCAGAAGGGTGGGTGAGTAAATTTGCAGACGATACTAAAGTCGGTGGTGTTGTCGATAGTGTGGAAGGATGTAGCAGGTTACAGAGGGATATAGATAAGCTGCAGAGCTGGGCTGAGAGGTGGCAAATGGAGTTTAATGTAGAGAAGTGTGAGGTGATTCACTTTGGAAGGAATAACAGGAATGCGGAATATTTGGCTAATGGTAAAGTTCTTGAACGTGTGGATGAGCAGAGGGATCTAGGTGTCCATGTACATAGATCCCTGAAAGTTGCCACCCAGGTTGATTGGGCTGTGAAGAAGGCCTATGGAGTGTTGGCCTTTATTGGTAGAGGGATTGCGTTCCGGAGTCAGGAGGTCGTGTTGCAGCTGTACAGAACTCTGGTTCGGCCGCATTTGGAGTATTGCGTACAGTTCTGGTCACCGTATTATAGAAAGGACGTGGAGGCTTTGGAGCAGGTGCAGAGGATATTTACCAGGATGTTGCCTGGTATGGAGGGAAAATCTTATGAGGAAAGGCTGATGGACTTGAGGTTGTTTTCGTTGGAGAGAAGAAGGTTGAGAGGAGACTTAATAGAGGCATACAAAATGATCAGGGGGTTGGATAGGGTGGACAGTGAGAGCCTTCTCCCGCGGATGGAAATGGCTGGCACGAGGGGACATAACTTTAAACTGAGGGGTAATAGATATAGGACAGAGGTCAGAGGTAGGTTCTTTACGCAAAGAGTAGTGAGGCCGTGGAATGCACTACCTGCTACAGTAGTGAACTCGCCAACATTGAGGGCATTTAAAAATGTATTGGATAAACATATGGATGATAATGGCATAGTGTAGGTTAGGTGGCTTTTGTTTCGGTGCAACATCGTGGGCCGAAGGGCCTGTACTGCGCTGTATTGTTCTATGTTCTATGTTCTACCTCCCCCTCCCCCAGCCTACCTCCTGATGCTGCGATTGTTCCCGCCCTTCTCCCTCCCGGCTGGGCGTCCCCTACCCTCCTTCCCCCTGGACATACCTTTTCAAATATCCCGGGACTTCGTCCCAGGCAGCGTGCTGCAGTACCGCTTCTGGCCACAGCAGAGCTGTGCCTGGCGGGTCGCAAAGGCAATCTGACTGGACGACAACTCACGGGCGGGGCTTCCTCCCAAGGGCAGACAGAATTCCTGCCCACTGCCAATCAACGCTCAAGTGAGTGTGTTTTGTATTGTAAGGATAGGTCATGTGGAATTGTTCCTGATACATTGGATGACATGTTGGTTTATAACAAGAGAAGCAGTCTGCCATGAAATGAACAATGCATGATTCTGTCTGAGCTGTGGATGTGTCTAACAAGCTCTGCACATTTATGGCCAGAGAATCTAATTGCTGTTGCAAGGCAAGTCTGAAGATAGCCGGGTTATAAATTCTCAGCACCATTTCAGAAGACACATAAATTACTTTTTTCTTTTGATAAATCTTTTGGCATGTTGAAATGTAACCACTAAAGTGTGATGGACAGGGATGTGTCATCTTCAAATGATGTGTGGAGCTAAAATTTCAGTGACTGCAGAAAAGCAAAGGAGAATAGACTGTGACCATCTTGTTGGACAGCTTTGTGTTAATATTCCTCCAGCTTTTCCAGTCAAGTCACTCTTCAAAGTAAATAAACGATACAATGTTAGGAATTTTGAAAGAGTAATAGAGAATGCGTGCTCACGGCGTAGTCACTCTGTTAAATGTTAAACAACTGAAATTTCATGAAATGGAAAGGAGTTGTTACGTTGATAAGTACTATGAATAGTAAATGTGCCGTTTTAGATCCGTCCTTCAGAATGTCTGTGTTGGAAGCTTTTTCTGTACTTCATTATTTGCTAACCAAGGATACCTGGCGCAACAATAAAAAGAAAGTTTGCATTTAGAAAGCACTTGTCACCGCCACCAAATATCTCAAAACTCTTTCCTGCCAATGAAATACTTTTTGACGTGTACTCATTCTTGAAGAATATGGGAAATATTCTAGGGGCTGGTTTAGCACAGGGCTAAATCGCTGGCTTTGAAAGCAGACCAAGGCAGGCCAGCAGCATGGTTCAATTCCCGTACTAGCCTCCCCGAACAGGCGCCAGAGTGTGGCGACTAGGGGCTTGTCACAGTAACTTCATTTGAATCCTACTTGTGACAATAAGTGATTTTCATTCATTTAATTTCAAATATATTTTGCAAACCATATTGAAGATAGAAAAATAATTAAAAGTGACTACTGAACAGACTGAAAGCAAATCAAGTACAGTTCGGACAGGAAGTGAAATGTTTTTTGGATTTTAATTATTTACTCAATCCGTGGGAAATTTCTAACGAGGGCTTCATGTATAAACCAGTGTTTGTTTAATTTTTTTTTCAAAAAGTAAAAATGATATTTGATACAACAGTGGGTAAATATTTTCTATCAGCAATCATGTGTTTAATGACTTTAAACCTTTACAAGGAAAGGTTAAGGGTGCTAGGCCTTTTCTCATTAGAACGGAGAAGGATGAGGGGTGACTTGATAGAGGTTTATAAATGATCAGGGGAATACATAGAGTAGACAGTCAGAGACATTTTCCCCGGTTGGAACAAACCATTGCAAGGGGACATAAATTTAAGGTGAATGGTGGAAGATATAGGGGGGATGTCAGAGGTAGGTTCTTTACCCAGAGGGTAGTGGGGCATGGACTGCACTGCCTGTGGAAGTAGTTGAGTCGGAAACATTAGGGACCTTCAAGTGGCTATTGGATAGGTACATGGATTATGGTAGAATGATGGGGTGTAGATTAATTTGTTCTTAGTCGAGGACAAAAGTTCGGCACAACATCGTGGGCCGAAGGGCCTGTTCTGTGCTGTATTTTTCTATGTTCTATGTTCTAATGTACAAAAAAGATCACAAATGGGTTATGCAAAACAAATACCAAGGGAGGAAACTAAAAGCTTAGCCAAAGTGATCAATTTTAAGATTGGTTTAATCGAAGGGGAAGAGGTGGATCGGCAGAGTGTTTTAGGGATGGAGCTCCAGAGAATGGTACTTGTGATGATAGGTAGACAATCATCTGTATATAATATGGGTAGTTCATCGTTACTGTAAATTCTATGATCTATAATCTGCATGTGTATTATAAATTATATGTTTTACTGCTGTAGTTCTAACATCTGACCAGCAGGCGGGGTGAGTATGGAATCCTAGGACCCAGATACACCACCTGTTCCTTCAGAAGGTGTTTGTAGAGAGTTGATAGCAGTCACATATTAGAAAGCTCTGTTGTATCTCAGTGTAAGTGAGTGTCAGACATTATTTCTAACTGTATTCATCTGAGACATTTTAGTTATTCGTTCGTGTCGTGTTAACATTAAATAGCTTTGTTTATAAAACAAAATCTAATGTTCTTTGTTCACATCAGCCCAATCAAAGAACATTACAGTACACATATGGCTGAAGGTTTGGACACAACATGAAAGCAAGATTACAGATGCATAAACTGCACAGAGATGGAAGAGCAAAATATTCAACAGGAGAATGTTGGGATGTAAGTTGTAGCAGTGAAAGGGGCACGTTAAGTTATCAGGGCAGAATTCTTCGGCCAGAGGGATTCTCTTTTCCTGCCAGCAGTGTACCCCTGCCTGTGGGAACCCAGGCAGGCTGGGTGGCTTCAATGGGAAATCTCATTCACAAGCGGCGGGAATAGAGAACCTCGCTGCCAGCAAATGGCCCGTCGCCAAGAAACACACAGCTGGGGACCAGAGAACTCAGTCCCAGATCATTTAAAAGTGAATATAAGAGCCGGGATTCTCCAGTACCCCAGATGCGTGTTTCTTGATGGGCGCCGTTCACTGTTGGCGGGATTCTCTCTTCCTGCCATTTGTGAATGGGCTTTCCCAGTGAAACCAACTCACACTGCCGGGGAATCTGCAGGCGGGGTTGCCCTTCCAACAGGAAAAGAGAATCCCGACGACTGGAGAATTCCCGCCAAGGACTTCAAATTTAAGGCATTGGAGAGGGGAAGTTAATAGAAGTCAGCAACGATGGGACGAATGGGACAACTGGAGCAAATATAGAAGAGGATTCTTGCATAGCTTTTTAAAATATTTTGTACTTTATGGAAAGTAGAAGTTGGGAAGTGAGCAAGAAAAGCTTTGAAACAGCAGAGTCTGGAAATGAAAACGATACCATGAAATTTCAGCATTTGAGGCAAGCAATGTAACAAAGGCGGAAGTAAGTTGTCTTTATATTGGAGAGATTATGAGATGTGAATCTCAGCTCAAGGTAGAATGAATGCAAAGAACAGTTTTGTTCAGCCTGAAACAGTGGTTGAAGAGAAATTGGAATCAATGTCAAGGGGACAGTGTTTTAACAGTCAATACACTTACCACTCGAGTCATCATCTTCTTCATATATCATTACTTTAAAACTACTGTCATTTCAGTTGAACTATATCTGGTACTGTAAGCTCCACCATTTAAAAACTAATATTAACTTTTGCTCAAGTTTGATTTTCAGCAAATGTATCATTTTAAGATCACCGTGAAAATATTGGGTGATTCCAGTAGTCATAGAATTTTAAAGTTACTGTGCAGAAGAGGTGATTTGACCTGCAAGGCCCCTGCCAGCCCTCTGCAAAAGCACTTTATCTAGTTGCACTCCCTCACTGCCTACCCTTGGCCAAGTAATTTTTTTCTTCACTTTTTCCCCCTTCAATTACTTATCAAATTTCCTTTTGAATCTGCCTCCATCTCCTTTTCACACAGTTTATTCCTATCGTCATAGTAACCACTTGCCAAGCAAAAAGATCTTTCTTTCTGTCGCCTTATAGTTCTTATGTCAATCACCCTAAACCTGGTTCTCAATCCTGCTGTCAATGGCAATAACTTTTCTCTACCTACACCATGCGTAGACCCCTCATGATTTTGAACATTTTCTCCAATCTCCTCGATCACTTTGAATTTTCATGGAGTGAGTCGTTCTTTGGAGGTGAGATCACAATAACACTGAGTTGAATGATATAAAATGGCAATTCTCACTGTTACTCTGGAGGTTCCACTGACCTTCTGCTGAGAATAAGGCAGTATCTCTGGAAAACCCCTGTGGAAATTTGAGGTTTGTATGTTTTCAGAGTCACAGGTGAGGTACTACCCCTGTAACCATGATGCATTTTCAAGCTTGTCTAACTTTTAGATTTGAAGCTGCATTCCTCACTAATGTTTATGTACTTACATTCATTATCTTTGCAGTCGGTGTCATCTTCTCTGTCTAGTATCATAAATGTAATTGGTGAATTAAATATGATAATTTGTGGTGCAAATAAAGTAGATTAGAATATTTTATTTGTGTGAAAAAACTGTCAGTGAAATTGTCAGTCAGTACAAGTAAAGTCACTTCACAAAGAATGATATTTGTTTTCGAAAATTTGCTGCAATGTGTATTGTTATTTCTAATACTTTGCAAAAAATGTACCTGGGTGAATCCATACAGCTTTTGAAGTGAAATTTTGACATGTTCAGAAGTAAATAATTTGTTATACATTACTGGTGATCAATAAGTGAAGTCACGTAACCTCTGAATAAGATAGCAGCAACTTTTTTATATTTATAAAACCATGATTAATTGTCGATGCACAGTGACATCCAATGCTTGTCTTGTAGGTAATTATGGAGAAAGTGGCATGGAAGCTTTTAAAGAGATGGCAGCTAAAGAGGGAATCTGCATTGCTCACTCCTACAAAATCTACAGCAATGCTGGGGAGCAGAGCTATGATAAGCTTTTGAGGAAGCTGCGCAGTCAACTACCAAAGGCCCGAGTTGTGGCTTGCTTTTGTGAGGGCATGACTATAAGAGGGCTGCTGATGTCCATGAGGCGACTTGGATCTATGGGAGAGTTCCAGCTGATTGGCAGGTAAGTGAAATTCTCAGGCTTTATTCAATTTATCTTTACATATTGGTGTGGCTCAAGTCAGGGGCTTTAGAAGTTTGGAAAAATAATAATGACTGGAAAAAAGACAAAGATAATTATATTCCTGGAAAAAAGCAATGAATTTATAGCCTTCAATGCACCAAGTCCATTTACTTAAAACATTGGATATTGGTAAGTAAATGTGAGGATGCAGCAGGTGGAAAAAAGGGGTTTTGAGAGATGAAGACATGTTTACCCAGGCTTATTAAGTGACAGAGAACCCACTTTATTTTGGGGATTGAATGCTTGTGTGCCTTGAGAGCAGGGATTGATGAGTTTATCCGCTGCTATGGATAATGGGTGAAGAGATTTCCATTATACAAGACTGGAAACTGTCATTAATGGATGTAGAGGTGGGGAATTTATGCCCCCCTGTTGATGGTGGTGAGTGCGGGAGGGGCTAAATATTGGGCTGGGGGTGAGCAAGAGATTGGGATTTGGGGCTGCCAGGCAGAGATTTTTAAAAACATTTGTTCAAGGGATATGGGCATTGTTGGCTGGGACAGCATTTGTTGCCCATCCCTAACTACCCTTGAGAAGGTGGTGTGATAGAGACTATTGAATCACGGGAGAGATTGTTGAGAATTGTTTCATTTCTTCATCTGCTCATCGGTGGCCTCCTGGAAATGCAGTAGATGTAGTCCATTCGGATTTTCAAATAAGTGTGATGAAATGTCTTTCAGGAGACTGGTTGCCAAAATTCCGGCATGCAGATTAACATGCAGATTAACATCATGGATAGGAAAATAGCTGACTGATAGAAAATGGAAGATTAGGATAAATCAAAACAGAAATTGCTGGAAACACGCAACGGGCCAGGCAGCATCTGTGGAGAGAGAAATAATTAATGTCTCAGGTCAAAGACACTCTGCCCATATAACTGCTGAAATGGTATTAGAGCCTGCAGCTCTATAAATATTGCTACTTACTGATAATATTATTTCTCACTCATTGCAATGGTCTTATATTGTAGGTAATTATTTTATACTGACCCTAAGCAACAGGAAACAAAATACAAACAATGAAAATGATATAGCTCACACATGCAAAACATTGCACTATATAAGGATTATATGTTATGTCAAATGTTATTCCTGTGGAAAAGCAGACTAGCACTGAGAATGTTTCAGAAACAAAGCCCAGGGGCGAATTTCTCCCCCAACGGCGCGATGTCCGCCGACTGGCGCCAAAAACGGCGCCAATCAGACAGGCATCGCGCCGGTCCAAATGTGCGGAATGCTCCGCATCTTTGGGGGCCGAGCCCCAACATTGAGGGGCTAGGCCGGCGCCGGAGGGATTTCGGCGTTTGTTGCCCCGCCAGCTAGCGGAAATGGCGTTTGTTGCCCCGCCAGCTGGCGTGGAAATGCGGCGCATGCGCGGGAGCGTCAGCGACCGCTGACAGTTTCCCGCGCATGCGCAGTGGGGAGAGTCTCTTCCACCTCCGCCATGGCGGAGGCCGTTGCGGAGGTGGAAGGGAAAGAGTGCCCCCACGGCACAGGCCTGCCCGCGGATCGGTGGACCCCGATCGCGGGCCAGGCCACCGTGGGGGCACCCCCCGGGGTCAGATCGCCCCGCGCCTCCCCCAGGACCCCGGAGCCCGCCCACGCCGCCTGGTCCCGCCGGTAAATACCAGCTTTGATTTACGCCGGCGGGACAGGCAATTTCTGGGCGGGACTTCGGCCCATCCGGGCCGGAGAATTGAGCGGGGGGGGTCCCGCCAACCGGCGCGGCCCGATCCCCGCCCCCGCCCAATCTCCGGTACCGGAGACTTCGGCGGGGGCGGGGGCGGGATTCACGGCAGCCAACGGCCATTCTCTGACCCGGTGGGGGGTCGGAAAATGACGCCCCACATGTCTCTTTGCGGAGATGTCTGTTGATATCAGTGGTACCAATGACTGGCTCCACTGGATAGTGTTAGACAGGTAATCCTCAAGGTCAGCCAGGCAGCCTGCCACAACAACAGATTACCAATCACACACCATAATGTTTGGAAAGGGAGACAAATAATATTTCATTTTTGAAGTCAGTTATGTAATAACTTGCCAATTGTGTCACCATGTCAGCTGCGCTAACAGCAGTAGTTGAAAATACTGTTTCGTGAGCAAGGGTTTGATCTAAATAATTCTCACAACCTTTTTCAAGAGATCTGGTTATAATAGCAACAGCAACTTCCATTTTTTATCCCACCTTGTCTACAGTAAAAACATCCCAAGTTGCTTCACAAGACATTATAAGACAAACTTGACACTGTGCAGCAATAACAAAAATAGCTCAAAATCTGTCACCTAGCCTCATAATAATAAAATGTTCAGCTAATTTGCATACATCCTCTTTTCCAGAAAACAATATTAAATGAGCAGTTTGTCAAAGTGCTTTGGGTGCAATATTTGACTGTTTTTCACCCTGCAACATGAAGAGACACATGTTCTGACTATTAATAATGTTTTCTTTCTGGGACTTCCGGTGGCGGCGATGAAGGAGTAAGTCGCACATTTGGTGGCTCTCACTCTGGTCGCACTTTTGGACCTCTTCCCCCGATTTTCTAACGGACTTGGATTGTAGAACGGATGTTAGTGACAATTCTCTACTGAATTCCCACTTCGGTGCATGGAGAAAAGGACTAGAAGTGTTCGTAAGGGCAGAAACAAGAAGACTTGGGCTGTAGTTGCAACAGGGAACAGCATGGCGGAGGGGCGAACCTCTGGCTTGCCGACCCAGCAGTCTATGGAGCAGCTGATGCAAGTCATCCAGGAGGGCTTTGCTACGCAGAAACGGGACTGCTTGGACCCGATAAAAGTGTCGATTGAACAGTTGGAGCTCAGGTTGGGCGCCCAAGATCGGGTGATCCAGGAGGTGGAGAAGGCGCTGGCTGAGCAGGAGGAGTATCAGACTGCGGTGGAGCTGGAGGTGGGGATGCTGAGGGACCAGCAGAAGAAGCTCCTGGAGAAGGTGGAGGACCTAGAGAATAGGTCCTGCCGGCAGAACCTAAGGATTGTTGGGCTCCCGGAGGGGTCCGAAGGAACGGACGTTGGGGCATACGTCGCAGGCATGTTTGAGAAGCATTCTCCCGGCCCTTGGAGGTGGATAGGGCTCATAGAGCACCTGCGAAGAAGCCGCGAATGGGAGACCCCCCGAGGGCTATTGTGGTGAGATTCCACAGGTTCTCGGATTAGGAGCGTATTCTGCAGTGAGCCAAGCAGACACGGAGCTGCAAGTGGGACATTAGCATCCTGCAGGTTTACCAAGACCTGAGTGTGGAGGTGGCCAGGAGGAGAGCAGGCTTCAATCAGATCAGGGCAATCCTTTTCAAGAAAAAGGTGAAGTTTGGTCTATTATACCCAGCCTGTCTCTGGGTCACACATGAGGATCAACACTTTTACTTTGAGTCGCCTGAAGACGTTTTGGACTTTGCGAAAAAGAAAGGGCTGAGAACTTTTGAACTTGGCTGCAACGTTCATGTTTCTGTTTTCTCCGTTTTGTTTCTCTGTTTTTGTAAAAAGTTTCTCGTTTTGCTTGGAACCAGCAGTAGAGCTTAGGTTTTCATTGCACTGTTGGGGGATGGAGGTGTGTTAGTTTTGATCTTGGTGTTTTTTGGTTGGGCAATTGTATGGGGATTGTTTGATGTTGGAGTTTGTTTGCATGAACGGGGGGGAGGGTGGGAAGGGAACAATAGGTGGGAGAGTTTGCATGAGCAGGGGGGAGGGAACAATAGGTGGGAGACTATCTGGTGCCAGGGATGGGGGCCACCAAGCTAGCTGGGTGAGCTAGGTCTCGGAAGCGCAGTGGGGGGGTGCATATGTTTGGTTTAGGAAAGGGATTGGGTTACAGGGTGTTGTTGCTAGGGAGGGTAGGGGGGGTGAATGTTCTGCTGACGAGGGAGGGACTTCGGCTGAGGGACAGAGAGGGGGTCGGGGGCTGCCTGGGGCTGGACCAGTGGAGGCGCGGATCACGGGCTGGTGGCAGGCCTACAAAAAGGGGATGGCTGATCAACGGGGGGGGGGGGGGGGGGGGGGGGGGGAATGAGCCCATCAACTAGGCTATCACCTGGAATGTTCGAGGGTTAAATCAGCCGGTCAAAAGGGCACGTGTGTTCGCGCATCTTAGGGGATTGAAGGCGGACGTGGTAATGTTGCAGGAGCTGCACCTTAAGGTAATGGACCAAGTTAGACTGGGGAAAGCCTGGGTCAGTCAGGTGTTTCATTCGGGACTAGATTCAAAGACTAGAGGGGTCGCGATCCTGATCAATAAGCGGGTGGTGTTTGAGGCGGGAAGAATAGTCTAGGATGTGGGAGGTCGGTACATTATGGTCAGTGGGAAACTGGAGAGGGTGCAGGTGATATTAGTAAATGTATATGCGCCAAATTGGGACGATGTCGAGTTTATAAAGAGGATGCTGGGGAAGATACCGGACCTGGACTCGCACAGGTTAGTCGTGGGAGGGGACTTCAACACAGTTATGGACCCGGGCTTAGACCAGTCAAGCTCGAAAACGGGCAGGGTGCCAGCAATGGCCAAGGAACTAAGAGGGTTCATGGAGCTGATGGGGGATCCATGGAGGTTTGGGCAGCCGAGGGCGAAGGAGTTCTCCTTCTACTCACACGTGCATAAAGTGTGCTCCCCGATAGATTTCTTTATTTTGAGCAGGGTCTTTCTGGCTCGGGTAGTGGACACAGGGTGTTCGGCGACTACAATCTCAGACCATGCACTGCACTGGGTTGACCTGCAGGTTAGTAAAGACAGTAACCAGCGCCCGCACTGGAGGTTGGATGTGGGACTGATGGCGGATGAAGGGGTGTGCGAGCGGCTGAGGAAATGTATTCAGAGCTACCTGCAGGTCAATGACACGGGGGAAACTTCGGCAGCGGTGGAGTGGGAAGCGCTGAAGGTGGTCGTAAGGGGGGAGCTGATCTCGATCCGGGCTCATAGGGAGAAGGTTGACAGGGCAGAGACGGACCGACTGGTAAAGGAGATATTGTAGATCGATAGGAGGTATGCGGAGACCCCAGAGGCAGGGCTCCTGAGGGAATGGCGGAGGCTGCAGGCGGAGTTTAGCTTGCTGACCACAGGGAGGGCGGTGGAGCAGGAGTGGACCGGCTGCATAAATTGAATCTGGCCCGGCTAGTGGACCAAATGAAGGATGATTTTCGGAGATGGGATGCGCTCCCGTTGTCGCTGGCCGGGAGGGTACAAACGGTGAAAATGACGGTCCTCCCGCGGTTCCTATTTGTATTTCAATGTCTCCCCATTTGTATCTCTTTTTTAAGCGGATCAACAGAGAAATCACGGGCTTCATCTGGGCGGGGAAGACCCCGCGGGTAAGGAAGGTAATGCTCGAGCGGAGCCGGGGAGAGGGCGGGCTGGCGCTGCCAAATTTTAGCAACTATTACTGGGCGGCTAATATAGCCATGATCAGGAAGTGGGTGGTGGGGAAAGGGGCGGCATGGGTGCGTATAGAGGCGGCTTCTTGTAAGGGCACCAGTCTGGGGCATTGGTAACTGCGCCTCTGCCGCTCCCGCTGGCGCGGTACTCCACCAGCCCCATGTTGGTGGCGGCCCTGAGAGTTTGGGGCCAGTGGAGGCGGCATGTGGGAGCAGTGGGAGCATCGGTCTGGGCCCCAATTTGTGATAACCACCGGTTTGCCCCGAGGAGTATGGATGGGGGTTCCGGTTATGGCGGAGAGTGGGGATTGAGCGGATGGGGGGATATGTTCATAGAGGGGAGCTTTCCGAGTAGGAGGGCATTGGAGGAAAAGTTTGGGCTGGCGAGGGTAAACAAATTGAAATATCTGCAGGTGCGGGACTTCCTTCGTAAACAGGTAGCAACCTTCCCACTCGTACCGCTGAGGGTGATTCAGGACAGGGTAATTTGCAGAGGGTGCGTAGGGGAGGGCAGCGTCTCGGACATTTATAAGGAGCTTATGGGGTCGGAGGAGACACAGTTCGAGGAGCTGAAGCATAAGTGGGAGGAGGAGCTGGGAGGTGAGATTGAGGATGGTTTATGGACAGACGCGTTGAGTAGAGTCAATGCGTCCGCAACATGTGCCAGGCTCAGCCTGATACAATTTAAGGTTGTGCACCGGGCTCACATGACAGTGGCCCGGATGAGCAGATTCTTTGGGGAGGAAGACAGGTGCACAACATGCACAGGAGGACCGGCGAACATGTTTTGGACATGTCCAAAGCTTCGGGGATTTTGGCAGGGGTTTGCGGACGTCATGTCCAAGGTGTTAAAAACAAGGTGGCACTGGGTCAGAGGTGGCGATTTTTGGGGTGTCGGAAGATCTGGGAGTGCAGAAGGAGAGAGAGGCAGATGTTTTGGCCTTTGCTTCCCTGGTAGCCTGGAGACGGATACTATTGGCATGGAGGGACACAAAGCCCCCGAAGTCAGAGATCTGGCTATCGGACATGGCTAGCTTTCTCTGTATGGAGAAAATTAAGTTCGCCTTAAGAGGTTCACTGTTAGGGTTCACCCGGAGGTGGCAACCGTTCGCCGATTTCCTTGCGGAAAATTAATCATCAGCAGATTGGGGGGGGGGGGTAGTTTAGGTTAGAGTAGGGGGGTAATAAGGGTGGGGCCTGTACGAAAGGTAAACGGTTTTAGCACTATGTTTATGGTTTCATGTATATTGTCTATTTTGTTGTTGTTTCTATACCAAAAATACCTCAATAATATATTTATTTTTTTAAAAAATGTTTTCTTTCTGAACAATGCTCCCTCGGTATTCATGACTTTTAAAAATAAAACTCAACAGTAACTACCATGTTTTGAAAAATCACAGCTCCTGGTTGGAGGTACATATACAAATGCTGCTATTATTGATGAGTAATCTCTCAGAGGGGCTTTGTTAAATATTGCTGTGTTGTTCTGGAGTGCTCACAAAAATGTAATACTTAAAAGGGGGCTCTGTTTCCAAGCATCCACTGCGGATGTTGTAAGAAATGGGCAATATATTTGATTGCAAATATCGTCATGTAAAAGGGTCATCCTGAAGTATCAATATGGGTCGCCTAAAATTATTTTGTAAAAGTAGTCAAGATTTATGTGTCTAAAACAACAATAAAATAAATAATAGAATCTGATATTTTCCCAGCAATCAACATTTTAACTCTATTATGCAAACCTGAGGATCAGCTGGTACAAATAATCTTACCGAACAGATGTAGCTGTTTTTGTAACTCCGGATAAATGCTTCTAAATTCCCCTATTATTGATTTGATGGCAGGTTGACTACTGACTGAAATCTTTCTTCTTCCACAACACACAGTTGCGCATATCACATCCAAATAATAGAATAACAGTTGACTGAATAGGATGAAAGTACCTCCTTTATCGCTGCTGGTAGTAAATGCAGGTTTTTCGGAACTCAAAAAGAGCAATTCTGTGTAAAGGCAAAGGGAAAATCCAATGCTAAATATCTGCCATGTCACTGAGTGAAATGCATTGATAGAGATGCACTTTCTCTCATTGTTTCGTACACCCCTTTCCGCATGTCCCCAAAGAAATAGGTTCAGTAAGGCCATTTCTCTTGCAAAGCAAGAGGCCAACAGTTGAAAATCTGCTGGGTCCTTGAACAGCACATTAAGTTCTAGTTTGAGTTGCTGCCTTTTCATGTATTCTGCTTTAACATTAGCTTGTTGTTTGCATTTTGCATTGGATGTTTCATTTTAAAGTTACCTCACATCGGCCGTCATGTAGGGCTGTGTGATCCAATCGGTGCCGTTTTAGAGTGGCCTCCATCTCTCGCTAAATGTCCCTGTCACTGCCAACACTCGGTCCACATCCTTTTCTGCTCCCTGACCCCTCACCAGCTTGCCACTTACCACCTGTAAGTTGAAGCTGCTCTTCCTGCCAGAGTCTCACTACTAATCTCCAGAGCCTTCGCTCGCAGAACAGTTCATGAGTTGGAAGCAATGAGTGGGAGAGGCAGCAGAATGTCTGGCGAGAGGAAGAATTCACAGCTATACAGGGAGGGTCAAGGAGCAGGAGAGGTTGCCACCCCGGAAGGTTGGCAGTGAGTGGGAGAGTCAGGAAGTGGCAGAAGCTGTGGACCCAGAGGACCCGCAATGAGAAGAAAGGTCAAGGAGCAGATGTGTGGCAAATGAAGCTCTGACTTAATGCATTTGCTACCTGAAGTTTATTTCAAGCAGGTCTTCAGTTGAGCATTTGAAACAGACACAACGCTGTTTTAAGTGAGCAAATTGGGATCCTATGCCTGTTGTCGCACTCAGATTACAACTTTCAAGATGAAATGGGTGAAGCATATGATCGGCAATGTAAAGGAAAATGCTTCCGGAATTTACAGCTAAGCAGCCTAGCTTTAATTATGTCACCCTGTTCTGGAATCTTCCCATCAGAAGAAAACTGTGTCTACATCTAACTGATTGCGTCACTTTATTAAACACTTTGATTAAACCACCCTTCAAACTTTTAAACTCAGAAAAATGTAAACCAAGTTTATATGACCTTTAAGCCATGATACTGTGATGAATCTCTTGTACCCGCTCTGAGACAATCTTGCCTGAGGTTCAGTGCACACAGCTGAACTTAGTCCTGTTAATCGGGTCTGCCCAAGGCTGTGTACTACCGAAGCATTGGACGAGGTATAAATCAGCATCTCACCTCACGCACCTTGCTCTTCTTACCCAATGTGTTAGTCGAAAAGCAAGTAAATATCTGGACTTTTTCATGAAGAATAGCTACATAGAGGAGGTATTGGTGAGCAGCAGTGATTGTAGAACTAAACCATAATGGGGGCCAGTGGGCTGAATTCTCCGGTCTCTTAGCTATGTGTTTCTCAGCAGCGTGCCACTTGCTGGTGGGGGGATTCTATATTCCTGCCACTTGTCAATGGGCTTTCCCATTGCAACCACCCTATGCCGCCAGGAAACCCAAGAGCGGGGGTGCACTGCCAGCGGGAATTGCAACAGCCGAAGAATTCCAGCCACTACCTTTAGAAAAGCAGAAAATTTAATTTGTAACTGCAAAGAACTTCTGCCAATTAATTAGTGGAACGTTGGATGCAGTACAGGCTGGAGAGAAGATGGCAGCTCATCATCTCAGAATATCAATTTATTTAAGTCATCTTATATATATATATTTTTTAGTTTTTTTACAATTAAGGGACAATTTAGCGTGGCCAATCCTCCTACCATGCACATCTTTGGGTTGTGAGGGTGAGACCCATACAGACACGGGGAGAATGTATAAAATTCACACGGATGGTGACCCGGGGCTGGGATCGAACCCGGGTCCTCAACACCGCGAGTAAGCAATGCTAACCACTGTGAGGCCATGCCTCCCTAAGTGTTCTTATACATAAGGAGAAATTTTAACTCCTAGTATTAGCCATCAGAATACACAATTCTACTGCTTGGGAGTTGCTTGAGAGGTCCATTTAATAGCCAGGCTTCATCAACATAGACACAGCCAGCTGCCTACCTAAAACCAGAGGTAACTCATTACATTTCAGCTGGTGAATATGGGGCCATGGAAGCTGAACTGTTCATTTCAAAAACAGGTAAGTACAAACAGATTGATAGGAACATGGCAATTGTTTCTAATGAGAATTTGCAAATGATAAATCCTGTTCGCTCAAAAGAAAACCCGCCAGGCTGACATGATATTGTTTTGAATTAATTTGTTTGTGAAAGCCATATGAAACCATTACTATTGCTTGTCCTGTGAAATATCACATGGCATCTATTTGAGCTGTGAGGGGCAGGTTTGAGGAGCAGCAAAGAACTTCAACATTGACGGCACAAACTAAGTTCAGTTCTCAAACTGCATGGAAATCACATTCACCGCCCTGCTGCATTCAGATTTGCAATGTACTTCAAAGAAATTAACAGTTTAATTCAATATTGTTTGTCATAGAATCATAGAATTGCTACAGTGCAGAAGGAGGCCATTCAGCCCATCATGTCTGCACCGACCATTTAAAAGAGCACCTACCTAGGCCCAATCTCCTGCCCTATCCCCTTAACTTCACCCAACCGTTGGGCACTTAGGGGCAATTTATCATGACCAATCCACCTAACCTACACATCTTTGGACTGTGGGAGGAAACCGGAGCAGACAGTCACCTGAGGTTTTAATTGAGCCCAGGCCCCTGGTGCTGTGAGGCAGCAGTGCTAACCACCGAGCCACCATGTCAACAGAATTTCTATTGCCAACATTTAGTTGCAATCTATATATATATATATATATAAGTGTTGGCGCGTGAGTACTTGGTTAAATGTCAAATTTTAGGCAGTATTCCAGCTATCCTGTCAGGCCTGTAGTTTTGAATGCAGGTGGTTGAACTGCTTATTTCTTAACATCTGTAATTTGACCCTGTTTTCCAGAAACTGCTGAATTTGTTTATTTGTTAGCAACCTTTTAGTGGTTAAAATTTCAATGCTTGGTAAAAATGGTCTTGTTCAATTGAGGATTTGATAACTTTGTTAAAGAAGGATAATTTTAACTTTGGGGTTAATGTAAAATGGACGATTATATGGACGGGATTCTGCGGGAAGCGGCAGGGTGGGCAACTCTGGTGCCGAGGAGTGCCGTGAACCACTCCGGCATCGGGTCACCACAAAGGTGCGGAATCCTCCGCACCATCAGGGGCTAGGCCGGTCGCGGAGTGGTTTGCGCTGTGCAAGCCGGCGGGGAAGGGGCTTGGCGCCACGCCAACCGGCGGCGAAGGGCCTCCGCCGGCCGGCGCGAATTGGCGCATACGTGGGAGCGCCAGCGTGTGCTGGCATCATCCCAGTGCATGCGCAGAGGGCATCATCTCCACGCCGGCCATCGCGGAGGACCACAGCGGCCGACGCAGAAGAATTGAGTGTCCCCACGGCACAGGCCCGCCCGCGGATCGGTAGGCCCCGACCGCGGATCGGTGGGCCCCGACCGTGGGCCAGGACACCGTGGGGGCACCTCCCGGGGCCAGATCCCCCGCGCCCCCCCGAGGACCCCTGAGGCCGCCCGCACAGCCAGGTCCCGCCGGCAAATACCTGGTGTAATTTACGCCAGCGGGACTGGACGAAAACGTGCGGCCACTCGGCCCATCGCGGGCCGGAGTATCGTCGGGAGTGGGGCCGCTGGCGTAAAATCCCCGGCGGCGGAGAATTTGGCAGACGGCGGGAGCGGGATTCATGCCGCCCCCCCCGCCGATTCTCTGACCCGACGGGGGGGTCGGAGAATCCCGCCCTATGTCTCTCCAATTTTCATTAACACTGACTTTAATGGAACTGAAACTCGGGAGGGATACATAATAAGTGGCTAAATCAACATCACCTATACTAACACCCAAAATCAAAATTATCCGCAGTGACTATTTCAGTATGAAGCACTCCCTGAATTTTTGTGTTAACATTTAAAGGACCCGAACATTTATTTCCTGTCTTGAAAATGGATTTCCATTCGAAGTGCGTTCCTTTTCCTTTAACACATTCTTACATACTGTACGCTTGGGATTACCTTTATTGTCAAAGCATTTAAATTGCTTTAGGTGTCACTGCAATGACTTTAAGTAAATTGGCTTTCATTTTTCCCATGAGACTTTGCCCTACATGTTCTCATTAGGCTCAAAGGCAGCAGTAATTGTTTTAAAGATAATGGTAAATTGAACCTAATTTGTGCCGAATGTGGTCTATTGGCAGGCTTTCAAAACATCCTCAAAAACCATCTTCAGAGAGCGTGGGCCCTATTGCACTTGTGGGTTGCAAAATTGTACTCCTGGATTCTAATGTTCGGGGTGCTGTTTTGGTAACAAAATGGTAGTTGGTGCTACAAGTGCACATTTCCAGTGTGGCCTGTGCAAAACACAATCATGGCATTGCTGTTAGTATGGGCATCAGGGTCGTGCACTGGAAATACGCAGAGTACACAGATTGTAATGTCAGTCAGCACATAATGCTAATGTGATGTGAGTGCTGACATCTTTGACTTTGCCACCCCAGCTCACATCTTCAAATAGGCAGCTCTGAACATGCATCCAGCAGGAGGAAGGACCTATCCCTCTCCCAAAACAGCACGAGTTAAAGGAATCATCAACGACTTGTAGTTTGGATGTTGATTTATTTCAACTGATTCAATTTGAGATTTTCAAAGTGTTTGATGGTCGGCAGAGTTTAAAGTTGGTGAAATTGACAGCCATTTGTGTTGCAGGTAGAGAAGGGCTAAGGTGTGATCCCAGGTCTTCTGAGTTGACTACTTAATTCCAGTCATGACTGTTGTAGCAACCATCCCTCTTGGTCCTCAACATGACAAGGAGATGGAACAGGGCAGCAAAGAAGAGGTCAAGCTGCTCACAGAGGGTTGAGGAAGGGCCCTTAGCTGGAGCCTGTATTTATCTAGGATCTTCAGATGGCTTTGCTCTTACTCAACCTCAGCCAACAGTAAGATGTGTGCTATCCTGTTTTACTGAGGAGGTGCTTGCAAAGCTCTGTCACATCTTGTAGTTAGAACTGCCAACTCAAAGCAAAGCAAGGACTACGCTGCCACTGGTTATGATGGTGATTGTGGCTCTCAAATTATTGGTGTTGGGATCCTCCAAGGCTGAAATAGGCAACATTTGTAACATATCCCCACTCTCCATTCACTTTTCAGCAAGAGAGGTGACAGATGCTGTCCATGCCACAAAAGGTTAATGTGTTCCCTCTGAGCAGAGAGAAGCAGGTACATCAAGCTTATGGCTTTGGCAGGACAGCAGGCTTTGCCATTGTACAAAGCACCAGCAAATGCGCATACAAAGCTTTGTACATACTACACCTAAATGCAGAGTTGCGCTGCAACCATAATGAGTTTCACTGAGTGCGGAACCATGCTCATACTTGTTAATGCCTGGTACCCTGACATTTCCATAGCATTTGAACAATCGTGTCAACCAAAGGGTGGCTGCTGGAAACGGGAAAAAAGAGTCCCGTTTTGGGTGGGTTTAGCGGGATGTTTCTCGGCGCCTGTAGTGCACCCTATCAAATGGGATTCTGGTATTTTTGGCTTTGTTGAGGAATACCCTGCCGATGATGCACTTACTCATCAGTACAGGAACAGATCAGGGTGCATTTTTAAATGCCGCCCCAATCTTTTGACCCCCTCACCGCAGCTCTGGACTCCCACAACGCCTCAACTTACCTGTTCGAGGGTCCTTGAGCCCCCCTCACCCCACCTCATAAGGGCAGGGCACCCTCTGGCTCGATCCCCAGCAGGGGCAACATGGCACCCAGGCAATTTGGTGCTGTCAGCCTGGCACCCTGGCAATGACACCCTGGCACAAAGGCAGTGCCTGGGTGGCACTTCCAGGATGTCTGGGTGGCAGTGCCAAGTTGCAGGACTAGCTGTGCCAAGGTGCCCGGGTGGCAGCTGGAGTGTCCGGGTACCACTGTTATCAGAGCCCGACCACCCAGGAGTCTCTGATGGCCTTAGAGAACCCCCCGCCCCCCCCAAGGTGTTGTTACACCTGGTCCACGTTTGTGTGGATGTGTGCTAAATGGCGCCATGGCATGGTCTCCCAGGTGCGGGCTTTCATTCCCAGGTCTTGGGAGAATCCGGCGCCAAGATATTTAAGTGATCCCAACTGCTCATTTAAATCTACAAATCTGGATCACCCTGAGTGAGGGCGAGAACCAGATCGCGATGGCTCGCGAGATCTTGTTAGATCTCGTGAGGTGTTCCGAAAATTGCAAATCTTGCGAGAAACTTCTCGCGAGGTTTAACGGCCTCATCGCATCACCGAATCGTGCGTGACGAGGCCATTCGATCTTGCTCATAGGCTGTCTGTTCTTCACCTAACTTATATTTTTGTTGTGTACTCTAACCAAATGTGGCCAAAATAGGTGCACAATGAGAACTAATCAGCCACACAGAACATCGCAGAGAAGACTGTTGGGGTACAGAAACAATGGTTCTGTTGCTTGGACAAGTCTAGTGAAGCTCTCTAATATCTGTGGAGGGTGTAAGCTGATTTTTTGCTAGGCTGTTGTGCCTTGACTATCAAGAGGGCACAGCCCTTGTCCCCAAGGATGTGGCGAGGAGCTCAAGAGCAGAAGGTGGAGGAGACACAGGAGGAGGAGTGGGAAAAGGAATAAAAGGAAGATCAGGAGGGCATAGGAGTCAACAAATACATACCCTTTCTGGCTGTGCTGCTGTCTGAGGTTAGCTTGTTTGACTACGATTCCAATGAACCAAGCCACCAATTCCCGTTGTACAACAATGGATTACAACCCAAATTACTTAAGGGCATTATGAACTTTTAAAGTTTTTAACTTTTTAGAAGTTTTAAAAATAAACACAAGCAAAGGCTCTGAGCAAAAGTTGGTTGATAATGTAAAGTGACTTCCTTCTGGAAAATTCCTATGTGGATTATAGTTGACCGAATAATCCCGAGAAAACATTGAATGTTGCACCTGAAAGGTGTTGTGCACTTCTTCAAACTGAGATTTGAAAGGGAGATAGGAAAGATGCAAAAGACTGAACTTTAATCTCCTGTGGTTGCGGAGACAAAAGATTGATTTTGTGTTTCAGCAGGCATCCAAAATCCCGTTGATTTATATCTCAGCATTTGTAAATGGTCTAAGTTCAAAGGAAGAACATGGATTTGGGCACAGGATTTCCTTTTCAGGGATACACAGGAAAATGGGTTCAAAAGCTAGCTGCAGACCTACTTTCTGTGTGCTGGTGTGCTATTATGCATGTGTCGCAGAAACACGAAGAAACAACAGCCAGTCAGCCCTGCAAAGACAAATAGGCAAAAGATATCTTGCGGATAAAATCAAATTACTGCGGATGCTGGAATCTGAAACCAATGACCCCCTCGGTGGTCAGGTTAATTTAAAAGGGATCCCTTTTCCCTGTGGTTGCCTTTTCCCAGTCCAAATGTGTTGACTCTTTAGAAATAGTCAATTTAACTAAGTTTCCTTTAGTCAAAGAAAGAGCATGTTTATTTGTTATTTGTTATTCAAAATGCAAAAAAAATAACAAAAACACAACACACACTGATCCGAAATGAGACGTTATGAGTCCAAATAATGGTTAAAAAGAGCATATGATTTAATCCTTGGCTTGTCCGTGAGGCATAGATGGCGGTACTCTGCAGCCATTAAGTTGGGCAATTCCAGTAGAGCTGACTTTGGCAGCTTAGCAGTTAGTTTAGAGACACCAGGAACGATTCTCCGGAAAGATTTCTAAGTGTGGTAGCGAGCGTGAACTGCCGCGAGCTTCCCGGTGCTCAGCCCGGCAAGACTGGCAACGCTATTTAATGTTAATTGGTCCACTTAACGAGGCCCCACAGACTTCACTGACGGGCTAGAATAAAAAAGAGGAGCCATCTCATTCCTTCTCACTCAGGAACAAAACAAAATGGAGTCGCATTTGATAAGTTAACAAATTAGGGGACCTCTTCCAGGGACAGATTTTAAAAGCGCTCATTGGCCTTTTCCTGTATGCTACCCCATCAAAGCCCAGGGGCTGGATTCTCTGATTTAGAGACTTAAGTCCCCACGCTGGCGTGAAAACGGTGGTGTTTTACTGGAAAACTGGCGTAATACGGCCACCGATTCCTTGTTTTGCTGGGGTCTAGCAGGGAGGCAGCGTAGAGCTCGCCGCTCTAGCTGCTGACATGACCACCAGCACTTCCGGTTCAGAGGCCACGCATGCGCACGGCGGCGGCCTGCAGCAGCCGCCCCATGCTCCATGGCGGACTCAGCTCGCGGATCTTGACCGCCGAAGTACTGTCCCCCATCGGCCGCTTGCGTGCCCCGGATCGCCCTCCCACAGTGCCCCAGCCCCGAATGAAGCCCCCTCCGCCCGCCAATCAGCCCTCCCCCGACTGTGGAGGTCCTGGACTGAGTCCGCAGCTGCCACGCCGGGTTCACGGACGGTATGAGCACACGTAACCCACGCTGCCAGGAACGCGGCCGGTCGGAGACGGAGCCTCGCGGGGCGGGCCTCAGGAAATGGCCTGAGGCGGTGGATAATCGGTGTGGCGTACTCCTAGAGTACTCTGCTTTTTAGGGGGAGGAGAATCAGAAAACCGGCGCCGTTCCTGATATGGGCATCAAACCGGATTCTCCGCCCCGTCGCCGAACGCGATTTCGGCGTCAAGGAGCGGAGAATCCAGCCCCTTATCTCACTCCTCTGCAGCTGAAGTCACAGGTGTAGTGGACTGAAATGCGGAGTTGGCAACTCTCTTATCTTTTCTCCGCGCCCTGGCTCGAGTCCACTAACAATAATGTCTCACAATATGCAGGTCCTGCCTCAGTACTACTTTGCAAAATAAACACTCTACTGCCTGGTATCTGAGTAGGTAGCTGTGAATGTGAGATCACATCATGGTGCTTCTTTTTTTATCAGTCTCTTGTTCCCATTGAACCTTAGGCTCTGACACTTGACCAGCTGGCAGTTCTTGGATATCTGAAAGGATAAAGGCACAAAGGTAACATTGGTTGAGGCAAGGGAGGAATGCAAGAGGTGCATGGTTACATCATCTGCAGCTTGTAAATAAGAATGCTCTCTTTTTGTGCTGTAAAACTCTAAGGTTCTATGAATCAAAGAGATTGTGGAATGAGGGAGGAGTGGAATGTTAAAATATCAATTCGAGGATTGTATCATTATCCTCTTTATGTTTAATGCCGCCACTCGCCACAACCTTGGTCATGATGGCCACCACCATCTTGTCTCATGGAATGAGGACCTACGGCCATCTCTGTCCCCCCAATAGTTAGCGCCTGGAAGGAGAAAGGCAGCACATGCATGGGGACAAGGTGTTTCCCTCCAAGCCATACCATCCTCACTTGGAACTCTATCGCCATTTCGTCACTGTGGCTGGGTCAAAATCCTGAAACTCCCTTCCTAACGACACTGTAGGTGTACCTACACCACATGGACTGCAGCGGTTCAAGAACACTGTTCACTTCTCAAGGGTGATTAGGGATGAGTATCAAATGCTGGTCTTGTTGCGATGCTCACATCCCATGACAAAATAAAGAAAAGACGTGCTGCTGCCTCCGATTTTATGCCATTCTGTCCTGGAAGAGAGAGCAAAGTTGTCAGTGAGTGGGCTGTAATATGTTTGTGTAATGTGCCTGCCATAGCTGAATAGCTGGCAGTGTATGAAAGCTGTGAAATGTGGATGTGAGACATGTATCAGTTCTATGTGCACGAGGGTGAGGTGAGGCAATGAATGTTGGGGATTTTCTTTTTAGGCTTGCATAGGATGTGGGTATCGTTGGCTCGGCCAGCATTTGTTGCCCATCCCCAATTGTCCTTGGGACGGTGGTGGTGAACTGCTACAGTCCTTGTGGTATAGGTATATCCATAGTGCTGTTAGGGAAGTAATCCTAGGATTTTGACCCAGTGGTAGCTCCAAGCCAGATTAGCATGTGAATTGGAGGGGAATTTGAAGGTGGTGATGTTCCCACACATCTGCTGCCCTTATCCTTCTAAGTAGTAAAGTTTATAGGTTTGGAAGGTACAGTCAGAGGATCCTTGATGAGTTGTTGCAGTGCATCTTGTAGATGGTACACACTGCTGCCAATATGTGTTGGTGATGGAGGGAGCAAATTTTTAAGGTGGTGGATGGGATTGCAATGAAGTGGGTTGCTTTGATGGTGTTGAGCTCCTTGAGTGTAGTTGGAGCTGCACTCATCTAGGCATGTGGAAAGTATCCACACTCCTGATTTGTGTCTTGTAGATGGTGGATAGGTTTTGGGGAGTCAGGAGGTGAGTTACTCATTGCAGTAGCCTCTAACCTGTTCTTGAGCCAGAGTAGATATATGCTTGGTCCAGTTCAATTTCTGGTCAATGGTAACCCCCAGGATTTTGATAGAGGCGGATTCAACGGTGGTAATGCCATTGAATGTCAAAAGAAGATGGTTATTTTCTCTCTTATTGGAAATAAAGGAAAGAGGTGCAGCTACCTCCGATTTTATGTTATCCTGTCCTGGAAGAGCAAAGTTCCTGGCATTTAAGTTCCTTGCCTCTTATCTGCCCAAGCTTAAATGTTGTCCAGATATTACTGCGCAGACAGACTGCTTCAGTATTTGGGAGTCGCAAATGATATTGAAGATTGTGCAATCTTCAGCAAACATCCCCACTTCTGACCTTGCGATGGAGCGAAAGTCATTGATGAAGCAGCTGAAGATGGTTGAGCTTAGGACACTATCCTGTAGTTGTTGTGAATAAGAAATTATGCAAGGCTAAAAGTTCATTAGATATGATGTACAAAACTACATGAATCGACCTTGGCTATTTGTATGAGGTCACTGAACTTTAGTGTCACGGCATTCAGATCCTCGGATAGATTGCTGACATTGACCACAATGGTTATCTGCTCCCAGTGCCTTTTTAGTGTCTGTCTGAAGGGCTTCCTGGTACTTTGAGGAAAGAGAACTTCTCTCCTCCTGCATACCTCCTGCACCATGATATCCAGTGCTGCATCAGAGAACCTTGAGTTTTGCTTGCTGGACTATTGTGCCATTTCCACACCTTTTTCCCTTCCAAGTTAGAGTACCTGTGCAGCCAGAATTAACCTCATCTTTAAGAGGTGCATTCTGGCTTTAAGTAGTACAGGCTAGCTTTAAGTGATGCTGGCCTCACATGTATTTGAGACCTTTACTGAGTGATGTAGCCACTCAGCATCACATTTAGCATTGGACTGAGCACTGCTTTCATTTTAATTAGCAGACAACAATAAGTTAGCTTGCTGCCTGCATCACAACAAACAGGCAAATGTTAAATACATGTTGAAATCCCCATGCCTGTTATCGATCCTCATCTAAGTTTTCCCGTGGAGCAGACACAGCTCCCAGGAAATGGTACAGATGACTGTTCAATATAATAATCTTTATTATAATCATTATTAGTCTCACAAGTAGGCTTACATTAACACTGCAATGAAGTTACTGTGAAAATCCCCTCGTCGCCACGCTCCGGCGCCTGTTCGGGTGCACGAAGGGAGAATTCAGAATGTTCAAATTACCTAATAGCACGTCTTTCGGGACTTGTGGAAGGAAACCGGAACACCCGGAGGAAACCCACGCAGACTCCGCATGGACAGTGACCCAAGCCGAGAATCGAACCTGGGACTCTGCCGCTGTGAAGCAACAATGCTAACCACCGGGCCATCCATTATTTACGTAGAATCTTTAATAGCAAATGAAAGAAGTCAGATTAAAGCTAAATATTTTGTTCAACTGATTGCTCATCATTCCACAGTTCCAACCTGCCGAAATTGAATCGATTTACTTCTGTGCTACTCACCTATCACCCCCATCCCAACTGACCATCACCAGCTGCCTGCACCCCAATCCACAGTCTCTTCTTCAGTTCTCTCCACAGCCATGTGCCACCCACCCCTCGCTGCAATTCCTTTAACCTTACATACCCTTAAACATCTTTCAATTTTTATGTCTCGAATCTCCTGTGCACCACCCCTTTCCCTTTGCCCTAACATTGATGTCAGCCCCCTCACAGGAACTCTTTCATCAAATCCCAGCACCTCCTACTTCTCTATCTTCTTTAAAAAACACAACTTGACCTAGTCTTCAGTTACATTTCCTGACATGTGTCGATTACTTATATTATTTCTTCATGAAAAACCTTGGGATGTCTTGCACACTACATAAATACACTAAATACACTACATAAATACAAGTTACTTTTGGTCTTGATTGCACCAATACTTATCCAGAAGGTTATGCGCTTAACACTCAGAGTACACTGCAAACTCTCGGTGGTTGTGGGAGGTCTAAACAATAACGGGCTACAAAGCGAAGCCGAGCAGTATCCCCAGCAGCAGTGCACCCCTCTCCGATGAACTCAATGCATTCTATGCTCGGTTTGAGCAAGAAACCAACGATCCGCTGTTGCGTGCCCCAGTAGCCCATATCCACACCCATACCCACCATTACAGCTTCCGAAGTCAGATGGGCTTTCCTGAAAGTGAGCCCTCAGAAGGCGACGGGTCCGGACGGGATCCCTGGTCGTGCATTCAGAGCCTGCGCGGACCAACTGGCAGATGTTCGCGGACATCTTTAACCTGTCCCTACTCTGCTCCGAGGTCCCCACCTATTTCAAGAGGACGACCATCATACCGGTGCCAAAGAAGAACCAGGCAACGTGCCTCAATGACTACCGTCCGGTGGCCCTGATTTCAGTCGTACTGAAGTGCTTCGAGTGGTTGGTCATGAAGCGCATCACCTCCATACTCCCAGAACGCCTTAATCCACTGCAATTCACATACCGCCGCAACGGGTCCACAGCAGACGCCATCTCCCTGGCCCTATACCTGGCCCTGCCTGGCCATTTTGAGGGGTTATTGGGTTACGGGGATAGGGTGGAAGTGAGGGCTTAGTGTGGGTCGGTGCAGACTCGATGTGCCGAATGGCCTCCTTCTGCACTGTATGTTCTATGTACACTCATCCCTAGAGCATCTCGACAACAAGGACTCCTACATCTGACTCCTATTTATTGACTACAGCTCCGCCTTCAACACCATAATCCCAGCCAAGCTCATATCAAAGCTCCAAAACCTAGGACTTGGCTCCTCACTCTGCAACTGGATCTTCAACTTTCTGATCCATAGACCACAATCAGTAAGAATAAACAACAACATCTCCTCCACAATAATTCTCAATATCGGGACCCTGCAAGGCTGCGTACTTACTGCCTATTACTATACTATCCACGACTGCGTGGCAAAATTTGGTTCCAACTCCATCTACAGGTTTGCTGACGATACGACCACAGTCAGCCGGATCTCGAATAATGATGATTCAGAATAGAGGAGGGAGATAGAGAACCAAGTGGAATAGTGCAGCGACAACAATCTATCCCTGAATGCCAGCAAAACTAAAGAGCTGGTCATTCACTTCAGGAAGCAAAGTACTGTACACACCCCTGTCAGCATCAACGGGGCCGAGGTGGAGATGATTAGCAGTTTCAAATTTGGCAGTGTACACATCTCCAAAAATTTGTCCTGGGCCACCCACGTCGCGCTACCACCAAGAGAGTACAACAGCGCCTATACTTCCTCAGGAAACGAAGGAAATTCGGCATGTCCACATTAACTCTTACCAACTTTTACAGGTACACCATAGAAAGCATACTATCGGGCTGCATCACAGCCTGGTATGGCAACTGCTCGGCCCAAGACCACAAGAAACTTCAGAGAGTCGTGAACACTGCCCAGTCCATCACACAAATCTGCCTCCCATCCATTGACTCCATCTACACCTCCCGCTGCCTGGGGAAAGCGGGCAGCATAATCAAAGACCCCTCCCACCCGGCTTACTCACTCTTCCAACTTCTTCCATCGGGCAGGAGATACAAAAGTCTGAGAACACGCACGAACAGACTCAAAACCAGCTTCTTCCCCGCTGTTACCAGACTCCAAAACAACTCTCTTATGGACTGACCTCATTCACAGTACACCCCTGTATGCTTCACCCGATGCCGGTGTTATGTAGTTACATTTTGTACCTTGTGTTGCCCAATTATGTATTTTCTTTTATTTCCTTTTCTTTTCATGTAATGATCTGTTGAGCTGCTCGCAGAAAAATACTTTTCACTGTACCTCGGTACACGTGACATTAAACAAAATCCAAATCCAAAAGAGGGAAAACCTCACTGCAAAGTTATAAAGCTGAGCTGAACTAAGCACAAAACATGAGTTGAACTCAATTCCAGTACCCACTGAGACAGCTCATATGGCATTCCCTCTGTGAGTACAATGTAGTCAGTGATTAGCAGTTCTTAATCAATTGAATAAAACCTATAAAAGAGAGCAAGGGAAGGATTGATGCTACAGTGCATCCTTGGAGTTTGTGCTGTACATGGAAGTTGCTTTCCGGAATTGTGCATGCGTCAAAGGCCCCAGCCTTTCACTGAACAGATAACAATGCGGCAAACCTAACTAAAAGAAGAAAAACTGGCAGAAATAACATAAGGACTTGAAATCTGTACAGCTCAAAAAAGTGTTTCTTTTTATTCATAATTTTGTGATTGTGATGTGGAATTTTTCCACATCAAGCCTTTACATAAACTAAGAATGCACGTCATAAGTTAATACATTTTATATGTTAGATTCCTGTGTAGAATTTGCTCCTTGTAAAACAGCCTTAAAAAGCATGTCTTGTATTGTAACAGGCGCAGCACATAAAGTGTCTATGGCTTCATTTTTATATTGATAATACAGTACTGTAAATTCATGGCAGATTGTGTTCTCTTTAATACTGATGTGCCATTCTACAAAACACTGATTTGTAAACTTCTGATAGATTCTATTTCTCAGTAGATCAATAAAAAAGATAAAGCAGCTGGACCAGCAAATACATTGTTGTTACGATTGAATTTATGGGCTCCAGCAGGAGCAGTTTAATGCCCTGAAACGAAAGTTGAAGGTGGCTGGCAACATGTCCAAAATACTAAAATGCTGGACATGTCACCTGACAGCACTTAACGTGCAGTCACATTCAATGCAGACAAAATGGAAAAGTAAAGCCTGTCTATACATATAACAGCATAGTTATATTATTTGTTCCATAATAATAGGTTAACGTGATGAACTGATGATATTGTCATACTAGCACTTCAAATGTGGTCCAGCTTGTCTAATTATAATTCAGACTCAACTGGTCTGTTTTAATTTGAAATCATCTGCAGAGCTGCCATGAACAGTTAGTTGATTGCAGCCTCAAGTTCACAAATTTAACAAATGTCAAGGCAATTGTTATTTGTGGTGCAGATAGAACAGTTGATGGGTGGGGACTCGGCTTGATGATGGCGGCAGGAGGTCTGATCGGCTATGATAGATGGGCCTCTTTTACTTACAGGAAGCTAATTGCCAGAGCGAATTATCTGTTTGTACACTGTTCACCATTGGGAGGGATGGAGATCTGGTGGACCTGCGTTTTCTGAAAGTCAACCTGCAGCTTTTAGAGGGGACGGGGTAGTCACGCATTTCTGAACAAGCAGGCAGAATGACAACAGTCAGGGCATCCGACTATATGTTGTTGTGGAGGTCATTATGGACAAAGTGAAGAGTAGAAGGATGTCCTCTTTCCTTCAGATGGGTAATGACCACCCATTAGTCAGTATTAGTCATTATTAAGTAATAGTGGAAAGAGCTGGTTGGACAGGTCAATGTCATTAACCTAAGTCCAGGGATCTGGCTCCAGTGCAGGAAGACATTTAACAACCTTTCCAAGGGAAGACCCCCTCCTCATACATTTTACACAGCCCTTCCACACCAAATCTTAACCCCATCTCAACCTCAGGACATTGCTACAGGACTTTGTCAGGGTTGTGTCCTAGATGTAACCATCTCCAGCTGCTTCATCAATGACATTTCCTCCATTATAAAGTCAGAAATGGGGATATTCACTGCTGAATGCTTGGTGCTCAGTACCATTCATGACTCCTCAGATACTGAAGCAGGACATGTCCATGAGCAGCACGGCCTGGACAACATTCAACATTGAGATAATGAGTGGCAAGTAACATTTCTGCCACACAGATACCAGGCACTGACAGAATTGAACCATAGAACAAAGAACAAAGAAATGTACAGCACAGGAACAGGCCCTTCGGCCCTCCAAGCCCGTGCCGACCATGCTGCCCGACTAAACTCCATCTGCCATCTCTCCGCCCAAGTCTCCAAACAATCTAAATCCTGCTGTATCCTCTGACAGTCCTCATCGCTATCCGCAATTGGACCAACCTTTGTGTCGGCTGCAAACTTACTAATCAGACTAGTTACATTTTCCTCCAAATCGTTTATATATACTTCAAACAGCAAAGGTCCCAGCACTGATCCCTGCGGAACACCACTGGTCACAGCCCTCCAATTAGAAAAGCATCCTTCCATTGCTACTCTCTGCCTTCTATGACCTAGCCAGTTCTGTATCCACCTTGCCAGCTCACCCCTGATCCCGTGTGACTTCACCTTTTGTACTAGTCTACCATGAGGGACCTTGTCAAAGGCCTTACTGAAGGCCATATAGACAACATCCACTGCCCTACCTGCATGAATCATCTTTGTGACCTCCTCGAAAAACTCTATCAAGTTAGTGAGACACGACCTCCCCTTCACAAAATCATGCTGCCTCTCACTAATACGTCCATTTGTTTCCAAATGGGAGTAGATCCTGTCTCAAAGAATTCTCTCCAGTAATTTCCCTACCACTGAAGTAAGGCTCACCGGCCTGTAGTTCCCTGGATTATCCTTGCTACCCTTCTTAAACAGAGGAACAACATTGGCTATTCTCCAGTCCTCCGGGACATCACCTGAAGACAGTGAGGATCCAAAGATTTCTGTTAAGGCCTCAGCAATTTCCTCCCCAGCCTCATTCAGTATTCTGGGGTAGATCCCATCAGCCCTGGGGACTTATCTACCTTAATGTTTTTTAAGACACCCAACACCTCGTCTTTTTGGATCTCAATGTAACCCAGGCTATCTACACACCCTTCTCCAGACTCAACATCTACCAATTTCTTCTCTTTGGTGAATACTGATGCAAAGTATTCATTTAGTACCTCGCCCATTTCCTCTGGCTTCACACATAGATTCCCTTGCCTATCCTTCAGTGGGCCAACCCTTTCCCTGGCTACCCTCTTGCTTTTTATGTACGTGTAAAAAGCCTTGGGATTTTCCTTAACCCTATTTGCCAATGATTTTTCGTGACCCCTTCTAGCCCTCCTGATTCCTTGCTTAAGTTCCTTCCTACTTTCCTTATATTCCACACAGGCTTCGTCTGTTCCCAACCTTTTAGCCCTGACAAATGCCTCCTTTTGCTTTTTGACGAGGCCCACAATATCTCTCGTTATCCAAGGTTCCCGAAAATTGCCGTATTTATCCTTCTTCCTCACAGGAACATGCTGGTCCTGAATTCCTTTCAACTGACACTTGAAAGCCTCCCACATGTCAGATGTTGATTTGCCCTCAAACATCCGCCCCCAATCTATGTTCTTCAGTTCCCGCCTAATATTGTTATAATTAGCCTTCCCCCAATTTAGCACATTCATCCTGGGACCACTCTTATCCTTGTCCACCAGCACTTTAAAACTTACTGAATTGTGGTCACTGTTCCCGAAATGCTCCCCTACTGAAACATTGACCACCTGGCCGGGCTCATTCCCCAATACCAGGTCCAGTACCGCCCCTTCCCTAGTTGGACTGTCTACATATTGTTTTAAGAAGCCCTCCTTACAAACTCCGCCCCGTCTAAGCCCCTGGCACTAAGTGAGTCCCAGTCAATATTGGGGAAGTTGAAGTCTCCCATCACCACAACCCTGTTGTTTTTACTCTTTTCCAAAATCTGTCTACCTATCTGCTCCTCTATCTCCCGCTGGCTGTTGGGAGGCCTGTAGTAAACCCCCAACATTGTGACTGCACCCTTCTTATTCCTGATCTCTACCCATATAGCCTCACTGCCCTCTGAGGTGTCCTCCCGTAGTCCAGCTGAGATATTCTCCCTAACCAGTAGCGCAACTCTGCCACCCCTTTTACATCCCCCGCTTTCCCGCCTGAAACATCTAAATCCTGGAACGTTTAGCTGCCAATCCTGCCCTTCCCTCAACCAAGTCTCTGTAATGGCAACAACATCATAGTTCCAAGTACTAATCCAAGCTCTAAGTTCATCTGCCTTACCCGTAATGCTTCTTGCATTAAAACATATGCACTTCAGGCCACCAGACCCGCTGTGTTCAGCAACTTCTCCCTGTCTGCTCTGCCTCAGAGCCACACTGTCCCTATTCCCTCATTCTCCCTCAATGCTCTCACCTTCTGACCTATTGCTCCCGTTACCACCCCCCTGCCATGTCCCTGTGATACAGAATTTCATCACCATCACTTTCCCAAGGATGATTAGGGAAATTGGGGTTGACCAACCAATACTGGCCTGGTCAGTGATGCTCAGATCCCAGGACTAAATAAAGAGAAATCACTCGCAGTCCCTCACTGCAACTCATAAACCTACCTTACAATCACAACAGGATAACTACCAATGCTTCTAGTTAAACTCACACACTCAACACCTACTACTCGCCCTTGCCTTCTCAATGAGTTCACCCCATTGCCCACAGCTTTTTCCTCTTAGCACACACATTATCCGAAGCTGCCTACAAATCAAAAGGGCATAAGCTAACTCACTCTCACTCATCTTGCAAAAGAGATTGGCTGGGAACTGGAGAGAAACCTCAAGAATAGGAAGACGTTTTTCCATCTTGCAAACTTTGCCTCCCATGGAGGACGTTGCTGTTGATATCAATGGCAGAAGGACGGTGTATAGTATAGATGGAGGTCGCACACCATCTGGGCATTTTGGTTTCCTCATCTCTTTCCACATGTAATACCTGGTGTTGTATTGCTTTGCCACTCATTTGTTTACTCTTACCATTCTGTAGTTAACTTTGCCCCTTTACCCTTTCTTTAAGTCAGTTGGAACACTCGGGTCTAGCAGCACACGGAGGGAGGAGCCAGTTCTCTGAAAGAAGTAGCGTCACTAATTTGTACCTTTCCAATACAGAAACTGACCTTCTGCCCCCTACAATGGGGAAGAAATGAGTTAACGGTCTGAACAGTCATTCAAAGAGTAAAAGTGAGTTGGAGCAGGTGAAAGTGGACAGGACAACCTAGAAAACGACATGTTGGAAGTCACTTTGAGTCTTAGCTCAACTGAAAAGGGGCCTGTATTTTTAATGACAAATCCTTTCTGTGCACTAGTGATGCTGAATATTATTCCAGGTCGCTGTTACGCATTGGAGGTGGTAGAGGAATTTGCCGCCAACTTGTGTGCAATTTGACACATGGCACTGCGCTCTGAAATTAACTATGGTGTAGGTGCTCAATGATTTCTGCAGCGGGGCCTTCCATGCAGAAGCCTTTAACACCACAAATGAATTTCTGGCTAGTCTCCCTTGTCTCAATCCACACCAAGTCCAATTTCCTTGTCACTCAAGTGCTCCCTGACCTACACTGGCTAATTGATTTTAAACTTCTCACCCTTTTTTTATGATCACAGGATTGTTATGGTGCAGAAGGAGGCCATTCTGCCCATTGTGTCTGCACCAGCTCTCTAAAACAAACATCATGACTTAGTGCCATTCCCCTGGCCATTTCCCCATGCCCCTGCACATTGTTGTTTATATTCAAATAATCATCTAATGCCCTCTTTAATGCCTCGACTGAACCTGCCTCCACCACACTTCCAGGCAGTGCATTCCAGACCCCAACCACCCATTGTGGGGAAAGGTTTTTTTTTTAACATCACATTTGCTTGTTTTGAAAATCATTTTAAACCTGTGCCCTACAGTTCTTGATCCTTTTATGAGCAGGAACAGTTTCTTCCTGTCTACTCTGTCCAGCCCTCTCATGATATTGAACATCCCTGTCAAATCTCTTCTTAGTTTTCTTCTCTCCAAAGAGAACAGCCCCAATCTATCCTCACAACCATTCCTGGAACCATTCTTGGAAACTCTTCTGCACTCTCTCCAATGCGTTCACATTCTTCCTATAGTGTGGTGCCCAGAATAGTACACAATATTCCAGCTGAGGTCTAACTAATATCCTGTAGGCATTCAGCATAACCTCCTTGCTCTTGTATTCTTTGCTGTTGTTAATAAAGCCCAGAATGCTATATGGTTTATTAACTGCTCTCCCCATCTGTCCTGCCATCTTCAATGATCTCTGCACATATACACACAAGTCTCTCTGTTCCTGCACCCCGTTATGTATCAGAGAATACATCCCTGCAAGCAAAGACATCATCTGTAATGATGTCAACAGAGTGTTTGCGAAGGATTTTCAGTTCTCCACGTTAGATTGTATGAGTAGCACCACTTAATAAACTTTTTATTGTGTTTGAAAGAATCCAGAATGTGGACACCTCTGTAACTTTTCTCTTTGCGGCTAACAAAGAAACAGAACAAAAGAGAAAACTGGTGATGAGGATTGAGGCAAAAAAGATTCTCTGAAGAAGAAATTTATCGGCAAGAAGTAGTGGAGACGGCATGATGAGCAAAGAGGATTCTCAGGACCGGATTCCCACACACGCACACTCGTTGGATGAAGTACAGCCGCCGATGCTGAAGGTTTAATAAAAATTCAATTATAACTGTGAAATCGAGGTTCCACCCGGCGCCTGTGGAAGGATGCAATGGAAGCCCCTCGCCTCCCCCTCCCCAGAAAAGAGAAACCTACCCCTCCCCACCCCCAGAAAAGAGACCCCTTTCTGGAAGCTAGAGAGCAGTCCTGACAGAGGCAGTGAAAAAAAATATTGTTGTAACACTCACCTGGGCAGTACACCTGCTGGCTCAGACACAGGAAGCATCACCTGTCAATTCTTGGAAAGAGAAACCAATGACTTGTGTTTAAACCCCTCAGATCCTTGAGCTGCAAGCCATTCATTCATTTCCTTCTCTGGGCTGTGATTGACAGCTTTCACACACACACAGCTGTCAGCCTTGCTTCATTCATCTTTCTTCAAGGTTCTGCATGGCACATACTCTTTCCTGTAGCCATGAGGGATACTTCTAGCTGCCCCTACTTCCAGCAGTCCAGTAAAACAATCAAAGCATGACAGTATTCTCTGGATTATCTTCTCAGCAATGCTCATGAAGGTCGGCTACAATGTCTTATGAAAGTTCCATCTTGGTTTCAAGATTGACGGAACTATTGGGCTTTTGATCTCTACAAGCACTATGCTCATTCAGTGTTGAATGGGGCAGTTCATAAGGGGCTGGTTTAGCACACTGGGCTAAATCGTTGGCTTCCAAGGCAGGTCAGCAGCACGGTTCAATTCCCGTACCAGCCTCCCCGAAAAGGCGCCGTAATGTGGCGACTAGGGGCTTTCACAGTAACTTCATTGAAGCCTACTCGTGACAATAAGCAATTTTCATTTTCATTCATTTTTCATAAGGAAAAAACAGGAAATTTTAGACATGCTCATGGGGTTGACAGCATCTGTGGAGAGAGAGAGAGAGAGAGAGAGAGAGAGACAGTTTTATTTAAGGTTTATATCCTTTCATAATGTGAGGAAAACAAACGTATTTTTAAGGAAATTATATTTTTGGGATTTGCTGTTAAAAGTGAAATGGAAGCTTTGCTTAAAAGTGTAATTATGAAAATCTGGTCTGGATTTCAGAAGGCAAACCACCAAGGGAAAGCATTATTATTATGAGAGAAGATGTTGGAGTGTTTTTGTAGTGGAGTTTGGAAACTCTCATGTGACAATCATCTGGGGGGATTCTGAGGAGAAAATCCACAAACACTAACTTGGGTTCAGAGTCGAGTGTGTATATTTGACCATAGCCAATCTCTGTGCTTAAAAGGGTCTTTATGTTAATGGGAACATTGCAGTTTAAGATGTACTTTGTGATCCGTGTTCATCTTAAAATCTGTGTTTATTTGTTAAGCTAAGGGGGGTGGGGAAGGTAAAGGAATATTGTATAATAATCCAACTTTTCATGTCTAATATTTTTTTTCCTTCTTGTTAAAGCTAATTAGGAGTCCTGTGGCTCTGTTCTGGGGTTGTAACAATAAAGATCATGTGGGGTAACGTAAGAAACCAACCTTTACTGTCACCAGTGCTGAAACAGACGTCCGATGAGTATTTCTTCTGTCAGCGTGCAAAAAAATAGGACTTGGTGTTTGGCATCATAGACGAGATGGATATCAGAGGCCAGCACCCAGCCTTCTAGTTGTCCACCTGCTCAGTCTATTTGTTGGTAGGCCTACATGTAATGTGGCTGTTGGAATCACCAATGTAAATTACTCCGTGGTTGACTGTTGGCAAAGTGATGGTTGGCCATGTCTCCATCGTCAGCCTGTAAACATTCATGATTGTCAGTTTCCTCATGCTGGTTGGAAAGGAAAATGGTGAGCTGTCTGTCTGCAGGGTTTCTTCAGCTTTAGTAATTAGATCGCCTTGGATGGATATGGCTATTCCATATTTCATGTGATAGTTGCATGCTATTATGTGGAATCCATGGATCTGCATTGGTTCGGGTGGGTGAGTTTCTTGGAGAGCAAGTAACTCATTTGAGTTTTAAGCTCCCTTGACAAGTTCTCTCACACTTCACCCTAGATACACCTTCAACACTGACTTGATACAGATGGAATGCTGAATCTTAGTTTATTGGACCTGAAAGGAGCCTTTAGTTAACATTTTTGATGCTTTCATGCTTTTCAGTTAGGGAGGCCACTTTTGTGTACTTGGTCACCTCGATGATAACATTAGATGGCAACCTCTTGATGAGCTAGCACGCACAGAAAGACCACATGTAGATTATGATCAACTGCCCAGGTGCCATTGTGGACTTCCCCCTCACGGACACCAAGGCAGTCACTGAAAATAAAAGCAGAAAGAAAAAGTTATTTTAAGATGTCTCTGCAAAGAACTACTCCACACATCACCTTTTCAGCAGCCTTCATCATCAAACAGGTGAACACAGAGCTGAGAGCCACCAGGTCTGAGATCACTGTCGACCCAGAATTCCTCAAGAACCAAGCCCAAATAAACAGCTGTTGTTGTCAAACTGCCTTAAACATCCTTGACACTGGAATAATTCCAGACGTCCTGTACCATTCTAAAATCATTGCCATCCTAACGTCAAATATCCCAGCTAGCAATCCCAAAGGGTATTGGGCGAGATTCTCCACTCCCGCGACGGTTGTGAGAATCGCCTGCGCCGCCAAAATTTCCCGGGATGCCGGTCCGTCGCCCTCCCGCGATTCTCCCAAGCGGCGGGAACGGCCCTGTCGAGTTCCGCGGGCCGCAGGCCGGAGACACCCAAAATGGCGATTCTCCGGCACCCCCCGCTATTCTCAGGCCCGGATGGGCCGAGCGGCCAGGCCAAAACGGCGGGTTCCCCCCGGCGCCGTCCACACCTGGTCGCTGCCGTCGGGAACAGCGCGGGAACGCTGGGGGGGGGCGGCCAGTGGGGGGGGGGGGATCCTGCACCGGGGGGTACCTCAAATGTGGGATGGTCCGCGATCGGTGCCCACCGATCGTCGGGCCGTCCTCTCTGAAGGAGGACCTCCTTCCTTCCGCGGCCCCGCAAGATCCGTCCGCCATCTATTTACGGGGCGGACTCGGAGAGGACGGCAACCACGCATGCGCGGGTTGGCGCCGGCCATCCCGCACATGCGCGGGTGACGCCAGTTATGCGGCGCCGGCCGTGTGATGTATGCGGCGACGCCTTTATGCGGCGACAAGGCCTGGCGCGTGTAGATGACGCGGCCCTGATCCTAGCCCATTATCGGGCCCTGAATCGGTCGGGATAGGGGCCGTTTTGCACCGCCGTGAACCTCAACGGCGTTCACGACGGCGTGGGCACTTCGGCGCGGGAGTGGAGAATCCCGCCCATTACCTCATGTATCTATGGCCTACAAAATGGGCAAATGACTCATACTTAATTGCATAAACCAGTTTTAGAAGCTTGAAAGATCCTCTTATCTCTTGCTCGGGATATGGCACTCAGGCCGGTTGAAGAAGTACAAAGCATTCTTTATATTTTTAAGAATTCACTTGGTACATTTGCACAACATTAAATCAACAAACTTGACAGCACATTGGAAAGTCCTTGAGACACTGAAGAGTAAAAGCAAAAAATGTCACGATAAAAGTAACTCCAGATTTACAAAGTAAAAGTCATTTCAACAATGGACTTTTTAAAAGTAATTTTCATGAATGCTTCAAGAATCTCAAAAGGCTAATATTCTTCTCACTAATCAGCCATACGGATCATATTCTTAAGGGAATCCTTATCTGTTGTTCTGCCCCTTGGTTCTAATTCTCAGCTGAGACCCCCTTGATTCATTTAAGAAAGTGTCAGTCACTTAGCAGGTGATTGGTTAATTAGACATTAATCAATTACTCCAAATTAATTATCTTTCTCATGGCTCCTGTCCCATGTTCAAACTCCCTACGTCAATTCTAGTCTCAGTTACGAGATTGTTTCAAATTCGTACCCTCATATCGCATTCCCAATGGCATTGTTCAGATGGAGTGCCCAGCCTCCCATTTGCCATTGTGCCCTGTGAGACAAAAAAAAATCATGATCAACACAGACCTTCCCATTCACAAAGACTCCAAAAATCCACCAAGAAAATCGCAATGGCGCAACAGCAGCTCATATCTGTACAACTGGTATCAGCCAGATGGGTGAAATTGTGGGACATATGCAGCATTAAGGACCAATATCTCATCATTGATCCAACAGCAGAGATTGCTGGCTTCAACTTCCCTCAAAGACAGTGAATCATATTCAGCCGATACAACATAATTTGTTCTACAAGTTGAGCAACGACTCAAAGAGCAATTGTGGCCATGAGTCCCAGATTATAGAACACATCATATCAACCTGCCCTCTAACATTTGTTGTGGGATGTAGCTCATTTCTCCACTCCACATCTCAAGAAGCCATTAAATTCATAACCAATCACACTGCAGATGCTGGAATCAGAAACAAAACCAGAAAATACTGGACAATCTCAGCAGGTCTGTCAGCATTTATGGATCGAGAAGGGTGCTAACGTTTCAAGTCTGAATGACTCTTTGTCAAAGCTGAAGAGAACTGGAAATGGATCAGATTTATATTGTTGTGGGGGGGGGCATGAAGTGGAGTGGGCTGGATAGAGGACCAATGATATGTGGCGATTGACAAAGATGTCGAGGACAGAAAGAGAAAGGGATTATAACTGGGGATGATGAAGGCTAAGAAAGATGCTGCTAGTGGCACACAAAGGTATTAGAATGTGTGAATGGCAGAAAAAGGTGAGTAGTGTGTCAAGGGACAACTAGGTACAGGGAACAGATGGCCCAAATGGGGTGGGGAGAGGGGGGACAATCGTGAGGGAAAAATAGATCGAGGAAGGAAATGAAAGTTCAAAGCCAAATTCTACAATTGTACAGCAGCAAACTGATTATGTTACTGATCTAGGAATCCTGAGGCCTTACTTGTGATCCACAGATATAAGTTGAAATCCCAACACTTCAGCTGGAAAGTTTAACTTCAGT
The DNA here is from genome assembly GCF_047496885.1 of Scyliorhinus torazame. NCBI lineage: Eukaryota > Metazoa > Chordata > Chondrichthyes > Carcharhiniformes > Scyliorhinidae > Scyliorhinus > Scyliorhinus torazame. The sequence goes on from NC_092721.1 coordinate 98,829,488, forward strand.
TTTTCTTTTTAAAAATGTTTTCAATTAAGGGGCAATTTAGCGAGGCCAATCCACCTACCCTGCATTTCTTTGGGTTGTGGGGGTGAGACCCACACAGACACAGGAAGAATGTGCAAACTCCACACAGACAGTGACCTGGGGCTGGGATCGAACCCGGTGCTCGGCACATTGAGGCAGCAGTGCTAACCACTGCGCCACCGTGCCACCCTACTAAATTCAATTTTTCAAGTAAATCTGAAATAAAAGTTTGTATTGGTAGTAGTGAACAAAAATCTACCAAACTGCCATAAAAACCTATCTGGTTCAAAAATGCCCTTTGTGGAAGGAAATCGGCCATCTTTACCTAGTTTGGCCCATATGTGATTCCAGACCCACTGCAATGTGGTTGATTCTTAGTTGCCCTCTAAAATGATCAAGTAAATACCACCCGTGTATTGGAGAAGGCCGCATATCACCACCTTCTCAAGGGCCACTCGGGATGGACAATAAAAACTGGCCTTCCAGTGCCAACCAAAACCCATCAGCAAATCGTTTTAAATCACATTAGAAACTGTCCCTGTCATGTGAAAATAGTAGTAATGTTGAAGCTACACACACCCAGGCAAGTGAAGAGTATTTTGCCACACTGTCACTTGCTGTTGAATACCATGGGCTGGATTCTCCATTATTGAGACTATGGCCCCACACCGGTGTCAAAACGGTGGAGTTTTACTCCTGAAATTCCTGCAAAAAAGTGAAACGAATTCAAAGCCCAGCAGGGGACTAGCAGAGACCTCGAGTGAATCTCGCAGCTTTTGTTGCAGATACGGGCTCCCGCACCTCCAGGTCAGAGGCGGACTCGGACCGCGGAGCCAGACCCAAGAAAGAGACTCCCCGATTGGCCACGCGCCCGACCCTCAAACCCCACCCATTAATTCCCAGGCCGCCTATGAGGCACCCCCTGGTCTCCGATCCGGCAATAGCAGCTTAGTTTCATGCCATCGGGAACTCGGCCGATCGGGGCGGAGGATTGCTGAGTGGGCCTCTGGCAATGGCCCCCCAGCATGGCGTAGTTCCCGGTGACGCCGATTTCTGGTGCCCGGAGAATCGCCGAACCGTCGCCGGGCCCGATTACATCTTCAAACTGGATACTCCGCACCAGCACCGGCCACGATTTCGGCGTCGGGGTGCGGGAAATCCAGCCCCATGCCTTTAAACTGCCCCTAACCACAATATTTATGTGATTGGGTCATTTAAATAGTCCATTAATGGTGATCCCACTGCCAGGTTGCTGATGGTGGGGATTCAACAATGGTAATATTGAATGTCAAGGAGAGGTGGTTAGACTGACTCTTGTTGGAGATGATCATTGCCTAAGATTTATGGTATACAATTGTTAATTAGTGTATACCCTACATGTTGGCCAGGTCTTGCTGCACTCATGCACAGACTGCTTCATTATCTGAGGAACTGCAACTGAAACTGAAGACTGCGCAATCATCAGTGAACATCCCATTTTTGATCTTTTGATGGAGGGAAGGCAATAGATGACACAGGGGAAGTTGGTTCAGTCTATGATACCGCCCTAACGAACTTCTGCAGCAGAATTCAGGGGCTGAGATGATTGATCTCCAACAGCCACAACCATTTTCCTTTGTGTTAGGTATGAATCCATTATTGAGAGAGATTTGCACCTTTTTCTCAGTGACTAAATGTTCCTCAAGCTCCCAGTCAAATATTGTCATCATGTTAAGGGCAATCACTCTCACCTCACCTCCTGAGTTAATCGCTTTCGTCCATGTTTGGATCATGACCAAAACAAGGTTTGGAGCTGATTGGTTCTGGCAGAAACCAAACTGAGCATTGGTGAGCTGGTTATTGTTAAGTTTCACTTAATACCACTCTCAACAATAGTTTATATTTCTTTGTTGATAATTGAGAGTAGGCTGATGGCACAGTATTCAGATGGATTGGATTTGTCCTACTTTTTGTGGACAGAAAATAGTTGGGCAACCTTCCACATTATTGGGACAGTGCCAATCTAGTACCAATGCTGGAGCAGCTTGGCTAGAAATACAGCTTGTGTTGAACACAAGCATTTAGCATTACAGCTGGGATGTTGTTGGGTGTCCATCGTCTAATTCACTGATTTTTGATATCACACAAAATGGATCAAATTGGTTGAAGAGTGTAATGCTAATGACCTCAGGAGGAGGAAGAGATGGATCATCCACTCTGCACCCTTGACTGATTGTGGTCGCAAACATTTTGATCTTATCTTTTGCACTGACGTACTGAGCTCCACCAGCATTGAGGACGGAGATAGTTGTGGAGACACCTCCCCTGGTTAGTTGTTAAATGCGCACCACCATTCACAATTGAATGTGGCAGGACTGCAGAACTTTGATCTGATCCATTGCTGTGGTATCACTAAGCTTTTTTTATCGCATGCTGTTTCCACTGCTGCATGCAGATAGTCCCGTGTTCTGGGTTCATCAGCTCAGCACCTCATTCTAGGTGTGTCTTATTTTCTCTTGGCATATTCTTCTACACTGCTCATTGAACCAGGTTTGGTCCCCCGGCATGATGGCAATGCTAGAGTGAGGGATCTGCTGGACCCTGAGGTTACAGACTGTGGTTGATTACAATTCTATTACTCTTGATAGTGAGGTCTTGTGGTGCAGAGGGTCACACTTCTCCCTCTGAGCCTAAAGCTTCGGGTTTCGGTCCCACCTAGGATTGGTGGGCATGGAAGGTGCATTCATTACCTGGCCAAGGAGGTTGATTGCCAACCTGTAAATCATTCCAATATGCCTATGGCAGGCAGTGAGCTGGACAGCCTCTTGTTCAGCCGCAAATCCCTCAATCCATAGCCTTTGGCGACTGGCTAGTAACCCAAGCTAGGGAACGTTAGTCATGGAAACAAACAGAAGCATGCGCTTTCTCTGCCTCAAAGTCTAACTAAGACTAATGATGGCCTAGTGTGCATCCTGAATGCCCAGTTTTGAGCTGCTGAATCTGATCTGAATCTATTTCACTTAGCATGATGGTAGCGCCATGCAACATGATGTGGCTGTCCTCAATGTGGAGACGGGATTTTGGTGACACAAGTCATTTGTTCCTGGACTTGTAATCCAGAGTTACATCTGGTTACACCAGCACACTATTAGATACATGGGAAACCTACAAAACATAAGGCAAACAAATGTTACTTCCATAGTGCCATTGGAGATGGTGCCACAAAGACTCATTGCCATTTTGTTGAAGCATTTCCAAGTGCAGCACATGTGGTGTGCCCTCTTGACCAGGCTCCTTCAGCTTGTTCCAGAATGTTCTAAAGGCATTCTATCTTGACATCACACAGTCCTAGCAGCTATTGTAATGCTAGGATAGCTAATCTCAGCCGCACAGATTCAACTAAGAAAATTTGCACATCACTCTGCAAGCAACAAACTTTAACCTGCAAGAAGAACTCGCATTATTTAAAGGACCAAGCTACTGGCAGGTAAGATCATTTTGAAGAACTGCTACTGAAAAGTACCTGGAATTACTGGGCGTGATTAAATGGCCTTGTCATGCCCGACTTGGTGATGCAACGAGGCCGTTAAATTTTGCAAGAGACCTCTCGGGTAATTTACGATACTTGGGATGTCTTGCGAGATCCAATGAGATCTTGCGAGACGTCGTTATCTGGATCTTTCCTTCATTGGGCAGGATCTAGATTTGGATATTTCAGTGAACAGTTAGCTTCACCTACTCCGAACTGTCTCATGGCCCAGGATCGAATGCCCTCCCCTGGAATACCTCACCGTGGCGCCGTTTAGCACTGGTTTCCACAAATGTGAACCAGGTGTAACGGCACTTGGGGGATCTCCCACCCGGTCGGGGGCCCTGGGGGTGTTGGACTCTGGGCAGGGCTTTATCCTGGCACCCCGATGCCACCCAGGTACCTTGGTAGTGTGACCCTGGCAGTGCTACCCTGGCACTGCCCGGGTTCCCAGGTGACATGGCTAGGCTGTCAGGGGCACTGCTAGGCTGGCAGTGCCTGGGTGCCAGGTTGCCCATGCTGGGGATTGGACCCGGGGGTGGCCTGCCCCTGAGAGGGGGTGGGGGGTGGGTTTATGACTCGCAAATCAGTAAGTTGGGGTGTTGGACAGGGGGGTACGGAGGCTACAGTGAGGGCTCGAGAGATTGGGGCAGCATTTAAAAATGGCAAAATGGAGAAACACCCCGTTAAATTGTGCCTACTCTTTTGGAGGTGTTCTGATGTGAATCTGGATTTGCCAGAGAATTTTACTTCAAAGTTTTTATTGACTTTGACTCACTATCTTCCATGGTTTGATTCGGAGCATTACCTTGAGTCTCTGGATTACTAGTCCAGAAACAATACCACGAGACCACCACCTCCCCATGTGAGGGCCTGATACAATTTACAGTATGGGAAGTTGGTGGTGTTCTGGGCAGAAAATGTCAGAAGATCTATTCAATGACCTTGACCTGAGTAAGATTATTAAGACTTCTTGTGACACTGCTCTCGGGTCCTTGGGTCCAGGAGTCTTTGGGAGTGACCTCCGTGGCCTCATGCTCCCATTCCCCTCTGAGGGTTTCTGGTGGAAACATCTCATCTGTCATCCTGTCCACCTGTGCCACTAAGGTCTCCAGCATTTCTTCAATCATCCTAGAAGCCTCATTTGGCTCTGGTGTTCACTATTCCATGTTTGAAGTTCCAGCAAGATTATAAAGTGCAGCTTCTCTTTTATTGCCACAAACTGCCTTCAAGAAGAGCAGGCTGATTGCACCACATGTTCTCATTACAAATCCCCCCGCTGAGCTCAGAGGTAGCCAACAGTGCGGAGGGCCAAGCAGGAACAAGGTCGGCATTTGGCATCCTGCCAGTACCACGATAATAAGGTGGAATTGGCAGAGGCAGATCACAGGTTCAGCAGATAGTCAGGCTGCTTATGGGAGTAACCAGAGTATCATTATATCCAAGAGTAAATCTAAAATAAGGGGTGGATTTTACCGACCACCTGCCACGTGATTTTTGGCAGTGGAGGCGGCCCACCAGTGTGATCTGCCGACCCTGCCGTTGTCAATGGGATTTCCTGCTGACTGCAACACTCATAGTTGGCAAACCATTGTGCCGGCACGAACAGTCGGAAAATCTTGCCCAAGATGTAAATTGTATCAATGGGATAGTTTTGGAGAAAATTGGGAGGGAACTTTGCCATTGAGAGCGCACAGAGAGAATTTGCAGAGCTGTGACATTTCTGATTTTTGCTGTCATCGGCCAAGGTTCCCTGTTGCCATTGTGTCTTTACAAAATTGACCCCATACTGTTGTGCATCACAACAACAAGTACTTACAGGTGTCAATAGTGTCAAACATAAAGTGAAAAGCAGGAAACAGGCAGATGTGATTGGTTCTTCTCCGTTTTTAATCACTGGAGCTGTCACTTTCTAAGCATTCTTGGAAGTTAGTTTGAACATAAAGATATATCAGATTCATTTAAAAAGCTGGAAATCATAAGCTAGAGCTAGAGAAAAGGTTGCATTCATAGTTAAAATGTTGCCAATTGATAACCTGACCCTGATTAGGCAGCTTGCTTTTCATACTTAAAAATGTATTTTTATTGATTTCATCTTTCTTTAACATTGCAAAACACCGCCAATTTAGAATCTTGGGCGACATTCTCCGACCCCCGCCGGGTCGGAGAATCGCTGGGGGCTGCCGTGTATCCCGCCCCCGCTGGTTGCCGAAGTCTCCGGTACCGGATATTCGGCGGGGGCGGGAATCGGGCCGCGCCGGTTGGCGGGCCCCACCGCTCGATTCTCCGGCCCGGATGGGCCGAAGTCCCGCCGATAAATTGCCTGTCCCACCGGCGTAAATTAAATCACCGACCTTACCGGCGGGACAAGGCGGCGTGGGCGGGCTCCGGAGTCCTGGGGGTGCCCCCACGGTGGCCTGGCCCGCGATGGGGGCCCACCGATCCGCGGGCGGGCCTGTGCCGTGGGGGGCACACTTTCCCTTCCGCCTCCGCCACGGTCTCCACCATGGCGGATGCGGAAGAGACTCCCTCCACTGCGCATGCGTGGGAAACTGTCAGCGGCCGCTGACGCTCCCGCACATGCGCCGCCCCGAGATGTCATTTCCGCGCCAGCTGGCGGGGCACCAAAGGCCGTTTCAGCCAGCTGGCGGGGCGGAAATTCCTCCGGCGTCGGCCTAGCCCCTTAAGGTTGGGGCTCGGCCCCCAAAGATGCGGAGCATTCCGCACCTTTGGGGCGGCGCGATGCCCGGCTGATTGGCACCGTTTTGGGCGCCAGTCGGCGGACATCGCGCCGTTTTGGGAGAATTTCGCCCCAGATCTTCAACTTGCACAATATACAAATTGTTACATTGACAAGGCACATTGTCAGGATTGACAACATTTCTGAAAAATGGATTTGTCTTTGAGTAAATGCTATGGGTAAGTATATCAGTGATAGTATTTTAAATTGTGTTATAATAATGTAATTTTAAATTCACTTACGGGATGTGTGTGTTGTTGGCTAGGCCAGCATTTATTGTCCATCCCTAGTTGGCCTTCAGAAGGTGATATTGAGCTGCATTCTTGAACACGTGAAGTGTAGGTAAACCCACAGTGCGCATTCCAGGATGATGACCCAGCAACAGTGAAGGTACGGCGATGTATTTCCAAGTCAGGATGGTGATTAACTTGGTAGGGAACCTCCAGTGGGGTAGTGTTCCCAGAAATCTATTGCTTTTGGTGGTGGTTGTGTGTTTGGAAGATGCTGCCTAAGGAATCTTGGTGCGTTACTGCAGTGCATCTTGTAGATGGTACACACTGCTGACACTGTGCGTCGGTGGTGGAGGGATTGCATGTTTGTGGAAGGGGGAGCAATCAAGTGGGCTGCTTTGTCCTAGATGGTGTTGAGCTTCTTGAGTGTTGTTGAAGGTGCACTCATCCAGGCAAATGGAGAGTGTTCCATTACACTCCTGATTTGTCCTGGTAGATGGTGGACAGGCTTCGGTGGGTCAGGAGTTGAGTTACTTGCCACAGTTTCTGGTCAATGGCAACCTCCAAGGTGTTGACGGTGGGGGCTTCAGTGACGGTAATGCCATTGAATGTAACGGGGAATTGATTGGATTCTTCACTTGTTAGAGATGGCCATTGCCTGGCACTTGTTTGCCGCGAATGTTACAGCTCAAGTCTGGATTCGCTGCATTTGGACATGAACTGCTTCAGTATCTGTGGAGTTGCGAATGGTGCTGAACATTCTGCAGTCTTCAGTGCACATTCCCACTTCTGACTTTATGGTGAAAGGAAGGTCATTGAAGCAGCTAAAGATGGTTGGGCGTAGGGCACTGTGCATGTGTGGTATTAATCCTTGATGTGAAAGTCTGATCAAATATGTATTGAACTGTTAAACTATACGTGGACCGTGCATGTGTATTCTTACAAGGCTACGTCTTAAACCGAGACAGAGAGTCTACAGAGACAATTTATATATGGAAAGGTGTTTTTCATATCTCATCAAAATAGACAATGAAGCACTCAGACTCAGAAGCTAATGGCTGGGACATTATAGGTTATGGGATAATAGCCACATTCTGTCAGAGAATAGCTAAGCAAATACCTTCTGAAATCATTATGGTGAGAGAGGGCATGTGACTGGAGTAACCATTTTCTGACTGTCTTTTGCCACAGCAAACAAGCTGCTAAGGAATAGTCTAATAAAAACCTTCCAAAGGGCTGTAATACTCTCCCTTTCCCCTTCTTTCCCAAGTTAAGACCCTGTTACAGTTTTAAAATCCATTGAAAGGAACCTCAGGTGCAAAATTCATTGACCTAGCAAAGATGGATTACATTTTAAGAATATATTGTCCCCAGCAATTGCAGTTTATAAGGGCTTCAACTCTTAGAATTTTATGATCACTGTGGAGAAGAGTCTGCCGCAGCCACAGATACTGTAAATGGCTCATAAATAATGAACGTTTTTGTTACCTTTCAGGACAAAATTTTAATTTGGCTAAGAAAGTAATAACTTACTGTATAATTTGTAATTTTGCATGTTTCTGTACTGTGTGTGTGTTGTGAAGTTTGGGCATGGATTTACTTTTCAAAGTATTTTTGATTGGTTACCTGGCTGGCTGTAACAAACCTCTCTTTGTTTTAAACTCAAGGAAGTCTGCCAGATAATAATGATATAATAATCTTTATTAGTGTCACAAGTAGGCTGACATTAACACTGCAATGAAGTTACTGTGAAAACCTCCTGGTTGCCACACTACGGCGCCTGTTCGGGTACACTGAGAGAAAATTGAGGATGTCCAATTCACCCAACAGCACATATTTTGGAACTTGTGGGAGGAAACCGGGGCATCCGGAGGAAACCCACATGGAGATTGTGTAGATTCTACATAGACAGTGACCTGAGCTGGGAATCGAACCTGGGACGTTGGCACTGTGAAGCAACACTGCTAACCACTGTGCTACCATGCTGCCCATAGTGGAGGTATCCATGGCGTTTTCCACAAGCATGTAAATTGTTAGGCACAGACATTGGGCAAATTTCTCCCCCAACGGCGCGATGTCCGCCGACTGGCGCCAAAAACGGCGCCAATTAGACGAGCATCGCGCCGGCCCAAAGGTGCAGAATGCTCCGCATCTTTGGGGCCGAGCCCCAACATTGAGGGGCTAGGCCGGCGCCCGAGGGATTTCCGCACCGCCAGCTGGCGGAAATGGCGTTTGTTGCCCCGCCTGCTGGCAGAAATGGCGTTTGGTGCCCCGCCAGCTGGCGCGGAAATGCGGCGCATGCGCGGGAGCATCAGCGGCCGCCGACAGTTTCCCGCGCATGCGCAGTGGGGAGAGTCTCTTCCGCCTCCGCCATGGTGGAGGCCGTGGCGGAGGCGGAAGGGAAAGAGTGCCCCCACGGCACAGGCCCACCCGCGGATCGGTGGGCCCCGATCGCGGGCCAGGCCACCGTGTGGGCACCCCCCGGGGCCAGATCGCCCCGCGCCCCCCCCCCCCCAGGACCCCGGAACCCACCCACGCCGCTTGGTCCCGCCGGTAAATACCAGCTTTGATTTACGCCGGCGGGACAGGCAATTTCTGGGTGGGACTTCGGCCCATTCGGGCCGGAGAATTGAGCGGGGGGTCCCGCCAACCGGCGCGGCCCAATTCCCGACCCCGCCCAATCTCCGGTACCGGATACTTCGGCGGGGGCGGGATTCACGGCGGCCAACGGCCATTCTCCGACCCGGCGGGGGGGGGGGGTCGGAGAATGACGCCCATTAAGTAAATACCTTAATTGTTATAAATTCATAAAAGATCTTGGGCCGGAGAATCGCCGGGGCGAGGCGTGAATCCTGCCACCGCTGGCTGCCGAATTCTCTGGCGCCGGGGATTTGGCGGGGGCGGGAATTGCCCCGCGCCAGTCGGCGGCCGCTGGTAGCAGCCCCCCCCCCGGCGATTCTCCGGCCCGTGATGGGCCAAGTGACCACCTGGGTTTTCTGCCAGTCCCGCCGGCGTAAATTAGAGTAGGTCCTTACCGGCGGTGCGGGCGGCCTCCGGGATCCTCGGGGGGAGGGGGGGGGGTGCGAGGGGATCTGACCCCGGGAGGTGCCCCCACAGTGGCTTGGCCCACGATCGGGGCCAACCAATCCGCGTGCGGGCCTGTGCCGTGGGGGCACTCTATTCATCCGCACCAGCGGCTGTAGCGGTCCGCCAGGGTCGGTGCGGAGAGGAAGCCTTCTGCGCATGTGCTGGGATGACGCCAACACACGCTGGCGCTCCAGCGCATGCACCAACTCGCGCCGGCCGGCGGAGGCCCTTCGGCGCCGGTTTGGGTGGCGCCAAGCCCCTTTCCCTCCGGCCGGCGCAGCGCAAACCACTCCAGGGCGGGCCTAGCCCCTGAAGGTGCGGATTCCGCACCTTTGGTGCGGCCCGACGCCGGAGTGGTTCACACCACTCCTTCCTGCCGGAGTTGCCCGCCCCGCCGATTACGGTAGTATCCCGCCCCCTGTTACAGTCAGACATCGAACATAGAATCCCTACTGCACAGAAGGTGGCGATTCGGCCTATCGAGTCTTCACTGACCCTTCAAATGATCAATCCACTCATTTACACTCCTCCCCCCAGCCATCCACCCCGCTCTATCCCCATAACTCAGAACCTGGATATTAAGGGGCAATTTAGCACAAAGGGCCAATCCACGTAACCTGCACATCTTTGGACTATGGGAGGAAACCGGAGCACCCGGAGGAAACTCAGCAGACACAGGGAGAACGTGCAGACTCCACACAGACAGAGGGCAGAATTGAACCTGGGTCCCTGGTGCTGTGAGGCAGCAGTGCTAACCGCTGTGCCACCTTGCCGGCCAATCGTGTCAGATGTGTAATGGTACAATAGGGAAAACATTTTTATACCTCCTCACGTGACCATAGCAATGGTCAGAAGGCAAAATGGGGAACAATACATTTGATTGTGTCATGTGAGAGTACCTTTAAGAAATGGGTGTTTATTACTGCCGTGATGTGACAGAGTGGATGGAGCTGGGCTGTCAGTCAGCTTTTTACTTTTGTTTTAGGCTGTTTGCTGCAGGGCGTGTTTCAGTTTCGTTTTCAGAGCTGGATAGCTGCAGTCACAGCCAGAAGGGGTATTAGTCTCTCTGTAATCGAAAGAATGCAAATCAATCCTTTGGTGATTTAAAGCTTATAACTGCTCTCAGTAGTGACTTTAACCTGATGTGCTTCTGTTAAAGGTTTTGTTTTTAAGTCTTATGGATGTTAACAGGAAAGCTTAAAGGATTACTTAGTGTTGTAGTCTTTGGGGTTGTATTTGAATTAATGTTTGCCAAGAAGTTCACTGTATGTTTTCAAAAGATTAACTTGATTTCATAGAATAAACATTGTTTTGCTTTAAAAAATACATTTCTGCTGTACCACACCTGTAGAGTGTGCAGTGTGCTCCCCATACCACAACCTAGTAAACGTTGTGGGTCAGGTGAACTCCATGATACACATTGGGGTTCTCTAAACCCTGGCCCATAACAAATTGGGGGCTCGAGGGGGATAAAAGTATATCTATTGGATTGGCTTAGTGAACTTTAAGACAGTGAGGGGTGAGAATAATTTGATTCCTTTTCAGGTGTGGTGATCCACTTTAAGTAGGGAGTGTGTTGTGGACAATGGCTCTTTCAGAGGCTCTGAAGTTTTTGGGGGTGGAGACGGTCACCACAATACCTTACGGACAGAGAGTAAAAGCAGACTGTTAGATTTGGCAAAAACATTGCAGTTAACATTACCTGACAAAATGCGAAAAGATGAGGTAATTATGGTGGTGGCTAAGCATTTAAAGTTGCCTGAGATACAGTTTGACTCATTGGAAATGGCAAAAATTCAGTTACAAATTAAACAAATGGAACATGAGAAAGAATTAAAGCAGTTTGAATACGAAAGAGATAGAAAGGGAAAAAAAGAGAAAGGGAGATACAGATCAGGGAAAAAGATAAAGAGAAAGTGTTTGAACGTCAGAAAATGGCCATGAAGCATGACAGTCAGATAAAATTGGCAGGCGTAAAGGGAAACAACAGTTGGACGATAGTGATGAGGATAGTGAGAAAGAGCGTCATAGTCAAAGGCTTGGTGGCGATCTATTTAAATATGTCCAAGCATTGCCAAGGTTTGATGAGAAGGAGGTGGGAGGCTTTTTCATTTCATTTGAGAAGGTAGGTAAACAAATGAAATGGCCACAGGACATGTGGGTATTGCTGATTCAAACAAAGCTGGTAGGTAAGACGAGTGAAGTGTTTGCATCAGAGGAGGTATCTGAGTCATATGAGGAGGTGAAAAAATCCATCTTAGGTGCATATGAACTAGTGCCTGAAGCTTACAGACTAAGGTTTAGAAATTTAAGGAAAGAACCTGGTCTAACGTACATGGAGGTTGAAAGGATCAAACAGAGTAATTTTGATTGGTGGAGATGGGCCTTGAAAATATCCCAAACGTATGAAGCTCTCAGAGAAATTATACTTTTGGAGGAGTTTAAATGTTCAATTCCTGATGTAGTGAGAACTCACGTGGAAGAGCAGAGGGTTAAAACTGCGAGATTAGCAGCAGAAATGGCAGATGACTATGAAATAGTTCACAAATCAAAGTTTGGTTTCCAACATCAGTTTCAGCCCGTGAGGGATAGAAACTGGGGACATGAGAAATACTCAAGTGGTAAAGGTAAAGGTGATCTGATGGGTGATAATAAGGAGAATGTACCTCTGATTAAAATATAAATCCAGCAGGGTGGAAAAGAAATGAAAAGGTTACAAATGTTTTCACTGTAATAAACTAGGCCATGTAAAGTCACAGTGTTGGTGGTTGAAGAAAAGCACTGGGAAGGCTGATGTGGTAAAACAGGATAAGACAGTGGGGTTTGTTAAAGTGGTAAAGGAAAGTCCAAGTGAAGCGAAGGAGGTGCAAAAGATTGTACAGACTGATCAAGAGGTGATTGATAAGAAGGTGCCAGATCTCTTTAAAGAATTTACTTGTGTGGGTAAAGTTTACTTATGTGTATCAGGAGGAACAGGTAAAGAAGTCACAATTGTAAGAGATACGGGAGCTAGTCAATCATTAATGGTAAGAGATGAGGAGTTATGTAGTTTGGGAAGAATGTTGCCAGAAAAGGTGGTAATATGTGGAATTCAGGGTGAGAGGAGTAGTGTTCCATTACATAAGGTAAGGCTGGAAAGTCCTGTGAAGAGTGGTGAAGTGGTAGTAGGAGTAATAGAGAAACTATCTTGTTCAGGAATACAATTTATCTTGAATTGCAGGTGGAAGTGATGCCTACCGTGGTTGATAAGAGAGTGGAAAATCAGACAACTGAAGTGTTGAAGGATGAATATCTTGGGATTTTTCCGGATTGTGTCGCAACAAGGTCGTAAAGTCACAGGTTAAGACAAGAGGAGAAATCAAAGAGTGAAGTTGAAGTGGAAGTTCAATTATCAGAAACGATTTTTGATCAGATGGCTGAAAAAGAACAAGAACAGGTGGAGGATGAGGCGCATATTTTTAGTCCAGGAAAATTGGCGGAATTACAACAGAAAGATGTAGAAATAAAATGGATGTATCAGAAAGGATACACGGAAGAGGAATCTGAGTGTATACCAGAGTGTTATTACCATAAAAGTGATGTCTTGATGAGAAAATGGAGACCTTTACATATGCAGGCGGATGAGAAGTGGGCAGAAGTTCATCAAGTAGTATTGCCGGTAGGGTATAGAAAGGAGGTGTTGCGAGTTGTACATGAGGTACCTGTGGAAGGTCATTTGGGAATAAGGAAAACGCAAGCTAAAATTCAGAAACATTTTTATTGGCCTGGACTACATAAAGATGTAGTTTAATTTTGTCAATCATGTCACACATGTCAAGTGATAAGGAAACCTCAAGCAGTGATAAAACCAGCACCCTTAATACCCATTCCAGCATTTGAGGAACCTTTTACAAGGGTCCTAATTGATTGTGTAGGACTGCTTCCTAAAACAAAAAGTGGGAATCAATATCTTTTGACTATAATGGATGTGTCTAGTAGGTTTCCAGAGGCCATTCCAGTATGTAATATTACAGCTAAAAAGATTGTGGAGGAATTACTTAAATTCTTTACGAGATATGGACTACCCACAGAAATACAATCGGATCAAGGATCGAATTTTACCTCAAGGTTATTCAAAGAAGTTATGGATAGCTGAGGAATAAAACAATTTAAATTAACTGCGTACCATCCAGAATCTCAGGGAGCATTAGAAAGGTGGCATCAGACATTAAAGACAATGTTGAGGGCTTATTGTCAAGATAATCCAGAGGATTGGGATAAAGGAATTCCATTCGAACTGTTTGCAATTAGGGATACACTTAATGAGTCAACCAAATTCAGTCCTTTTGAACTAAGCTTTGGTCATGAGGTAAGAGGACAACTTAAATTGTTTAAGGAAAAATTGGTGAGTGAGAAATCGGAAATTCATTTATTGGATTACATGTCAAATATTAGGGAACGATTAAATAGAGCAGGTGAATTGGCTAGACAACATTTAAAAGTTGCATAAAATGTGATGAAACAGGTTGCGGGCAAGAAACCCAACGTTCGTAGATATGCCAGTGGAGATAAAATTTTAGTATTGTTACCAGTGGTAGGTGAGCCTTTAAAAGCAAGGTTTTGTGGACCTTATCAGATTGAAAGGAAATTTAGTGAGGTGAATTATGTGGTACAAACGGAAGGAGAGAAAAAGGAGGAGGTTTTAATGATTCTAACTCAAAGTGACGAACCAAATCCATATGACTGTGAATTTGACATACCTCAAATTAAATTGGAAAACGAGGATGTTCTTAAAAATTGGGATAAATTGTTGAGTTACCTTCCAGAGGAAAAACGGACTGACCTGAAAGAATTATTGATATCATGTGGGCAAGTTTGTAGCGATAGATTGGGAAGCACTAAAATGGCTATACATGATGTAGATGTGGGAAATGCTGTTCCAATAAAACAACATCCATACAGACTTAACCCTTTAAAATTGGCACAGCTTAACAAAGAGATTGAGAGTATGCTTAAAAATGACATAATTGAAGTGGGTTACAGCCAATGGCGCTCACCCATAGTGATGGTGCCTAAACTAGACGGTATCCCCCGGTGTGTGTGGACTATAGAAATGTTATTGCAGTTACAAGAACGGACTCTTATCCTATCCCACGTTTGGAGGATTGCATTGAGAAAGTGGGACAATCAGCTTTTATTTCCAAACTGGATTTACTTAAAGGTTACTGGCAGGTACCTTTATCCAAAAGGGCGAAGAAGATTTCAGCTTTTGTGACTCCAGATGGTATATACCAATTCAAAGTTATGCCATTTGGCATGAAAACGCCCCAGCCACATTTCAACGGTTAACTAACAAAGTCATTTCAAGATTTACCCAATTGTGCGGTATACATCGCCGATCTGGTAATTTTCAACCAGACCTAGAACATTTAAAACATCTCATGGAGTTATTCGATTGACTTCAGGAGGCGGGTTTGGTGAGAAACCTAGCCAAAATTGAATTTGGTAAAGCCCAAGTCACTTTCCTTGGCCATACAATCGGACGGGGTCTCACGGGATGTGAAAACGAAAGTTATTGTGGAGTTTCCGATACCCTCGACACAACGGGAAATAATGCGATTTCTTGGTATGAGTGGATTTTACCAGAAATTTGTACCGAATTTCAGCAGTGTGGTCGCTCCACTGACGGACTTGCTCAAGAAGCATAACAAATTCCAGTGGACAGCGGCGTGTCAACAGGCATTTGACGGCCTGAATGCTGTGTTAACCACTGCTCCTGTGTTAGCCATCCCAACTTACACAAAACCTTTCAAAGTGGCGGTTGATGCGAGTGATGTGGTTCTACAAGACGATGACGAAGAGCTAGAGTGGCCTATTGGTTATATTTCAAAGAAATTGAATTCTCACCAGAAACAGTATTCAACGATTGAGAAGGAGACGTTGAGTTTGGTGCTAGCTTTGCAACATTTTCACATTTATGTGACCAGAAATCCGTCTGACACCATTATATATACTGATGATAAGCCGTTAACGTTTTTGGAGCAATTCCGGAATAACAATGCAAGGCTGTTTCACTGGAGTTTATTGTTACAGCCATTTCATTTTAAAATAGTACATGTGGCAGGACGAGAAAACGTGATAGCCGATGCTTTGTCACGAATGTGTTTATTACTGCAGTGATGCGAGAGAGTGGGTGGAGCTGGGCTGTCAGTCAGCTTTTTACTTTCGTTTTAGGCTGTTTGCTGCAGGGTGTGTTTTAGTTTCGTTTTCAGAGCTGGTAAAGAATGTAAATCGATCCTTTGGTGATTTAAAACTAATAACTGCTCTCAGTAGTGACTTTAACCTGATGTGCTTCTGTTAAAGGTTTTGTTTTTAAGCCTTATGGATGTTAAAAGGAAAGCTTAAAGGATTACTTAGTGTTGTAGCCTTTGGGATTGTATTTGAATTAATGGTTGCTAAGATGTTCACAGTATGTTTTAAAAAGGTTAACTTGAGTTCATAGAATAAACATTGTTTTGCTTTCAAAAATACTTTTCAATTTCTGCTGTACCACACCTGTAGAGTGGGCCGTGTGCACCCCATTCCACAATGTATTAAAAGTTGTGGGTCAGTGCAAAAGATATTAACAGCAGCACGAACAATGCATGAGGGGAAGCTTCTCTCATTATCATTCAGTTTGCCAAGGAAATTTTCTTTTCATCCCTCAGTACATGCAACGAACCATGAGCAAAATAAAGGGAATATAAATGACAGGCACAATAAATCTGGTATGAGGTGCCAGCTGCATGCCTTCTCTTCCCCCAGACCGTACAAAATGGTCCTGGGACATGCAAGCACTGGTCCAGCTGCTGATGGTGTTACTTTGTATGATGGTGCAAAAGGAATAATATCAATTCAGTCAGTGGTTATGCATCTCTCCCAATTTTTCTTGACTCTAAAGGAAATTACAATTAGAGAACCGGATAATGGCTGAATCAATACTGCCTGTTTTCGGGCAGTACTGTAGCACAGTGGTTAGCACTGTTGCTTCACAGCGCCAGGATCCCAGGTTTGATTCCCGGCTTGGGTTACTGTCTGTGTGGAGTCTGTACGTTCTCCCCGTGTCTGCGTGGGTTTCCTCCGGGTGCTCCGGTTTCCGCACACAAGTCCTGAAAGACGTGCTGTTAGGTGAATTAGACATTCTGAATTCTCCCTCTGTGTACCCGAACAGGCGCCGGAATGTGGCAACTAGGGGCTTTTCACAGTAACTTCATTGCAGTGTTAAGCCTACTTGTGACAATAAAGATTATTAAATTAATTATACTGCCAAAGCAGTAATGTGGGAAGTGGGCAGTCACTAAATTATTAAAATAATTTTGCATACCATAGGGCTTCCACAAAGCCTTCAGCCAGTCATCGTTCAGACCCAGTTAGCCCATTGGAACCCAGTGACGTGGAGACCTGACTTCGAGGGGTTTTGCCCCTTTTTCCTTTGCTCTGCCACTAGAAAATTTCACTTTTCATCAAGCACAAGCCAGAAAATCAGGTTGACTGTACTTAAACAATTTGGCTCCAGAAGTGATTTCTTCTGCTTAAGTTGGCATAGTTGTTATTAAATTCTTAATATAACACATTTCCCGCTTGTCTTTCAAAGATTTGCAACAATTTTATAGTTGAAGACACTCCAAATGAGAAACTGTTCTTTGTTTCATGGATTCTGCAGCTGACTGCTTCCAAATCATTTAACTGACATAGATGCCTCATTTAGTGCTGATTAATGTACCCACCCAGGAAGGATATTTTAACAATGATGAGATAGAAGAGGTAAATGTCACGTGCCATTGTGAAGGAAAGTATTATTGGTCAGGATGATAAATCATCCACTGGTTTACACAGACTGATAGCCAATGAACCATTGAAGGATAATTGAAAAGATTCACTTGTAGTGTTGATGCTTAATCAAAGGAACTTAGGTTTGTAGGTTAGTGTGACTGTTTGGAACAAGCCAAACATACTGCTGTTTAGAACCCAGTAGTCACATACATCAGATTGTTCATGCTTCCATCATTTCTTTTACACTGGGCGCGATCGAACGGCCTTGTCGTGCCTGACTCAGTGACACGATGAGGCTGTTAAATCTCGCAAGAGGCCTCTTGTGAGTCTTGCAATGCTCGCAACACCTCGTGAGATGTCACGAGGTCTAACAAACATTGCTGTCGTGTATGTACTCTGGGATAACACAGGCTGCAACTGGATGCAGCTTTAACCAAAAGATACTCCAGACCTTGAAGTTAGTTCAATCTGATTTATTGAACCAGTAGCACAGTTAGCACAGTTCTCTATGAGTTCGACTCTCTGCTAACCTAAGTCTGGTTACTCTGGCTGACTGAACCAGACTAGCTCTTCGCCACGTGCTGGAGGTGTGATATTGTACATACACCCTGACTCACTCTGTAGATGTTCATCAGTGGAAAGAGGCGGAGTGTGAGTGCCTCATGCCTTTTATAGTGAGATAACACCTCTGAGTGTCCTGCCTGCTCATTGGTCATGTCCTGTTCTCTGTGTTCATTAGCTGCCTGTCTGTGCCTGTCTGTATATCATTATCTGCATGTCTGCATATCATGACATCTCCCCCCTTTTTTTTCATGTTTTGTTGGCACATGGGAGCATACTTGCATGTGGTGGCATATATTAACATATTTACAAGCGGTGGCACATGTGAGCGTATTTACATGTGAAGACAGCTGTCTAATGTGAGAAAACAGAACATAGCAAACAAAACAAATATTCATAAGTCCAGTCTCTGGGGCTTGCGCCTGATCCTTGTCGACCGCCGGAGAGGTGGTGGTGGGGATGACGGCGCCTTGACAGGCGGGATGAAAGCCTGACTGGTGGCCTCATAGTTCGAGGTATCAGGAGGTGGCAAAACAACAGACGGAAACGGAGAAGAAAGCGGTTGCGGGCAGGCAACTTTGCGCAGTCCCCGTCTGTTTCGTCGCACAACAGAACCATCAGCCATACATACAACATACAAGTGGGGCGCACCCTGTCGAACAACGACAGCTGGAGCAGACCAGCCACTATCTGGTATCTTGATCCTGACAGTGTCTGCCGGGGATAACACGGGCAAATCAGTGGCATGCGCATCATAGCCCTGCTTTTGCTGGTTTCGGAGCTGCTGCACCTTCTGCAGCACCGGGAGGTGATCCAGATTGAGCAAGTGTATGGCTGGAAGTGTCGTCCGCAGGTCCCTGTTCATCAGGAGTTGAGCCGGCGACATGCCAGTGGACAGTGGGGTCGCCCTGTACGCAAGCAGCGCGAGGTAAATGTCAGAAGCAGAATCCGCGGCCTTGCAGATGAGCTGTTTCTCAATGTGCACCCCTTTTTCAACCTTCCCATTGGACTGCGGATAGTGTGGGCTGGAAGTGACATGTTTGAAATGATATGACTTGGCAAACATAGACCACTCATGGCTGTTGAAGCACGGGCCATTGTCACTCATGACAGTGAGTGGGATACCATGCCTGGAGAACGTCTCCTTACAGGTCCGAGATGTGAGGTCTGAGAGCTTCACAACTTCAGGGTAATTGGAGAAATAGTCAATAATCAACACGTAGTCCTGACCATTCGCACGAAAGAGGTCGATGCCAAACTTGGACCACGGGGAGGTCTCGATTTCATGCTGCTGTAGCGTCTCCTTGCTCTGCGCTGGCTGGAAGCGTTGACAGGTCGCACAGTTGAGTACCATGTTCGAGATGTCCTGGCTAATACAGGGCCAGTAGACAGCCTGCCTGGCTCTGTGTCTGCAGTTCTCGACGCCCAGGTGTCCCTCATGGATTTGGCGGAACACCAAGCTCTGGAGACTGAGTGGAATGACAATCCGGTCCAGCTTGAGGAGGATACCATCAATCACCGTCAGGTCGTCCTTTACATTGTAAAATTGAAGGCACTGCCCTTTCTGCCAGCCATTGGCGAGGTGGTGAATGACACGCTGCAAGAGGGGGTCTTTGACTGTCTCCTCGCGGATACGAACCACCTTCTCATCAGATGCCAGGAGGATGCTAGCACACAGCTGCACCTGTGATTCAATCTGCCAGATGATTTCCAGCGGTTAGTGAACCGCCAATGTGATGGAGCGGGACAATGCATCAGCGATGATGAGCTCCTTGCCAGGCGTGTACACTAAGTCAAAGTCGTACCTTTTGAGTTTGAGGAGGATGCGCTGCAACCGAGGCGTCATGTCGATTAGGTCCTTGTGGATAATGTGGACCAGAGGCCTATGATCCATCTCGACAGTGAATGTCAGCAGGCCGTAGACATAGTCGTGAAACTTGAGAATGCCAGTGAGAAGACCCAGGCATTCCTTCTCTATTTGCGCATACCTTGTTTTGGTGGGCATCATGGCCCTCGATGCGTAGGCTACCGGTGCCAGGATGAAGTGTCATCGCGTTGAAGCAGCACCGCACTGATGCCATCCTGGCTCGCATCTGTCGAGATCTTTGTCTCCCTGTCTGGGTCGGAAAATGCCAAGACGGGTGCAGTGGTGAGCTTGGCTTTCAGCTACAACCACTCTGCCTGATGTGCTGCCTTCCACTCAAAGGCAGTGGACTTTTTTACTAGGTTTCGTAGGGCCATGGTGTGTGAGGCCATGTTTGGGATGAACCTGCCCAGAAAATTGACCATGGCCACGAAGCGCAGCACCACCTTCTTGTCTTCAGTGACCTTTACGGCTTTGATGGCCTTGACCTTGTCTGTATCCGGGCGCGCGCCCTGCTGAGAGATCTGGTCACCTTGGAACTTGAGTGTCGACATCCCAAAGCAACATTTGGACCTGTTCAGCTTCAGGCCATTGGCATGGACACAGCGGGATACCTGCTGGAGACGGGAAACATGCTCTTCAGGGGTCATGGACCATATGATGATGTCGTCCACGTACCCACGAACCCCTTCAATGCCCTCCATCATCTGCTCCATGATGCGATGGAAGATCTTCGATGCCGAGACAATGCCAAACGGCATGCGATTAAAGCAGTATCTGCCAAACGGTGTGTTGAAGGTGCAGATCCTTCTGCTGGACTCATCCAGCTGGATTTGCCAGAATCAATCTGACGCATCTAACTTGGTGAAAAAACGTGAATGTGCCATTTCACTGGTGAGTTCCTCCCGCTTCGGGATGGGGTAGTGTTCACGCATTATATTCTTATTGAGATCCTTGGGATCAATGCAGATGCGCAGGTCTCCCAAAGGCTTTCTAACACATACCATCAAGCTGACCCAGTCAGTCGGTTCGGTTACCTTGGAAATGATGCCCTGTTGCTGAAGATTCTTGAGCTGTGCCTTCAGGCGCTCCCTCAGCAGAGCCGGGACCCGGCGTGGTGCGTGGACCACTGGCTTGGCATCAGGTCATAGCAGAATCTTGTATCGATATGGCAGCGTGCCCATCTCGTCGAACACACCCGGATACTGAGCGAGGATGTCGTCAATGCCGGCCGGAAGATCCACATTGGAGGATGTCGTTGTGTAAACACGCTGCATGAGGTTCAGCTGGGTTGCAGGCATGTGCGCCAAGTAGGGATGCCCTGTCTGGCTTGACAATTTCAAAACGTAACCGTGCATGGGTGCTCCGGTTGGAGACGAGTAGATGGCAGGATCCCAGTGCCATGATGGCATTTCCGTTTTAGTCCAGGAGCCTGCAGGCTGCTGGAAGGACCTTGGGGGGCTTCTTGATGCATTTGAAATCTGCCTGTGAGAGGAGGTTGGCAGAAGCACCTGTGACCAGCTTAAATTGGATGGAGCAGTGGTTGACCTGCATCACCGCACGCCATTCGTCCACAGAATCCACAGCGAGGATGGATTGAATTTGTGATGAGTTGGATGTGGCATATTCACATTTGGTAATGATGCCCACACAGTAGGCGGAGTCCAGGCATTCTTCCTCTGGATCCGTTGTGCTGCCAGGGTCAGAATCCTGTAATCGTTGTTGCACACTCTGAAAGCGCCGTCGTCGGAATTGGGAGTGCTGGCCCCTGACTGATGGTACAGACCTGCACAAGGCTGCATAGTGTCCAGGCTTCCTGCAGTTTAAACATCGCCTGCCTCTTGCAGGGCACTGTTTCTTTAAGTGGGCGTTGCCGCAGTTCGAGCACGTAATGACGTTGGCGTTCTGATGCTCTGGGCATCGTCGCACATGCGCAGTGCGGGTGTCGACCGCTTTGTTATCCTGTTCGCATCGCCCCGGGAAAAGTGCGCGAAATGGCCGCTTTCATCAATGCTGAGGCGCTGTATCCGGGAGATGGCCTGCACACTCTAAGCCTCGTGGGAGGCAAGTTTCTCATTTTCAGACGATTTGTACTGGGCATAGCGATTTTTGGCATGCTCATGCACTGTGCATGTTTCAATCGCGACTGGCAGGGTCATATGCTTGATTTTCAGTAGCTGCTCTCTCAGAGGATCAGAATGAACTCCAAAAACGATTTGGTCTCTGACCATAGAGTCAGCAATATCACCAAAGTTGCAGGACACCGCTAGCAGGCGGTGGTTAGTTAAGAAGGAGTTGAAAGATTCATCTTTACCTTGTAGACACTGTTTCAATATGTAGTGCTCGAAGATTTCTTTGATGTCCACTTCACAGTGACTGTCAAACTTGTCCAGGATGGTCTGAAACTTTGTCTTGTCCTGGCCTTCGTTGAAGTGAAAAGAGTTGAAGAGTTTGATGGCTTGATCATCCGCTCTTGAGAGGAGAAGCGCGATCTTCCTTGCATCAGACGCACCCACGAGGTCTGAAGCTTCGATGTACAGCAGAAACTTTTGTTTGAATGTCCACCAGTTGGCACTGAGATTGCCGAAGGCCCTGAGCTGGTGAGGAGCCTGAATCTTCTCCACGGTGCTGGGATACATTCGCTAGTTGTCACGGAATGGACTGAGTAAACCAACTAGATTAAGCAGTCTCCTGGTAGCATGTTGTATTATGTACTCTGGGATAACACAGGCTGCAACTGGATGCAGCTTTAACCAAAAGATACTCCAGACCTTGAAGTTAGTTCAATCTGATTTATTGAACCAGTAGCACAGTTAGCACAGTTCTCTATGAGTTCGACTCTCTGCTAACCTAAGTGTGGTTACTCTGTCTGACTGAACCAGACTAGCTCTTAGCCATGTGCTGGAGGTGTGATACTGTACGTACACCCTGACTCACTCTGTAGATGTTCATCAGTGGAAAGAGGCGCGGTGTGAGTGCCTCGTGTCTTTTATAGTGAGATACCACCCCTGAGTGTCCTGCCTGCTCATTGGTCATGTCCTGTTCTCTGTGTACATTAGCTGCCTTCTCTGTGTTCATGAGCTGCCTGTCTGTGCCTGTCTGTATATCATTATCTGCATATCTGCATATCATGACAATTGCGATCTGGTTCTCGCCGTCGCTGGGGTATACATCCAGATAGATCCAGATATACATATTTAAATGAGCCATGTCATTCGATTCTCCCGCGGCCCAGGAATGGACACCCATACATGGGAGACCTTGCCCGGGCGTCATCCAGCTGGACCACACAAACTTGCCTCAGCCGTAACAGCACCTGGGGTGGTCTCCCAGGCCTAGGAGACCCATGTGTTGTCAGGGACGGGGCACGGTGGCATCCTGACTCTCCCTCTGGCAGCTGGGCACTTTGGCAGTGCCAGGCTGGTGTCAAGGTGCCAGGCTGGCATTGTCAGGATGGCAGGGGAAGTGCCAGGATGCCTGGGTGACAGTTCCAGGGTGCCCGAGCACCAGGGTGGCACTACTAAGGACTGGGGATGAAAAATGGAGTGAGTGGGGTACAAAGGGTGGGGGGGAGGCTTATGAAGAGGCCTCATAGAGGTTGGGAGGTGAAGGGGAGGTATCCTGAAAGGGGGCAGGCCCAAAAGAGATGGTGGGTGGGCCTGAAAAGGGTGGCCCTCAGCAATCCCATAGCGGGGTGCCCTCCATTGAGGGGGTGTGGGGTAACGTCCATGTGTGCGGAGAGTGACATTGCCCATGGGTGGAGTGTGTGGAGGAACTTCAAGCTCACTTAAAGATTGGGGCGCCCTTTCAAAATGACGGCCTAATCTCTGAGGTGCCCGTCTCGCCAGTGCTGAAAAGGTTTGAACCTCAGAATTCTCCGGGCGTTGTCATTCAATTTTCCTACCGGCAGTGCACCCCTGTCCGGGGGTTTTCTGACACCTCGGCGAGGCTTCAGTGGAACTCCAGGCAATCCACAATTCAGACGAATCAGGCTGAGGAAGGTGATGCTGGGTGTAGCAACACCACTGGTTGAGGGAACCGGATTTCATTAAGCAACATTGCTGGATGAAGACTCATGCTCATTCCAAGAGACGATCATCAGTCTTGAGAGTAGTGGTGAAAATGTTGGTCTACGCATCACCTCTGAGGAGACCAAGACAATTTTGATTGGTTGGTGAAAAGGCCCCCTTCACCATTGGGTAGCATTGAAGATGTCAACCAATTCCTCTACCAAGGAAGCAACGTCTCCAGCGAAGAGGATGTAGAGATCAATGTCCACACAAGAATCTGCAAAATAGCATTTGTTTTTCCAGCAGCTCCACATGGTCTGGGCATTTAACACCATCAACAACATTGCCACGAACCTGCAACTGTACTTTTCTAATCGCAATTCAATGTAGTGTGGAAGAGAACAGCAAAGCTGACATGTAAATTGGACATTTTCATCAGTGCTGCCGATAGAATATGTGCATCACATGGAGAGACAGCATCCTCAGACGACTGAGGCTGTTAAAGCATTTATTTCACCTGCTGAAGAGAGTGGCAGTAGAATGGGAACCACCAGATTAAAGAAGACGATGACGCCAGCCAAAAAAGACCTGGTCAAACACATTTAAGGAGGACCTTCAAGAGTGGGAAACCACCTGGGTTGGAGTGAAAGAGATTACAATGGATTGAAGATGGTGGCCAAGTCTTCGCTCCCCATTTTCCTGGGTTGGACCAGAGAAACCAAGTCCATCTTAGTAAATCTGCCTGCCAACCGCAGAGAAGCTTTGGGGAGGCCACTTTAAGAGGCTAGGAGCGGAGGGCTAAAGGGGGCTATGATATTGGGGGAGGTGCCACCAATGGGCACAAAGCGGAACCCTCTCCCCAAAGGAGATATTTCCTTTCTCTGTCCGACAGCAGCCTACACATTGAAAGCTGAAAGGCTGGAAACTTTGCCTTTGCCTTCCTGTGTCACACACAAAGTCGTGGCAGATGTGGAATGAGATCCTTAAGTGGCCCTTGGCAGTGGGAGGGTTGCCTCCATTAGCTTATAAACCCTCTTGCTTTCAAATACGCCAGTGAAGGGGGGGAGCGGGGGGAATACAATCCAGCCCATGGTGTAAGCATGAAATTAGCTCTTTTTTCCTTCGCTCTCCAGTTCAAAAAGTAATTGCACTCCAACTTGATGGAAATGTGAGGTCATAACAACATGGTGATAGGGACAGGGACAGTGATTGTGGGGATCTGCAGTGTCTCTCCTTAATACGGTTTAGGGATTGAGAAATGGACATCAAAGTGACTGAGAAAGAGTGTGAATTAGATTTTTGAATTAGAGCCAAATTCCTAAAGATTGAAAAAGACTGACGTGATTAAGAAAGAGTGGATATGTGAGGTAAAAATTCAAAGTAACTTCCTGTAACGCGTTTGATCAATAATTAATGTGCTAATCTAACATGTTCTTACAAATAATGGTGAGACTAAGGGTGGAATAAATGGCAGAGCGCCATAAATCAACCAGCCAACTGTGGAGATTCACAGCCTATCTCTTAATCTCCTAAATATGCTAGCTTATTTGCACAATGATATTGGTATGCATTATTCAAATGCCACCAATACTTCTGCAAATTTTGTCCCAAAATGTAATGTTAAGCTCGTGGTTCTTTATCAGTTCTACCTCATAGGAAGTAAATACAAATACTGATTACTGCTGAAAAAAGCTTTTTATCCTGCACTCATCTTGGCACTTTGCACGAATACCAGTATAAGGATAAAACAGCAGTTTATACTATACAAGAAAAGAGTGCTGATTGTGCCTGTTTCAATTAAACAGAATAGGGACTGCCATTTCCTGAATCATTTTCCCAGCGTAATGTCTTGACCAAGCAGGGTCAAGCTGCCTGGTTTAAATGTAAAACAATGCTTGGCAGTTATCTGTCAGTCACCATAAATTGGTGCATTCTCCCTGGCAATGCCTCTACCGATCAGCATTGCTGTTTTCCCCTTACACTGCTGTCCTTCAGAAGTGCCCTGAGGAGTGCAAGGCAAGTCTCTCTTTTCAGCAACCTTTAAGTTCTGTACTACCAAATGACTATTCAAATATTAATTCTTAAAATAGTACTTTATCTGTTACTGATTTGTATCACCTGCCAAAAGTACTTTAGCAGTTAAAAGATGTAACAGATGTGATATTTTTCCACAAGCAGAGACCAGTTTGGCATTTTCAGTGTTTTGCATTGGCATTAAAATGAGAGAGTTTGCAATGACACTCCTGTTTGGTTCTAAATGAGAGATTTGCAGAACAACAGACCTCGTGTAGAAGTCACAGATGAGAAATGGTCCAAAACATAATTTTTTAAATAAAAATAAATTTAGAGTACCCAATTCATTTTTCCAATTAAAGGCAATTTAGCATGGCCAATCCACCTAGCCTGCACATCTTTGGGTTGTGGGGGCAAAACCCATGCAAACACGGGGAGAATGTGCAAACTCCACATAGACAGTGACCCAGAGCCGGTATCGAACCTGGGTCCTCGGCGCCGTGAGGCAGCAGGACTAACCCACTGCGCCACTGTGCTGCCCCCGTCCAAAACATAATTATTGCCAACGCCATGACGAATGTACTTGTGCTCCACATCCTTGGTACTGGCCAACATTCTCGTACCGGCTGAGGTTATTCATAAGGGCCCTGCCTTCTCAAACTTGCCCCTCACCTGAGGTGTGGTGACCCTCAGGTTAAATAACCACCAGTCAGCTCTCCCCCTCAAAGGGGGAAACAGGCTATGGCCATCTGGGACTATGGCGATTTTACCGTTACCTTTCTTCCCATCACTGATGCCTTAAAACTTTTCGCTGAAAAGCCAAATAAATTAAAGAGTCAGAGAATAGGTACAGCATAAACAGAGGTCATTCAGCATGTCATGTCCGTGCTGGCTTTCTGCAAGAGCAGCTCAACAAATCTAATTCTTGTGCCTTTTTTCCATAGTGCTGTTTTCTCTTCAGATAATTGTCCAATTTTCTTTTGAGGAAGTCACATTTGAATCCGTTACAACCACTGCATCCAGATTCTAAGCACTTGCTGCATCAAAAATGTTTTCCTCATGTCACCTTTAGCTGTTTTACCATTTACCTCACATTGGTGTCCTTGGTTCTCAACCTTCCTGTCCTAAGGATCAGTTTTTCCCCATCTGCAGCGTGCAGACTCCTCATGATTTGAATACTTTGATTAAATTTTCTTTCAACCTTCTCTCTCTAAAGAGAGCAGGCTCAGCTTCGCCAACCTATCTTTGTAAACTAAAATCCCTCATCCCTGGATCCATGCTCATAATTCTTTTCCACCCCCTCTCTAATGCCTACAATTATTTCCTAAAGTGCAAAGCCCAGAATTGGACATAGTACTCCAGTTGAGGCCATACCAGTGTGTTATGAATGTTCAGCATCATTTCCTTGCATTTGTACTTTATTCCCCTATTTATGTCAGGATTCTGAATGCTTTAACAACTGCTTTCTCAATCTGTGTTGCCACCTTAAACTATCTATGCACATATACCTCCACGTCCCTCTACTCCAACATTCCTTTCAAATTGTATCCTTTATTTTATATTGCCTCTCCTCGTTTGTCCTATCAAAATGTATCACTTCACACCTCTCGGTATTAAACTTTGGGCGAAATTCTCCGTTATCGGTGCGATGTCTGCCGACCGGCGCCCAAAACGGCGCAAATCAGTCGGGCATCGCGTCGCCCCAAAGGTGCGGAATTCTCCGCATCTTGGTGGGCCAAACCCCAATCTTAAGGGGCTAGGCCCGCGCCGGACTAATTTCCGGCCCGCCAGCTGGCGGGAAAGGCCTTTGGTGCCCCGCCAGCTGGCGCGGAAATGACATCTCCGGGCGGCGCATGCGCGGAAGCGTTAGCGGCCGCTCACGGCATCCCCGCGCATGCGCTGTGGAGGGAGTCTCTTCCGCCTCCGCCATGGTGGAGACCGTGGCGAAGGCGGAAGGAAAAGAGTGCCCCCACGGCACAGGCCCGGCCGCGGATCGGTGGGCCCTGATCGCGGGCCAGACCACCGTGGGGGCACCCCCCGGGGCCAGATCGCCCCGCGCCCCCCCCCAGGACCCCGGAGCCCGCCCGCGCCACCTTGTCCCGCCGGTAAGGTAGGTGGTTTGATCTACACCGGCGGGACAGGCATTCTAGCAGCGGGACTTCGGCCCATCCGGGCCGGAGAATCACGGAGGGGGGTGTGCCCGCCAACCGGCCCGGCGCGATTCCCGCCCCCGCTGAATATCCGGTGCCGGAGAATTCGGCAACCGGCGGGGGCGGGATTCACGCCAGCCCCCGGCGATTCTCCTACCCGGCGGAGGTCGGAGAATCCCGCCCCTGGTGTGTGATTTAACGGAAATGAAACAGTCCCATATCGAGCAACGCTTAAACGACACCACTATTTTTTTTTTTTAATTTAGAGTACCCAATTAATTTTTTCCAATTAAGGGGCAATTTAGCGTGGCCAATCCACCTTTCCTGCACAACTTTGGGTTGTGGGGGCGAAACCCACGCAAACACGGGGAGAATGTGCAAACTCCACACGGACAGTGACCCAGAGCCGGGATCGAACCTGGGACCTCGGCGCTATGAGGCAGCAGGGCTTACCCACTGCGCCACCGTGCTGCCCTA
The DNA here is from genome assembly GCF_047496885.1 of Scyliorhinus torazame. Classification (NCBI taxonomy): domain Eukaryota; kingdom Metazoa; phylum Chordata; class Chondrichthyes; order Carcharhiniformes; family Scyliorhinidae; genus Scyliorhinus; species Scyliorhinus torazame. The sequence continues at coordinate 98,857,937 of NC_092721.1, forward strand.
GTGACACCACTATTAAACGGAACTCTGCTTCATTCCGGGGTCTCAGTGAGGAATGCCCCACCAAGGCCGCACTAAGTCCCATTTCCTGCACTAGTGAGCGCCACTCACAAGTGCAGGAAGAGATCGGAGAACAATTTAAAAATGCTGCCTCAATCTCTAGACCCGCCACTACGGCCCCCCACCTCACCTATAAGGCTGTCAACGAGTCCCTCCCCATCCCACTCCATAAGGGTAGAGCACCCCCAGGCCCGATCCCAAGCATGGGCAAAATGCAACCTTGCACTTCCAGACTGGCACCCTGGCAGTGCCACTGCAACCTAGTCATGCCACCAGGGAACCCTGGCAGTGCCAGGCTGGCACCCAGATGGCATTGCCAGGGTGTCCAGGCGGTAGTGCCAGGATGCCAGGCTGTATGTGCCAAGGTGCCCAAGTGGCATCAGCAGTGCCATTGTGCCACCCTGCCCAGAGGCCGACCACCTGGGGGGCTTCCGATTGCCTGGGAGACCCCCCAAGTGCCATACCCCCTGGTCCCCCTTTGTGGAGACCTATGCTAAATGGTGCCCAGCTGGAGTCTCCTCGGCGATGGGAATCGATACTGGGCACTGATTAGTTCCGGCGAGTGCATTTTCAAATATACTTAACTGCACACTTAAATATGCAAATTTAGGTCCCACCCATTGTGGGCAGGATAAGATTGCGACGTCTTATGAGATCCCCTTAGATCTCGTAGCGAGCCAGGTAAATCTTGCGAGAGTCCTCTTGCGAGATTTACGGGCTACGTCACGTATGATTCTAAAATTAAATTGAATAAATTACAGATCTGACGAGGCCTATTAATGCTAACTGTGAAAGATGACAGATATCCCTATTCTTTCATTGCTGGTTTTTACCGTTTTCTACTTTCCTCAAGGTATTGACTGCTAGAGGTCCATGGGTTTGTACCTCGCCGAAACCTCACTCTTCATGTGTGAGGTTAGACCGTGAGCACAAAATTTACAACGGGTCAGCATCCCAACTGAGCTTAATGCTGATATCTATATCAGTGGATAATTTAGTTTCATGCATAAGAAAACTTTTCCACTTTCACAATTCTGGTCAATTTGATAGCCAAGTACCTTGTAAGTGCCCTATCATTGAATTAAAGACATATTTAACTGATCATTCAGCATCCCTCCCATGAGGATGTATGATGTTGACAACACCTGTTGAATATATCTGACAAAGGGTTCTGAGGGTTTGAGGTTTTGGCCAAGGGTAATATCTAGACCGGTACAGGCTTGGAGGGCCGAAGGGCCTGTCTCGGTGCTGTATTGTTCTTTGTTCTTTGTTCCCAACTTCAGAAGCGGCTCCCCCATGGTCCACAACACTTTGAGCTGGTGTGACCTGCATCAGAAGCCGACTTGGCTCCATAAAAACAGCAGGTGGATCCAAAGGCACCTCTCCTGTGGCCAGAGAGAAATCAGGGCGAAGGACTGTAATAAAATTAAAGAGAATGATATCAACAGAGAGGAGGTTCTGTGTGGTCTGGCAGGCTTAAAAATAGACAAATTTCCAGGGACAGATTAAATGTATCACAGGCTGCTGAGTGAGGCAAGGGTGGGGTTAGTAGGGGCGCTGGCAATAATTTTCAATTTCTCTCTGGCCACAGGAGAGGTGCCTTTGGACTGGAGAATAGCCAATGTCCATTATAAAAGAAGGGAGGAAGGGAGAAAATGGGAAACTATATGCCAGTCTGTCTGACTTCAGTGGTGGGGAAACTATTGGAAGCAATTCTGAGAGTCAGAATGAATGTGCATTTGGAGGGGCAGAGATTAATCAAGAACAGTCAGCATGGTTTTGTTAAGGAGAGGTCATGTCTGACCAACTTGATTGAATTTTTCAAAGAGGTGACCAGATGTGTAGATGAGGGAAATGCAGTTGACGTGGTTTACTTGGACTTCAGCAAGACTTCTGATAAGGTCCCACATGAGAGACTGATAGCTAAGGTCAGAGCCCATGGGATTCAAGGAAATTTGGCAAATTGGATCCAAAATTGGCTGAGTGCCAGAGGGGTTGAGGGGTGTTTTTCAGATGGGATGCCTGTGTCCTGTGGTGTCCCACAAGGTCAGTATTGGGGCCTTCCTGTTTGTGGTTTATGTGAATGAGTTAGATATGAATGTAGGAGGGTTGATCAGCAAGTTTGCGGATTAAACAAAAATTGGTGATCCTTCGAGTCCAGCTTGACTCTCAGCCTTGCTGGACACACTACCCTGAACCGCACACCCTTATTATGCAGTACCGCCTTTGCCTTATTAAAGTCCACCCGCTGCTTCGCCAGTTGGTACCAGTGCCCTGGCAGGTGCCTACCGTGTGCCCGTCCCAATCGATGTTCGGACTCTTCTTGGCTCACTCCAGGACCCGCTCCTTCTTTGGTAGCTGTGAAATCGGATGACCACTGCCCACGGCAGCTCATTCGGCCATGGCTTCTTGGTTCCATCGGGGTACGAGGCAGCGGTGTCCGATGTCTCCCTTGTTTGCGTTGGCAATTGAGCCGTTCGCCATTGCTTTGAGGGCCTCAAACGTGGGAAGTGGGATCATTAGAGGCAGGGTGGAACATAGGGTGTTGTAACATGCAGATAATTTGCTATCAATCGTTAGGGACTCGGGGTCGTCTATAGGAAATATTAATTGTATATTGCAGAGCTTCAATGCCTTTTCCATGTACAAGTTGGACACAGGGAAGATGAATATTTTGTGGTCAGTACATCAGGGAGGGGAGCCGGATTGGGGGGTTGCTATTTCGCTTGGTAGGACTAGTTTTCAATACTTCGGGGTCTGGGTGGCGAGAGATTGGGCACGGCTTCGGAGGTTGAACTGTGAGTAGAGTTAAGGCGAACTTGCAGAGTTGGACTAGTCTCCCGTTATCGTTGGTGGGCCAGATCCAATCGGTTAAGGTGAACATCTTGCCAACATTTTAATTTTTATTTCAGTGTCTTCTGGTGTTCCTGTTTTCTGAGGGGTCGACTGGCTTGTTTCCGGCTTTATTTGGGTGGGTAGGGCCTCGAGAATTCAGAGGGGTGTTCTCCAGAGTGAGAGAGACAAGCAGAGGGTTTGGTTGTACTGTTTGTTGTACTATTATTATTTTTAAAAATATTTTTATTGAGGTTTTTTATAATATACAGAACAAAGGTAAGCATGGACATACACTGAAAACAAAAGAAAAGTAAAGAGAAGTATCTATACATCGGTTGACTTCTGTTACTTACATCGGTTACAGCTTCTTGCTTTAAGTTTTCCAGTAGGCGTTTGGTTCTGGTTGGGTCCCCTGCTCCCCCCCCCCCCCTTCGTCCTGACCCCCCTCCTCCTCCAGCCGTCTGGCATGCCTTCTTTCCTTGTCTGCTCTTGTGTCCTGTTCCAGTTGGGTAGGCGTGATGCCGTGTATTTTAGTTATTTGCTGGATATTGTTGGGTTCCATGACTCCTTGTTTCTGCTCCCCCCCTCCCCGCCCCCCCCCCTCCCCCCCCACTTATTGCACCATGACTACCCTCTCCCTTCCTTTGGCTTATTGGCTGTTGGCTACAAAGAAGTCTTGGAACAACTGGGTGAATGGCTCCCATGTTCTGTGGAAGCCTACTTCCGACCCCCAGATGCCAAATTAATTTTCTCCATCTGGAAAATTTCCAATAGTCTGCAGCTTTGGATGGTGCTGCTGATCGCCAGCCGAGCAGGTTTTTCTGGAGGGCGATTAGGGAGGCAAAGAGAAGGGCGTCAGCCATCCTCCCTGTAAAGAGATCTGGCTGTTCTCAGACCCCGAAGACGCCACCCTCATCCCCACCACCTTGAACATTGCCTCAAAGAAAGGTAACCAAAACCTAACATGTCTGGGACCAGAACATTGGCCGGTTCTCCTTGGCACCATTCACATTTATCCTCCACCTCCAGGAAGAACCTCATTCAGGTTCTGGTTAAGTGGGCTCTATGTACCACTTTCAGCTGCATTAGGCTTAGCCTTGGGCATGTGGAGGTGGAGTTGACCCTATGCAGTGCTTCGTTCCAGCGTCCCCACCTTATTTGAAACTCCAAGTCCTCCAAGTCCTCCTTTTCTCCACTTTTCTCTTGTCACGTCCAGATGAGTGTTAGCCCTCCTTAGTAGTCACCCATACATATCACCGCAATTCCCCTTCCCTCGGATGCCCGTGTCCAGTAGGTCCTCTAGCAGCGATTGATGTGGTGGTCTTGGGTATGTCCTCATTTCCCTGCATAAGACGTTTTTGACGTCCCGCAAGTACCTCCCCGCCTCTTTAAAAAATGTTTTTGTCTTATCACATGGCTTCAGTGATGTCATTGTGTGGGTGGAGCTGCGTTGTGGCTCTGGATTTTTACTTTCGCTTTTGAGTTGAGAGCTGGCTGTGGCTCTGAGTGTTTCTTTCGCTTTGAGTTTGAACTGGTTTGTACAGCACAGGTTGAAAAAGAAGGTTTTTTTTTCTCTATCATTAGTTTAAAAGTTGGTTCCAGACTGCCTAATAACTTGAAAAGAAATAACTTTTTTGGAAGGAATTCAAACCTGCTGTTTTGGAAAGGAAACAGGAGCATCCAAACCAGGTGTGGAGTGCCGTGTGCTGGGCGAGTCCTTTGAAAAGGTTTTTCTGGTTTATGGGATTTTGTTATTAAATTGGAACAGTTTAAGGGGGGAATTTATTAAGAGTTATACATAGAGTACTGTGGCTGTGTGGGGTATTTATGTTGGTAGTTGATAAAAATGCTTACTGTGTGTGTTTATAAAAATGTTAACTAAATTCATAGAATAAACTTTGTTTTTGATTAAAAGTGCTAAAGGCCTGTGATGAATAACACCTGAAAGGCAGGCCCTTGTGGTCATCATAACCAAAATAAATAAACAGTTGTAGGTCAGGTGAACCCCATGATATACTTTGGAGTTGCCTAAACCCTGGCCCATAACAGCGGCCATGGTGTGAGTGGTCGCACACAGGGCAGCTCCTGCTTGAAGGTGTAGAAAAAAGTTATTTTTATGAGAAATTGGGTGTAACTTCGACGGAAAAGTGTAGTTGATGTTGGAGGAGAAGTTCCCCCCCAAGAGTGGTATGTCTGCTGGTTATCAAACCTGGCAGAAGAAGGTGAGGGACTTGGACAAGGAGTTGGAAGAGGCTTGTGGCACAGCAGGCAGTGGAAGGATGGCGGAGGAGGAAGGGTCAGTGCAAGGCGGAAGCCCCCAGATGGAGTAGTTGATGGCCTTTAATTAGGGACAGGTTCTGTCAGCAGATGAAGGAGATCCAGGAGGATCGCTGCAAGGCCATTGAAGGGGCTGTGGCACCCCTGAAGGGCTCAATGGAGAGGGTGGAGGCAGAAGGGTCGCAGATCCGAGAGATTGATAGGGTGATGTTGGTCTACAGCGATCGGGTGGTGGCATTGGAGGCGGAGGTGGGGCTCTTAGGAGACCGTAAGATGCTGAGAGCAAAGGTGGAGGAGCAGGAAAACAGGCCAAGAAGGCAAAATCTGCGAATAGTCGGCCTGTCTGAAGGAGTGGGAAGGTGCAAGTGCCACAAGGTATGTTTCGAGGATATTGGCAGGGCTGGAGGCGGAGGGGGTGTTGGATATGCCCCTGAGGTGGACAGAGCGCACAGGTCTCTGAGGCAGAAGCTGCCATGGGCAGTGATCATAAGACTCCATAAGTTCGTGGAGAAAGAGAAGATCCTACAGTCGGCCAGGGAGAAGCAGAACTGTGAATGGGAGGAGAACAAAGTCCGAATATACCAGGACATTGGAGCTGAACTAGCAAAACGGCATACAGGGTTCAACAGGGCCAAAGCACTGCTGCGTCGACTCGGTGAACCTATGCGTGACTTATGAAGACTGAGAAGACAATTTTGAGACCCCAGGAGCAGCCAGTCACTTTATCAAGGAGCATAATCTGAGGGAGAACTGAACAATTTTGGTAGACGGAGGTGCTGGCACTCTGAAGTAATGGAGAATATAGGTGGAGGATGGGTTGGAGGGAGGGGGTTCTTTTCTTTTCCTCTGCTGTCTCCACCTCCCTTCCTCCCTCTCTCTTCCCCCTCTCTTCCCCCCCCCCCCCCCCCCCCCCCCCCCCGCTGTCTGTGGGTGTGTTTTTTCTATTTGTTTGTCTACGGGGGAGGTGGTCTGTGGTTCGAGATGTGTCTTTGTTTGGGTGGGGGAGGGGGAGGTCCGTGGGGAGCCTTCTTCACAAAACAAAGAGGTGAGGGGGGGGGGGGTCAGTTGGAGGAGCCTTTGGGCAGGAGTTTCCATGCTGGCAGGCAATGCTGGTGAATGGAAGTGAGGTGGGGGAGAAGGCCGAGAGAGGTGGCTGTGGGGGGTGGAAGGGTGTTTGGGGGAGGGGAGGGAGATGTGACATGGCAAGGTTGGAGAAGAATCATGGTCAGGGGCTGAGAAAGGGGTCATCTTGGATGGGCCAGGTGCAGGGTGAAATTAAAGAGGGTAGAGCCGAAAGGGGAGGATGGCGGATGGTAGAGGGGAATGGGGGCACAAGCCCCCGGTACGGCTGATAACAATGAACCTGGGAAGGCTCATTGGAATTGTGAAAAGATCTCAGGTCTTTGCGCACCTCATAAATTTTAAGATGAAGGTGGTCTTTCTGCAGGAGACACAACCTCCGCGTGAAGGACCAGGTTAGGCTAAGGAAGAGATGGGTGGGTCATGTATTTCACTTGGGGTTTGATTCAAAGTCGCGGGGGGGTGGCCATTCCGATGAGCAAGAAAACGGAGTTTATGAGTGCGCAGGGACCCAGGTGGGAGATATGTGATGGTGAGGGGGGCATGGGATGGTTCTCAGATAAACTGAAGTTTCCACAGCTGGAGGAAGAGAAGAGGCAAGCACTAGAGGAGCCCCTGGGGGTGAGGGAGATATTGGACAGTATAATGAGTGTGAAGTCGGGGAAGGCCCGATGGTTACCCAACAAAATTTTATAAGAATTTGCGATGGACCTGCCACCACATCTCTTGGGGGCGTTTAACGAGGCGTTAGAGAAGGGGAGCTGCCGGAGACGATGATGTAGGCAATGGTCACACTGATACCAAAAAAGGGGAAAGAATCGTTGGAGTGGGGGTCATATAGGCCCATATTGCTGCTAAATACAGACGTGAAAGTGCTGACTAATTTGGTGACGGGAATGATGGATGGTTGTGTCCCAGGGGTGGTTGTGGAGGAACAGACAGGCTTCGCAAAGGACAGGCAACTCTCTTGTAATATAAGGAGGCTGTTAAACGTGATTATGACTCTGTTGAGAGATCAAGTACCTGGAGGTAATGGTGTCCATGGACATGGGGAAGGCATTCAACCGGGTGAAGTGGTGGTACCTGTTTGAGGTCCTGGGAAGGTTTGGGTTTGGGCAGATGTTCGTGGCATGGATGTGCTTGTTATACACGGCACCGATGGCGAGAGTATGGACCAATGATATGGGTACACAAAACTTTGAACGGCACAGGGGAACAAGGCAGGGGTGCCTGCTGTTGTTTGCATTAGCCATAGAGCCTCTGGCAATGGGTTTTAGGGGGTTGACAGAGTGGCAAGGTATTATGAGGGGATGTAGAGAACATCAGGTTTTGCTATATGCGGACAACCTGCTATTGTATGTATCAGATCCGCTGGAGAGCATGGGGAGAATCATGGGCCTGTTGGGGAAGTTCGGGATGTTCTTGGGATATAAACTAAACATAGGGAAAAGTGAGGTGTTCCTGATGAATGAACTGGATCGGTGAGCCAACCTAGGGGTGTTGCCATTCAAGGTGGCCAGAGACAGATTTAGATACCTGGGGATCCAGGCTGTGAGAGAATGGCCGCTGCTGCATAAATGGAATCCAACAAAGTAGGTGGAGGAGGTTAGGGAGGATCTAAAGAGGTGGAACACGCTGCATTTGGCTCTGGCAGGGAAGGCCCAAGTGGTGAAGATGAACGTTTTGCCGAGGTTTCTGTTCATATTCCAGATGTTTCCGATCTTTGTACCGAAGGCCTTCTTTCGAAACCAGTTTATGATTATCTCAGACTTTGTATGGGCAGGGAAGATGCCAACGGTTAAGAAGACCCTGTTACAGAGACAGAGGCAGAAGGGAGGGTTGGCGTTGCCGAACCTGCGACACAATTACTGGGCGCCGAATGTGGAGAAGGTGAGCCGGTGGTGGGAAGGAGTGGGGGCAGAATGGGCTAGGATGGAGGAAGAATCCTGTAGAGCAGTGTTTTTCAAAGTGGGGGATGAGTAAAATGGGTCGCCAAAAGGTCTCCGAAAATGATCGCCGGGAATCGCCTGACCCTTTTCCCCATTTTCTCCCTGGGTGAATTCTGGTTGCAGTGCAGTGTACAGCCACATGCAGCTGAGATAGAGGCCGGTGCCATGGATTTTCTGCCTCCCTGGATCACTCTTATAGTCACCGCCAACTGATACAGCCTCCAGCAGCAATTCCCGTTTCTGCAGCAGCTGATCAGCCGGGTTAGTCAACACCTGCACATACAACTGAAGAGTTTAAAAAAAATAAATCAATCATCTTTAAATGTATTTCCTGCAGAAACTCCGGCGCAACATTAGTTTCCAGCAGTGTTTCGCGCTCTTTGTTTTCTAGGCCTGTACCTCTGCCCAAAAACAACTGACTGCTGACTGGAATATCTATCCCTAAGAACCCCAGTCAGTAACTCATAGGCAGAGTACTCCCTTATACAGGATCTAGCTCTAGCAGATAATTCCAGTGTATCCTATGGGGTTCTCCTCACCTTTCAATTGGTCCATTTTCACAAAGCTGATTTAGATTTGCCCCATCCTGAACACTCTCTGGGGTGATGGGTGTGGGTTTGGGAACTCCAGTCATCCCAGTCAGGGAGGAAGTGCATCTGTTCAAGTTGCAGATCATAGGATGCACAGAGTCAATGATCGCACAAAGAGACCGATTTCAGGGTTAACGTTCTGAATCGGATGCATGATTAATGTCTGCCATTGTTACCATTGTAAATTAATCTTAAATTTCTTTGCCATTAACGTTGTCATTGTTGGTTCAATTTCTGCGACAGTAAATTTTGTTGATGTCTGTTGAGTTTATATTACTCCTCTGAACCTTGTCAATCAGATCTATGTTTAAAGTTGTGCTGTGTGTGCATAAGGGGTTTGATATATATTTAAAATGGGGAACCTCTCCGCTCACTTTCTGAGATCAGTCGCTCTCTCAGTGAGACTGACTTTGCAATCAATGGTGCGTCTCCTTCCTTCCCCATCAGCCCAAAATCCAGGGGTGTTTCAAGGAAATTCCTCATTCTCCCTTCAAACACCTCAGGAGCCTGGGATTAGAAGTCTTGCTCACTGATCTGTGCAGATATTTGTATTTCAAGTTACTTGGATCTCCAAATAACAACAAAAATAGAAAATATATTTTCATTTACAATTTTTTGTATTTAATAATACAGAAGTGCGAACAATGAACGTGATGTTTTAAAAAGTAACTGTGGAGAATCTATTGTCTATTGAATCAATAACGTGGCATGGGTCGTGAGAGGTGGCCATTTTGCAAAAATGGGTCGCCAGAACAAAGGTTTGAAAAACACTGCTGTAGAGGGTCCAGCCTGAGGGCTATGGTGATGGCGGCATTGCCAATGGTGCCAAGGAAATACGTGAAGGGCCAGGTGGCACAGTCCACAGTAAAGGTCTGGAACCAGCTGAGGAGGCATTTCAGGATAGAAGAGATGTTGCTACTAGCGCCGCTGTGCGAAAACCATGGATTCGAGCCGGGGGGACAGATGATACCTGCAGGGAGTGGAGAAAGGTGGGGTTGGTTAAGGTGAGGGACCTGTACCTGGAAGAGGGTTTTGCCAATATTGAGGAACTGAAAGAGAGGGTAAAGCTCCCGAGAGGAAGTAAGTTTAGATACCTGCAGGTAAGGGACTTCACGAGGAAGGTTTGGAAAGAGTCCCCAGGTTACAGAGGTACACCCTGTTAGAGCGATTGCTGCTTCTGGATGTGGAAGGGGAGTGTAGAATTGGGGACATATATGGGTGGCTTGGAGAGCAGAGAGGTGAGCAGGTGGTGAAGATTAAGGAGAATTGGGAGGGGAGATAAACTGGAGAGTAGGGAGTGAGGCACAGTGAAGGGTAAATGTGACCTCATGTGCAAGGATGAGCCTGATACAGTTCAAGGTGGTACGCAGGGTGCATATGATTCGGGCAAGAATGAGTGGGTTCTTCCAGGGTGTGGCAGACGAGTGTGAGAAGTGTGGACGGGGACCAGCGAATCACACACATATGTTTTGGGGCTGTGAAAGTTGGAGATATTCTGGGCAGGTGTATTTGCGCGCTAACAATGATAGTGGTGGAGGAGGTTGAGCCGGACCCATTGGTGGTGATATTTGGGATATCGGAGAAGCCGGAGCTAATAGAAAGGAGGAAGGCTGATATTGTGGCCTTCACCTCCCTGATTGCCCGGCGAAGAATCTAACTGGACTGGCAGTCGACAATGCACCGGGTGTTTCGGACTGGCTGGGGGATTTATATGACCACCTTCAGCTGGAAAAGGTCAAATATGAATTAAGGGATTCAGTGGAGGGCTGCGAGGCAAGATGGTGGATGTTAGTGACCATGATTGAGGAGTTGTTCATCGCGGGGAGTGGTGTGGGGGGGGGGGGGGGGGGGTGAAAAAGGGGAAAAATTTGTATAAACTGTATAGTTATGCGTCGGGGAGTTTGCTTCCCGAAATTACGTTTTGTAACCTTTTATGCAAGTTTGGAATAAAATACATTTTTAAAACAAAATGTGGGTGCGCCCCTGCACTCCAGGATTTCCCTTTGTTCAGGGACCCTCCAAAGTGGCTGCTTGTGATGCAATTTTGTTCCAAGTCACAACGTTTTGCATGTTGTAGCCAGCCTAATGCCCTTGCTCTCTCTGTTCCTGTGTTCCCATTGTTCCCTACCCTCCTTATAGCTGTCCCCCTCCCTCTCCCTTTCCTATGGGCCGGAGAGTGGAGCTGAGTCCACAAAGATCAGCCATGATCTCATTGAATGGCAGAGCAGGCTCGAGGGGCCAGATGGCCTACTCCTGTTCCTAGTTCTTATGTTCTTATGTTCTCTGTTTCATCTCCTAGTCGCCCCCTGTTACCGATGTCTGGTCCCCCTTGCCAGGTGATTTCCCCCTATCGGGAGATGCGGCGCGGCCTCGCTTTCATGCACTCTTCCCGGTGCTAGCTTCCCTGCTAGTGTGTGATGTGTTGGGTGTTCTGGATCACATACAGGTCACCAACACTTGAAGTAGTGCAACACTATTTTATTAGAAGGTTAACTATTTAAACATACTTGAACTGTGGGCAAATACGATACTAGCTTTAACTAAAGACCTCTGCTTTGTCCTAACCAGTTGATGCACTCAGCACATGGTGAATGTCTGTGCTGCAGGCTGTGAGCTCTGTGCTCCTAGCTAGCTGCTACTCGAGTGAGCGGGAACTCTGATGCCCCCTGTCTTTCTAGTGCGTGTGCTCTCACTGGTGATTGGCTGCAGTGTTATGTATGTTGATTGGTCCCACTGTGTGTCCATCAGTGTGTGTCTGCACCATGTATATTATGATAGTGTGGTGGTCTCCCTCCTGAGGTTAATTGTGTGTCCTCCTGTCGCCCATTCCCTGATCTCCCTCTCTGCTGTTCCCCTCACCTTTTCATGCGCTCTGCTGCCCTCATTCCTGTCTTCCTCGCATTCCTCCCTCGTCCCCAGAATGAGGCAGTGTAAACCCGCACAAAGTGTTCAACATGGTGGTTCACAGTTAGCAACTCAGAAAGTCTCTTCTCATGAACTCTTCACCACTGTCCTTGCTGCCTTTTATTGCGTCCATCATCCAGGACAAAATTGTCCGCGTCCGCAGGTTGGAAGGTGTGTGAGGGGAATTTGTTTGGGGTTTGCATGTGGGGTTATGGGGTTAGGGGATAGGTTGGGGAGTGAGTCTAGGAATGATGCTCTTTTAGAGCATCGATGCAGACTCAAAGGGTCTCCTTATGCACTCTAGGAATTCTCTGACTCTATGAATCTTTCCTTCTCCCATTAGATAGTTTAAAGCCCTCTAAACGACCCTTGGTACTTGATTTGCTGGGACACTAGTCCCAGCATGGTTCAAGTGAAGCCCATCCCAATAGTACAGTTTCCGTTTCCCCAATACTGCTGCCAATGCCCGACAGGATTTACAGGATAGAAGGAGGCCATTTGACCCATCGCGTTTGCACTGGCCCTTGGAAAGAGCACCCTACCCAAGCCTACACCCCACCCTCCCCCTAACCCAGTAACCACACCCAACCTTTTTGAACGCTAAGGGCAATTTAGCATGTCCAATCCACCTAACCTGCACATCTTTGGACTGTGGGAGGAAACCGGAACACCCGGAGGAAACCCACGCTGACACGGGGAGAATGTGCAGACTTCGCACAGGCAGTGACCCAAGCCGGGAATTGAACCTGGGATCCTGGAGCTGTGAAGTAACTGTGCTAACCACTGTGCTACCGTGCTGCCCCAAGTTTAAATCCATTTCTCCCACACCAATCTTTGAGCCATGGATTCAACCCATTGGTGCAATTTGCTTGTGGCTCAAATAGTAATCCATTTTATAGTAGCGGGAAAGGTAATAAACATGCGAGAAGCCCAAATGAGTCAGTTAGGTGCCCAATTAATGGCCATTCCCACCTTCATGGGCATTTACCCCACATTAGGTGGACCACTAATGGTGGTCAGACTGGCAGATAAACTCTGGCAGCCTCTTATTGGGTTGCAGAGGGGTGGGCTCTCCAACACGGACATGCTATGCCCACAAAGGGGTCTCCTGGTGGTAGTGGCTGCCCCTGTGACAAATGTACCACCTACCCTCAGAAGCCACCCTCTCCACCCATCTCACCGGGGCTTGCCTGACTTTTCCAGGCAATCTTAGACCCCACTTGCGTGTCTTCCACAGTACACGGCCAATTCCTGCATGCTCATTCCCTGCTGAAGCCCTTGCTCTGCTCATCCTTAATAATTGGGGAGGCTGGTACGGGAATTGAACCCGCGCTGCTGCCTTATTCTGCATTACAAGCCAGCTATTTAACCCACTGTGCTAAACCAGTCCTTGGGCCAATAACCTTTCATCCAAACGATGATGAAAAGTTATTGGGCGGAATTCTCCATCCCTGAGGCTTAGTGCCGGCGGCAACAGAGAATTGGCAGGTGGTTCACGACAGGAAAATCGGCGCAAACCCCTCACCGATTCGGGTACCAGTGTGGGGCAAGCATTGGCGCCACTTGAACCACCCGCGGATTGCGCAGAAAATGACCAGAGAATCGGCGGGTTCCGGACCACGCATGTGCAGGGTTGACGGCCTGCACCAGTCACGCTGGAAAACATGGAGCCGGCCATGATGGAACCCTAACCTGCCAACCCTGACCCCACAGCCCACGCCTGTCCACCTGACCCCACAGCCCATGCCTGTCCACCCCCCACCACTCTCCCAGCCCTTGCAGAAGCCCCCCCGATCAGTGGCACAGACCCCGGACAAGTGTGGCAGCATTGGGCACTGTCTGCAGTCGTTACGCTGGGTTACCGACTGCTGGGATCACATGTTGGCCCGCGCCATCGGGAACTCGGCCCATTGGGGGCTGAGCATCGCGAGTGAGCTGGACGATGATGCGCCAACAGCGTTGCAACTGTGCAAATGCGCATCCCGATGACGCCAACTTGGAGGGTGTGGAACATCGGCAACCGCCGTCAAACCAGATCTGGCGTTGGAAGCCATTCTCCGCCTAATCGCCGATCCCAATTTTGGCATCGGGCTATGGAGAATTCCGCCCATTGACCTTGTTTCTCTCTTCATACTTACACCCAGACCTGCTGAGTATTTCCAGCTTTTTCTGTTTTTACTTCAGAGTTCTCGCACCCAGGGTGTTTTGTTTGAGGATTTCTTATTATCTTGGCAACTGTTTTCTGTGTGAAATGTGATACCTTGAACATTCATATTAAATAGTTTTGTCTGAAATGAAATGGCAAAGGCTGGCATTTCCATTAAAAATATCTAGAATTTGAAAAGAGGTTTACATATGCAGATTGAAGGTTGCCATTAATGGAAATTTCTACCAACAGCTCCAATAATAAAATGAAGAAATTCTAATGTTGCTATAGGATGTTTGCAAAGAGAAAAGAGGAAAAAATAATAATAAATGAAAGAAATGACATTGAAGTAATCATGAGTGGTGAAATAATTATTGGAAGATTCTTGGATCTCCATGGCAACCTCACTGGAGCTTCTATTGTTTGTATGAGATGAAGAGACAGGCCAATATTATGAAACGACTACTCTGAACATTTTATTCCATTTATTTACTTCTATGCCCATGCTTTTCCTTAATCTCCCTTCACAGTTGAATGATTTTGAAATGGTCAGCTGTGAAACTAACAGCACTTAACTCTTTTTGATGTGGTCCAGGAGCTGTCAAAGCTTGATGTTTATAAACATTGCGGTTAGACCACTTCAAAGTTACTCAACCATGAAAGTAATGATTGGAACAGTGCTGGCAGCTGGGGTGCATAAAAGCTGTCAATCACAGCCTAGTAAAATCAGCATCAAAGAAAAATGAATGAATGGCTTACAGATCCTGGAAGCGATTTACCAACCACGTTTTGCAATAAACAGAATGAGATGCAGCCGGTGAATCCCACGAGATGCCTCTTCCGGGATTCCCGATGGTTGTTATGGTCCCCGAGATCTAATAAGATCTTAACTGCTCACTTAACTATGCCTACTGCAGAACTAACCAGCTCCCGGGATCTACCGACCTCGCCAAGGAGACCCACAAACGAGGATCAGGCAGAACGGCACTTGTGGGAGTGGGGGGTCTCCCAGATGTTCAGAGGCCTCCAGTGACCTCTGGCAAGGGTGGCACCCTGGCACTGCTGATGCCACCAGGGCACCATGGCATTGCCAGCCTGGCACCCTGGCTGTGCCAGCCTGACTGTGTCAGATGTCCAGTTGGCACTGCCAGGCTGACAGGGGCACTGCCAGTGTGCAATGCTGCCAGTGCTAAGGTTCACAGATGGCACTTTGCCCATGATGGCGATTGGGCTTGGAGGCACGTCTGGGGTGCGGGGACTTGAGGACCCCCCAATAGATGAATTGGGGGGCTCGGGTGTTGCATCAAGGGGTCGGGTGATCAGGGGTGCCATTTTAAAATGGCACCTGATCTCTTCCTACACGGGCGAACGGTGCTCCTCATTGCAGTAAATGTGACTGAGTGACCTGCCGAGGCCCAAGAAAATAACAGAGCCCCATTCAAGCACTGGAAACAAGCCCGCTAAACCCGTCCGAAATGGACTTTTTTTTTGTTAAATTGCACTCCAACGATCTGAGGGGGTTTAAACCCACCTGACTGGTTTTCTCTTTCCAGAAATGTCTTCCTCTGTCTGAATCAGCAAGTGTATTGCCCAGATGAGTTTTCAAGCAGTGATCTTTTTTCACTGCCTCTGTCTGACTGCTCTCTAACTTCCAGATAGGGGTCTCTCATCTGGGTAGTTTCCTGATAGTGGTCACTCTTCTGTGGGGGTCTCTGTGGGAGGGGGGGCTCATTATTTTGGGGGTCGTCTGGTGGTCTGTTTATTTAGGAAGTCTCTTGGGGCTTCTCTGGTGGGGGGGGGGGGGGGGGTTGGTGGCGGTGGAGTGGGGAGGTCTTGCACTGTGGATGGCCCTCCAATGGAATTTGGGGCCAACTCCCTTAAAAAGTTACCCCCTTGGCCCACCATGAGATCCACTGCATCAGCTACATACTTCTTAAGACCTGCACCAATTCCCGCCCATGTGATTCCCGGCCTCGAGTAAATAAACAAAACATAAAAATAAACCAGAGATTCAGAGGACAGGAGAATTACAAGGGCGCAGAGAATATGGTGCCCAGCCCATAATTGGATGCGAATGATCCATTTGCATTCACCCATTGGCGTGGGATGCAAACATCAATCCCGCGTCAACGGTGCTGGAGTGTCGGAAACGGGTTTGCGCCGGTGCCAGTCCTGTTTTCTCCCGAAGCTGACTCTCTGCTGCATTCTGAAGTCTGCTACCTGAGGCATGAGATGGAGAATCCAGCCCTACATCACACAATAATAATAATCTTTATTGTCACAAGTTGGCTTACATTAACGCTGCAATGAAGTTACTGCGAAAAGCCCCTCGTCGCCACATTCTGGAGCCTGTTTGGATACAGAGGGAGAATTCAGAATGTCCAAATTACCTAATAGCACGGGCGGGATTCTCTGACCCCGGGGCCGGGTCAGAGAATCGCCGGGCCGGGCGCGATTCACGCGACGCCGGTCCGCCGATTCTCCGGTCACTGGAGAATCGCCGCCATTGGTGCCGGCATGGCGCTGGTCGAGTGACCCCTCCCCCGGCGATTCTCCATGCGGGATGGGCCGATTGGCCGCCAAGATAGCCCGGACCCAGCCGGCGCCGTTCACATGTGGTCTTACCCGGCGGGACCTCGACATCCATCCTGCGGGGGGGCAGTCCTGGTGGGGGGGAGGGGGGATCTGACACCGGGGGCGGGGGGGCTCCACCATGGCCTGGCCCCGCGATCGGGGCCTACCGATCGGCGGGCCGGCTTCTCCTGATGGGGGTCTCTTTTTCTCCGCGCTGGTGCCTGTAGCTCTCCGCCATGTTGCATCGGGGCTGGTGCGGAGAATGAAGCCAGCGTGCATGCGCGAGTTCGCGCCGGTCGTAGCGTGCATGCAAGACCCGTGGCGCCTGTTTGACGCCAGTATTGGCAGCTGGAGCTGCGTGAGTCGCTCCAGTGCCGTGCTGGCCCCCTTTAGGGCTTAGGATCGCTGCTCCTGGGGGCCTATTGACCCCGTCGTAAAGCACGATGGCGTTTACGACGGCGTCAACACTTAGGATCAGAGAATCCTGCCCCACAAGTCTTTCGGGACTTGTGGGAGGAAACTGGAGCACCCGGAGGAAACCCCCACAGACACGGGAAGAACATGCAGACTCCGCACAGACAGTGACCCAAGCAAGGAATCGAATCTGAGACCCTGGCGCTGTGAAGCCATAGTGCTAACCTTATTCTACCGTGCTGCCTAAAATACCTAAAGGAACCTTGGGTGGGATTCTTCGGTCGCTGATGCCGAAATCGCGTTCCGCGATGAGCCGGAGAATTACTGGTCACGATCGAATCACATGTAAACCGGCGTACTCAAGTACGGCGCGCGCCGTTTTGACAGCCTCAGGACATTGCCTGACGACCACTCCCCGATTCCCTGCCCCCGACCGACCGAGTTCCCGACGGCGTCGGTCACGAGTAGTCTCATCCATCGGGAAGCCGACGAGGCGTCTATGGACTCCGTCCAGCGCCGCCACAGTCAGGGGAGGACCCATCCACGGGCAGGAGGGACTTTGCCAGGGGCTGGGGGCATTGATGGGTGATGGTCCAGGGTGTACGAGCTGGCCAAAGTGGGGCACTATTTCACAGGCCAGGTCCCGAATGGCCGGCGCCATGTTGCACAGTGTGGCCATTGCAGACGCATGCATGGCCGTGGGCGCAGCGATTCTCCGGCTGTATCGGCAGCCAGAGCCGGGTGCTCAACACTGCCTTGATGCTAGCCCCCAGCCAAACTAGCCCCCAGCCAAACAGAGGATTGGTGGTCGTTTTACGCCATTTTATCTGTCTTAAAACGGCATCATTCCCATGCCGGCATGGGGACATAGCCTCAAAATCGGATTCTCCGGCCAGCGATGGGCAGAGTGGGCGCCCGTTTTCGTCGGATCTCGCCGGCGTGAAATACACCAGGCCCGTACCAGCGGGACCTGGCTCTGCGGGCAGCCTGCAGAATACTCGAGGGGGTGGCGCGGGGGGATCTGGCCCTGGGGGGGGCCCCCCACGGTGGCCAGGCCCGCGATCAGATCCCACCGATCCGCGGGCGGGCCTGTGCATGGGTGCACTCTTTCCCTCCGCGCTGGCCGGTGTAACGGTCCGCCATGGCCGGCGCGGAGAAGAACTCCTCCCCCCCTGTGCATGTGCTGGGATGACGCCAGCACACACTGACCCTCCCGCGCATGCACCAACTCACACCGGCCGGCGGAGACCCTTTGGCGCAGGTTGGCATGGCGGCAAGCTCTTCGGCGCCGGCTGACGCGACGCCAACCCCGCCAGCGCTGGCCTAGCCGCTGAAGGTGCGGAATCCGCACCTTCCGGGCGGCCTGTCGCCGGAATGGTTCACGCCACTCCTCGGTGCCGGTACGGCCCGCCCCACCGGTTAGGGGAGAATCCCGCCCGTGGAGTCAACTTGCATGGTCTACAAGGTACAATTGAAGCCACACTTAGTGGGCGAGATTTTCCCAGCCCGAGGCCGGGCTGGAGAATCCCCACGACCGGGCCAAGCCGCCCGGACGCTGGCACGCGATTCTCCGCAGAGCGCCGGCATGTTTGGCGCGACGCTCTACTTGGCCAGTCCACCGATTCTCGGCCCGGGATGGGCCGAGCAGACGCAGTTAAAACGCTGAATCACGCCGGCGCCGTCCACACCTGCTCGCAGCCGGCGGGAACTCTGCGTGCAACGGTCGGGTGGCGGCCTGTGGGGTGAAAGGGGGGCTCCGACCCCGGGGAGGGCCTCCGATGCAGCCTGGCCCACGTTCGGCGGGCCGGCCTCTCTGTCCCTGGCCTCTTTTCCTACGCACCGGCCCCTGTAGCCCTGCACCATGTTGCGTTGGGGCCGGCCCATTGAAGGAGGCCACTGCGCATGCGCGGATCCCGCGGCACCCAGTTCGCGCCGGGATCGGCAGCTGGAGCGGCATGAACCGCTCCAGTGGCATGCTGACCCCCTGTAGGGGCCAGAATTACTCCTGGCAGCGGCCCAGTAAAACGTGACGGCATTTACGATGGCGTGGACACTCTGCCGCGGGATGGGAGAATCCCGCCAACTGTGTACAGTTTTGGTTCTCTTATTTAATGAATAATATATTATCATTAGAGGCAGTACAGAAGAGGTTTACTAGGATAAGCCTGGGTATGGAGGGACTGCCATATGAGAAACGATTAAACAGGTTGGGTCTTTATTCCTTGGAGTTCTGACGAATGAGAGGTTATATTAGGGGGTCAGGCAGGGTAAATGTTGGGAGGATGTATCCACTCATGGGATAGTGTAGGATCAGAGGGCTTAG
This sequence comes from Scyliorhinus torazame, assembly GCF_047496885.1. NCBI lineage: Eukaryota > Metazoa > Chordata > Chondrichthyes > Carcharhiniformes > Scyliorhinidae > Scyliorhinus > Scyliorhinus torazame. The sequence continues at coordinate 98,877,086 of NC_092721.1, forward strand.
TCGCAGAATAAGGGGGAGCTCATTTAAGGCAGATTTGAGGAGGAATTCCTCCATTGATGGAATTCTTGACCCCAGGAAGCTGTAGAGGCTGTGTCCTGGAGCATTTTCAAGGCTGAGATTGATAGGTTTTTAGTTAATAGTGGAATTGAGGGTTATGGGGATAAGGCTGAAAAATGGACATCGGAGTGTTGGATAATCCATGGGTTGGATTCTCCGTTCCCTGACGCTGATTTCGTAATCGGCGATTGGGCCGAGAATCCCTTTTTGCGACATAATTGGGGCGACGTCTGTTTGACGCAAGTTTTGCATGTTCCCCCCCCCTCCGAAATGGAGTCATCGAAGCGCGCACCTCCCGCCTTTGGGACGGCCTCAACACGTCACCTGCAGGCCTTCCCTCCCCTGATGCTCCGCCCCCGATGCGCCGAGTTCATGACCGCGTGGTTCACTAATGGTCCCAGCCATGCGGGTACCCGGCATAGCCGCTGCGGACTGTGTCCACAGTCAGGGGGAAGCCATGCTGCTGGCTTGGCTGGTGGGGAGCTTCTGCGAGGGTTGGGGGACTGGTGGGGGGTGGCCACAGGTGGGTGGGGAGGGTGGGGGAGGGGGTGTCCTGAGGGCACTATCTGGCAGGTTGATTCCGCACATGGCCAGCGCCATGTTGTACGGAATGACCGCTGCAGGTCGTTGTCATGTGCATGTGCAGCCAGGGACCTGGGCATTCTCTGGCCATTTATTTCATGGAGGCCAGGAGTTTTACGTGGCGCGGCTGCTATCCCCTTACCGACCGCAGCATCGGTGAGGGGGCAGCACTGATGTTTTTCCGCGTAAAACGCCACAATCCTCTGCACTTAGCCTCAGATTCGGAGAATCTGGCCCCATGATCTTATTAAATGGCAGAGCAGGCTCGAAGAGCTGTATGGTCTACTGCTCCTATTTCATATAGTCTTGTGGGTTACTTATACACTTGTTTTCTTAGGCTCTTTTGTTCTCAGCTCTTTCCCTTCCTTTGACCATGATGGGAATGTAAATGTAAATAAGGTCGTTCCATGAGGAAAATTCTGTTTTGTTGCCCTCTTGGATTCCTTCTGTGAGTCAATAAGAGTATGTTCTGGATTCAGTCATAAATGGTAATGTGAAAATAATGATTTTATAGAGTCATATAGTACAGAAGAGGCCCTTCAGCACATCGGGCCTGCACCGACAAAACAGCACTAAATTTACACAAATCCCACTTTCCAGTACTTGGCCCATAGCCTTGAATGTTATGACATTCCAAGTATTCACCACGTACTTTTTAAAGGTTGTGAGGTTTCCTGCCTCTACTATCATCTTGGGCAGTAGATTTCAGACTCCAATTACCCTCTGGGGTGAAAATCGCCTCTAAACCTCCTGTCCCTCACCTTCCCTCCTTATTGACCCTTCAACTAAGGGGAACAGCTGCTTCCTATCCATTCTGTCCATACCTCTCATAATCTTGTACTCCTCAATCAGCTCCCCCCTCAGTCTTATCTGTTCCAAAGAAAATAAACCGAGCCTATCCACCTTCTCATCATTGCTCAAATGCTCCATCCCAGGCAACATTCATCCTGGTGAATCTCCTCTGTACCACCCGAGCGCAATCATATCCTCCCTATAGTGAGGTGACCAGAACGCCACTCAGTACTCTAGCTGTGGCCTAACCAAAGTTTTGTACAGCTCCAGCATAACCTCTCTGCTCTTCTAATCAAATTTTCTCCAGCTTTTTAATCACACTGCATCGGAGATATCTGATATTCTGCAATTACAAAACTAATAACTGTTGTTTGAAATTGCAGAGACATATTTTATATTTGCAGCTCACCAAGTAGAACATAGGAAGTAGGAGCAGGATAAAATCAATAAGATCTTGGCTGATCGTTTTGTGGACTCAGCTCCACTTACCCACCCGTTCACCTTTTATTCCTTTACTGTTCAAAAATCTATCTACCTTTACCTTAAAAACATTCAACACGGTAGCCTCAACTGCTTCACTGGGCAGGGAATTCCACAGATTCACGACCCTTTGGGTGGAGATGTTCCTCCTCAACTCAGTCCTAAATCTGCTCCCCCTTATTTTGAGGCTATGCCCCCTCGTCCTAGTTTCACCCACCAGTGGAAACAACCTCCCTGCTTCTATCCTATCTATTCCCTTCATAATTTTACATGTTTCTATCAGATTCTCCCTCATTCTTCTAAATTCCAATGAGTATAGTCCCAGTCTGTTTAGTCTCTCCTCATAAGCTAAACCTCTCAACTCTGGAATCAACCTCGTGAATTTCCTCTGCACCCCCTCCAGTGCCAGTACATCCTTTCTCAGGTAAGGAGACCAAAACTGTACACAGTACTCCAGGTGTGGCCTCACCAGCACCCTATACAGCTGCAACATAACCTCCCTGCTTTTAAACTCCATCCCTCTAGCAATGAAGGACAAAATTCCATTTGCCGCCTTAATTATTTGCTGCACCTGCAAACCAACTTTTTGCGATTCATGCATAAGGACACTCAGCTTGCTGCAATTTTATTACCATTTAAATAATAGTCCATTTTGCTGTTAGTCCTACCAAAATGGATGACCTCACATTTACCAACATTATACTCCATCTGCCAGACCACTCACCCAAACTACCGATATCTCTCTGCAGACTTTCAGTGTCCTCTGCATACTTGGCTCTATCACTCATCTTCGTGTCATCTGGGAACTTTGACACATTATACTTGGTCCCCAATTCCAGTCATCTATGTAAATTGTGAACAATTGCGGACCCAACACTTATCCCTGAGGCACACCACTAGCCACTGATCACCAACCAGAAAAACACCCATTTATCCCCACTCGTTGCTTTCTGTCAGTTAATCAATCTTCTATCCATGCTAATACATTGCCCGTAACGCAATGCACCTTTATCTTATGCAGCAACCTTTTTTGTGGCACCTTATCGAATACCTTCCGGAAATCCAGATACACCACATCAATCGGTTCCCCTTTGTCCTCCACACTCGTAATGTCCTCAAAGAATTCCACTAAATTCGTCAAACATGACCTGCCTTTAATGAACCCATGCTGTGTCTGCCCAATGGAACAATTCCTATCCAGATGTCTCGCTAATTCTTCCTTAATGACAGATTCAGACATTTTCCCCAACACAAAAGTGACGTTAACTGGCTTATAGTTACACGTAAGGTAGGAACTTAAGGTAAGAGTTTGGAAGGCTAAAAGGGGTCATGAAATGTCATTGACACACAGGATTAAGGAAAATCCTAAGGCGCTTTAAACATATGTGAAGAGCAAGAGGGTAGCCAGAGAAAGGGTTGGTCCATTCAAGGATATTGGAGGGAATCTATGTATGGAACCAGAAGAAAGGGAGAGATACTATATGAATACTTTGTCTCAGTATTCATCAGAGAGATAGACTTGGTGGATGAGGAGTATAGGGTAGAGTGTGCAGATATTCTGAGTCATGTTGATATTAATAAAGAGGAGGTGTTGGGCATTTTAAAAAGCATTAAAGTAGATAAGTCCCCAGGGCCTGATGGGATCTACCCCAGAATACTATGGGAGGCAAGGGAGGAAATTGCTGGGGCCTTGACAGTAATCTTTATATTCTCATTGGCTATAGGTGAAGTTGCAGAGGACTGGAGAGTAGCCAATGTTGTTCCATTTCTTAAGAAGGACAGCAGGGATAATCCAAGAAATTATAGGCCGGTGAGCCTTACGTCAGTGGTAGGGAAATTATTGGAAAAGATTCTTAGAGATAGGATTTACTCACATTTGGAAACAAATGGACTTATTAGTGATGGGCAGCATGGTTTTGTGAAGGAGCGGTCATGCCTCACTAATTTGATTGAGTTTTTTGAGGAAGTGACAAAGATGACAGATGAGGGAAAGGCAGTAGATGTTGTGTACATGGACTTCAGTAAAGCCTTTGACAAGGTACCATATTGGAGACTGGTACAAAAGGTGAAGTCACAAGGGATCAGAGGAGAGCTGGCAAGTTGGATACATAACTGGACTGAGCATAGAAGACAGCGGGTAGCAGTAGAAGGTTGCTTTTCTGAATGGAAGGCTGTGACTAGCGGTGTTCCACAGGGATCAGTTCTGGAGCCTTTGTTGTTTGTGGTGTTTTTAAATGATTTGGAAGAAAATGTAGCTGGTCTGATTCGTAAGTTCGCAGACAACACAAACATTGGTGGAGTTGCGGATAGTGAAGAGGATTGTCAGAGGGTACAGCAGGATATAGACTGGTTGGAGTCTTGGGCGGAGAAATGGCAGATGGAGTTTAATCCGGACAAATGCGAGGTAATGCACTTTGGAAGGTCCAATGCATGTAGGAATTACACAATAAATGGTAGAACTCTTGCGAGTACTGACAGGCAGAGAGATCTGGGCGTGCATGTCCACCGATCACTAAAAGTGGCAACGCATATGGATAAGGTGGTCAAGAAGGCATATGGCATGCTGGCCTTCATTGGTTGGGGCATTGAATATAAAAAGTGGCAAGTCATGTTGCTGCTGCACAGGACCTTAGTTAAGCCTCATTTAGATTATTGTTTGCAATTCTGGTCGCCACAGTACAGAAGGATGTTGATGCTTTGGAGAGGGTACAGAAGCGGTTTACTAGGATGTTGCCTGGTATGGAGGGCATTAGCTATGAGGAGAGGTTAGATAAACTCGGTCTGTTCTCATTGGAATGACGGAGAGTGAGAGGCGATGGCATGGACTGAGTGGACAGTCAGATGCTCTTTCCTAGGGTAGGAGAGTCAAGTACTAGGGGACATAGGTTTAAAGTGCATGGGGAAAAGTTTAGAACAGATGTGCGACGCAAGTTTTTTACACAGAGCGTGGTAAATATATGGAACGCGCTGCCTAGGGAGGTGGTGGGAGCAGGTACGATAGTGGCATTTAAGGGACATTTCGACATCTATATGAATAGGGTGGGAATGGAAGGATACGGACTACATAAGTGCAGACGGTTTTAGTTTAGGCAGATACCATGGTCGGTGCAGGCTTGCAGGGCAGAAGGGCCTATTCCTGTGCTGTATTGTTCTTTGTTCTTTGTAACTGGCCTATAGTTACCCATAACCGGCCTATAGTTACAGTGAACTGTCGCACTGAGCTATTGTTATAGTGTTATTTTGACTTCAAACTTGCTTTCAAAGGATGAACCAAAGTGTTGCCAAATAGAATCAACAATATGACCTCTGATAACAGTGGAAATTGTTTAATTTTTGAGAGGTGGAATTATAAATGGGCATTGTTGCTGATTTTCTCTTTGGTTCAATTGCTCTGTTTTATTACCTTTGCTCTCGAGTCGCCAGGTATCTTTATGATACTGCCACGAGGTTCAAGTCCGAGTAATGATCAATAATCCAATACACCGATTAGTAAGATTTAAATCAAAGCACATTTATTATACACAGTAATCGCTACTCATGCACAAATTCTACGTCTAAGCTACTTCTACAACTAACAAGCCTATACTTAACTTTGGACTGGCCCACCAGGTCAGGGGAACAAATGGCCTTTCGTTCGGGTTCTGAGCCTGCGGGATTCGAAGTTGGTATGGATTGGTGGCTCGGAGCGCCTATCTCGTAGCGAGCGTTGAATTAAGACTTACGATTGTCGGTCTTCACTGCACCGGTCACGGTCAATGTTGGTTCGTGTTGCTGGGTGGCCCGGGCAGGAAGAAGAGCTGAAGAGGAGCTGCTGAAGAGTGAAGAGAGCAATTTTGAACTTCGGGCTTAACTCTTATAGTCCCCAGGGGCTTCCCGCCTTTCGTGGCGGACCCTGTACCTGGTCCCAAGTGATTGGACTTTGTCCCAATCGCTTGATTCGGTTTTCTCCAATACTGGAGCGGTTCCCTGATCGATGGGCGGTCTTGAGGTGCTCGTTCACCTCCTTTGTGTTGGCTCCTGCTGGTGCCGAGGAGTCTGGCTTTGCTTTGTGTATCCAAAATGTTACTTATTGTTCCCGGGGATTGCTGATCAGTATGCAGATGGCTGTTACTTTATTATGCTGATGGTCGCTGGTATCGATGTTGTCTGGTTTTTTTTGCAGAGGTAAATACACAGCAAACCTGCAGCTGCTGGTTTCTGTCTATGTTGGCTGACTTTCCCATCAGCCTTTGCCGTTCGCCATTTTGAATCGGGAGTTTGCCAATTTAGGTGGCTACAGCATGCTTTAAACTGTAATCAATCCCAAAATGGCCTGTATTATCAGAAAGAATTCCACTTGCAAAAACAAGGCTTTCAATTTTCTGGTGAGTGTTGCTTTAAGCAAATTGATTGGTCTTAGAAAGAGAATTGAACATTTATTTTGCTTTCCTGAATGATATACCCCTTCTTGAATCTGTCCTTATAAACAGATAAACAGATTCAACACCAAGAAAACTAACACGATATGTTCTGGATATAGGATGTGATTATATTTGGGTGAGAAAAAATTGAAAAAAATGAAGGGATCTAGTGATGTAAAATCTAAAAGAAACGATACTGCTAGATATCATAGATCATAGAATTTACAATGCAGCGGAAGGCCACCCGGCCGATCGAGTCTTCACCGGCCCTTACAAAGAGCACCCTACTCAAGCCCACGTATCAACCCCATCCCCGTAACCCCCACTTAACCTTTAGAGACACTCAGGGCAATTTAGCATGACCAATCCACCTAACCCGCACATCTTTGGACTGTGGGAGGAAACCGAAGAACCTGGAGGAAACTCATGCACATATGGGGAGAATGTGCAGAATCCACACAGAATGTGACCCAGCGGGGAATCAAACCTGGGACCCTGGAGCTGTGAAGCAACTGTGCTAACCATTATGCTACCATATCAAAGAAGTGCACTTCAAGAGAGAGATCAAAACTACTTTCACAATGATTAAAAAATTAGTGCAGGTGGAGCAGATCTTTCAACACATTAAGCTTCCCTTTTCTTAGGGACTTGCTATTCCCCCATCACAGAATTCAACTTGAGTGATTTCATACTTTCATCTCCAGAACCATATCCAAAGGGCCCAACAATCTTCGACTGCTTCCTCAATTACTTTTTCTTTGACATAAGGTCTGAAATGGGCTGTTTTCTAATGATCGCACAATGTTCCACTTCATTCATGATTCCTCAAATGACAAAGCCAGACCTGGACAACATCTGATTGGACTGATGAATGGCAAGTAACATTTTCACCACGCAATGAAATGGTCAACAAGACAGAGCCCAAGCACCTTCCCCTTGATATCCAACAGTATTAATGTCATCAAATCCCCCACCATCAACATCCTTGTAGCTGTAGTATTTATGTGGTTGATCCAGTAGAGACTCAGCTGGATTAACCGTTTAAATACCTTGGGTTCTGGGCAGCACGGTGGCACAGTAGGTAGCACTGCTGCCTCACGGCGCCGAGGTCCCTGGTTTGATCCCGGTTCTGGGTCACTGTCCGTGTGGAGTTTGCACATTCTCCCCATGTTGGCGTGGGTTTCACCCCCACAACCCCAAAGATGTGCTTGGTAGGTGGATTGGCCACGCTAAATTGTCCCTTAATTGGAAAAAATAAATTGGGTACTCTAAAAAAATTTTTTAAATAAATAAATACCTTGGGTACATGAGCAGGTCAGATGCTGGGTACATTGAGTGAATGACTCATCTCTTGACCCACCAAACCTTTTCCACACAGCACAAGCCAGAATGTGGATGCCCCTGCAACGAAACTCAAGATGCGTGCCACTATGGAGGCAAAATCACCCCATCCACCAGCTTAGCATCTCTCCTCCCACAGCCAGTGTACTGTAGTAATAGTGTGTATCATCTCGAGTATGCACAGCAGTAGGTTATCATGGCTTCTACAGCAGCATCTCCAAAATTGGCAAGCTCTACCATCTAGAAGGAGGAGAGCAGTAGGTGAATGGAAACACTATATACACCAAGTAACATATCAGTCTGACTCGAATATGTATTGTTATTCCTTCCTCATTGCAGGGTCAACATCTTGGAAATCCAAGGTGCACCTTTCATAGAATTATATAGAATACAAAGCAGAGAGACAGGCTTGAGGAACAGCAGCTCCATAAGATTGCAGACATCAAAATTGAGTTGAACAATTTCAGATTATAACCACTCCACTTTTTCAGACTGTACACGTTGACAATAATTAAGTAAATGTACAGCACTTCTGGATCCATCTTTTGTTTCTTTACTTGTCCCATTACTTTGTGGGGCCACGAAGAATCCAGCATGAGTTTGTAGAGTCAAACAGATAGTAATTTTATTTACAACAATATTTATACAACACTATTGGTTCTCTCTCTTATACAGCTGAAAGGTGAATGATTTCCCCACCCCCCTCATTGGGGGAGCTCATATTCCGCAAGATCACATGGGGTAACCAGGGGTTGGATTGCTTTATTGACCCATCTTTTCACATTATGATTTGATGTTGCTGACTTTCCATTGTTCTTTGTTATTTTGGGCAGTAGCCCTACCAGGAGCGACCCCTTTTAATTTATTCCCGATTTAATTTTTGTTATTCTATTCAGTTAACTGACCCTAAAAGATCACATGGGGTAAACGGGTTGAATTGCTTTATCCACCCCTTTAAACACATTTTGATTTTTTTCCCCATAAGTTTAGAGTACCCAATTCTTTTTTTCCCAATTAAGGGTCAATTTAACGTGGCCCATCCACCTACCCTGCACGTCTCTGGGTTGTGGGGTGAAACCCACGCAAACACGGGGAGAATGTGCAAACTCCACATGGACAGTGACCCACCCTGCCACCCTGTTTTGATTTGATGTTTGGCAAGTTTCCATTGCTCTTTGTTATTTTTGGGCACCAGGGCCACTTTAAATTCATTCTTGAGTTTGTTTCCTTTCTTATGATCAGTTGAGTGGATCCTAAAATACAACATGGGTAAACCAGGGGTTGGATAGCTTTATCAACCCCTTTAATCACATTTTGATTTGATGTTTGGTAAGTTTCTGTTGCTCTCTGTTTTGTTTGGGCAATGCCCCTGCCAGGAGCGGCCCTTAAAGAGCTGGCTTAGCTCAGTGGGCTAGACAGCTGGTTTCTGATGCGGAACAAAACCAGCAGCGTGGGTTCAATTCGTACTTGTGACAATAAAAGGTTATTATTATTATTTTAATTTGTACCTGAGTTTATTTCTGTTATTCTATTAAGTTGATTGGGCCCTAAAATACTACATGGGATAACCAATTGTCCCAGCCAATAGAATCTGGGCAAGTTATAAGATCTACCATCTTGCCTTGCCCCATCATCTCTTTTGTCAAGTAAACTTTCCTCTCTTCCACACTGTTGTGTTTGGTCCCTTGTACGTTTATGAAGAACTCATCAACACTTTGATCTGTCCAAATCAAGATCCTTTTATTGTGTCTCGTGCGGTAGGATGGCAATCTGATACAGAGCATGTTATCATGGAGTCTTGCTATTCCTCTGGAACATACGCTTTCTGATGACCAATTACACATCTTATTGCCCTCTCAATCTTGTTCTGGAGATAGCCGGATGTACCTCTCTTATCCAGGTCCCAAGTCACGTGACCTTGGTCTGGAGACCGCATGGTGTGTCTGTACCGCCACTTGTTGGTTGGAGGTCTCGCACCATCCCACTGTGATATAGCCCATAGGCATATCACCACACACACTATCACAGATCTTCCATTTTGTTGTTTCCTCCCCCAATTGTTGGTCCTTTCCCTGCCTCTGGAAGCACTTAAAATCTGTTATGTCTCTAACTCTTTCCAGTTCTGATGAAAGGCCACTGACTGGAAACATTGACTGGGATTCTCCATTCCCGACGCCAACTTTGTAATCGCCAATCGGGCAGAGAATCCTTTTTACGATGGAACCGGGGGTGGTGCCTGTTTTTGGATGCTCCGCCCTCTCTAAAATGAGTCATCGAGCGTGCCACGTGCTATTGGGACGGCCTCAGGACGTCACCTGAGTGCCCTCCCCCGATGCTCCGCCCCCGATGGGCCGAGTTCCCAACTGCGCAGGAGACGTGCGGTCTCAACGGTTGGGACTGCGTCCAGCGCCGCCACGATCAGGCGGAAGCCATGCTGCTGGCCAGGGGTCTTCGGCTTGGGCTGGGGTGACTGGTGGGGGGGTTGCAGGGGGGTGGCGAGGGGGGGAACTATCTGGCAGGTCGGGTCCGCGCACAACCGGCGCCATGTTGCACCTCATGACCGCTGCAGGTCATCGCCGTGCGCATGTGCAACCAAGGGCCCAGAAATTCTGCGGCCATTTTTGTCACGGAGGCCGGGTGTTGTACGTGGTGCAGCTGCTAGCCCCCACCAGACAGAGAATCAGTGCTGGGTCGCCGCCGATTTTCTTGACGTAAAACGCCACGGATCCTCTGGACATAACCTGGGAATCGGAGTATTTCTCTTTCCACAGATGTTGCCTGATTTTGAATATTTCAAGCATTTTCTGTTTTCGTTCCAGAAACAGGCCATTATGCCCAACCATTTCATGGTTATGTTCCTCCTTCTGCACTGTAAATTCTATGATAATTCTATGACTTGAACCACTTCCAATCCCTCCTCATCTAACTCTAGCAGCATAATTCTATATTTTCCCCTTTTGTGTACGTAATCTCTCCTTAAATATATTTATACTATTCAATTGAACCACTCCTCGTGGTAACGAATTCCACATCTCACCACTCTATGGGTAAAGAGGTTCCTTCTGAATTCCCGATCTAATTTCTTGATGACTATTATCTTACATTGATGACCTTTCGTTTTTATCTTTTCCGAAGTGTAAACATTTTTTTCTGGCATTTTTTCAAGTTTGTCATAATTTTCATTAATTAAATATCTCTATTAGGTCACCCTCAGATGTTTTAAGAGAAAAGCGATCCAACCTGTTCATTCTTTCCTAATATTGATAACTTTGTATTTCTGGTATCTTTGTTGTAAATCGTTTTTGTACCTTTTCCATTTCCTCTATATCAGTAACCAGAACCATCTGCAAGTGTCTAACCGAGGTTCGATACAAGTTGAGCAAAACGTATCCATTTTTCAATTATATCCATCTACAAATAAACATTGTGCATGGTTAACTTTTTAAGGCCTTATTAACCTGTGTTTTTTTTTTTATTTGTGTATTTGAGCTCTAAGATCTCTTTTACTCCTCTATTCAATTTAGATTTTTTTTTTATGTGATCTCCTAATGTTTCTTACGAAAACGTAATACCTCAAACTCATTCGTATTGAAATTTATTTGCCAGTTATATCCCCATTCTGAAGTTTAAGCTTCTTGTAATGTGTTGCCGTTCTTCACAGTATCATTTGCGCTCCCAGTTTCATGTCATCCACAAATTTAGAAATGGTGCTTTTGATTCCAAAGTCAAAATCATTCATATAAATCGTGAACAACAATGGTCCCAACATTGCTCAATGATACTTATGAAATCCCACTTGCCACCTTTGCCATTTTGAATAACAATTCTTCACTCTCACTCTCTGCTTTATGTCTTGCAGCCCATTTAGTTACTTGTCCCCTGATTCCACACACTCTGATCTTCTTCATTCGTCTATTGCATGGCATTTTATTGAAACCTGTTGGAAATCCAGATAAATTATATTACCCTTGTCTAGTCTCTCTTTGACCTCTTCAACAAATTTAATGAAGCTGGTCAAGCAATGCTTTCGCATTTGAAATCCATGCTGACTATTCATTACAGGTCGAGTATCCTTTATCCAAAACCTGCAGGACTGATTGCATTTCGGATTGCAGATCATTTTGGTTTTTGGCTATTGCATATAAACTTACATTACAATAGCCTGAGCTTAGGCTAGCAATAGTCTAAAGTAAATAAAATGGCTAAAAAAAATAAGATGTGTCACTGAGTAATAAATACAGGGTACCTGTAATAGCTTTCTTTTTGCTATGTACACCACAAAAGTCATGATGTAAATAGTGTTGACAAACAACTGGGCTTCCTGTGCTAAAGGTCGGTGAGGTTCAACAATAAAGTTTAATACCTTATTCTCATCTTGATTTTCCTTTTATTTTTTGTATCGAGAAAAGTTTGATATTTTGTTTCCTTTATAACATAATTCTAGTGTTCTTCTTAGCCATCCTAATTGTTCTTTTGCTTTTCTTCTTATCTTTTAAGTGTTTTACATTGCTGCTTTACACCATTGTTTACATGCGATTTGGGCCATTTTATCTTGTCCAAGTTTCATTTATCACCTTCAAGGTGGCTCTCTTCATCCACCTCATTCCACTATCAGATAATCTGTAGATTCCCCTCATTAGTGTGACTGATCTTTATATATCTCAACCCATGTGGATTTTCCTTGTCATTACATTACCCAATAAAGCACTGTACTGATATTCCAACTCTCCTTTTCCCCTGCCTAACTTTTCAAATTATGTTGTATCTCTGCAATATTTAATTTCTGGTCCTGATTTTTCTGTAGCTATGTCTAAGTAATTCCTACAATATAAAAAAAGGCCCACCACCTTCTTAATGGCAACCGAGCATGGTCAATAAATATTGGCATTGCCAGTGACACTCATATCCCCAAGATACTTCCAGAAGTCAGTCCTGAAATTGCCCTTTCCCAGTTTAAATCTATAGAATGACCTGAAATAGTGCTGAGAAATAGACTCTCGCATTCCACTGATATCATATATACCTCTGTTCACCTTGTTTAAATACCTGAAGAATGTATGTTTTTCTCACTGAGGATCAGTCTTCTAGCCATTCTTTGTATCACTTGCAAGGTTTATATGACCAGAAGTAATATATTTTTCAAAACATTGCATGACCACTACCTTATACTGCTTCATCAAGAAGACCTATTTAAAAAGCTTAACAATTCAAAATTTTGAATATTTTGTTGATTGCTGTTCTATGACTGGATGACCAGTGTTGAGTGTACTGTCACTTTTAGATCATCTTTCAGACACTCTCCTAGTTAATTTAGCACTATTCAATAAGCAAGTATATCCCTGACTTTCCAATGTGTAAGACATATATGCATTGAATTTCATTTGTCATTGGACAAGATTGTCTGTGTCCTGTCATATGTGAAGTGTTAGGTAGGAAATGTCTAGCAAACATAAACAAAATCTATCGGAATAAGAAACTAAGGGGCTTAATACTACAAGCAGACCTTGGGTAGGAAGGTGTGAATAGCAATTTGACATGGAACTTTGGAGCAAGACAAATTACTTATTCACAAATTCACAAATGTCTACAAATGTGATGTACATTAGAATGAATAGTGAGTAACATTTTAAACATCGCAAGTTTAAACCTGGACAGTTTACCAAGCTTATCTGCTATTTTTGAAAAACCTCAGTATCAAAAGATTCCTGTGACATCTGGATCTGAAGTTGATTGGCAACAGTAGAATAGTATAAAGTCAGTTCATATACAAATGCAAAATGGCACCATCTCGCTGCACCGCCTGAATGTAGTGTTTAGCAAACAAATGGACATAGTAGCTGATCAAATTTATTTCTTTCGAACAAAGGATTTTCAGGTAATTGTTATTGCACACTACTTTCTCTGAATGCCAATCTAAACACAGTAAACAACTTTTAGAACCATTAGGACTAAATGAACTTGTTCAGGAACATCTGCTTGGAGGTCAATGCATTGAATTTTCTTACGGTACTCAAAATGGAAAGGGATATACTCATGACAATACTAATCAGAGGCGGCGGCTCTTGTGCTCAGCATCACCACCCATAAGGCAGTGGTTGTTGTCGGAAGGACAGGCACATAGTCCTAGGATTGTGGAATGACCCAGGGCGCAGGTAAGTAATGTTGGAGTTGGATGGGGGAGGGGGGTGGGGGTTGGAATTTGTGGTACAAGAAAATAATTTAAGGATTCATATTTGACCTTTTCGCCCATGTGTTTCATTCTACCTTCAAGAGGATTAAAAACATTTATATGAGAGTGTTTCTGTTATTCGACTCCCCCCTCCTCTGTTTCATTTTGTTGTGATTGATGTGCGGAAAATGAAATGAAAATGAAATGAAAATCGCTTATTGTCACAAGTAGGCTTCAAATGAAGTTACTGTGAAAAGCCCCTAGTCGCCACATTCTGGCGCCTGTTTGGGGAGGCTGGTACAGGAATTGAACCATGCTGCTGCCCTGCCTTGGTCTGCTTTGAAAGCCAGCGATTTAGCCCTGTGCTAAACAAGCACCTGGTGCGAAACCAGTACAGTATTCTGTAGTGGAAGCCAAGAATAGACCAGCATATTGCCTCCTTAAGATGAACGCAACAGAGAAGGAAATGGAAGTTTGAGTCTGTATGATGTTTCACAGGAATTCCAACTTCCTCACCCACAGGACTGTAGAGATTAAGTTAAATGACCTCACAAGGTCATGCAAGATAATACACCCTTTACGCACATAATGCTAGGGTAATGGTATGGATGTAGTCCCTAACAAAATTCCGACAATGTGCTCCGGACATGCCAATTGCTACATCTAGAATAGTGTCTCCTGATAAGATCCTTAACCTTCATCCCATGGGATGTGAAATATTTGAAGGTTGTGTTCCTCCTTCCAATGACTTACCGGCCTGCCGTTCACTCAGAAACTTCAAGTTGTGCTGGAAACGTACACTTTGTCATGTGAGAGTACCTTTAAGAAATGGGTGTTTAAGAAATGTACCTTTAAGAAATGGGTGTTTATCAGTGATGTCAGAGTGTGGGTGGAGCTGGGCTGCCTGTCATCTTTTTACTTTTGTTTTAGGCTGTTTGCTGCAGGGTGCGTTTTAGTTTTGTTTTCAGTGTTGGAGCTGAAGCCAGACTAAGCAGGTGTACTGCTGTTCTCTCTGCCATCAAAAGACTATCTCTTGATCATTTGGTGAATTCAGAATTATAAATGTTTTCAGTAGTGACTTTAACCTGATGTGCTTCTGTTAAAGGATTTGTTTTTAAGTCAGATGGATGTTAAAAGGAAAGCTTAAAGAATTACTTAGTGTTGTAGTCTTTGAGGGTTGTAGTTGAATTAATGGTTGCTAAGATGTTCATTGTTTGTTTTAAGAAGGTTTATTTGAGTTCATAGAATAAATATTGTTTTGCTTTAAAAAATACTTTTCCATTTCTGTTGTACCACATCTGCAGAGTGGGCCGTGTGCTCCCCATACCACAATCTAGTAAAGGTTGTGGGTCAGGTGAACTCCATGATACACTTTGGGGTTCTCTAAACCCTGGCCCATAACAAATTGGGGGCTCATCCGGGATAAAAGTCTATATATTGGATTGGCTTAGTGAACTTCAAGACAGTGAGGGGAGAACATATTGTGGTTTCTTTTCAGATGTGGTATTTCAATTTAAGTAGGGAGTGTGTTTTGGACAATGGCTCTTTCAGAGGCTCTGAAGTTTTTGGAGGTGGAGACGGTCACACACAGTACCTTACGGACAGAGACTAAAAGCAGACTGTTAGATTTGGCAAAAACATTGCAGTTAACATTACCTGACAAAATGCGAAAAGATGAGGTAATTATGGCAGTAGTTAAGCATTTCAAGTTGCCAGAGATACAGTATGACTCATTGGAAATGCCAAAAGTTCAGTTACACAGTAAACAAATGGAACATGAAAAAGAATTAAAGCAGCTTGAATACAAGAGAGAGGAAAAAGAAAGAGAGAGAGAAAGAGATAGAGAGGAAAAAGAAAGCGAGAGAGAGACAAAAAATAAAAGGCGAGTGAAGAAAGGAGAAAAGAAAGAATAGCCCTAGCAGAACAAAAAGAAAGAGAAAGGGAGATACAGATCAGGGAAAAAGATAAAGAGAGAGAGTTGGAACTTCAGAAAATGGCCATGAAACATGATAGTCAGTTAAAATTGGCAGACGTAAAGGGAAACGTACAGTTGGATGATAGTGATGAGGATAGTGAGAAAGAGCATCAAAGTCGAAGGCTTGGTGGGAATCTATTTAAATATGTCCAAGCATTGCCAAGATTTAATGAGAAGGAGGTAGAAGCCTTTTTCATTTCATTTGAGAAGGTGGCTAAACAAATGAAATAGCCACAGGACATGTGGGTATTACTGATTCAAACAAAGCTGGTAGGTAGGGCGAGTGAAGTGTTTGCATCACTACCGGAGGAGATATTTGGGACCAATGAGGAGGTGAAAAAGTCCATCTTAGGTGCATATGAACTAGTGCCTGAAGTCTACAGACAAAGGTTTAGAAATTTAAGGAAAGAATTTGGTCAAACATACATGGAGTTTGAAAGGCTCACACAGAGTAATTTTGATAGGTGGATAAGGGTTTTGAAAATAGACCAAACCTATGAAGCTCTCAGAGAAATTATACTTTTGGAAGAGTTTAAAAATTCAATTCCTGATGTAGTGAGAACTCATGTGGAAGAGCAGAGGGTTAAACCTGCGAGGTTAGCAGCAGAAATGGCAGATGATTATGAATTAGTTCATAAATCAAAGCTTGGTTTCCGACATCAGTTTCAGCCTGTGAGGGATAGAAACTGGGGACATGAGAAATACTCAAGTGGTATAGGTAAAAGATGATCTGATGGGAGATAATAAGGAGAGGGTACCTCAGACTAAAAAACCAAATCCAGGAGGGTGGAAGAGACATGAAAAGTTTCAAATGTTTTCACTGTAATAAACTAGGCCATGTAAAGTCACACTGTTGTTGGTTGAATAAAAGCACTGGGAAGGCTGATGTGGTAAAACAGGATAAGATAGTGGGGTTTGTTAAAGTGGTAAAGGAAAACCCAAGTGAAGCGAAGGAGGTGCAAAAGACTGTACAGCCTGATCAAGAGGTGATTGATAAGAAGGTGCCAGACCTCTTTAAAGAATTTACTTGTGTGGGTAAGTTTACTCATATGTATCAGGAGGAGCAGGTAAAGAAGTCACAATTGTAAGAGATACGGGAGCTAGTCAATCTTTAATGGTAAGAGTTGAGGAATTATGTAGTTTGGGAAGAATGTTGCCAGAAAAAGTGGTAATATGTGGAATTCAGAGTGAGAGGAGTAGCATTCCATTATAAAGGTAAGGTTGGAAAGAACGTGAAGAGTGGTGAAGTG
Source organism: Scyliorhinus torazame (assembly GCF_047496885.1). Lineage (NCBI taxonomy): Eukaryota > Metazoa > Chordata > Chondrichthyes > Carcharhiniformes > Scyliorhinidae > Scyliorhinus > Scyliorhinus torazame. Next base: position 98,894,132 of record NC_092721.1, read on the forward strand.
ATAGTAGGAGTACTAGAGAAACTATCTTGTCCAGGAATACAGTTTATCTTGGGTAATAATACAGCTGGATCGCAGGTGGGAGTGATGCCTACGGTGGTTGATAAGCCAGTGGAGAATCAGGCAACTGAAGTGTTGAAGGACGAATATCCTGGGATTTTTCCGGATTGTGTAGCAACAAGTCGCAAAGTCATAGGTTATGACAAGAGGAGACATCAAAGAGTGAAGATGAAGTTGAAGTGCAATTATCAGAAACGATTTTTGATCAGTTGGTTGAAAAAGAACAAGAACAGGTGGAGGATGAGGCGGATATTTTTAGTTCAGGAAAATTGGCGGAGCTACAACAGAAGTATATAGAAATAAAACGGATGTATCAGAAAGCATATACAGAAGAGGAATCTGAGTGCATACCAGAGTGTTATTACCGTAAAAGTAATGTCTTGATGATAAAATGGAGACCTTTACATATGCAGGCGGATGAAAAGTGGGCAGACGTTCATCAAGTAGTATTGCCGGTAGGGTATAGAAAGGAGGTGTTGAGACTGTGGAAGGTCATTTGGGAATAAGGAAAACTCAAGCTAAAATCCAGAATCTTTTTATTGGCCTGGACTACATAAAGATGTAGTTAAATTTTGTCAATCACATCACACATGTCAAGTGATAGGGAAAACTCAAGCAGTGATAAAACCAGCACCCTTAATACCCATTCCACCATTTGAGGAACCTTTTACAAGGGTCCTAATTGATTGCGTAGGACCGCTTCCTAAAACAAAAAGTGGGAATCAGTATCTTTTGACGATAATGGACGTGTCAACTAGGTTTCCAGAGGCCATTACAGTACGTAATATTACAGCCAAAAGATTGTGGAGGAGTTACTTAAATACTTTACTAGATATGGCCTACCCACAGAAATACAATCGAATCAAGGATCACATTTTACCTCAATGTTATTCAAAGAAGTTATGGATAGCTTTGGAATAAAACAATTTTAATGAACTGCGTACCATCCAGAATCGCAGGGAGCATTAGAAAGGTGGCATCAGACATTAAAGACAATGTTGACAGCTTATTGTCATGATTATCTAGAGGATTGGGATAAATGAATTCCATTCGTACTGTTTGCAATTAGGGATGCACCTGATGAGTCAACCAAATTTAGTCCTTTTGAACTAATTTTTGGTCATGAAGTAAGAGGACCACTTAAATTGATTAAGGAAAAATTGGTGAGTGAGAAATCAGAAATTACATTATAGGATTACATGTCAAATTTTAGGAAACGATTAAATAGAGCAGGTGAATTGGCTAGACAGCATTTAAAAGATGCACAAAATGTGATGAAATGGGTAGGGGACAAGAAATCCAAAGTTCGTAGTTTTGCCTGTGGAGATAAAGTTTTAGTATTGTGACCAGTGGTAGGCGAACCTTTAAAAGCAAGGTGTTGTGGACCTCATCAGATTGAAAGGAAATTAAGTGAGGTGAATTATGTGGTAAAAACGCCGGATAGAAGGAAAACTCACCGAGTATGTCATGTGAATATCCTTAAAAGGTACTTTGAAAGGGGAGGAGAGAAAAAGGAGGAGGTTTTAATGATTCTAACGCAAAGTGACGAACCAAATCCAGATGACTGTGAATTTGACATACCTCAAATTAAATTGGAAAATGAGGATGTTCTTAAAAATTGGGATAAATTGTTGAGTTACCTTCCAGAGGAAAAACAAACGGACCTGAAAAGGTTATTGATATCACATGGGCAAGTTTGTAGAGATAAATTGGGAAGTACTAAAATGGCTATACATGATGTAGATGTGGGAAATGCTGTTCCAATCTAACAACATCCATACAGACTTAACCCTTTAAAATTGGCACAGGTTAACAAAGAGATTGAGAGGTGCTTAAAGATGGCATAATTGAAGTGGGTTGCAGCCAATGGAGCTCACCCATAGTGATGGTACCAAAACCAGATGGTACCCAATGGTTGTGTGTGGACTATAGAAATGGTAATGCAGTTACAAGAATGGGCTCTTATTGAGAATGTGGGACAATCAGCTTTTATTTCTAAACTGGATTTACTTAAAGGTTACTGGCAGGTACCTTTATCTGAAAGGGCGAAGGAGATTTCAGCTTTTGTGACTCCAGATGGTATATACCAATTCAAAGTTATGCCATTTGGCATGAAAAATGCTCCAGCCACATTTCAACGGTTAACTAACAAAGTTGTTTCAGGATTACCCAATTGTGCGGTCTACATCGGCGATCTGGTAATTTTCAGACAGACATGGACAGAACATTTGAAACATCTGATGGAGTTATTCGATCTACTTCAGGATGCGGGTTTGGTGATAAACCAAGTCAAAAGTGAATTTGGAAAGGCACAAGTCACTTTCCTTGGCCACACAATCGGACAGGGTTGAATGGTCCCATGGGATGTGAAAACAAAAGTTATTGGGGAGTTTCCCATACCCTCGACACGACAGGAAATAATGCGATTTCTTGGAATGAGTGGATTTTGCCGGAAATTTGTACCGAATTTTAGCAGTGTTGTCGCTCCACTGACAGACTTGCTCAAGAAGCGTAACAAATTCCAGTGAACAGCGGAGTGTCAACAGGCATTTGAGGGCTGAAGGCTGTGTTAACCACTGCTCCTGTGTTAGCCGTCCCAAATTATATGAAACCATTCAAAGTGGCTGTTGATGCGAGTGATGTGGGTGTAGGTGCGGTGCTTCTCCAAGGTGACGATGAAGGGCTAGAGCGGCCTATTGGATTTTTTTCAAAGAAATTGAATTCTCACCAGAAAAAGTATTCCACGATTGAGAAGAAGACTTTGAGTTTGGTGCTGGCTTTGCAATATTTTCACATTTATGTGACCAGCAATCCGTCTGACACCGTTATATATACTGATCATAATCCGTTGACGTTTTTGGAGTGATTCCGGTATAACAATGCAAGGCTGTTTCGCTGGAGTTTATTGTTACAGCCATTTCATTTAAAAATAGTACATGTGGCAGGACGAGAAAACGTGATAGCCGATGCTTTGTCACGAATGTGATGAACAGAAGCAGGTCCAGTTGGAGGAAGAAAAACGGGGGAAAAAATTGACTATATTATTATACCTGTTTGTGTGTGTTGGTTTTTTTTAAACGAAAAAATATATTTACTGTGTGCATTTGTTAAAGGATAGTGACAAGGTGAAAAATGAAACCATCTTGAAGTTGATGGTTTATTTTTTTTTCTTGGAGGGAGGTGTCATGTGAGAGTACCTTTAAGAAATGGATGTTTAATAAATGTACCTTTAAGAAATGGGTGTTTATCAGTGATGTCAGAGAATGGGTGGAGCTGGGCTGTCTGTCAGCGTTTTACTTTCGTTTTAGGCTGTTTGCTGCAGGGTGTGTTTTAGTTTTGTTTTCAGTGTTGGAGCTGATGCCAGACCAAGCAGGTGTACTGCTGTTCTCTCTGCCATCAAAAGACTATCTCTTGATCATTTGGTGAATTCAGAATTATAAATGTTTTCAGTAGTGACTTTAACCTGATGTGCTTCTGTTAAAGGTTTTGTTTTTAAGTCAGATGGATGTTAAAAGGAAAGCTTAAAGGATTACTTAGTGTTGTAGTCTTTGGGGGTTGTATTTGAATTAATGGTTGCTAAGATGTTCACTGTTTGTTTTAAAAAGGTTAACTTGAGTTCATAGAATAAACATTGTTTTGCTTTAAACAATACTTTTCCATTTCTGTTGTACCACACCTGTAGAGTGGGCCGTGTGCTCCCCATACCGCAATCTATTAAAAGTTGTGGGTCAGGTGAACTCCATGATACACTTTGGGGTTCTCTAAACCCTGGCCCATAACATCTTTTACATGCATATTGTAGTCTTGAGCTATGAATAATGGTAATAGAGGCTCCAATGTTCTTTTCATCATGTGGCTGACCAGGAATTTCTCATTGGTGCATGTTGGAAGGACTTCCAGGCTTCAAATTAAAAATCTCTTTAACCTAAGTACATTCTGAAGGATTAGTTGCATATCTTCCTTTTAAAAGATTACCAGTTTGCCCTTGGTTTGCCAATGTTCTTATGTGATGTGCTGGCTTGCATGACCTGGTGAGGTGATTTAACTTCATGTGGCACTAGTCTACAGTCTGAAGGTGAAAATATTGCCATTCAGTGCCAGTAATGGCTTTCTCGCGGTGTAATAACTGACTGATTGGTACTAGACTGATTGGTACTTCTATGATTATTGGAAGGTTCGATTCCACATGCACTTAGTAGTCTGTGCTCCTGATCTTTATTTCTTTGAGAAGATCTTCCAGCCTAGAATCTGTGAAATTCTTCCATGTATGTGTGCCATATCCTGTTGCCACTTTAGCTGTATTTGCCAGCTGCTTCTATCATAAATGTACTTGAAAAGTGGCAGAAAAAGATTGATGAAACATGCTGTGAAGTTAGCAGAGACTTAACTGAGTGGGCCAAGAACTGCTCCTTACTTACCTGCTGCTCCCCAGTCTGCTGCTGCTACTTCAGCCAGAACTGTCTTTTAAAGGCTGCACATTAATTTCCAAGCACTCTCTCCATTTACTCCCATTTTATATGGAGTTCTTGTCAATCACACCTCCAATGGATATACAAATTAGATGTGTCAGGAAACTCTTGTATAAACACCTCTTCAGACCATCAGCGGGCATAACTCCTTTGTTTCAGTGGTGTCAAAGTGGTGCAATTCACAAATTCAGAAGACAAGCAGGAGATGCCTGATAATTAAATCTAGGGAGGTCTGGGTACACCTGAGACAGAGGACGCTGAGACCAACTATGAGAATAGCAGCACCACTGTATAGGAGAAACTATCTAAACAGTCCTAAAGCTGTAATGTAGGCTTCATCATAACATTTTTGTTTCCTTTTCCTTCTGATAACCTCATAATGACCCCCCCCCATTTTTTGTTTTTCAATAAGACTGCTGGCATCATAACTTAAATCTCAAGATCATAAGATAAATATTAATGAAAAAGACCATTCAGTGATTCCAGTTCATCCTTCAGAATTTTCCTTTTGTTAGTTTAAACCTGCCTTGCCTCACTGTCACAAATGAGTTAACATTTATTTTCTGGCTTTACATTTACAGGCTATTGTTTTATATACCTCTGAGATATTTTTTAATTGCCTCCTTGAATGGTGTGTTAGAGGGTTGTGTCTCTGAGTCATATGGTTGTTAGTTCATGCCCCATGGTAGACTGGAGAACATAATGCAGGCTGACATGTCAGTACAGTATAGTGGGAGAGTTTTATTGCCACATGTGCTGTTATTGGAAAAGATGTTAAATTACAGTTGTGTGTGCCTGCTCAGTCAACGATCCCATGGCACTGTTTGAAGAACAACTGGAAGTTCTCCTGGTGGTTCTGGTCAGCATTCCTTCCTATGCCAAAACAAAATTAGCTGGACATTCATTTACTGTTTTAGGAATCTTGCTTTGTGCAAATTGACAGTTGTTTCCTTACAGTAGTAACTGCAATTTAAAAATTGTGAAGTGTTCTAAGATATCTGGCGGATGCTGTAAGGCACCATATACATTTAGTTTCTTCTTCCTTCATTAGTCCTGCCTACTTTAACCTGATGTAATAGCATTTTATGCAGAATATTAAAGAGTTAAAAAATTCTAGATATGTGATTTAAGGTTTTTCATAATGCACTTGAAACTTTACATCTTTAAAAACATCAAGAAGGTTGCATATGAAGTATCGTCACCATCTGAATTCATGTTGACATATATTCAGCAGATTACTATCATACAGATATTTATTAACTTTTAATAATTGATTTGTTTTTATTTTACCCGGTATTGATGTGAGAGCAATGGATCGGTAGTTACTCAAGTCTTTTTCCAATCAATATTATTTTACATTAGCCATTTTTGATTATATATTCCTTGTTTGTATCTTTCCAGTTTTCTTCACTCTCCTCACAACCCTCAAATACCTCGAGTCTCAATATGACCAAAATCCTCTGTGACTATGACGATGGTGCATTATTCATCCTTATCCTTATCAGCTTCTACATGCCATCTTCTTCAAATGCCTTTCGCTATTTCTGAACTCTGTGGGGCTACCCTCACATGGTTTCACTCGTATCTATCAGTCACCAGAGCATCTCCGATAACACCATAACTTCACACTCCTGTAGTATTACCTTCAGAGTTGTTCAAGGATCTACCTTTGGCCCTCTTTCACTGACATAATGCCTTGGCAACAGCACACATTGATATGGGAATTAGCATTCATAAGTATACGACTTAACCCCTAGCACTACTTCTCCACTGTACTGGAACCCTGATTCTTACATGCAGAAAGTTTAAAATACGTGTCCGCACCTTTTAATTCCCTTCAGGGTCCCACCCCATTCTAACTCCACCATGTTCTCCTGTCTGAAATCAACTACCTCCCCGAGACTCCTTTGACGGTGGCTTGGATCCTACTTTCGGGAATGTTATCCCTAATTGCTTTCTCCTTTCTCCTTTGTTCTTTAAATATCCTTAATCTTAACATACATAGAACATACAGTGCAGAAGGAGGCCATTCGGCCCATCGAGTCTGCACCGACCCACTCATTTCCTTGACTTTTGATTAGCTTTCCTAATATTTACTTGCCCAGCCTGACAGGTGTTACCCATGAAGCCCAATGAGATGCCCTTTACGAAGATGCCGCATCAACTTAAGTCACATTTGTAATTGATTTTGCTGAGCAGCAGTTCATGTTCAACTTGTTATTCCAATAGTTGTTACTGTCCCACAATTTTCATAGCCTGTACAATGAAAGCAAAATATTGCAGATGCTGAAAATCTGAAATAAAAAGAGAAAAGTGTTGGAAAAACTCAGTGGGTCTGGCAGTGTGTGTGGAGAGAGAAACAGAGTTCATGTTTTGAGTCCAGAACCGAAGAAGAGTTATGTTGGACTCAAAACATGAACTCTGATTATCCCTCCAAAGATGCTGCCAGAGCTGCTGTGTTTTTCCAGCACTGTGTGTCCACTACCTGTAGGTTATATGTGTTGCTTTGTGTGACCAAGTCAAGGTGTGTATTGCTTCTGATGATTTCCCTGAAGCACATGGTCGTGAAGCAGCCATGCATTATGTTTGTCATGCTGATTATGAACCCATGTTTGTTGGTTGCTATCCCCTGTTAGGAAAGCCTTTTTGTTTTTATGTGCACTTCTTATCACCTGGAGTCAGCTGTTTTCTTTCTTATTCTGACCTGAGATGTTGCCATACCATACACCAAGGGTAAATTTTAGAAAATTAGAAAATGTATCCTCCATTGTTAGCTTTACCGTTTGCACATTAAAAAAATACACAGTAGTTTACCCTGTAGCTTTTTAAAAATCTCCCAAAGGATTCTCTTCTTTACCTCTTTAATTGGGAAAATAGTACTTTAGCTCAAAAAATGTTGCACAATAAGTTGATGCAAGAGCAAGGTGATAGGAGTGCAGCAAGGGAAACATGACATTTGCACCTGAGGAAACAAGTGAGGCAAACAAGAAACATTCTCCTCAGCCAATGAGATTTAAGGACTGTGGAAGGATAAAGAAGGAGAGTGATTAAAATGGATGAATTTGATGTTAAATCAGGGACAGAAAGAGAAATAGAAAGAGGGGAAAGATTGTATTAAGAGAAGAGAAATAAAATAAAAATGAAATCTGATACTTTGTAAATCTCTCAGAAAAAAAATCAAAGTTGAAAAGAGACTCTTCACAAATGTAATAGTTATTTTTTGGCGGCAGAGAGGTTGATTAGGAATACATAATAATTATCACTTTGTTAATTTATCATTTTTGCTGGCGTAAGTATCTGTGGTGGATTTAGTTCATATCTACTACACAAATACAGAAATGGCATGATACTTAATGGATGGCAATGGTGGGGCAAAGAGTGAAATGCCATTTTTGTGAAGCTGGTATAGCACTACAACTCAGATTGGAGCTTCTGGATATTTGCATATAACCGTGCATTTGCTTCTCGCCTGAAGTTAGTGCATCACATACACACAGATTCCACTAACCTCATTGTTATCGTGACAGCAAATCTTCTCCACTTATATTATTGTTTGTTTTGTATGGAATGAATGCTTAAGCTAAACATTGCAGATAAAATTTCAGATCTATTCTATATTCTGCATATATTCTGATGGCTATCACCGACTTTCATAGAAATCAAAAATTCTGAGATTAGGAGCTGCTCGAGTGAGGTTATGTAACTAATTCACCCAACAGATTGATTTATCTTGGTTATTTTTAGAAGGAAATAAGTGCTAACTTGTGAGTACACTGTTTGGGATCTGTTTCAGCCTCCTCAACTAAGGCGTTATTTATATACAGATAATTGCTATTCTGCATTGTCACTCTCGATGATCTAAGTTAGAAAAACGCAGAGCAGATGTTTTGGTTTTAGGGGCGTTTGAAATGTTCTCTTCTCGTCTCATGGAGAATTGTTTTAGTGACAAAAACCACTGTCGTTTCACCCAACATGTTGATTTCCTTTCGATGGAAGATGATGTCAGGAATTATAGAAGACAAATCTCTCTGTGTCTTATTAAAAAATATCTTTTTATTAACTTCCTGTCAATTCCATTTGAACACATATTTATTGCACTGTTAGACCAGTCAGTCTTTTCCTGTCCGTCATTTTCAGATGGTCATGTCACACGTCTTACCTATTAGAGCATCCTGTTTAGAATGCAAATATGATGCATAAACGCGTTTATCAGAGGCAAAAAACATTTGAAATAAACACAAAGGGTGAAATTCTCCGTAATCGGCGT